>NC_044245.1:10182919-10805669 GCF_003957555.1 Calypte anna
CACTGCTGACAGACAGCTTTCAGAATTCTATACATTTCTTAAAGACAATTATCAAATGTACCCAATGCACTGGCCCAGAATCATACAAATAGGAATGGGGAAAGCTAACAAGGTGGAACCTTTGAGGTGGCATCAGCATCTCACATCTCTCTGTCTCTGTGAGTTGATAAAATTGTTACTAGTTCAAGAAGGCATTCACCCATGGTTTCTCCTTTCAGGAATTCCCTTCAACTAAGGCTAGATAGTTAAGGTCTTGTATGTCAGATGTGGTGAGTTGGCTGGCATGTTCGAAATCACTCCCCAGGAACTTCACAAACAAAGGAGTTCTGTGTTGCAAAGAGGACAGAGTCTCTTTTTGGTTTGTTTTGTGGAGGTTTTTTGTTTTGTTTGTAATAAATGCATTGACATCTCCAGCCATTTTCTACCCATAATGTGGGCAAAGTGTTGATGAAAAGAGAAATTGTCTTTTACAGATTATTCTTTCTTGAAAACACCAAGCATAACGCAGCTGCTACTCTGTCATGTACAGTCTGATGATGCTCAGTGGTGAGGAAAGACATCCCACTCCTCATTTAGTCTGGGAAAGTCCTCAAGTCCATGAAAACAGTGCAAAGTTTAACTTCTCAGAGCTGACAGCCTCCCAGCACTGGAGCAGAGTCAACCATCCTCACTCCCCTCTAGGCTGAACTGCATCCCTGCATCCATTGTCACAAAAGAAATTCATTAATGAATTTCACCACCACCACAAGACACGAAGAGTTTAGAGGCATGCAGCAATACAATGTGATAATTTAGGACATCAAATAGAGATTATGTAGTTGACTCTTAAAGTATCATTTGCATAAACTCTGCCTACAGAAATTGGATGTAAACAAAGATACAGGTCCTAGTATCTTGTATAAAAAACAACTAATGCTGTATCAAGGCTTGAAGACTGATGCAGAGCCAAGAGTGCCACCTACAGAGTTACTAGGAATATTTCCTTCAAATCTTTAGGTCCCCTTTCCATTTGCAAACCATCTATGAGAATGTTTGGTTAGCACTGTCTAGTGAGATCAAATCCAAGCTGCTGTACTCTCAGAACCCATAAATGAACCGGAAAGCTATCTAACTTTAGAGCAAAGCTGCTAAGCAAAAGAGGTGTTTGAAAAAACTGCCATCACTACAGTTGTAAGGTCTGTCTGTAAAGTCTTACCAGCTCAGAACAAGCCTGCTTTGAATGTATAGTCTTCCCATGTGCTTGACATTGTGGTACAGCACATTTAATACCTGCACAGAATCTGCAAGCACCATGAGAAAACCTCAGACATACTCTTGCTGCAATTTTGCTCTCACAAGGGACTGCAAGCTCTCAATGAAAAGAAGCACACAAGCTGAAATCTATTTATTTCTTCTATTCTGCTTTAGTCAAAGTCCAGAAATATGCTTTTCAGTAAGGTTAACTTATTGCCAGCCTCCTTGGTAACCAAAGGCTAGTCAGCAGTTCAGAAACACACAGCAGGTTAAATAGCCTCAGATGGTAGGAGTATTCACATTGGTGTTTTCTGATTCCCTTTACACTAATAAATGACCATACTTCAACAGGAAGGTTTTAAGTAGTGGCAAAAGAGTACAACAGACATTCCTTATCCACATGCAAATATTTCCTCATCCAGCCCACAGACTGCTGTCATCCATTTAAAGATGACGATTTCAATTACAATAATGCGGCTGAACTGAGCTCCACATTCTGTTAAACAATACACTTGTTATGGTGTTGGTAATACTCAGGTATGTGGTCTGCAATGAACAAAGAGAGAAGTATTCTGTGGCAGGAGGGAGAACAAAAAAGATCTTTCCTTTTGTATCTGATATTTGTAAGAAGTTTTAAAATCTATGGTTTTTTATGTGTCATATGGCTTACACATCTTGAAAAATCAGACAGTTTGGGGCTGACCCTGATCAGTCTGCTCAGCTACTGGCAGTTCTGCCAAGGTTCGAGCCAGTAACATATTGCAAGAACCTGGGCAGTGATTATACAATCTGATCTCTGCATGCCACCATAATTAACTTGTAGCTAATGACGGCAGTGCTACCACCATTTAGCAGGTTGAAGATGTGTGCCATACTTAATGCCTCCTCATGAACTGGGTTGCCTAATCTGAAAGAGATTTAGGACACTTAAAAAGAAACCTGCCACTATGCCTTTCTACTGTTTTCAAACCGCTCATGGTCATATTGGGCCTTTCTACTCTAGCCTTCAAATAAACAGAAAAGCTGCTTTCACAGCTCATCTCCAGATATGAAATTACTTTCATGGTGGCTGAGCACTCTCTGCTATCCAAATTTCTCACAAAAAAAACATTGCTTTCGTTTTGTGTGCTACTGAGCTGAACAAAGATAAAAGGAGTCAAGTAAAGATTATTGATTTAATGTTATCATTTCTCATTCTTTCTCCTCCTTAGGAGCATTGTTGTATACTTTATACAAACACATGCAGCAGGAGCAATGCCATGAACAAGTCAGCTTTGTGACTCTTTGTAGGCTTGAGTTATCAGCAGCCACCTGTGCTGTACTCTGTACTGAGGAGTTATTGGGTTGGAAAATTATCCAATCCATACTATCAAATCAAGGGAAAGATCTACTGTTTGCAATTACTCTCTCAGAGCTTGGTGCTGCTCCTTCTTGCATTCAATAAAATTCAGCTAGTGGAACTACAGGACTTAAGAGTGAGAGTTCACTGGACTTTATAAGTATCTTGTCAATGCCACAAAATAAGATAGAATTATTGCAGAGAGGTAATTAGAATTTTTTTTTCCTTTCAAGTTGAAGCTATGTTTTATAATTGAGATGATGTGGTTATATTGCCATTCCCAGCATGCACACAAACCCAAAAAGTAAAGTTTGAAATTTGATGTAGCAAAAGCTAGCATCCTCTGTGACAGCAATGCTAACAAGACAACAGCAGTTTTCCCACATTTGCAGACATACCAAGAGGTGACCTCTCAAGGACCAGAACGTGACCAGTAATGAGGCCTTACAGATGTCTTCCTGAAAGTACCACTAACATAAATTAGTTAAATGTTTTTATGAAGGGAAGAAAAATGAGGCTCAACCCCCAGCTATAAATTGTGAGATTATCTTCTTTAAACCCAGAATCTTGATAAAATTTTGGCACAGCCAATGGCTCAGCATCTAAAATTTATGCAATGCAAAACGCTCCAAGTGTTTATTTGAAAGAAACTTCAATAACTGGAGATATTTTTCCTGGAAAATACAAAACCAAAAACCAAATCAAAACCTGAAAGCATCACTTAATCACTAGAGCTCAAGAGAGAAAAGACAAAGTGAAAGCCACCACCCATACTATATGAAAAAGGAATACTTCTCAACATTTTGGAAGCAATGGGATGCATTAAACTTTTCAGAACATCAGAGTTTGCATTTATATAACTAGGTACACAGTTTATGCATTAGCATGTACTTTATGACAGATTGGGAATAGAAACAGTCTAGCACAGTTCCCTGGTTAGGACAGACACCTCAGGCTGTGGTGAAACCTGACCTTTATAGATACCTAGCAAAAAAAAAAAAAAACAACATTTAAGAAACAGATATAACATCATGACCTTTTTAGATACATAGCATAAAACATCTGAGGGGAAAATCCTGCCCCTCTTCCCATCTGCCACAGAAGTCACAGACACAGCAGGAACTGCCTGAGGGGCTGGTGGTGGGACTGGGAGGTACAGCTTTTACTGAATCCCAAAATGACAGTAAAGGTGGGATTGATTACACCTAACTTTGCCACCTACACGTCTGTTATTTAGGCTCTCTCTACACTTGCTGGAGGCAGGCAGGCAGCTCCAGAAGTAGTGTTTAAAATAAATGTCTAAGGCAGAATATATGAATTGTAAAACAGAATACATGAATTGTTTTCAGAGGCACTTCCATTGCTTTGACTACAGAGGGACTACTAATTCCTAACTAGAGCTCACTCAGATGAACTGCACCTCAAGGGATGACACTATTATTACAGCCTGTGGTGACAAGGGGCTGATTACATTGCTCTGGTACACAGAAGAGATCACATTTTAGTGGAATTGCTGTAGGACACAGGATTTCCTCCATCAAACATAAGCCAAGGCTTAGCATTATTTTTCTGAATTTTTGTTTCTTAATGGGAAATAATCTTGTAAAGCTGGAATTACTTCTCTGACAGGTTTTTTGTTTGTTTGTTTTGTTTTCTCCCATTATAAAACATAAGAAAGGAAGGGAGATATTAATTCATTAAGACTAAGAGATTAAAGATGTAGCATTGCTACTGATAATGTGTTGCTCCTCCTATGGTCCTGTCACAGACAATCCCATTCTAAATGGAGTCTGTAGGATATTTTGCCCGAAAGAGTGCCAGAAGTGTCACTAAACTTTAAAAGAGGAAATGGTAGCCCAATACCTAAAAAGAATTTAAAAAGAAGAAATTAAATAAAATCCCTAGGAAGGATTGCTCCTCAGGGGAAAACTGAGAGTGTATCAACATTTGCAGTGAGGAAACCAGAAAGATAAGAATAAATTCTCAATGGCAAGATCCAAGAGGCCAGTTAAATTAGAGAGAAATTAATGAAAATTCAGAACTGAAATACCACAATGGAAGTAGAAGCCACAGACAGCACTCAGAAAGAGAAAATATGAGTGTAAAATAATTTTGAAATTAAAATCAAATAAGAGATACTTTGAAGATATCAGAATGAGGAGAATGAGAAAAAATTGCTCAAGTCCCCTTAAAAGTTAAGGGAGAAGTTAAGGAAGAGGAAAGTCCATCTGTGAAGCCAAAAACCACTTTGCCTCAGTAGCACAGGGGACCCTTGGTCCTTTCCAGTAATTAATATGAAATATTATCAAAATGGAGGTGCCAGGAATTCTGGAACAAACAGCAAGAATCCAAAGCTTCTGAAAAATCTAATTTACAAGTAATATGAAATGTTTGTAAAACACACTCTCTCTGCTGCTTCTGATGCATACAGCACACTGTAGCTATATTTAAAATTAATCCAGAGCAATAGAATCACTTCAGAGAATTACTGACCAGTAGATGTAAATGACAGTTCAAATTAGAAAAACAAGATGATAATAATAGAAGGGCTAATCAGTGCTGTTCCTGTGAAGAAACACCATTTCTTGTCTCTTAAGAGACATCTTTTGTCTTAAGAAATAGCTGCAAGATAGCTGCAAGTTTTATTTCTCAAAAAAACCCCCAAACTTTCAGTGTCTTCTGTGCCTGATTTCTGCCCTTTCTCATATTTTCTAATGTCCTTACAAAAAAGATGCCACCATAAATGTTCCAGAATTATTCTCTAAGAATCTAAAGTAAAATAAAATTCCCTAAAAATGTATCATATAATATATTTAAAATGACACCACATAACCCAGCTGCACAAACAGCTGTGCTTACTACAGAGGTGGCAGTGATACTGCCATAACTGTAAAAAAGAAACAAACAAAAAAACCCCAACAAACAAGTAAGACCTTTGAGTTTGGTTTCATGCTGAAGAAAAGATGGCATAGAGCTCCAGTCTTAGAAGTCTTGTGATATGTTGATAAAATGGTGAATAAAGAAGAATCTTTTGACCTACTTTATTCTGACTGCAAAAAATATTTTTCAAGGTCCCTTATAAGAGATGACTGTAAGATGACTGTGTAAGAGGAAAAGGGGAAAAAATTGGCCCAGACCAACAAATGGCCAGAGGGAAAATAAAACATAATATGATTAAATGGTGTGCTTTTATCATGGTGGTGAAAGGGTAATGACAGGGCACCTCGTGGTTACTCTCTGGGTCCCTCACTATTTAATAGATTCATCAATACTCTAGAAAGAGATGGTGTGTATGTAGGCAGCAATTTTAGGACAGAGAGGACAATGAGTTCAGAGTTTTGCCAGAATATTGATTTGCCTTGACAAGTCTGTCTTAAGTTTTCACCAGCTAATAGATGCTTAAAACCACAGAACCAATCAATACAGAATTCAATAGCTTTATCATCTCTTAATTATTTATTAATTAGAAATTATTTTGATTTCACCAAGTAAGATTACAAGCTATACATAATAATTTTTTTACTTTCTGTTCTTCTTTTCCCTTTCAGGAAATCTCCTGGACAAGAATACAGATTTAGGAAGTCACAGTAATTAAGCTATCAAGATCAAATATCAAGAACCTGAAGAAATCAAGCTTAGTCCAATAATGTAGGTTAACCAGTGATGATCTTACATATATATCTATTTGCCCTTTTAATACTAATGGCATTTGGCCTATCCTTCTCTCCAGAAAAGAGAAATAAAAGAATATTTTAAAAATTATTTTTCATTCTCTCAAAAAATTGAACACAAATAACAATAAGCCTATTTTTAACAAAATATCTAACCAGCAATGAAAATGATCCTGTTCTTACCATATTTCTAAGAAACCTTTAAACCTTTATGCTTAATATCATATAGAAGTTCATTTTAAAAGAAATACTTTCAAAAGGTTACTCTTACAATATAAGGCTTGAGAAATGCACAGGTATTACAATATACTTAATTTATTTGTCCCTCACAGACGTAAGAAAAATTGTCAAGTTCTTGAAATCAGCACAGCAGCCATACCCTGTATACAAGTGTAGAATCATAAGACTGCTTCTTAAGGTCAGTGCAGCTTATGGTAATGAATATGGAAAGGTTACTATTGTGTCTTTTGTTGATTTCTCCTCAAAAAATGCAAAGAACAAAAAGGTCACTAAGCAATGTTTCTAAGCTACTTTGGAATTTACTAATCTATCACTGAAGAAAATAAAAAAGGGTTAATAAAATATACTCGAGACAGAGAAAATCAGATTAGAGGTGGCATTTCACTGTGAAACCTTCTTTAGCCAGAGGAAAAAATAACCCCAAAATCAGAAAGGAAAGCCCTTTTCAGACTTTGATCACTAAATAAATATTTACAACCTGAATAAAGCTTTTTAAACTACGAGGCTGGATCACCATAAGACATTACTGAGGAATACATCTGTGACAGTGGAGCTGACATCCAGAACTGTAATGAAACACAACAATTTTGGGGAAACTGTACTTGCCCAGATGAGTGACAGAAGTTACAGCATACTGAGTTTTGTAGACCAAGTCAATTGACATGAAAAAAGCAAACTGAGTGACATTGGCTACATTGTTAATGGAGAAATTTTTAACTCTTCCTACAAGGAAGAAACCAACCAGTGTGCACTCCCAAGCTTGGATAGTGAAGCTTGGATAGCCTGAAGTGGAAGGCTGGCAAAGGGACTTGGATTCTCCAAAGCATAGCTAAAGGCACTGCTCATTCTTGGGCCCAGGTTGGGGAAAACTTAGATGCAGTCAAAGTTTAAAACTATTTCTCTTTCCGCCAACATTCTTTTGTCCAAAACAAATGATAAACTGCTTCCAAGTAATTATTTGGGTGCCACCTGTGTCTCAAAGTTGTGGGGTTCCAAACAACTCAGATCTCCTGTGGAAACACCTCATGGTAGCTGCAGGGTCAGGAGATGATCTGAGACAAGGAGAAGCTTATAATTCCATGACACTAGAGAGAACTGGAGATACAGAACCAGAACTGCACTTCAGAGGCTACCTGAAACAGCATGATGACTAAAAGCTGAAATTTTACTAGGAAAAATCAGTAAAAACCTGATAGTGTTTCTATGTGTATATTTCCACATATATGTCATCAGAATAGGCATGTCATAGACTCTGCATTATTGCATATATTTATATTTCTGTGATTTTCTCCTTCTGTGGTCCCTTTAGCTTTGCAGCAACTTGTCTACAGCATTTGTGTAATGTGATGACAGAGTGGAAGAGGAAGCATAATCTTGACACTTTGGCATTACTTTTCATCTATCTTGCCTTTTGTAGAAGTTACTATATTACTTAAAATGCCAAATGCTCAGAACAACACAGATAAGCCAAATTTCACGCATTTTAATAGGAATATTTTACACTTTAGATTCAAAATAGGCCTCTTGTTTGAGTGGAGGATCAGCTTTGAAGATAACTTTGCAAACAGTGACATCGTTGAACTCAACTCTTTGGTAGAATAAGTTTTGAATGAAGGAGAGCATATAACCATTTCATGAAACAGCCCTTTCACTGTTGGGAGATTGGTTAATCTAGCTTAGAAACTTTGAGTTCATAAACCAATAGAAGTCTATGTAATGGCTGGTGCTGCTGGATTTATGTGATCATCTGTTCATATTTTTAAAATAGAGCTTAGAGAAGTAAGGGACATAATTACCCATGTTGCACAGGAAATAAGCTCCATTAATTTATCTTACAGAGAATGTTTTCTCTTACAGAGAATGACATTTTTAACAAAAGGAAATGTAAATAGAATTTTCAAAAGGTAGGACCATTTTCCTTCTCAAGAAAATTTTATGTTGAAACCACACATGATGTAATGTCAAGATGGACTGTAGTGAGAAGATAAGAAAAGAACTTCAAGTTTCATTTGCATTTTCATTTCACAATATATGTCAAATGCTTTGCTTGGCTTAGATAAAGGTGAAGAAAACACCAAGATTTTGTTTTTATTTTAAGACTTTTTGGAAAGCAAGGAAAATGTAGACAGAATGGTTTGGTGATGAAGTCCTTTTGAAATTATCTACAGCAGTCAATCCAAGTCCTGAAAATAGAGTTTAGTGTTGAAATATATGTTCTACAGTGCTATAGCCTTACCTACTCCTTTGTACTGCAAAGCCCAATCAGCACAAAGTGGAGAACATGACAGAGTCTCACACAAACTGTTAAGGAGTAATGGAGAAGGTACCAAGTGCAGCAGTACTGCATGAGGAAAAAAGGGAAATAAGATAATTATTTGCCCTCTTTCCATATAACGGGATCACCCAAAAGTCTGTGTGTAGTTTGCAGGGGATAGGCACTACTTACTTCAGTAGTCTGAAATTAAGCACATGCTTAAGAATGAGACCTTGGAGAAATTTAGCCCTCCATACTATTAAACAGTGGCCTAAAATACTGGAATCAGATAAGCAGTATTTATTCATCCATTATTTCACAAGCATTCATTTTTGGCAAGGTATTTGCAAAAATTTGAGTAAGTACATAGAAGACTAAACAGATGTTAGAACACAGCTTAAGGTCAGACACATTCTTAGACAGGTTACCTTCAGTTTAACTTCTGCATCTCTCTCACATTATTACAGGACATCTCACTTTTTTTCTAAAACAATTACAAGGTTGATACCTGTGATATTTACCTATTCTAAGGGTGTTGTGACAAATAACTCACCCTTGGACAGTAAAGCAGCAGAAAACCTATGCATTAGGTGGAAAAAATCATCAAAGCACTCTATAAATGATGATGATAATGACTCAACAGTGAATCAGTACCTTAAAAGTAGTTATCAAGGAAGCGAGGAACAAAAACCCACTCCAGTACTCCTGGAAGGAAGCAGTCATTATGTCTTTTCACTCAATATATGGGCAAAACGAAACGGTTTGCTATTTTGGGTCTTCTATGTGGACACCTCCCACCCCCTTCCCCAGTATATGAATATAAAAAAAAAGACCTAATGCCCTTCTACAGATTATTTTGTCTCTATAGATAAACTGCATTGAAAACTCGATAAAGAAAAGTTCCACTAATTAGATTTCTAGAAATAATCATCAGCACAAACCAAAGCAAATGACAAATCACACAGATGACTCAGTGGCAATGATGGCTATTAATCTACCAAAAAAAAAAAAAAAAAAATTATTTATATACATCTAAGATGATAGGCAATATCCAGGCAGAGTAGAACAAGATTTTTTAATTTCCTTTCCCAGATATTTTTGTACCTATAAAAACACTGAACTGCTGGACGAGTGAAATGAATTGTGTCAGCACACACATGCATGAGAATAATAATAAATAAAAAAATTCCCATTGATTCTTCCACAGAACTGTTTATATTTTTTTGTATATCAGAAATGAAAAAGGAAAAAAAGTAATTCTAAAATTTGAAATACGAGTTTTTTTCATTTTTCCTATTCAGCCTGAAACCTGAATATGTTTGGAATGCTCTAAAAAAACCAACTTAACTGTAATATTTTGCAGGAAATGAGAGAATTAATTATGCTTCCATTATTATCTACTTTATTTTTCTCCTATGAAAATATAAGCTGGAACTTCAATATTTTTTAGTGCATTTTGATGTAAGTAGCTTTATACTTAAAAAATATATCAGCTGTGGTCTATTCAATTATCATCAGCATAATTATGTGCAACAATACAGACATGGCACACAGATACTTTTGAGTGGGATTCTGAGGAAAGATCTTGTTACAAAGACTTAATATACACTTTTGCAAACTGTTTATAGAAGTAATAGATATATCCTTTTCTAGTCCAGGGGACAAAAACCCCAGCTTTTCCATTTCTGCTCCCTTATCTCTTTTAAAGTACAAATAATACATTTCCTATAATTGTGCTTTTCAAGCAGAAAACAGACAATGGATTGTTTTTTAGAAAAGGAATCTTTTCAGAGCAAACCATAACTAAGAGAAACGTGACAATTTCAAAGTTTGTCCTTCCTCACTGAAGATTTTCAATTGACTTCAGTTGCATTGGGGTCCTAAAGGAACTGTAGAAATTAGGTTTGAACAGCCTACTAAGTAGCCCTATCTTCACTCCTTACTAAGAGAAAGATGATCATTAATAAGATGGTAATTTAGGGGAAATTCAGGGTTCTCAAGCACCTTTCAGAACCATACTGGAGGACTGCATTCAAAGAATAATGACAGAAAGGAAAGAAGAAAATTGCAACTGCCTTTCAACACATTATAAAAAAAAAAAATCAATTTCTGGGTAAAATGACAGTCTCAGATACTCTTTACACAGGAGAACAGAAAATATTGTCTTTTTTTTTTTTTTAAATATATATGAAGATTAATGCCTTAATTGGTGAAAATAGCCAACAGTGAACTGAAGATTTTCATTTTTGTGAACATAAGTCAACTCTTGTAAAGAAGGTCAGCAGAACTTCAAAAGGATTTAAAAAAAAAATCAGCCTAGCCTTTACTTTCTGCAATTTTCTATCTCATTGAGAGAAGAATCAAACTCCTGCATGAAAATGCTTGTCCTGTTCCAATAGCACAAAGCATGGGCTTTGAAGCCATTGCACAAATAAATAGCTTTGAATTGCATCCACTGCTAAGTTAGGAAATCTCTCTGTTAGGCTGAGGCAGCTGCAGCCAGCAGTTTAAATCAAATTCATAAAATGCAGGGATCAGTATTTTCAAAAGAAAGTAACAGCTTACATAGCTGAAAATAAAATAAGAATTTATATTAATCTCAAAAATATTTCATTTTAAGGAATGATGCTCGCAATGAGGAGAGGCTCAAGCCTAGAAATGAAGCGTTCTGAGGACAAGGTGGTTTGATACCAAACCAAATAAACAAATTTTGGCAGGGAAGACTCAGAAAGGAATGATAAGGAGGGACTGAAAATTCTTTCCTGGAAAGTTTTAAAAATAAGATTTCTGTACTAACTCATAAACACATCTGCAGCTCAGCTAAGGAAATGTTTGGTACCTTAGTACAGAGACAGGTTTCATGCCTTTTGCCCAGGAAGCCCCAAGGGAGAGGTGCAATGGGACAAGAGTGCCTGCAGGTCCATAGGGTTAGGCTGGTGCTGCCTGGGAAAATTTGTATCAAAAAAAAAATCTGATGACCTCTAGGAAGCTTTGCAGGTCTGTGGTGTTTCCAGTAGGTCCTAAGCTCTGACAATAATAAAACAACAGAGGCATTCATGACAGCAGGTACATAGACCCCTGCATGATAATTACCTGATTTCCTCATGAATGACAAGGATGGAAACTTCCAAATCAAAGATTTTGAAGTGAGAAAAATCACACGTTTAACATCCTGATAGGCAAAATAATTCGGATAGCTCCCTTACTTAATAAGTATTTCTTTTTAGTCTCTCCTATACTTTTCCTTCCATTTCAACATGTTTCCTTCATTCTTTTGGGGCACCTCAAACATTCACACTCAGTTGAATGGTAGTTAAATCACTTCTGAATTTACACAGAGTAATTTGTTGTTTTCTAGCACAGCTTCCTTCCCTTGATTGTTTTTAATCTTCTCTTCTGTCTCTTAACTCTCACACTTTAGTTTCTTTATTTCTGAGGTGTTTCACTGGTGGTTGTCTCTACCTTTTACCCCCACTGGAAGCCCAGAAGCAGGTGAGAACCACTCTGAGCGGCTCCAGACTGTGGACTGGGCTCTGTGCAGAAAGACAAGTGCAGCAGCAGCAGCTTTCCTACTCCTCCTCTAGGCAAAAAAAGCATCAAACCCTCAAGGACTGGCAACAGCTGGAGGCAGCCTCTGCATCTCAGGTGCTTCTATACGCTCTGAACTGTGCAGGAGATACAGCACCTCGGCAGTGCCCATGTAGCATCATCCCATTTACCAGACCTCAAAGCCAAGGACTTTTATTAGTTAATGCTTAATTCATCAAGCCCAGAAGTCTACTTGGTGGAGATTGATATGAACATTCAGCACAAAACTGAAGTGCCATTTGGTCTGTAGGATTTGCAGACAGACCCACAATCCTTCTCTGTATGAGTCTGACAGTTCTTGTATTAATTGGCTATCATACGGCATCCATGCATGCAGTGCTGGTAATTAAGGCAGAGTCAACACTCATACACCCCCAGATTTAAAGAAAGATTGCTTGGTTGATTAGGATACAATTTGGTTTTGTATGCTTTTAGAAATTGTTCTAATAATAAGTTTGTGTGTTGTTATTAGAAAATTTAAAACTGTCAGCAAAACAGCTATAATTAATGTTTCTGACTTAAAGGCACAACACTTGAATTTTGAGAATAATAATTTTTTTTAATGGTGTGAGAAACAACATTGTTCAGGTTTAAAAGATTGAGCTAAATGGGTTTGTTCATCAGGAAGGAGAATACTGGGTTTCCCACCAGAAGAATATCAGGTTTCCTCCTATCTTCCCAGGATAACACGGTATCAAATTTCTCTGGTATTTTGTTTTTTTCTTTTTTTTTTTTTTTTTGGTTGGTTGGTTTTGCTTTGTTTTTTCTTTTTAGGATCACAGCTATTTTGAATTAAGCCATTATTAGAGACAGAGAGGTGACAAATTCCCTCAGCTCAGCAATATCAGAATTTGCAGTTTAAAGACCTCAACATAAAAACTTTACATACTATGTCTGACAGACTGTATCTGTTACCACAGATAGGCATCTAAGCACTGCAAATTGTCATTTCTGGGGCAACGCATAGCAGGGAACAACAATAACGAAGGGAAAAAACCCCACAACAGTATAAGCTACAATAATAGAGTTTAGGATGTAATCACTTAGCTGCTCTCTCTGGCCGCAGTGGTAGAATACTACTTTCCAGCTGAGTTTAGTCTCTGAAGGTCATTAAAGATGTGTACCAATAAACATACACTCCGCTATCAGATTAGCAGACAAAACAGTTTCCATGGCAACCATTGGACAAGAGAGCTCGGCTGCATTCAGCATTAATTTAAAATATTTTTTTTTCCTTCCTCAGTCTCCTTGGAGTCAGTACTGTGAAACACAAGTGCTTGCAAGCTCTCTAATCTGCGGCTGCCTTTGAAAACCCATCCAATGTGTGTTGAAGCTGAGCCAATTAACGTTACGAGAATCGGGTGGATTGCAGAGAATCTGGCAAGGCTGTGTTTACCAATTAGGGTTTTTTTATGATGCAAATGTTGCACACCATGCAGCAGGAATAAAAGCCAGCTATGCTGAATATGAAACTGTTAATTGCATTTTTCAGAGACACAGCTACAAGGTGAAACTAATCATACAAATGATAACTGGGTTTTACCACCTACAGTGCTTTGGTATTGCGCTCCCACTAATCTGTATTAAAATAGCCCATAAATTTTTACAGCACAAGAAAATGCAGACTGTAGTACACCCTTCTGAATTTGGAGGGGACTTAGGGAATCATGGAAATTAGATACAGGTAACAAGGAAAGTAATCAAATTATCATTAATAAATACCAAACAGTGATTTTTAAATTATTATTATTTTTTAAGAAAATACATATTTGCAATAAGCAAAGGAGAACTATAATCTATTCAACTCAAATGAAAATCCTCCTGGCAAAAGAAACTGGTAAAGATGTCACTGAGTAGGAAGTTTTATGTGTGAATCAGTTCAAAGGAAAATTGGAGATGAGGATGGAAAATGCTTGGATGAAAAGTCCTAAAGAAAATTGGATACTATATATATTTATGGAGAGGTTTACCAGATACAAACAGCAGGACAGCCTAGTATGTAAGACCCCAGATTGAAAGAATTTGAGAATATTTTAGACTGAAGAGGACCTTATGTTTAACTGGTCCAAGTGTATAGTGTATCTATAAATATATACTTATTTTTTAAAGTAGAATTAAGATATTATTTATTTTCAAGTACTATAATTCAGTATTGGAAAGGCAAGCCAAGTGGATTTTGTATCTATACCTTCCCATAAGTTAGGCCCCATTTTTCCAAGGGTAAAATTCATCTGAGTTAGGGGAGCCCTGAATAAGAAATACATGAAAAAGTAGTTAAATGAAATCCTTCAATAATCCTATTGATGGCATAACTATACCTAGAACAGTAACAATTTACTTTCATTTTATTTTTCCCTCAAAGATTTTTCAGTATGAAAAGAGCCAAAATAAATGAATTTTCTACAGTTTCTCCTGTAAATGAGACACTGAAATTTAATCATTAGATGAAGCTATGAGATTATTTTCTGATATGCACCTGGTGAATATTTAGACCTAAAAATGTTGCCCCTAACACCACAATTAAACTACAGACATTGCCATTAACACTACCACTATCTCACCCACTTGGAAGTACGGAGCAAAATGAGTATACTTACCTCATTGTTTTCTGTGACAAATTAAAAAATTAAACAGTGATGAAAAATTGATCAAGGTTCTAAGGACATTTGACTAGGTTCAGTTGTCTTCAGGTGTGATAAAGACCCAAAGTACTTTGGGGACCCAGAGTCCTAGAGAGCTCTGGAAACTTTAATCAATTCTTCATTGAATCTCCATAAGAAAAAGAAGTATAATTTTTCCCATTTTGCAGATAATTTCTGTGCCTCTCTTTCCTTAATTGTGTCAATCGTGGAATTAGAAACAGACACAAAATCTCCTGTCATCAATTTGTCATAAAACTATGTCTATGCCTGTAACTTTGTAGTTTCTAAGACAAAGCACACAGCACGACAAACATTTAGAGAGCACAAATATTTGCTAAACTAATCTATTTTTGGTCAGCAATCACATGTACATGACACTTAGAAAAGAAGAAAATCATCAGGCACAGGGGGCTTTCGAGCATTACATTTAGAGAAGAGGATCAAAGTAAATGCTGCAAAGAATAACCACAACTAGAATAATACACTAGATAACTTCAATTGGAAGTGGCATGGCTTAAAGTAACAAGATAATAGGGTTGAATAATGCAAATGACCATATCCCATGTGGGTTTGCACTACAAGAGACCCTAAAACCACAGAAAATTAGGAAAAGGCATTGAAGAGGAGATTCTTGAAGAGATTTTCCTAAAAGAATAGAGGAAATGAGGACAGCTGGGAACCTTGAATGCACAGCAGGATGAGGGGCAAGGGAATGATTTGCTCTATAATAAGAACTGAGGGAAACAGTGACAATTGCAGAAAGTGCATGAAGAAAACTAGCCAGGAATGAATGGCTCATGTGTTTCTGAACTGCACTGGCAATCAATCATCTATTTTCCAGCAAAAGACAAAATACAAATTTGAGTTGCAACTGCTGCCTGAGTGTGCTTAGCCCAGATCAGTACAGCATTAAGACAGCGAGAGAAAGTCTGTCAGACTTGATAAAATGATTATCAGAAGGGTTGAGTTTTTATGTGCTTTGGAAAACAGATGGGTCATGTCAGAAATGAACTGCATCTAAAGGACATGATTCTCTCTGTTCTTTTGTGTATTTATTTACTTGAGCTTTTCATATTCATTGTGTTGATTCACAGGACATTAAAGACATCCACTACCACGGGCATATACACCTCTGATGGATAAAGATGTGATTCTCACCAGTTTTCTTTTAATCAGGAATTTACTGCTGGTTTGCTCACTTCTATTCTCCATACTGTTAAAAGATACAGATTTTGTAAAATTTGTTTTGCAAGAACTTAGCAGCTATTCAGAAGTGGCCAGAAACAGTTTCAGTTTCAATGGGCTGCAGTGTAAAAATTTGAAGACCTTGGATTTGGGACTTAAAGAGATAGAGAAAAATTAAAGTAATCAAGATAATGATCAAAGGATAATAAAATACAATTGTTACTGACGATTATAAAGCAGTGAAAAATCTGACTGATTGTCTCTGCAAACAAGCTATCAGATTGCTAGAAATTGTTGGAAGTATGAAGGCTATTAGGAAAAAAGCTTTGCAGTGAATGACAAAATCATAATCTGCCTTGTGTATCTGAAGCTTAGATAGATGAACAAAAAAATCCTCTGGTTCTTGAGAAGGAAAGATCACTTTAAAATTGTTTAATGAACAGAAGTCCAGTATCATGGTATAAGGAAACTCACCATTTTTTAAGAACACTGACAACACAAGGCAGTTACAAAGGTTAGAAAGTAAAGCAAATATTAGTACAAAATACTGGTTTACAGCTACAGTAAGTGAGATACAGGTTATTTCCCAAGGCTTAATTGTCCAGCTGGGAAGAAATGGTATGCTCATGGCAATAAATTCAAAGAAACAATTTAGTCCAGAAGATCTCTAAGATTAAAACTAGAATCTTTCAAACAGATCCTTTTTTTTTTTTTCAGACATTTTTTATTTTTTACTTTCATTTTTTCTGCAAGTACAAAATTACTGTAGCACTGTATTACAGAGTACACAAGACCTGCAGAAATCCAACCATTTGAAACTCTTATGTAGAAATAAATAATTTCTGTTACATTAGGAATATAATTGTGCTCAACAAATGTATGGAAGGATGGATGATCTCTTCCTTGTAGACAAGAGGCAAGGACAAGAGTAAAAATGAAAACATGAAAATCATTAGAATGATAACTGGGTAAGGTATTGTGATGGTATTGATTATCCTGGAAAAAACTTGGATTTTCCACCTGGCTAGTATTATAACACTCCTAGTTCTTTATATAAGTTAGCTGTGCTTTAGCAGGTTTCAAGCCAGAAAATTAGCTTAGTGACACAATTTAGGAAGAGACATTGCATCCTTCTAGAGACGTCTGAGAAAGATGTGGCTGTAAGAATATCTAGGACATCGATAAATCAAGTAACACTATTATTTCCTAATGCTGAACATCTGATGCTTCTGTATCTTGATCCAGAGTTTGCAATCCCAAATAAAGTAGGTTTATAAACAACTGGTAGTAGAAGTGCATTCTGAGTATACTGGAAATCTGGATTGTTGAATTTTTTATTATTTTTTACTCAGTGTTTTTACTTCTAAGAAATTATATCACAGATGACAATCTTTACTATGTTAACACGGGAACTTCTCCAAGTTATCATTATACAGAAATTATGTCTCCCTCCAAGGAACCATGGTGACTGCAGAACTAAAAATAACCAGTGTCTATGGAGAGATGAATGAAGGTATGAACGTAGCATTCTGCAAGCCACTGCCAATAAAATCACTGAAATGTAGATGGAAATTATATGGAAAGGAAATTCTGTCATTTTGCCAACAACCTCTTGAAATGCAAGTATCACAGACCTGGAGCCACATCAGCGTGAGTCAGTAGTATCCCACCTGTCCTTCTACTAACCAAGACAGTTTTAACAGACTTGTACACACACTTCATTTAATTGCTCTTGACTCAAAGTCCAGATACTGAAGCAGCTCCAGGTGCTGCAGTCTCTTAAGGTTACAAAATTAAGCATAATATAATCACAATAAAACTGGTAATTAAGATACCTTGACTCTCTGCTGGCCTAAGATGGATGCCATTACCATACTACCTCTGCTTCTCCTGAGTTCTGATTTACACAGTAAATTCTGTAATTCCTCTATGATAAGATTACATCTTATATGTCTCAGAGTAACTAATGCGATAGTTATGGAACTCCCTCAAAAAACTACTGGACATCAGCTCTTCTAAAGAACAGATGAAGAAATATTTGTTGGATGAGGACATGTTTGGATTTTTAATCTGCCCCATTTTATTATGTATATGTATGTACTACTTGTGTCTCTAAAAAGTTCTCATTATTCTACTCTGAAAAGGAACAGTTCTTACTCTATGATTCATTGAGACTTCCATAGAGAGCAAGTCTTGTAGCAGTCTGAATGCATAATTTTCAATACAAAGCATTTAAGTATTCCTTAGATTTCCAAAATAATTTTCAATACTGATGTAAGTGAATACATGAAAATAAAACCTTGGTTTATTCCTGCAAGAACTCCAGAAGTAGATTTTGTAACATTCACCCACTGGCTAGAAAAGCTTTGCTTCTTTCAGAAATGAGAAAAAAAGAACAGTTTCCCTTGTGCACTAAAGGTAAATGAAAAGAGGGGATGCAAGAACGTTCCTTAGCATGTGTTCCTAGACCTGTATTACTATTGTGCCCTTAATTACTCCAGATGGTAAGGTTATCAAGTCAAAAGTAAGCTGATATACACATGATAGATGAAGACCATGTCATTTATCAAGAGACTGAAAGGCAGAATGATTTTAAAGTGTGACATTAATTTCCCATCCTAGTTTATAAGACTGTGTATGAAGTGATACAGAGCTGACCTGCAGTTATGAGATGACTGAGGGGAGTGGGGCAGCCAGCTCAGACAATCCTGTGAACAGGAAGATATAGGAACAAACCAACTTTGACACACCAAGCCCAAGCTGAGGGTCACTACAGGGGTCTCTCAGCACACGTGACAAGACTGGTGATTTGGTGGTTTGGATTTACTGCAAACATGAATTCACCAGGCTGAAACAATCAGGGAATATAGTAAAGGGAAAATAAATCAGTCTTTTGCAACAGGGACCATAGATAAGCTCAATAATTAAGTTGAAAATATATTTTCTCAGGTGGTAGTACTGAAAGTTTATATTTGCATTGAAAAGCTTTGACCTAATTTGAGAAGGTATCTTTAGATATTTCAAACTAATTTATAACAGATTGTTAAACTACATTAGTTAAGTACAGTTCTACTTATCGAATCTTCTAAGTATTATATAATACCTTTTGGACTTAGAAGAGCAAAAGACATGTGTATAAACAAGGAATTTTTAGTGTAGATTCAGAACTATTCTAGTTAGTGATCTGGAACTATAATTACACATACAAACAATACTTTTTCATTCTAGTCTCTTTAAAACCACCAATAAAAGATCAGTAGTGCCCCTGGAATGAAAGAGTGGAAATGCATAATTCTTAAATAGGATTCTGAAATCAAATGTAGAAACCAAAAAGAAAGCCAAAAGGACAAACAAATCTCTGTGACCATTTTCTTTCCTTTTTCTCATTCTTTTTGAAGATACCTGCTCAAATAACAACACAGCATACAGTCATGATTGCTAGAGTGGTTACTCAAGAGTTGCAAATGCATTTTCTAGCAATGGTTCTGAGATTTTTGAAAACAAAAGAGATGGCTGGTACATTTAGTGTATCGATTGACCTTTGTATATGACAAAAAAATACCTTCTCTTTGTGAGCACAAATTACAAGCAGAAAGTTTAAGGCAACATTTTTACCCCTGGACTCACAGACCTCAATTTTCTCTTCAAGACTATAATAAAGAGTAACCTACAGTTCCACTACCCTAGTATAAGCACAAATTGGCTCAAGTTTGATGTTTCCTAGGGCTTTCTAGAATTTGGGAAGAAAAGCATACTGACAGAAGTACTGTCACCTCCCACATGTTCCACTATATCCCAGCCCAGGTAGAAGTGGGGATCACAGCCCTCCCCAGGGACATTAGAGCAGAATAAAATTATATGTTCCCAGAGTGCTGCACATCATTTGTGGCCAAGGTTGAAAGATGAAACGTCCTCTTTGAGACAGTTAGAACAGGATACCTTCTGAATAGCCTGGCCAGGTTATTCAAAATCCAAATCAGAGAAAATAAACTGTTTTAGTACACCAATTTGTCCCTGGAACCCAAAGTGATATATAAAAAAACCCATGTCCTGTAAAAGTAGAGAAATACCATAACTATTGAGTTATTATTTGAGAAATTCTCTGAGATATAATGGCTACCTGCTAATCCACCCCAGGAAGACTTAAAAGGAAGATATAAACCTATTTCACCTTTTACAAAGCTGCTACCCAGGGGGCATTTCATCTCCCAGTGATATAACTATCATATTTTGCCAGAGGGACCATACCCAGGCTTGTTCTCTCTCCTATACATTTTCAGTCCTGACTGAAATAAGCATAATGACATATCAATTAGGAAGCCCTCATCGATCCCTCAGTTTCAGGCACTGCCCAGTATTTCTGTTGCAGGATCTTGTTACATGTCACCAGTTACTGCATTTTGTTTCCCTCTTTTCATTGCTAGCAATGAATACAATAATTCAAATTTTCTCACTTATATTTCCAGGACTGCTGGTGGGTAAATAAATGAATCTGTAACTTTACCATTAAGGAAGGCACAAAATTAAATTGCTGCTGTGGGTATAGGCATTTCTGTAAAATATTGGAAGAAAACAAAACCAAACCCAAACAAAAATAAAAAAAACCAAAAACCCACACAACCAAAAACAAAAGCCAAAGACTAAAATAATTCAGCTGACCAAATCCAGTTATTTCAAGAAAGGATGCAGTATGTTTTGAAAAAAAAAAAAAAGGAAAAAAAGAAAAAAAAAAAAAAGAATATTAATATCATAATAGAGATAAAGACCAGAAAGAAATGCAGATAAAGATAGAAAAGTACATATTATCAGTTACACTTTCTCAATTAGTGAAAGAGAAAATCTCCTATGGATCCAAAAGCAAAATTTTCTTTCACTTTATTTTTTGTTGTATGGGTTGCTTTTCCATTTCACTGACTTCTGTAATGGAGGCAATTGGTCGTTATTGACCATTTGTATGGGGCTTCATTGGCAGCAGCATTCTGAGCAGAAAAGTGCCTTTCCCAAAAGATCCTGTGTTGCTTTAAAGCATGTAACAGTTCCAGTATGCCAAATGCACGTCGTGCTGTGAGCCATCACAGCAGTACACAGATATTGATTTAGATAGAAACCAGAGGGCTGGGGAAGATAGAAAGGGCACAGTGTGCTTTCTGATGCGTATGCATTATTTAGCTTTCATAGTTTCATCTGAAGTTAGTGCCTATTTAGACAAAATTATAGAATCGGTATCACTGCATTCAATACAGGTACATCCAATCACTTCTGAACCAAAGAGATACAGGAGATAAGACTTATTTGCTCTTGAAGCTACCAAGAAAATAGCTTTTAGTAATGATCTGTTTTTTTCTACTTGAAAAATACACCTGGAAAAAGTATCACGTTTTGAAAAACATACGGTGCAAAGAAAGCATTGCATGCAGAAAGTCTTTCCTTACTACCAAAAAGGGACACTAAGAAATATATTACACAAATTCCACTGATCCAAGTACCTAGGAATGCCAAATCTTTGATTTGAGACTCCTAATTTGGAATTTCTCTAATACTGAAACATACTAAAATTCACAGAGTAAGGGATGCATAAGCAAAAGAGTGCAAGGATGATGCATTCAACTAACAAAGGTAGGAAAGAATGGAAAGGCCATAAGAGAGCATAACATTTATGTTAGGAGCTTGGATTAAAGTCACAACAGTTTTTTATTTTCATATTTTCCAAACATTTTTTTAACTGAAGTAGATGAAGAATAGTTCCTAGACTCAAAACATAACAACTGAAATGACTGTATTTGTACTGTCTAGACCTGCTTCCTTGGAGAACTATTCTAAATCATGAAGATAATGTTCTTTTGGGGGCCAGGTTTCGTACACAATATCAATAATTCATGAAATATTTTGAGTGACTTTACATATGCAGAAATGAACATGAGAAAAAAATGAGTTCCTCAAATGCCACTGAAAAATATTTTTAATACAGTGCTATGTTTACCATAATGTATTTTGCAGTTCTTACTATGTATATGTACTATGTACACAGGGCCATGTGGAGATGACTGTCAAACACTAAAGTTCCCAAAGATGGGCATTATCCTTATATTCATCTTTTCCTTGTGATCCTGATCTACCAACCATTTGTTCAGAAACATTCTTAATTAACAGTATTAGTATCTAAGGTATTATTGTGTGAACAAGAGCTTGCAGACCAAAATAAAATGCTACAGAATCTCTGATAACAAGCTGACAAATAAATGTATTGACACGGAAGCACTTATTTGACTGAGTAGTGCAGAAACATCTCCTTCCAGTCAAACAGACACAAGCAGATGATTCCTTTGCCTATGAGTGCTGAAAACTTCTAACAATGATGAGCCACTTTCAAATAAATTAATGAAATGCTTCCTCTTGTATCTTTCTACAAAACCGTAAGAATTTAGTAGACTAAAAATTAGATTCTGAATCACCTGCCAATAAGATTATCTTTTAAGGAGAAATAATCCAACTAGACCTGTCAGAAGCATCATCACCAACTCTATGACATATATTCATATAAAAATGTGCAGATTAGATATATTTAGCAGAATGTTAAAAAAGAGATCAATACTAATTCCTCTACAGATGTATATAATGGTAAGTGCTTTTTCACTGACAATTATTTATTTGCAAACATGACAACAATATGAATTATTATTGCTTTCTGCTGGATACAGTATCCCAGTTACATAAGGATAAGCATAATTTAATAAAAAATAAAAGTTTCAAGTTATAATTAACAATACCAATTGCATTTTATGGTGATACCTTACAAATATATGCTTTTGCTCACATTTATATTTGTATCTCTAAAGTTAGGATCCTCTCTTTATTACAGATGTTTCTATAACCTAACATAGAAATGCAAGCATAAATTTTTCTGTGGAATCATGTGCATATATGTTTTGAATGTGACTTATTTTCTATTATTATTTTTTTAATTTAGAAAATCCTTGAAGGCCCCAGCTAAATTTATATCAAGCATAACTTCAAAATGGCATGTAATATTTGTAAGAAGCCATATTTTATTATTAAATATTATTTAAATCACATTTTGGCTAAAAAGTTATAAAACAAACTAAACACAAAATAACCCCAGAACAGATCTTAGCAAGAATTTACTGGGGGAGTATTTCTAATAGGAAGCCAAAGTCATGAACATGCTATTAATCATAGGGAGAGAGGGCAAGTCAGTACTGGAAGCCTGTTCCCATCCTTTGACCTTGAAGGAACACTGGCAAGGGACAGTTCACCAGCATCATAACTTGGGGCCCTCATCTAGAGGGTCTTTTCTGTGCACTTTTCCTGCTGAAAGCACCACAAGAACAGCTGCTTTCACCGCAGTTTTCACAGAGTCTCAGGGGATCTTCTTGTTATGTTACTGCAGTATTTTGAATGACAGTCAGCCAGCAAAAACAACAAGAACAAGATCCAAAGAGAGGAAAGAATGGGGATAGGGGATGTAAAGAGACAGGCAAGTAGGAAGAGAAGGAAAAATGGATTATAAAAAAGAATCAGAAGACAACAGCAAAAATAAGAAGTTGGGGAAGCAGAAAATTAGATAAAAATAGAAATGAGGTGAAAAAGATTTACAGGAAGAAGTTTTTTAAGATAAAAGAAAAATAAAAACAGCACACATCAGAAATGTGGAATATATATAAATAAATAAATAGCATAATTTAGAAGAAGATTTAATAGAAGGGCTGAATAAGGTCTGCATGAAACTTGTAGCAAGGGAAAAATACAAAACAAATGCTGACTAACTAGAAAGACAATAATCAAATTGTGAATAAATGACATTCACAAAGCAAGCTCAGCTTGGAATAATGTTTGGTATTTTATTTTCCATTGTAATAGAAACATGTCTTGAGTTTGCAGCATCCATTTATATCTTCCCTAAAACAGTGCAGGAGCAGGTAGGACTAATAAGACCCTGCCTGACACAAGCCTGGTTAACAATGATTTTTGTAGATCTGTACTTTGTATTTTCAGTGTGTGTTTCTTCCATTCTTTTCGGTAATGTTGACATAAACCTAAAATTCACTGTCTATAGGCAAACACAAACACAGCCAAGATGCAGAAGTGTTTGCTTTTTTTTTTTTTGCACAGTACAAAAAAATCTTTTACAAATATTAATATCGTATAAATTGTTGCAGTGGGAAGTCAATGATGAGACTGTATCAGGTGGAATATCCAGTGACCCTTCAACTGCATTTAATATTTGATTCTGCTCCAGGCACTGTAGACCCTCCTATTTGCATTTGTTGGGGAAAGATTAAGCCATAATGGTGGAAATTTAGATAGGAGAAGGAAGAGATGAGTCATGATTTGAAAAGAGGACTTAAAAAGGAATTAAAGGTAGCAGCAATCATTGTGTGCTTTAAGCCCGAACCCAGGGCCAGGGATGTCAAAAGCAAAGCTTTCATTAGCTTCAGTGCCCTCTGACTCGAATTCTTTAACATTCTGGAGGGCAGGAAGGATTAGGTTTTGGAAAGCTGAGAGATTGAAATCATTCTAGGCAGGCATTAAAAATGCCTCTGCTCTGCCTCAAGTGTGGCATGATCTCGGTCATCTGACTGGGGGCAGGAATAAGACTGGAAACAGAATCTCAGTCAGGAGAGCACAATTGCATTCACATCACTTACCAGAATTGAAAAATATTTTTATGTTTTCTTCAAGTTACCTCGCTAGCTATTTTCCCCTCTTCCTCTCGTTAGTGAGCCAAGCACAGAACAAATATAAAAATGCCTTCTGTTGTGATATTTCTATAAAACTATCACTCTATTTAGACTCATATAATTAATGTGAACTACAAGGAGGTATTTTGAATAATTGGCAAGATGACATTTCCTCAATATTACATTCTAGCTTTTCTCATCAATGAACTTTTAAGTAAAGAAATAAAAGATATTGTAAAGCAAGAAATATTCAGTTTTAACAGATAAAACTTCTTAAGCCTTCACTGACAAAATTATCTTAATAAGACTCAAAATGTTATGCTTTCTTTAGTTTAACTCTTCTTTTTCTACCCCATCTCAAAATCCCCAAAATAAATGCAAAAAAATTTTATGATATAATGAATAAAAAGACTCCAAGTATACAGATGTGCAATTTTCACACATTTTTTTCCTCATGCAGTTGTCTATAATTAGCTTTCTAAAGGAAAAAAAGAGATACATTATAACTTCTACAACTCTCTTCTCCATCTTAAAATATTAAAATTTTGCTAATACATGAACTGAGAGGGTGATGTATTTTTACTTTAGAGAACATGAATAAAAGGCTGGCAGGTTTTTTTTTCCTGGACTGCTTCACATGCACGTACACCCCTTTCCATTTTTTTTCTTTTTTCTTTTTTTTGGTTTTTTTATCTCAACTGGAGGTGACTACTCATTTGTAAAAGAAAAGAGGTTAAGAGGCACTAAATAAAGATGACAGATAGCTTCATAAAATAATTTAAATTACTCTGTAAAAGAATTGGGTAGAAAACAAAGATGATGCTGTTTACAGTAACAATATTTAAAATGTATTAATTAAACCCAGAGCAGAACTACAAAAGAGAGAGGTGCTTTGAAGATGGAAAGCTCTGAATGCCACAGGAAGCTTTGAAGCTTCTCAGTTTCCTTTGTTTCTCACTCATAATACATGAGGACACTCTGCAGTAGCTAAGCTTTAACTTTCAAGGGACCTTTTTCTGTTTGTTCCACCATTAATGAGAAAAAAATAATAATTATACCCTGCTCTTGCTCGTCGCCTTTAGAATTCATGGCAGAGAGATTCTCTGCTGCTGAGTTTCTGTTTTCTATTTCGGAAGGCTGATTTAATCTAGTGAAAGTTACTCTGTAGTCAGTTGTGCCAAATATATGCCAGACTTGAGCATAAATTAATCAAAGCAAGCTCGTAGTACAGATTCTGTTACAGTATGGAGGCAAAGGTAGCAAGGATATTGCCAGGACCAGTTTCAAACCTGCTCTTTGAACTGAAAATAAAAATTTCAGCTTCACCTCCAATTACTTGATTTTTTTCTCCAAGTATCTTCTGGCAATCATTTTAGTAGAAAGTTGTATCAACAGTAGGAGACAATTCCTAGTGATACCTTCCTCACATGGGAGAACAGAGGAATACAGAGAAAAGGAGAGTTTGAGGAGTGTTTTACTTCCTGATGATGTCCCTGGAAGCCGTTGTTGAGTCCAATACTTGAATATATTGAATAAAATGGTGAACTCACAGACACGTATAGGTTTCTTGGACTTGGTAAAAAAATAACTTCCTTTTGTACACATAATTCCTGCAGCAATAGAGGTGATCCCTCTCCCCTTCCTCAATCCCACTTCAGGTAGAGTAGTTCCACTATGTATTTTATGTGCATTATCTCCAGAGATAACACGATCACATTGTCATGCAAACATGCAAATCTCCACTTCTAGTTGCCATGGTTTCAAATTGAAACGCTGGCATCCTTTTATCATAGCCCAGCATAACTTACTAGAAAAAAAAAAAAAAAAAAAAAAAAGAAGGCAGCAACTACAGAACTAGCCTGCATTACATACTGGAGCTCTAAACCACCTACTATTTAGAGGACTAAATCCTAGGTATGTCTTTTTTTTAATTCCGCTAGAACTTCTGATGCTGCATCTGGGTCCCGTTAATTAAAACATTTTTACATAAACTGGCTCACATTGCCTCTAATTTAAAACTCAATGAAAGGAAGGAACGTCATGTTCCCAGCCACAACACAATGCCACTGGGAACGTGCAGTTTTAGCACTCAGGAAATGCTGCATTAATGGGGTCAGAGTAGCTTTATGTTAAAAAGGAGAAAAAAATAAAAAAAAAAAAAGAAAAAAAGTTTCTCAAGTGTATTCATTGGCTGCTTTTACAAAGACTGAGGGATTTAATAGCACAGAAGAGGTGATGTCCAGGCAGGGGCAGCACAAAATTCTATATTGCCTTCTGAAGGTTTGCCTGCAAGCCTCATTCATGATCTAGAGGCAGCACACTCAGGTGAAATACTCTGACTTGGCTGGCAGTGCCAGTGTTGTATTAAGAGTTGCAGGAATGTGGACACATATCTTGGAAATAATAGGAAGACCTCTAATTTTCTTCTATAAAATTAGCCAAGAGATGCAACAGATTTCCAGGGTCCATTAGCAAAAAAAACAGGTTTAAAAGTAGAAAGTAATTGCTGTTTCATGTCTGACCAACCTGCATTTCACTGCTTTAAAACCCATTAATTTTAGGTATTGAAACTGCGTTGCCAATAGAAAGAAGCTAAGTATCCAAAGACCTCTAGAACATAATGGATAGAACCTCCTACACAGGGTGATTCAAAGCTACATCTTAATGCTCTAAATTGTCCTCTGGGGACTTCCCTCAGTCCAAGATCTAAATAAAGAGATTGTGCTCCTTACTTTAGCCATATGAACTACGTGGCCTGAATTCTGCAGTCTTGAACATCTTCCCAAGACCCCATTAATCCATGTCCAGACAAGAACCAACGTACAAAATGTACCAACAAAGGAATGAAATGCGAAGGCCAGCATAGACAGGACAATTCTACTTGTGGTAAGCCTCAAGAATGAAATCTGAACGATTTGGTTTGTGCCTTCTCAGAATACGGGAGCTTGGGCATGGCCCTCTGCATCAATTAGTGCCTAGGAGCTGCTGCTGCTTCTATGGACATGACCATGATGATGTCTTGTTCCTCCTGTCTCTCTCAGAGCAATGTTTACTACAGGTGTGTGCCTAAAATGCCTAAATTATGGATTTTGTTTGTATTTCACCTAAGATAAGAAAAAATAAAATGAGCCAGCTGGAAGTTTATAGAAAACAAATGTTCTGCCTCTAAAAACAGAAACTGTACTAAGACTTAAAGCATTTGCTATACAAGACTGCTCACTGTTCTCTTCTCTCCCCAAAATTGATATTTATCATAGTTAATTAAAGTCTCTCTTACATCCGTGTATACTCCAAGCCTGAATACTAAATATTATCAGTGATTATTACACAAATTCAGGCAAACACAGGTCTTATATCTCTAGAGTCTAAGGAAGTAGTCAGTTTACATTAGGGGAAATCCCAAGACATAAGCTCTGGCATTCCTGATTTTATGAAAGATTTTCTCTGTGTATGTGACTTCTTTCAGTAAGTTAAAATAGCATATAACTTCACATTACCTTGAGGCCTCTTGTGGCTTTTCTTCAGCGGCTTTATCATAACCTTTCCACTGCATGTGACAACTGCTTTCTGCACCCTTATGTCAGTGCCAAAGAACAGTATTTTTTTGTAAGTTGTAATTTTTAGTGTCAAGGAGAGATCAGATCTTTCTCCACCTCTCAGACAAGAGAGCATAGTCAAGAAGAAGGGAGTATTCCATCAATAATTTCAGGGCAAACCTCTCAGGTGTAAAGGACTTCTAGTGGTCTTTCTGTACTTTTTAAATTAGGAAAGATCTAAGAAAAAATGCTTTTTCCCCATACTCTCTCATTTGTAGCAGCTATATGCATCAAAGAAGAATTCTGACATTTTTACAATAGACTAGATCAAGTGTTACCCTTAATAAAACTATGATTTATAGAACAAAAAAATCTCTTATTAATCTAAATATGATTTTTAAATAAAAGTGCAGCAATTAACATTCACAGTTTAGACTCACAGAACCTTAGCTACACCCTTGGGATTTTTATTACTACCTTTGACTACTATAGAGTTGCTTTCTGTTCCCATCTCACTTCTCTCTGAATACCTTTGTTTATGAGCCAATTAAGCAAAACACTTCATCTGGACCAAAAGAAGTTCTGATTTAAGCAGATTGGGGCTGGCACCCTCAGGAAGCCTTATCATGCTTTTAAAGAAGAATAAATGAAATTTTAACAACCAGAAAACACACATATTAAAAAAAAAAAAAAAAAAGCATATCCAAATATTAAAGTATTCTACCTTTTCTTCAACATCTGATAACTTTCCCTGGAAAAAAGGTAGCACATGATATTTTTTAAGTAGGAAAAGCAGCATAATTGTAATGTCTATTTTCAAATTAAATCTCCTAAGACAAATGTTCTGCCCCATCTGCCAACACAAACTGAAAGGCTCCAAAAATCTTTCCTCTCCAGTTCTCGCTGGTGTTTATCCTCCAGTGTGTTCTCTGCACATACTCTTTCTCTGCCACATATGCTTGTCAGATGATTTGAAAATATATAACTGCCTTGTGGGCACTCTGTTTGATGTAGCTTTGACATTCACATCTCTGTAACATCTAAGTCTTTGAAACCGATGGAGGAAAAAATGTCCTAAAGCAGACTTTATTACCATTGTTACTTGATTGATTTCAGATAAACTCAAGTAGAAACAAATCTGGACCAATAGTATTCAAGGTAATGTTATTCTGTTAGGAGCACCTAAGAACTTACTAATTAACCTAAATTGTTATTATGATACTAAGCTGTAAATGTAAACACAGCCTAAATACAGAGTCCCTAATGCATTAATAAAGTGGTAAAAAATTTTTTAAAAAAAAAGCAGAATAGAGTAAGCCTGCCACCTGATGTCACAATTGATGGAACAAATAATTTGCCTAAATCCCTGTCTCCAGCAATAACTAATCCTAAATACTTAAGCAATTTTAGAAGTATTGTTATATAAAATGCATCAAAGTCGATGGCCCCAAGATCCTCTTCTAGCAACAGAAGAAATATTCAAATCCTCCATGCCAGTCACAATTTTTTAGACCTCTATCGTAACTTTCCATCAGTCATATCACTTTAAACAGACTCACATTCTATTTAATCTCTTCTTGTACACCAGATGTTCCATACCTTTGATCTTCCTAGTCACAACTCTCTAGATCTTTGCCCATAATAATACACCTTTTGGAAACAAGAGGAGGGAGGCAGAGCTTCATGTGTTTAGGGACTCAGGTACAACATGGTTTTGTAACAATGACATAATGAGGTTTTCTGTTTTTTTTCTCTTTTTGCTTCCCTAAGATCTTATTTGCTTTCATAACTCCTATTGAGCATTGAACTGGGATTTTCACAGAACTATATATATTAACCTCAAATGCCATTCCCGAGTACTTATAGCTAGCTCAGTGTCCATCACTGTGTATGTAACATTAGGACTGAGGGCTTTTTCACCCCTAAGTACCACATAACAGTTATAAAAATTGAATTTCATCTGCTAACTCACTGCTCAGTCCCTCATATGTCCTTCAGTGCTACACAGTCAGCCCTTGTCTTGAATATCTTGAATATCTCAAAATCCTCAGCAAGATATTCTGTCCTTTTCACAGATCATTTATGAATGTGCCACACAGCACAAATTCTGGAGTTCAGCTGGTGACATCTTTGCATTTTGAAAATGGAACATTTATTCTTATCCTCTTCTGCCTCTCTTTTTTTCTATTTATTCATATGAAGACCTTTCTATCATCCCAGAGCAACTTAACTATTTTATGGAGAGATATTGGGTAAAGTCTTTGGGAATTCCATGGGAACCATATCAATGGTATCTCCCTCCTACCTATGCTTCTTACTGAATTCAAGGGCCTGAAGCTGAGAGATAGGACTTTGGTTTTCAAAAGTCAAGCCATTCCAAATATGTAATACATAATATGTCCAATACATGGAATTATCTCTACTAAGTTAGTACAGACACTGGGTTTAGAGACTTTTCATTTCTGTCAATCTCCCTGTGGCCTCTCCCACACAGTAGTATTTTTATTTACCATCTTCCAGTTTGTTAGGCTGAGGCTTTCCCATCACACCTTCTACCTCAGCTACTTCATTCTATAGAGCTGTCTGGTTTTGAGCAAGTAGCACCTGGCCATGGTGTCTTATTACTCTTAATGTTTTCTATTTGTTCCATATATTCAATTTCAGACCTCATCTGATGAGTTTCCCATAAAGAAAGATTATTTCACAGAATTTTTGCTATAAACTTGAATAGTGAGCATAGCTTTATAAAACTGACTAATTTTTCACTTACGAAGTCCTTTTCTCAGAGCTTCTTCAACACCTTTGATTCTGTGAAAGGCCTCCTGCCCTGAATAGATTTGAAAATTCTTTATTATTGTTTTAAGAATTTGCAAATTGCTCATCGAACCTTTTTGCCTACTTTGTTATTTTTTTATACTTGCCACTACCATCCTTTCTATTTTTCTGTTTTGAACATATTTCCTGACATACCTCCTAATAACTTCTTCATTCTGTTTTACCATGCTGGCTAGATTTTGGTCTTTCTCCAAGTTTTTTTACTATGTGGTATGACTTTGGCCTGAGTTCCTAATATGTTGTCTTTAAATAATCTCCTTAGAACTTGAACATATATAAACTTTTTCACTGCCCCCTTATATTTTAAATTATATTTCTTCCCACGTAATGTGTTTTCTGTTAAGGACAGAAATAGTGAAATTCTGTGCATTTGCTGGCATGCTGAATCTAAGTAAAATGTGATTTCTGTTACAAAGCCGTCCATTGAAGAAACGTTTTCAATCAAGTCTTTAACCAGTGCTTAGGACAAAGGTACTGCTCCTCACAGGTTCCCTGAATGCCTGGTTCCATCAAATAGTTGTTAATTGAGTCAAAAACCACAGATGTGGCAATTTGTCTAGACAGGACACAGTGTCTAATCTCACTAAGTATACTGTATTTCCCCTATGGTATTGCAGATTTTATTATTTCCAAATATAATTCTTTTTTGGTTTTGTTGCTTTTATTCTGTATTTTGTATTCTTTTTTTGTATGTAGAGCTGGAATTCCCATCATAACTCACCACCATGGCTTTGCATGACGTCCCACTCTGATTTAATTATCAGCTTTCTCTAAGATATAAATACTTTAAACTAAAACTCTTCAAAAAAAACCCAAGAGACTCGTACTGTCCTTTGCATGTTTCATATCCTGACAGCTTCCCTTCCAAATTTGAACTTTATTTCTTATGCCAATAGTCAGGTACAGTGATGTATTTTTTTGAGCATCCTGCACTTCAAAGCATTCCATGTGCAAATCCTTGATTTAGCATGGAGGTGTAGCTATTGGGAATCATTACCTTTGGGAAAAGGACACTGCAGACTCTACAGAGAGACACTTATGGATAAAACAGCAATTGATTTACAGAATAAGAAGGACATTAAACATCATTAAAAGATTATGCTTCCTATCAATATCATTTATCCAAACCAAATCCACTAGTGGAAACATTTAAAATACTATTGACAGTTCAGAAAACTCAAGCACGATAGAAACAGAGATTTTAATAAGATAGCACGCAGGTAAAAATATGCAGAAGCCAAACCAGGGGGTGTTGAATACATAGAAGGCTGAGCCATTCTGTTCCACACTATGGAGCTCTCAGTAAGATCCAAATGGTAAAATATATTTTCCATACATTATAGATGCACACACGATGCACAGTTTCCCATGCCTTAAGCATCCTCAGATTGCAAGGGAACAAATGCACACATGTTCTGCTTTTGCCTGTGCTGAAGGAGATCCAGAATCTTCACCATAAAATATTAAATTGTGTGGTAAACCTTCCCCACACACCATGGCATGCAGAAGAAATGTGTACCTTCTGTGTACTTTCCTGCCTCCTAAGAAGGCCAATACACAGGGTACAGGAGCACCAGACTGCTGTGAGTCAGGACATGAAACTATTTACTAATGTTACTCACAGACAGTAAGGAATGTGAAATAAAAGCCAGTTGCTGGAGGATATTAAGCAGCTTTACAACCAGAGATATTTTTTTCATCACCCCACATGTTAGGCAGTTTCTGCTTCAGAACTCTTCTCTTCTGAGGATTGCAAAGCTCTTTGCAAATTTGGCAAAGCTCAAAAAACTTATCTTCTGTGTTAGGTTTTCTGTTTATGCTCAGAAAGAGCTCTCTTTCCAGGATCCTCAATAAATCATATTTTCAGCTCAATTCTTTTGAGGCAAGAAACAGCTCTACTCTGTATGTCCATTTTTTACCCCATTAGCTAGCTACAGGTGACTTCAAGCTTGTCATTTATACTTTTTGCATCATTGTCACTGCTGCCACACTCCTTGCTTTGACTGTATCCAGAGAAAAGGCTCACCTTTCCATTTTGAGGTAAATCCCTTAATTTGGAGACCATGACCTTACCTATGTTTGTAATTGTCTCTTTCTGGTAGAGTAAAAAAATTTTTTTAAATGTTACAATAAATAAAAACAGATTAAGAAGAAGAACAAAAGAACAGATCCCCAGTCACATTGTGAAAAAAATGGATAAAACCTGATAGATTTTATATGAAATTTGGGCATCAGTGTTAAATGAATGGTACAGGAATGGGAGATTGTTGCAGGTTCGTATCTACGCATAAACAATAGCTGGTTTGCACTGGCATGGTTCGCAATTGCTTGAGAGAGAACCACTTGCACTTGAAAAAGTTAGAGATTTGCTTATAAAAATACATATTTAAATAAAACAAACCACGTATATACAAAATACTTGAGCAACTCCCCAAGGCAGGCAGAGCTGAAGTCTTAATGTCACTGCTCTTTTGGAGACAAGATCAACCTATAACCTTATCAGAATAAAATTATATCAGTAAACAACATCCAAAACCTGCAGAGGCATTACAGAGATTTTTGGCATTCTAATTTATGATTTTCAATTGCTGTTTTCTAATTTTCAGGCTACTCCTTTGGAGAGACTTTTTTTTTTTTTCTTTAGTTCATAATTGCTTTAGTGGTTACAAAAGTCCTGAAAATCTACCACTTTTATCATTGTGATTTTTGATGATGCATAGTACTGATTAGAAAGTGTCTCAGCTGGTAATAAGATCCCTTCATAATTTTTTTTTTCAAGTGATGTTTTTTTGCTGTTCATACAGGAATCCAATTAGCATATTATTGTGGCTGATTAATATGCCTCATGTAAATTTACATGTCAAAATACATACTGTACTTAAACAAACAGACAAGGATGCCAGTCTTCTGTAAACAGCTTTGCATGCATAAGCTAACTCAGGAACACAAAAGCTTATATTTCAGTTCTCAATGACTACCTGAATAAAGATAGAGTGAAAGGGAGACAGAAAGGTAACGTTACTCATGCATGAAGTGAGCGAATGAATATAGACATTTGTGTCTCTTTGTCTCTGAAGAAAACTATTGACAAGAGATTCCCCATCTGCATATGAGGCTGTCACGTCAGATTAGCTCATCAGGTAATGGAAATTTGGCCTCTGATCCAGAAAAGGTCCCTATGCACTAAGAATCAAGACTGTTTCAAAGAGATTGTATTATCTTAGACAGCAGGATTAAATTAATATGGGAATGACTTCTACTGGAGGAAATTTTTTGTTAAACATGTGCTAATGTTTATTATGCAGAGCATCCACTTCTCATAAGTGATGTTTCTTGACATTTATTCATTCCTTTTTGACCTTCCTTGCAACTGAAAAATAAACAAGCAAAGTATACCCCCTGTGAAGCATGGATGATATGGTTCCTACCCAAACCTCCAAAGACACATTCTTACTAGCACACATTCTGGAATGTTGTTATCAGAAATATCAAATTAATGCCCTAAAAGTTGAAAAATTATTCAGGTCAATGATAAAGGACTGGATACAAAAAGTGGATGTACTTAACAAAAAGTGGATGATCTTAAGCTACTGTTCATCACCAACAAAGGGAAGACCCTGGGTTCTATTCTGTCTGCAATAAAAAGTTCACTAATTTACATTAAATATGCAATGAAGGAAGGACTGGAGATGAATCACCAGACTCCTGGGGAGCAGTGAGATACCAAGCTGCAGGGCAATGCTCCCCTCTGCTCTCGTGCACTCCAGGTCAGTGAATGTTCAATTATCCCATGCAAAGTGCAACAGTGTCTGCAGGAAAAGCTGAAAATCTCCTCCCAATACTTTTTTAGCATCATGCTTAAGGAGAGAGGATTCAAACTCCCTAAGGTAGAGGAAAACACTGAATTCATGTCTTCATCCTGACTGAACGTATTTCTGAGAGGAGAATGAGCTTTCATCTATAGAAATTAGTCAGGAAGACTGATTACAGGGATCCACACTGCAGTTTGTAGTACAAGTCAGAAGGAATCAACACATCAGGGAAGTAGCAAGTTGTTGTAGAGCAAAAGACAAAGACCCCAGCATATGACTATCTACTTGCAAACACTTCCAAGCGAAGTCAAGTCTTTTACTTCTATGGAAAATTGGAATAAGCTACCAAGCATGGCAAAAAAACAGGAGGCCACTTCAAACTTACCTTTAATGATGTCCCACATGTACATAAACACAAGCTTAATTTAATCCATTTAATCTCCTCCTGATTTAACACAAACCAGAAAAGCATTAGGAAGAACACTAAATAACAAGGTGTTATTTTCTGCAGAGCAAGGGGCTGTCTCCTAAAGGTGAGATAATCTATGAACCCACATGTGCTTATTACCATTGCAGTACCTCAGTCTTCTATATGTTCCAGTATAAAAAGATGAATTATGCAACTCAAGGAAGAACCTGAGATAAGAAATATGATTGAGGGGCATTTCAAAATAAATTCCGGATGCTGAAACAGTGAAATAATAGAAATATCTGGACAATGAAATGACATCTTGTTACTGACATCACAAAAAGCCCAGGTCTCACTTAACTTTAAAGAACTGGTATCTAATGGTGGTTGTTATTACATCCATATATTGGTTTTATTACTTCATTTAGTATATAAAAAAATTAGAACAAATTTCTGCATTTTCCAGTATTTAAAATCAGCAATTTAGAATATTCTTTGCCAGATTTAATATTGGCAGAATTAAATGCAGTTTTCTTTTTATGCCAAAAGTGAAGAAATGTTTTTTAAAAGTTTGAATCTACATCACAACTTTCAGTCTATATTAATAGCAATCTGGAATGTGAATATTCTAAAAGAAATTGAAAAAAGAAATTTATTGTTGTAGCTCTAATTGCTGTCAAAGGGATGATGTTATAATACTGACAGTGATAAGTGATGTAAACTTTCAAAATGCTACAGAAAGGAAAAAACTGTTATTTTAGTGAATTAAAACTGCCTACCCATTTATTTTATCTTTGCTGGAAGGTTTATTTATTTTATTTATTTTGTGCACAGAACAAAATCACCTGTAGCAAAATTGATACTTCTTTTTTATATTATTTTGTAAAAATTAAGCATATCCCTTTATGAAAATTTATCACTAGTAACAACAACAAACTGCTGAAGAAAAGTACAGAAAGACAAGTACATATTTTAACAAAAATAATTAATTTATTTCCCCAAGTTTTGCCTAAGGCTAACTTGCAATATGAAGAGCATCTCACACAGTTTCTGCACAAAAGTCAAGCAAGACCTACACTTAATGAACATTGCCAGCTCTTTTGGTGCTTAGAACAGAGAGGTATTAAGAGTGCCAGGCCATCAAATTAAATTGAAGCTATGGGCAGAATTCAGCTCTTAAATGAAGACATCTAAACCTAAATGTCTGCACAGACATACCTACATGTTAGTTGGTTGCCTAAGCTCCCAATGTACTTAATAAAGGCCAAAGATAACAATGTTAAGAGAGCTGTTCAGATCTCCCTGAACTGGCCACCTGTTCATGTCCTGCAGAACAGCAATTTTGTCTCTACTGACTGCAGAGGGATGAGAAATCTGGAGCAGGATTTTGATATCTCAGTGTCTAATGCCCTTGTAAGTGCTGTTGGTTATCCCAAGGTTTGGACTGCACATTAATGAAGTCCCAGATAAATATCCTAGACAGCTACAGCACCTCCAGTGGCTTCAGTTGTTCCCATCAGGCAAATGAATCCCACCACCACTACAAGTGTTTACTTGTTGTAGCACTGTTTATCCATATTAGATGATTTTATAAAACCAGTGGCTTCTGGAAGAACACTCAGAGATGCTCCAGGCCACAATAATGCAAAGAGCTTCTGTAGAGATGGAGAAGAAGACGGTGGGGGAAAAAAGTAAAAAGAAGTGACAGTTTATATTAGAACCAAGCTAGCCTTTAAAATAAATTAATTTAAATATAAATTGCAAACTACAAGAAAACATCTTTCAAGAAGCCCTGCTGCTCTCATGCATTGATGTGCAAACTGGTGACTTTAATTCTAGCACATACTGTCTCTTGCCAAAAAAATTATAGCCCCCTCGGAGCAGAGCCATAGCCAAAGACTGCTACAGAAACACTGAAACTGCAAGTCATTTCTGTAAGATAGGTCAAGTTTTGCTTGGGTTTTTCTTAGAATTTGAAAGGAAGAATGTTATTAAGTGTACTACTTAAGTGTACTACTTACTGATTTTTAAGTGAATGGTCTTTGCTATTAATGGAAGCTAGATGTGCACTGAACTAAAATAAACCATTACAAAATGACTTGCATTTCCTATAGAACACCAATGATACTCAGAATTTAAAAATCTGTTAAAATGAAGGAATATTTTACTGATTTAACATAAAAACAAAAATATGCAGGTGAAAACAAGGACCTACCTAACCACCAACAATCATCTCCAGATATATACTTTTATCTGTTATTTCTACCTTCATGTTGTTTTCTTTAAATTTAAAGGACCCAAAGAATATCACATTTCTCTAAAAAAGAGTTTAGGTTTCCATAAATGAAACCTAAGTTTAAAATTCAAAACATATGTCACAATTTTGGTGTTCAGAAGGTCTACATCTTTCAAGGATTTTGCAATTATGAACTTAATCAACAATTAAATAACATCCTAGTTGAAAGAGTCATGGCAGAGCTATGTAGGGCTGGAAATCTCCTAAGATCCAAGCAAAGTGAAATCAAGCTCTTTTATATGTTAAGAAGTTTAACATCATAAATAGGGCTACACATCTACTGCAGAAACTTTTTACTGTCTCAATCATCTGCAATCTTCTGTGATGCACAGAGACAGAAGTAGGGGTGAAGAAGGTATAAATTAAAAAGCCACAGACAAAAAAACATTACCCTTTACCTCTTCTCCCCATTTTTTATTCTGTTGACTAAATACAGAAACAGGTGCCCTTAGAGGTGACCCAAGCACCTAAGATATCAGCCTGAGGCTGCAGAGAGCCAGGAGTAACCAGCACTTTTCTGAAGCAGCATTTGGCAGTCACACAGGATATTGCTCTGTGCCCAGACCACTACCAGACCACACTATTTAGGGAGCTGCATTCTTTTCTTTTTTGCACAAGGGCAGGCAGAAACACTTCCCTCAAAAAAATGCTTCTTATCCCTCAGCAACAGATTTCTATGCCCGTATTAATTCTGCATGAGAGAGATCTAAGGGATTTTCTTTCATTGGGAGATCTTCATTGGCCAAACATTTAACCAAGACTCCTGTTGTAGTTAATGGAGAATAACAGGATCCTCAAGGGAAGAATATGTACTTGACCTATCTTAGACACCAATCATAAGTGTGGTAGACATGTCTCAGATAGATAGATGAGATACAGGAGATACAGATGAGGCAGACAGATCTCATGGGATGAAATGAGTTGCCCCCTGCAAGCACTTATTACATTCAACTGATTGTAAAAGGAGCTGAGGTTTACTAGCTTATGTGTAAAGTGCTTGAAAGACAGACACCTGAGTTAGAGGAGATGAAATCCACTCTTACATTTACATTTGATTACAAAGAATTGAGTTAGCTGACATAATACTGACCATGACTGATTGGGTCCATGCACAGAACAACTCAAATTCAACATGGAGCTGCAAGGCAGCTGCTATAATTAGTTGACATAATCCATACTTTTTTTCTTTTTTTTTTTTTTTTTTCTATAGGGGGAAAAACATTACAGTTCTATTCTGGACACTTTAAAAGATAAAATATTCATTCCCAATTTAAAATGGGAAATTACATGTGTTCTGATCAACACAATAAATATAAGATAAATATTAGATTTCTGTATTGCTAAGCTATAGAGAAGAGAAGGATAAGAGGAGACCTTATAGCTCTCCTCAACTACTTCAAGGGAGGTTGGAGCAAGGAGGGAAACAGCCTCTTCTCCTTAGTGGACTGTGATAGGACCAGAGGAAATGGATGTCAGCTGTGCCAGGGGAGATTTAGGCTGGATGTTAGGAAACATTTTTTTGCTGAAAGGGTTGTCAGGCATTGGAATGTCCTGCCCAGGACAGTGGTGAAGTCATCATCTCTGGAGGCACTTAAAAGGTGTTTGGAGCTGGTCCTTAAGGACATGGTTTAGTAGTTAGCTTATGGTGTTGGTCAAAGGTTTAACTGGATGATCTTGGAGGTCTCTCCCAACCTAACACATTCCGTAATTCTGTGACTGCATGAATTGACACATTTTGGTAATATAAACCAAAATTTCTCCAAAATAAAATGTGAAACTAGACTGCATACTGACACAAGTTGAATGAAGCTATCGTGATATAAAAGAGCAGGAGTTCTGTTGCCAGACAAGAGGGTTTATACATGTATGGAAACTTATAAATTTCATTACAGTTTACAAGTATGAAGATGTTTATGTAAAATAAGAGGCACAGAATTATAAAGAGAAACAAGTGGCAGCCTTAATGCACAAATGACATTTTATAGTTTGCTACAGATGAGTAACCAACTGAATTCCTATGGAAATATAGTGTGCATGGCATTCTCATATGTACCCAGTGAGTTCATAATGATTACTGCTATTACAATGAATACAAAATTAATGAATAATAAATTAAAATCTTATAATAAATTGATATTAGAAGCCTCTTTAAGTCATTAATTTTTTGTAACAGTCAAGTCAAAATCCATAATAGCTTTCTGAGAATAACAAGTTATGGATTTAATTACAGATAAAAAGAAATGTCTTCTATTAAAACATGGGGAATTATGCTCTAAAAAATTAAAATATTGAGCAGATGTTGGAAAGCAGCAAAGAATGTTCATAAACTAAAATAATAACATTAATATAAAAGGGAATGAAAATGTCACTTTTTCACTTGCAAAGTTTTCAAAAGAGATATTCCAGTTTTAAATATTCCATCTTTTAAGAGATGAACTAGCCAAGCATACTTACAAGAAGTTTGTTTGGTTTATGGCACGCTAAGCAAAACTTAGCAGAGAAACTCTTTTATTTCTATACACAAAAATCCTGTCATGGGGATAAAGATAACAATCAAAATGAATGTCATATCTAAATCTGACAATCCTTACTCAAAATTAATCTGCAATCTAAAATATTAGCATGAGTTTCTGTTCATATAATCCTCCAAAAAAACTTTCTAGAGAAAAGATAACTTTCAGCCCCATAGATATATGACATTTCAGAAGCTTAAACATCCTTAGAAATAAAGCATGAAAGATATTTTAGGCAGGTATGATATACCTCTGCATGATACCACATTTAGAGATTCCGTATGCGGATAATTTAGGCAATTTGGACAACTTTCAGAATTAAAAATAACTACAGGTATTTCACAGATGTTTATTATGATAAATACCAGACTCTAAAAAGTTAATCTCAAAGAGTCATACAACAGCAGGGGCTCAATGGCACCCGGGTGGAGCCCTATTGCTGTCAGCTACTTGGCATGAGGGGAGAATCCATTTGTGCACTTTGGAACATGTTCAAGAACTCTTTGAGATCCATGAAGGGAAGATGCATTAAAAGTGCAGAATGCACGAAGTTGTTAAAAATGTAAAAAGGCAAGGTTGAACCATTTCAAAGTAACTTTTTTTTTTTTTTTGCATTTCTAAGTAACTTTTTTTGCATTTTTTATCAGATACAATAACTTTATGAATAGAGAAGAACAGAAATCTGATGGACTTCTTTGCCTTTTCTTTCGACTGAAGTTCAGACATGAAAAAAACTGAGAACTATACAGAGAACACTGTACATTTAAAATCTATAAAAAGTTATGCTTAGCTGGATTTGTTTTCTATATTTGTTTGTATATGAAAGGCCATATCTGGTTACTTTAGCAATGCATTGCATAACCAACAGTGTTCAAGAGGAAAAGACTACACAAGTAAAAATAAATGAGTTGACTTCATTTTTAATTTGCCTTTAAATATAAAAGATATAAATGTTTCATTTAAGTATGAAGTCAGAGAACCTCACCTAGGTAACCACCTGGATGAGGGTAGGGCCACACCAACAACATCAGTCACATCTCTACAGGGATCTACTCCAAACTTAGGTTTACCTCTCGTGACACCAACCACCAATAGTGGTTTAATGACCTTGTGTGAATTGCTTGTATTCATATGGAAGAGGAATTAGGGGAATGAAACAGTATCAGAACACTATGTTAAATGAAGATAGACATTACAGAGCAAGAACCAAACTGAACTTATTTCTAGTGCTATCAGAATTTGAACTTGAAACAAGTGATACTGCAAACATGCTGAGTGCTGTTTGCTGTGTCACTAACCATTCTGTCATCATAGCTGCCATTTACACATTTTTCCTTCACAAAGAAATCTGAGATGTAAACACTTTTTGGAATGAGGAGTCTTATATACTTGTTGCCTTCTGTCTAAAGCAAGGATTTATTCAACTGTAAGGCAATATTCCACTGAGTTTGTTTAAAACTCTTAAGGGCAAGTTGCAATTCATTTTGATACATATGCCTTAACACGTAACTACATGCCAATTCAAACATCTATGATTGCTTGGAGTATAATAGATATCAGTATATAAAAGATACCAGCATAACAGTACAACAAAAGACACCAAATTAAAGTTCTTAAACTCTCTGATGCTCAGCTACAAGCATCACCAGTTTAATAACAGCAGAAGAGGATCAGATTCCTCATCTGTACTTTCACTTCTGGAAATAGATACCAGTACTTCTGGTACTGTCAGCTTTACATATATCCCAGCTTTCAGCTCTGTTTTGTCCATGCTGCTGATCTCAGACACTTGGTTATCCTATGAGAGCTCTGCTGCCAGTTGGAAAAAGACTTATGGACATAATATGAGAGGAAAAAGGAACAAAACAGAAAAGCAGACTCAGAAAACCTGAGTGGATCATCTGATTCTTTACAGTTAATTTAACAAAATATTAACTTACTATCAAATAATAATTGTTGACATATTTCCCTAAGGCTTATAGAAATCAGAGTTATGGGAGCTGCCAAATAAAAGATAAATTATGGCTTAAAACATCACTCAACTTTGCAAACATTATGTTGTCACATAAAACAACAGATTTCTCAATTTGGAACACATTTAAAAATATGTTAAATACTTTTAATTTAGCATAAAATAATGGAATTAATTTGGCTGAGTTCTTTTAAGTGGAAATAATTTCTGTTTCAACATGCCAATCCATTTTACAGCCAGGGGTAGTAACTATACCCAGTGTGGTTGATTTAACCTGCACACTTCCTATTAATGTTAATGTGAGTTTCACAGTGACATTGCTGCACATGGGGGGAGAATATACCCTCAAGTTGTTAAATGGCAATGAAAGAAAAGGATGAATATGTGATGACTGAAGAAAAATGCCAAGGAAAAAATTCAGAAAGAAGAGGATAATACCCAAAATTCATCCAGGAAAAAGAAGGATAGGGGTGGAAAGCAAACACTTTTTGGTCTCTTTCCAAAATCAGTTGTTTTCTGGGGTTCCACAAGGAAATAAAAACTAAAAAAGACTTAATAACCTTCTTTGAGAGACCAGTTATGAAATCCAGAAAAAAAATTGCATCTTTTTCTCCATTACAGTCTGTTTTTCAGATGGACATACTGCTTCTTTAGACCTAGATTTAAATCCTTATCTCTTTAATTGTGGGGTTTTTTTTAATATTTATATTTATCCGCATGCTCTGGATTACATGTAAATTAAAAAAGAATTAGAGGAATATCTTTACCACTGTTGCATTCCTTCAGCTCTTTATTGGTGACAAATCAACAGTTTGTTGGGAGAGCTGATTAAGGTAAAAATGACTGAACAAGAAAATTGGTCCTTTTTAGCTGATGCTATTTGGAGGTTCCAATCAGCTCCAACTGCAACCACTGAAACATTATCTTATTAGGTGCAGCTCTATGATTAGGTCACCAAATCCTGACCTGCATTTCCACGGTACATACCTTTGGTTTGCATTTTTCCTTTCTTTACAGTAAGAATTTCATGGTGACCATATACCTATATTATGTATTTCAGTTCAAGCACCAAAATGAGAGGGAACAAACAGTAAAATATATGAGAAATCATTGCAGACTTTAGGCCCTAGCTGGGTTTTGAGACCATAACTGAACCTCTTGCGTTCCTCTGAAAAACCCCGTCTATCTCTTTGTCTTTCATGTACACACACATGCACATACTTCCAGTAGCAAAAAGTATAGCATGGTAAGCGAGAAAATTAATTTTCAGTTTAGCTGGATAAAAACAGAAATAAAACATGATGAAGAGGCAGGCAGCATTATAAGACAGGTGATAATGTATAAAAATCTTCCTTTTCTCATAATTGTTTTAATGTATTAATTTTGGAGGGTTAAGTATCTTCTTATATTATGCTAAAGTACTTTATGAGTTTAAAATACATTATGGGAATCCATTCACAGAATATTGCTGGATGTTGTGATACTGACAACTTGCATAATAAAAATGGAATGCATTGAGTTTTTGCAGATGAAATCTCTAGCAAAATTTTGAAGCATTATCAAGTAAAATAAATAACCGTCTCCTCTCCCTTTGATTGTCTTGTTATGATTAATATTTTTTATGTAAATTAAAAGTATTAGCATTATTCCTTCAGTGCATGTGTGCAGCCAAATACACACACATATATAATATACACATATTATACATGAGTGTACAGATAATACCACACATATGTATGTATGCATATACATATATTTCATTGCTACCTCAGTATCAATTTTCCCATACTTCATTTCACATTGAACTTTTATACCTAAGCAGCCATCGCCCCCATTTTGTAAACTATACATGAAATTATTCCGTATTATCGCTTCACTTATGCTCAGCACAAATATACAGTGAAAACTGTTTTCCACAACTTCTAATTACAAAACATTAGCTACCTGAGTCTTCTCCAGCTGAGCAGATTAGCATAGATCTTCTCTGCTGACAGCTTTGACCTTCACTCCAGCAAACACTTGTCAAAATGCCAAAAGTAATTACCTGGCTGTTTAGGAAGGAGTAATGGGGTGTAGCTACCTACCTTTTCTTGTTACTGATCTAAAATGTCTATAAAACTTTGCCAAGAGGCATCCTCTGGATTTTGGCATACACATTTTTTCTCATCTTTTTTTTTTTTTTTTAATAGACTATCAAACATAAACTATAGGATTTCCTGCCAGCCAGTCCCACCACAATTCTAAGGGACAGGCTAAATAACACACTAGATGGATCTTTCAACCAAAATGATTTTGCTATTGCTTTCATCCTGATTTTGTTGCACTAATGCAAAGAGGAAAAAAATGTAAAAAAAGAGGTAGGTGCAGCACAGGAACAAATTATCATAATTATACTACAGTAGGCCATACTCTGTATCTGCTGAATTATCTTTGAGAATCATGCTATTACAATTTTTATTTTTAATTTTTATAAAAAGCCTTTTTGCTATTAATATTTCAGATTTACAATTAAGAAAATGGAGGCACGGGCTATTTACAGATACTTCTTGAAAATCTATGGCTAGATTTAATCTAGCACATCTTTTCACGTCAGCCAACAGAAAGCCATACAGTCTTAATCCATAATGTTCACATTCATAGAAAATATTTTCCAAAGAGAACAAAAGGATTTAACATGTTTTCCTGAAGACTAGCTAATACTTGAAAGATTAAGTGTTTGCAGATTATTACAATGGCCATGAATCTCTAAATCCTGCATACAATTTTTGGCAGACAATGGAAAACATCATCTCCAATAAAAACAAGATCAAAGGTCTATAAACATGACTACATCTTATCTTACATGTCACAATGGATATCTGGAGTTCAGGAAAAAAACCACAAATTTCTTTGACAGAAAACAAAATTCAGTAACAGCAAATCACTTGCCTTTTAGCCTCAACATTCCCTAACACTGGTGCGGGCTACCCGGTAGCAGAGGGAGCTGCTGGAGGAGCCTTCAATCCATGGGAAAAAGGCTGCTGAAAATGTTAAAATACAGGACTGACAAGTGTGCCCTCCTGAGTACTGCCAGCTCCTTGTCCCACTGTCAAGAGCTCATTATTTCCCCTCTCAGACACATTCCTCCACAAGCTAGCAGCAATGGCAGGTCATGCAAGCGGCTATTTCCAAGACAAATGATACATGAATCTTCCGGATCTCCTAACTAAGCCTTTGTCAGCCAAAACCCCTCCACCTACCCTTTCATCCCAGGTCACGTGTGTGCCTTCTTCCCAAGATGTCACTCCATAAATTCTGTCCTAGCAAGAGAAAAGATTGCTACCAGGTTTAGGTCAGCAGCCTTTACACACTGTTAGCAAAGCACTGTGCCTCTGGAGAAGTACCTTTTCCTGTTATTAATTTTCTCCAGGAAAAAGGGATCACAGCCTGATCCTAAGATGATTCTGTGCATAACTCTTTTTTTTTTTTCCTTTTGCTTTAAATAACAGCTATTTTTCATATAGCCCTGAAGTAGCTCCACTGTCCATCACAATTTTTTGTTATTTGGCTGACATGAGAGCTACCACTTACCATCACAAGACTGCTAACCATCCAATTTTATATATTAAAAATAGGATATTTAGTCACATCAGCTAAAGAACATTTTCTTGTTCTGTCAAAGTAAAATAGAACATTATTGTCTGCTCCACATGGTGCCTTGTATATTTGCATGCATAGTTTAAAATAGGTTTATCTTGTTGTTCCATATCTTGAAAAGTTAAAATCAATCAGTATAATGGGTGGGAAAAAATGTGTTCTTTTCAAGGTAAAGGCCTGATCTGACACAAATTAGGTTTTCTCTGATTCCTTTATTTATGCTTACCTAAAAACATACTCTTTCAACAAAAAATATTATTTTACTTAATCTTTACATAAATGCTGCCTTTTATGTTCCTGCATCACCAGATTTATTATTACAGTAGCATTCCTAAATAATTTGGTTTAATATGCATAGGATCTGCTGTGAACAGACACAGTCTCTTCAGCATATTGCACAAAAATATACAAAAAATCTATTAAAGGATTATAACATTTAAAGATGTCTGAGACTGTAAGCAGTATGTATGTACCACATTGCATGTACATTTCCACCTTCCTATAAAATCTGTTGCTTATCACAAAAATGCTAAAATAACATAAAATGTCTCAAATAATATGATGAAATGTGATGTTAAGAGGGTTGTCTTGGGTTTGGGGATTTCTACTTGCTTTGCTTTAAATTAGAATGAAATTTAGTTCTCAGATATTTTAGTATAGGGACTTTTTGATATTGTGTTCCAAGTGGGACTCCACAGTACTACTTCTATACAAGAAATAATACTTATTTGTTACAGTCACACATTCTAAGTGCTATGGATATTTGCTGATTTTCATCAGCTACAAACAGTCCTTTTAAACTGTGCAAGTCAGTTTGAAACATCTATAAAAGGAAATATGTAGCACGTCTAATATGGAAAAAGACTTTGCTTCCATAGTATCCAAAGATACTGGGAGATTCCTTGGACTTGAAAGACTACTTTGCACTTCAGCTAAAACAATAGCTAAAACAGTTTCATCTTGAATAGCTGTGTAAGTGAACAAGATGACTGATTGGTCGTTTAATAATATTACATATGGTAATATTTATCAAATTTTAAATATTTTTGAATTTACTCAATCTTAATTTTGAATTCTTAAAGAGCTTTGAATATGTTACCAAAGGACAATGTGAGTTAAGGAGACCTAAGTAGAAGAAATCAGTATTTTTATCAGAAGGTTTTAAGAGATCTGTCAACAGGAAAAATATTTTTTTAATATGTTACCAAACAGGGACTAGAGAAAAACCCTCAAACATTTCCAGCACACTAAATTCTACAATCATGAATTCAACCAATCTCCCTGGGTTTATTTGCAGTATTTCTGCATGGTTGTACTATTATCAACAATACCTATACAGCAGATAGTAGTGAAGGCTTTCTAACTCACCTATATTTAGCCACCCATAATAACTGCCAATTCAAGCAAGCTTTTTTCTTTGAATGCAGAGGCAATCTAGACAACCAGTTTTCAATAAATGCCTAACCTTTAGACAGCTGCAACAGATTTTGAAGAATTCTGTCCTCACTATTGCAATGTATTTAGTTATATTACCAGAGGGCTCTTTAAAAAAGTCAACTTTAAAATTGCTATTAACCTTTAAACCATGACATAAATTACTTTAATAGAGGTCTTATTTTTATCTGTCTTCATAGGTCTCCTTATGGATTTCAGAAAAAGCAACTACAGAAACACATGAGCAGCTGCAAATCAATCTATGAAGCTTTTTTTTTTTTTTTTTTTCCAAGCATCAGTTCTTGTCTTCCTATTGACCCTTTGGCAGAACATTCTGGGTCAAGTATCAAGTGTTCTATTCTAAAATATATACCACACCAATGGTATACTTAGCTTTATTTTAGTTTAATATAAACCTGATGCTGTATATTAAAGGGTTTTAATAATAGGTATCAGAATGTAATGACATGAATCATCGTTGTTTCAATTGAAGAATGTTGGCCACACAACATCACTGAGCTCTTCTTTTTCTCCCCAGTTCTATAAAGTTATTAACTAGCTTTGGAGTTCCCAATAGATAAGAAGATTTATTTATGCGTTTATGCTGGAATAGATGACATCACATTTTAAGATGAACAGCAGGAAATTCTGAAGTTTTTTGTTTCAACAGAAAGCTTTTTTAAAGTAAAAAGATTTCTTTCTAAAATTAGATACCTGACAGTTTTTCTTAGAGAAGAAAAGTCTATACTTAAAAAACAAAAACAACACATCCTTTCTAGTCATCGTAATGGATATCACAATTAGAAAGAAGTCACTGGAGATAACCAAAGGTGCTTGTGATATTTCAGAACTGAGGCACATTTACTGATGGGTAGCACCCCTCACAACTGCTAAAATTAATTTCATTTTTCAACAGAAGAACAAGGTGGGAAAGAAATGCCACCTCAAAAATTCATTAAGGATTTTATCTGGCATTTGCTTGCTCAGGAGACAGTTCAGATTCAGCATAATACTTCAAAAATATAATGGCATCCTTTATTCAGCAATGGAAGGAACTGAGGAAAATACTTCAGATAGCTTTGGAGATATAGTTAAGGTTAAAGAGATTTGATCTACTACAGAGGGGTCAAGATGTGAGGAAGGACATTGTGAACTAAGGAGGCTTGAGTAGAAGAGATCAGGATTTGTACCAAAAGACTTGAGAGCTATCAACAGGAAAAGAGCTGTGAAACTTTTACATTTCATATTATAGACCACAGAATCATAATCCTCCTTAAGCCTGGGCAACAGTCAGTCAAATCAGATGGACCTCACAGCCTCCTGGCTATGTTGCTCAAAGCTTCTTACAGAGAAGCTGACAGCTCACTTCAAAGATAACAGAGATTATTCATAGACACTGTTATCATCTCAGAGACAAAGACATCTGATTGCATGGTCTGCAAGACTCTAGGTAGAGAGAAGGAATTCAGCTGTAGACTTTCATCACATTCTCTTCATCACAGCTGAATTATGATTCTGACTGTGAGTGGCCAATGAATACTTGCAAAACAACCATTTTTGGTTGCTAGGTAGTAAAAAGAAACCAAGACAGGATGCCAGCATGGATGTGCTTGTGACTGAAGCAATAGAGTGAATGTTTCTGAGAAGTCCCACAAAACATGCAAGGCTTATGCTAGAAATCAACCAGACCACCAAGGCCAATTATAGCCATTTAGAAAGAACAAGGAGTTCTTAGAGAAGACAAAGACCTTCTATGCAGATTTGAAGTTTGTTGCTTCTGATGATATAGAACTTGTATCTCCTATCTTCAGAAGACACATATGAAGTCAGTTCTCTTTCTTTTCTGTTTTCCTAAGAACCTCATAGAAAAAAAATTTGTGTTAATAATGAATAATAATATATTTTCCATGTTTCTGTCAACATATTTTGGTATGTTCAATATTTATTGGCTGGAGAGTAGAATGAGCCTCTATAGTGTTCCTGGAAATAAACAGTCAATTTGTCTACCAGATCCTGATTCTCCAATGGTGAGTAAATTATCTGCCTTCTGTGCCTCATTTTGCCAAATTTCAAACTATGCCATTAAGAGGTATACAAGTCTTAGAGGTATTTCATAACTGTGATTTTTATTATATATACATCAATTACAAAGTAAACTGAAAACAACCTCTTTGACCAATAAAAAGATGATTACATTTCATGACAAGAATGAATACAAGAGAATTATCCTAAATATGATCTGCAATAATTTAGACTTACATGTGATTTACTTAAATATGAAATGTGTATTTCAGTTATACTGAAGACTAATAAAAAACAACTGCAAACAACTAAACATTTCATCTGTGTTAAAGCATTAACCAATCACACTTTCATATTTAAGCCTTTTAAATTATACTTATAAGGAGTATTTGTTGCACTGAATTAATACGGAAATCAAAGTATATTCATGTCTCAGCCCTTTCCTCCAGGGCTAATATTGGATATCTAACAAAACTGTGATTGTGACAAATGTGCTTAAGAAATAGGAGAAATAAACAGATTACTGCAGTGACTCTGTAAGCAGGTTCCTCACTAGTACTTCCAAAGTTGAAGAACCTGGAATAATTTTTCTAATGCAGCTAGGATGCTTGACTTTCTGGCTTTCAAATTTAAATTTCTTGGTCATTCTTCTGAAAATTGTATATTTCAAGCCTGCTAACTATTCAAGGTAATTTGTAAGATGTGATGGAAAGCAAGACCATAAAGACCTTCTTCCCCAGTTGAATGAAAGATCCCTGATATGACCACCCATTCATTCATCCTAATTAAGATTAAAAATATGACATCTTGGACCATTCCAAACCAATAAGACACTATCAGCTTAAATCACTAGAAAGAGTTAAGTTAAATCTATAGGTTTTGAAGTACCCTCTTCATCTCAAAAGAACTGTTTAATTCTTCAAGCTAAGGATCATGGTTTTTTCTTCTCAGAGTTGACAATTTTTTGCAAAAGTATTCGGTTTCAATGTCAAAATGTTCCATTGCACTGTTTGTTGCCATAGCTATTTCATCACAGCTGGGACATGATCTAAATTCTTGCGTATCTCAAAAGCTCATAATGTGTGAGTTTTCAAAACTAATCATTTGCTGTTGTTTCTAGAGAAATTCTATACTATTTTTTTATAATTATTCAGATACTTTTGTGGCAGTATCTTGCCTAGCTTGTCCTACAGGTACATTTTAAATATAATATTCATGCATTTGTAAATTTTCTTTTCAGCAGAATTAATTTTGCAATGTCTTTTTATAAGAATTAGAAAGCTGAGAGAGAAACAGTTTTTAGACAGGTAGGTTATAGGATTCAACACCTAACTCTCAAAGTCACAGTTAATGGCCCTTATCTAACTACACATATTCTGAAAATGTACATCTCACTGGCAGGGCAACAGAAAAAACCAAAAAACAAATCAAAACCAAACCAATGCATAGTTAAAAGGAGAATTAAAAAAAACAAAACCAAAGCATTTTCCTTATATTCCAACATATCTTCAAAATTAATATTTTGAAAAATGAAATAAAGATTTCTGACTTGCCATAATGGTATATATCACAATATATCTTAAACAAAAGAACCTGCATGCAGGACCCATTAATGCTTATATTTGATCATTCATTGCTTTTTGCTGTGCTACCTGTCCCATATCACTGACATGCTGAGATCACATATACCTCTCTCTGCTCTTTTTTGCAACACATAAACAGCTGCATTTTAATACAATAGCAAAAAAACAAAAACAAAAACAACAACAACAACAAAAACCAAAAAAACCCCGATGATTCTAACTAGTGAATTGCTGCTGCTACACATAAGCAAATACTCTTATTTCACTCCAGGAATGCTATCTATTCACAGATTGTTCCACATCTTTTTCATGTGCACAGTGTATATGTGATCATTAGAGTCACTTGATGCTAAAATTCTGTGCTTGGGAACTTCATAGGATTCCTCATTTCTAATTATCACTATTACTTATCATGTTTTTGTATAAATGGTGGTATTCTGGAATACCTATAAAGACTTATGAAATAATACCCATTGTTTACTACTATACTGACTAAATTGTGGTTTTATACAAATGGAGTTATTGCACTGATAATTGTTCTCTGCTAGATTTCTCCTAACCTTTAAACTGAAGAGAAACGAAATCCACATTCATTTGTCTAAATGATGTCATGTGCCAAGTGTAATTACTTCTGTAGCAGGTCACTTATGTCTAGAGAAAGTTTATTTCTTCAAAATATTGAGATGAAATTACACTGCACCATTGAGCCTGACTTATTAAACAGAAATAGGCCAGAGGACAGCTACTTGATACAAGATGCATTCTATATTATAAATGTCGAAGTTCGCAACGCTGGGAAAACATCGGCTGTCGTTCTGCTCTGTAGTCAAAGAGCAAATAAAGGTACTGTTAATGTGAGAAAGCAAGCTAGGCACTATTCTAAATTACTGTGTTGTCAGCCTTCCCATATAATTATGTATGAAACTGGAAAAAAAATTAATCAAAATATTTACATGGAATTGGAACTGTGGATTACTAGAAAACAAGTTTTATCAGCAAGAAGATGGCTGAAGGATTTTAGAGAGCTTTATCTCTCCTCAAGCTGGGCTTTACACACATGAGTAAGAATGGATCTCAAGCTTCAAGAAAACCCAGAAAACAATTTTTATTATCATACTTCCATACCTAAGTTTTCAAGTAGATATTCTAAGTCATTCATCTGTTTGCAAGGTTGCTAAAGAGTCCCATGCCTTCTCCAACCTACACATTTGTCAAACTCCACAGGCAAGGGTGGAAAACTTCAAATATAGTTCCCTATATTTAAACCTGAAGAATGCAAGGAAAGTTTATCCTTTTTTTTTTTTTTAAGAAAAGTATATACAACATGAAAAATTAGACAAAGCTGCACAAAAGTTGTTCCTGTGGATACCAGTGAGACGAGTATGTACATAACAGCTGCAGAAATAGATTCCTTTTGCAAATCTCGTTAATTTACATTCCCATAATTACTCTGGCATTTGATTACCTCAGTTGCTAGATTCATTTCTAAGGATGTGATGGACAGTGAAATTCATCTGTCAGTTTGCTCTACTCATTTTCTGTAAACAAGACCTACTTTCAGAGTTGGATGTATGTGAAGTTACCTAACAGCAGTACACCACGGAGTAACCAACATACCTGTGCAAGTATTTTTAATTACAACTATAGCCAGAAAAAACTACTTTAAGTATATATTGCTGTTGAACTTTGAACTTTATTTGTGGTTTTGAGATCTGCAAGTAAGAATTTTGCTTAAAATAAATGAACCGATAAGCCATTACATTGACAAGCTACTGCAACCTTATTTATTGATTAGAAAAGAAAAATGTGATGCTTTCAAAATTTAAAATGTTTGATGGATGAACCATGGGCAGGTTCTCTGTCAAAGGAAAACACAAGGCTTACTTACAACAGTACTTAGACCAAGTTGACATAGGAAGAGGAGCTGATGTAAGACTCATAAAAACTTCTTTCTGCAGTTATCAACATGTGGGAGATTTAATGTACTAGACAAACAGAAGTTAGGAATGAAATGACTGAGATTTTAATATTAGGTTCAAATAGATTCAAAAATCTACTCAAAATAGATTTGAGTAGATAAAAATATGATATAAAAGATTAATTAATTTAAACTGGTGAATCCGTAGGACTTCATAGGTGTAAGTGACATTTGCTTGTACCCAAAGTGTCCCTGATATGTCATATTTAAGTTGTAAATTATGACTTTGATCCCAGTGGTAAGACAAAATATTAGTGTTGCTTAGTTTTGCTGAAATAAAAATAAACTGGTCACAGCATTTATACGTTGAAGAGTTACATGCTAGGACACATTGGGAAGTACGTGAATTAGATAAGGTTTCAATGGACTTGCTAACAGACAGACGATGTCTGTTCCATGAACTTCTAAATTTTTGAACACATGTAAGCTTCACTATCCATAATAGGCACAGATACAAACTGCATTCTGATTTATTTTGAACCTGCCTTCTGCCAGTTCTTTCATCTGTTTTTGCATTGTTAGAGCCACTGCAGAAACCCATACACATTTTCTGTGCCATGTTGGACTTGACAGACCGTTCTCATACAATACTCTTTGTTTTTTTTCCAAAATAAAGATTCCTGCCTTATTTCACTTAACTTCTGCCTTTCTCTGAATCTTTCCATTTCAACCAATCTTCCAATCTCTCCAGCTCCTCTGAGGTATGAAAAGCAGAATTGTATGTCATATTTAAATACATCCACAGGACAGATTCATGTAAGAACAAAAAATGTTCTGTTTTCTATTCCTATCCCAATAATTCTCCAAAACAGTGAATAACTGAAATTTTATTTTCATTAAATTACCTAAAAGTACACAACTGTGTGTACTTACATAGACCATATATAATTATGTAACATACTAACTACATGAACTTACACAAACAGTAATGGTCTACTTAGATCTACAGCTTCATATGTAAAGGTGTTTTTATATATATGCATTTTTTTCACTATTTTACAATTAATTTCATCTGCCATGTTGGGTCCAGTCACTCAGTCTGACAAGATTTTTATAAATTTCTAAGACCAGCTTTCACCTAGTATTTTCAGTAATTTAGTGCTATTAACAGGTTTTCTCATCACACTGCTCACTCTCTTTTCCCATTCATCCATAAGTACATTGAATGCCACTGTCCCAGCAGAGGTCCTTGCACTTTTCTGCTATCTTTAGCCTTAGAAAAACTAATAATTTATTCCTAATCTCTTTTTCTTGCCTTTAAACCAATTACTGATCCACTACTTTCATGTTTGATATCCACACTCTAAGAAACAGATTCCTTAGAAACTTCTAGTGAAAGACCTTGCTTAAAGAAAGTCTTTGGCTACACAGGCAGTCTCTACCAGCTGCACCATGTTTGTTGATCCCCCCAGAGAGATTTAACAGGTTTACAAGGCAAGGACTGCTTATTGTAATCTTTTACAGGCACTTTGAAATCAATCATCCAATGAGTCCAGCAAAGAGAGTTCTGGTGTGAAAATTATTCCAGTTCCACCTGTAGCTAAATTCATACATGGTGAAGCAGAAGAAGTTGTTAAAGGACAGGTTTGGGCTCTCAGTGTTTACCTAAATGAACTTTCAAGCCAAATTGTAACTTGTTCATTCATAATTTTTAAAACATACCAACCGGGAAGTTTGGAAGTAAATCAGTTGCCAACTCAGTTACTATACAGAAATTACTTCTTGAAGTCAAAAACCCAGTCCTACAGTTAGTAGCCAAGTTGACAAGACAAGAGTCCTTGGAACATTGCTACTTATTCAGAGGCAGCTTAGCACCAGAAATGAAATGTTGATTCCCAAGATTAACTTGCCATTTAAACTCTCTAAATGGCACACCAACAAAGATATATTTCTATCATCTTTTGATCCAGAAAGTAAGGCTAACATGTAATAACATTTTTTTCTCCTGAAAAAAGGTGTTGGAAAAGTGAAGGCATTGCATCCTCATTTACCAATAGATCAACATGATTTTAGGAGTTCATGACAACACTGAAAAGCTTTTCTTTATTCTAGGCCTTGACTGCAAGTCTCTGTTTAACCCATTTCCTTGACAAACAAGGAAGACTGAGGCATTTTTAATTGATTCTAAAATGTTACACTTTAGTTTCCTATGTGTGCCACTCACCTCTTGACTGTGTCCCTCTTCAAATGTCAATCTTCCAAGGGGAATGGGATCTCTCTGTGCTATCTGTAGTGCAACTGCCCGCTAAATGGGCACTTGTGAGGTCACAATTTGTGAATAGAGGACAAGGACTCTTACCTGCTGCTTTGGCAACATCTGCAGTTGAAATGTTTTGGAGGTTTGAGTGCACTCTAAAGGTCACAGATGGTCCTAGCACGCTGGAAGAGATTATTAAAAATTGTAAGATTCAGAACCAAGAGACACAGCATAATATTGCTTATCAAAAGAGGTTTTTAAGGAGAAAACTATTAAGACACCATTAAGCCCTCTTCCTTTTGCTCCATTAGCTAGGTTTGCGTACATTTTTATATCTCTTGTGGTTTCTTGGGTGTATCTTATGCCCATCTGAAAGAATGTCGATGACATTAACTAAACTTCAGAACACTCCTGTAAACACTATTCCTATTACAAAAATGGCAAAACAGAGGCAACAATATTGTTTTTTTCCCAAGTGCAGCATAAACCATCACTGGAAATCAGCATCCAAAGAAAATTACAGATAGTTCCAAATTTTATATGCCTAATATTAATACAAGCTTAGTCCTGTGGTCATGACTGTAAATCAGAAGGACCATATAGAAACTCAGTATATTTATCTTGATCATATTCTGCAACAACATGGGATGGAAGGGAAGAAGATTTTGAGCATATCTGAGCCAGAGGCTGGTTTTGACCAGAAAGTATTTAACTTTTAACAATAAAGGTAATCCCCTCTTCAAATAACTTATGAAGGAAAATTAATGACTCTGTGATGACCTTTTGGGTGTAGCCTGATGGTCCTTCGTGGCATTAAAATCAATGAGGCATTTACAGCGGAAAGTACTGATTAGCCAGATGAAGCTCAGCAGAGTAAACTATTCAGGGCTTCACAAAAATTCATCCTAGTGCATATTTAAAGAAAAATAAAGCAATATATGTAATGTTGCATTCATTTTCCACCCATTCCAATAATATCCAACTTGCACTTTGGATGAAAGGAATCAAGACATCTCAGTTCTGATAACCTCATAACTACACTAAAATAGATATATTTGACAAACCTAAGTAAAATACAAACACAAATATAGTGAATGTAATTTTTAAGAAAATTTCCAGTCCAGTGACTCCATCTGGATAATCCAGGAACATGAGAGGACCCTAGTCATGCCTGTGAACTCATTGCCATAAGAGCTGTCATTTCTCTTTGCTGCAGGTGAGAAAATGTAGGGAAATAAAGAGGAAAAAACAGGGTGGGGAAAAAAAATCATTGTGCAAGTGGGATGATGGTGGGTTAAAAGCATTCAGAATCATTTAAACTACCTACTCATATTGCTATGTGGGATTTTGTTTTTCTCTACTGTAGCAATTGAATGCTTGAATGTAAGGAATCACCTGAGCACCACAAAAAATCAGCTTCCCTAAGAATATTTACAAAATACAGAAAAGAAAGCAGCTCTTGTCATAAATTATTGCACACTGGTGTTCTTCTGCTTATTTAAAATTAAACAAAAGACCTTGAGATTACTTGGTCAAAATTGTATTTCTGCTCAATGTTTTGGGAACTGACTGCTTCAGGAGCCCATAAAATGAGATTTTTCTCATGGGGGGCTTCTGGCAAAAGCACTCAATAAATAAACATTTCAATAACAATAGATGCCCTTTGGGGAATTCCTCGCTGTTCATTATGTGTTGGACCAGAACATTTAAACAAAGCCAGTAATTATTTGACTGCAAAATATCTTTTAAAAGACTTTTTAACAAGAGGGCAACCAGCCTGAGAAAAGGTTTTAAGATGTATAAAATGCACCCCTGATACTTCTAACCAGAAACTTTAAATTAGATAGATGAGACTGCTTTTCCAGGCAGCTGTCAGGCCCCCTGAAGTCTGGGTAATATTAATGGCAATTGTCTTTACATCACTCTAAATACGGAGGCTCACTGAAGTGCACACAATTGTTTATGACCTGATGAATTGCAAACAATCCATTCCCACAGCTGGGGAGGGTGCTGGCCATGAGCAGAGGCATCCCTCCTGCCTAGCAGCTCCCCCAACCAGCACCCAGCCTTCTGGGGAGGAGAAAACCATAAGCAATGCAAAGCACAATGCCCAGCCTGAAACACAACCTACACCTAAGACACACATCTGCTGCAACAGAGATTAAAAGTTTTAGGTTGCAGCACTTCTAATCTGGAAAGATAATATTGTGCTTCAGATCTTTTGTCCATGTTGTGTCCCCCCCAGCTGTATGCTCTACTATTACACCTATGCAAATTTGCAGTTGCTTCTTCTGACATAAATGAATTTACACCCATCTAAATAAGAGAAGATTGTGAGTTTTAGAGGATGCCTGGACTGCAGCATTATGATCACATTATTTTTTTCTGATGTATTTTTGAATAAAGGTAAGCAGGTCTGGCTTCAAGGCTAACAAACAGGGACTTCTCTCCACGCAAAATGCAGTGTCTGTTGCAATGACCTGCTAAATTTATTACTTGAAATTTACTAATTACCCCCTGTTGGCTGTCACAATTTTTTTTTTAATTTCAATAATTTTGCCTTCAGCCATAATAGTTTTGTTTTGTTTTTTTTTAACAAAGACATTCAAAGCATATTGCAAATTGTCAGCCTTATGTGCTGTTGTCTTATATTCTGTTTACTAGAGATGAAATAATTACAGTGTTTATACAAAAATGACTTGAAGGTTGATTGCTGATTTAATAATATCCCCTCCCCTTGGGTTTATATTTCCCATCTGAAGGTGGGAGGGTGTGCAACATGCACAGAACCATCCAATATTATTTGTGTAAAATAGAATATTTCCTTTCATTAATTGTTTTACTGACTAACAACATTCTTATTGTATTTTGCCTGACAACAAAAGAATGATCTGAATAAACAGAGCTGGAGCATGATCAATATGGTAAGGTCCATATCACTTTCAAGCCGTAGGTCATAATTATCTTTATGAATGACAGGATTTAAATCTCCATAAATTACCATGCTTTGCATGCCTGTTCTTTTCCCTCATGTGTGTGTATTTCAGTATTACAGCATCACTCAGAAGGTTTACTGTGAAATACAGTCACAGTCTATCATACCCCCTAGTGGAAAAGGATTTGAGAAACAAGTGCCAACATGGTTATGTGTATTCTTGGAGATGAGACATAGAGCTGATGCCAGATGGAACTGAGTTGAGGCTGCACTGCATTTTTAAAAAAATACAGGCAGAGTGCAATTTCTCCAGACTGGAGGAAGATGAGGAGATTAGGATTGGATATTTCCAACATTAAACATTCTATTAATGACCCTTTTTTGTAAAACAGAGCTTGCCTTAATAAAGCTTAGATTTGAAATTAGAGTCACTGCTTGTCTATATGTTCATTTCAAAATCCTTTAATCTCTGGAGGTTAAGAAAAGCAATTAGTAATGCTCCAGAGGATTGCACAAAGTAAATTTTACAGCAGTGAAGGTAATTGTCTCAGGAAATGTTTGGTGGGCTTGAACTAATGACTCGCAATGTGTACACATTTCTGTGTCTACTGTGTTTAGGAATTTGAAGCTTAGGTCCATTGTTTATATTGCACTGAAACCTTCTTTTCACCTTAACTATTTTTTTAAAAATTAATGCCTACACTACTGTGTTATATATAAAATATATTTATGTCAAATCAAATTAATGAGAAAAAAGCACATGATTAATGGAGGCATTTTTGTAATAGAGTCAGTTTATACAACAATTTACAAAGCAAAGGCAGAAAATTGCATCTGGTCAGTGTCATATAATTGGATTAAGAAGCTTACACCAACTATTTTCATAGAATCATAGAATTTTCAGGGTTGGAAGGGACCTTTAAGATCATCTGGTTCCAACTCCCCTGCCATGGGCAGGGACATCTCCCACCAGATCAGGTTGCTCAGAGCCCTGTTCAGCCTGGCCTTACAAACTTCCAGGGATGGGGCTTTCACCACCTCTCTAGGCAACCTGTTCCAGTATTTCACCACCCTCATGGTGAAGAACTTCTTCCTAACTTCCAATCTATATCTATCCTCCTCTAGTTTGTATCCATTCCCCCTCTCCTCTGAGCTTTCTCCTCTCCAGACTGAAGAACCCCAACTCTCTCAGTCTGTCTTCACAGGAGATGTACTCCACGATCATCCTCGTGCCCTGTCTCTGGACATGCTACAGCACATCAATGTTTTTCATGTCTTGTCCATGTCTCTTGTGTCCACTTTTTTCTCCTTCTGTTAATAAGACGAGCTGTAAATACATTGACAACTTGATTCAGGCTTCACCACCTTTTTTTTTACCAGAAAAAAAGTGGTCTTAATAAGCACTGGGTCATAATATATTTATATTACATAAGCAGCTACCTGGCTAAACTTCAAAGATTCTGGAAATTTGTGAAGGATGTATTGTGCTGACCTGCCACAAAACAGGATCTATGAACAGCTGAGCAAAGAATATTGATCATCACCAGACTTAATTCTAAAATGGAACACATCTTTCACTCTTTAATATCTTTACTCTTCAAAGATTTGCTTCATTTTATGCCTGAATGGAAAAAATGTCAATGTACTGCTGGATGCATTCTCACTTTTCTATTGACGTTTATGTACTTAAAGAAAGTGATCAATTAAAAAAATGTTTTCTGTTTTGGCAAGCAGAGCTTCTTGAGCCATTCTCTGGGAACTCTTAACACGCTCCTTAACCTGCAGAATGACACAGTGTTCCACAACATGCTGCAGTACCACTAAATATATATATATATATATATATATATATATATTTTCCTATTTATAACCATATAGACTACACATTAACTGCTTGTTTGCAACGTTGCCTACAGAAAAATGCTCCTGTACTAAAAATAGAGCCAATAGGGAGAGAGAAAGATTTGTTGTACTAACATCACACTTACATCTAACAGTGACCAAGTACTAAAGGTGAAAAAGTGACAACCCTACTAAAGGAAAGACATTAATTGCAGTGCTCACTGCTTAGGGTTATTTTTTTATCATCAATTGCATTTCATTAGCATGCTGAGGTGCATACAGATAGGTAAGGGCATGTAGCACCCACTGTGCAGCTGGGTGAGGTGTAGCAGATAGACTACAAAGACCAGATAAGACTGGGGCAGTTTCAGAGCAGTCACATCTTGCAAATGTAACTACATGGAAATTGAGTCAGGATGTGATGGCTGCAGATCAGATTTACCTCTGCAACTTGTATCTACAGCCTTCATAAACCAGGTAATAATTTGGACACCTTGCACTGTCCTTTTCAACTGATCAGTGCTGTGGCAGGACTTCATGGAGCACCATTTCAGGGGGACAGAAGAGGGCCATCCAAGTAATGAGAGGTATCCTGACAGACACTACTGTCATTAGAATAATTTTGAGAGTAGTCACAGAAAAGGGATGACTGGTCCAGAAAGGTGTTTTCTAACAGCAGCAGTCCCTGTTTGGAGGGTCACTGATACCAACCAATATGAAATGATGCACTTCTAATTCTTTTCTTTGACAATAATTAATTTTCTACTAATAATTTAATCTATATGCATCAAATTGTACTAAGCACACTGAAACTAACTTACAGTGCAAAAGACGAAAGAGTATTTTAAGGATTTTACAACTCACTTCATCACAGGTGAAGATTATTTTGCTAAGACTGCAATTTAAATGATTTTTAAAATGGGCAACACTCAATTTAGAGATTGATGCTACACTCAGTTTATCCTATTTTTATTTTTTACAAAATGCAACTTCTGATGATTACCCAATGTCTATGAATAATTTGTAGATCTTTAAAATAATTTTTCTATTAATCTGTCACAAGCCATGAAACTTGACATTTTCACCATGCTGAGTACATGAAAGTTGCCAGCTTTGCCTACCATGCAAATAAGGTTCTTAATTACAGTATTTAAAAGAACAAACCATATAAGTGCTATAATTTTTTACAGCAAAAGAGTGATTGAACTCTGAGTGTGGGAAAATGGTTTCCAAACGCTGCTTAAATATACAGTGATTTTTTTTTTTCACTCCCCAAAGATTAAGCTTAAGGGATAAAAAAGTTATGTCATTATAAAAAAAAAAAGTATAATTGTATCCTATTTATATATATCTATGTATATATGTATATATATATTAATATCTTTTAGTAGTCTGCCTGCTAGAAAACCAGCAGACAATCTCAATGTTTGGCCAGTAAGCAGTTTCCTGACTTCAGGTCTCCTTCCCTCTCTATACCTGTGTTATTCCTGGAGTATTCTGACTTTCAGTCTGTCACTGAGTTCTGCACCAGCTTAGGGAAAAATCAAGCAAACTGTCTTGAGCTTCAATCTACCCAGCTGCAGAATGGAAATGATTACCTGTTATTATGTGAAAGCTGTATTAACTAAATGTCATGGCACATATTCAGGTAATTGCTTGAAACATAGGAGTATATCTTGCCTACCCTTTAATGTTATGAACTTTAATTTTATTAAAGAAGGAATATGAGGGCATTCTTTGTCACACAGAGAGATAAATAGTAGGGAAATATGAAGTTAAAAATAGACAGGTAAACTTCGTAATCTTCCTTATCTATTAAAACCTCTTGAGTAGAGACCTGTGAGTACATGGAAATGTAGCACTATATTTCATTCTGCTTTTGATAATAAAGGTGTAAATCCTCTGATTTAATGAGATTACATGTAATAGAGAGCCAAAGTTCATACCTTTTTACTTAGTATCCCTAGATTTTTATGATCTGTTTTGTCACCTAGAACTCAGAAAATGCTGTAGGCCAAAATCCTCTTTGTTATTTTAGTATATTTTTATATTTTTCTAGCAGGCAAGTTACAGTAAATAGGATAAAATTATCTTGGTTAGATGCACATTTATTAAAGAAAAGTACACAAAATACACTGTACCTCCAGGGATAAAGCCATAAGGCTAATGTAATACTAAGGTTGAGAAATCACTCATCTTTTAAGTAAAGGAATGCACTGTTAAAATTTCCACCTTCTTATTGTTTCTTTATGCTCATTCCATTAAAAAATGATGTATCTTTATATTATAAATTAGTTGTCAAATTAAAAAAAAATTGTATTAGAAAACAGTGTAATTTCTTATAAAAGCGTGCATGAAATGAGTTACAGCAGTACATTTTTCAGATAATCTGTTCTCCAGACTCATTAAATCTGTGGAAGAATTCAAGTTTGATTAAAGTGGTTCCATCATTTCTGAGTTATGCTTTTTATAATATGTTATGGCAAAGAAATAGCCTTAGACTGTTGGTTTGCCTTCAAAACCAAAGAACATATGACAAATATTGCTCAACTTTTTTTGAGATATACCTTTTTATTGAGACCAAGCACAGCACAGTTCAAATTGAAATTAAAATGTTGCTTAATTTCTGGATAGCAAAAAGAATGGGAAAAAGAGTTCAATCTATTGCTGGTCTACACTAGAGCATCTTAAGGATGAAATATGACTTTTTGCATAAGCATGATATTAGATCACTGCTCTCAGTAAATCTAAATGGCATAAATGTCAGACTCCAGAATCTGCCAGTTCAGAAAAAACTTCGCAAGAATATTAATCCACAGGTGTTCAACACAAAACACAGAAAAAGATTTATCACACTGAATCAAGGAGAAAAGCATCATGGAGAATTCATTCAGTAGAGAAAAGTTTGCAGATGCAAACCTAAGAAGACAATGTGCTACCTGTCCCACTATCACTCCATCTCACTATCCTGCCTCTCAAGGTACCAATAATTTTCTGAGATGTTCACATTTAGAGCATACATAGACCATATGTCATAATCCATCAGCATGATGAAGTGAAAGTATCAAGTACAGGTTCAGTGTTTAGGTTCTGGATGACTGAATGTGATTAATCGTCTGATTGAGTTTTTCAGGTGTTAGAAAAATAACCTGGCAAACAGTGAACAAAGCCTCTACAGCACGATAAGGACACTATAGCCAATGCACATCTTCATAGGTGAGGCTGGGAGCTCCTCTTATCAGCCCAGCACTTCTGATCTGAATGCATGTAAAGCTTCTCTAAACCACCACTACTTGGTTTGATCTTCAGATATTTTCCTCAGTTCAAGTTCTTTTCACTGGGATGGTTGGCTGGCTTTTCAAATTGTATTTACTCCAGCCCAACCATTTCAGCCCTTCCTAAGAACAATTATTTGGTTGTGTGAGAAGTTTCCATTGAGAAGGAGGTGGCAAGTATCTTGAACCCCACTACTTGAAAACTGAGATCTGAAGTATGGCAAGAATGTGCCCACAGCTGTTCTCACAACAAGCCTTCCTAATTCAAGCTTTTGTTAGATCACTGTTTACATAAAACATGCAAAAAACCATAGTTGACACTGAGCACATACTACAATGTAATAGAAAAATCAATCTTGACTTACTCACTAGATTAAAGATACACAGTCTTTCTTTTCAAAGTGTTATTTAACAGGATCCCTGGCATCCAAGGATGAAAGGTGGTCAAGTACTAAAGAAGAATAACATTTTTAGGGGTCTCAACTTCATTTTATCAGACTTCAGGAAGCAAAAAAGGTATGGAACTAGAAAGATGTAGTGTCCAACCATTGTAATGTCCAACCTTTACTTTAAATTTTGCTAATGCCATTGGTTCTGCTTCAGATTCAGACTCCATTGATTTGAAGCCAAATCATTTCAGGCATTTTTATTTTACAGAAACAGGTAGCTTTGTTTAAACTGAGAGCTGATTTCTGGGACTGCTAAACATTTGGAATGGCAATTGAAGCTAATGTGATCTCTGTCTCGGTATGTGCTGTTCTTTACAGAAGAGGTTGAAAAGGCTGTACTAAGATATCAAACCAGACACCTCATACTAGCAAATGCTTTGATGTTGATCTCTAGGTGTGTATGGTCCTAGTATTATCTCATAGTTCATGTGAGTTAAGTATATCAACTCATGTTTGTCAAGCATTTTGACAGTGTACTGAAGAGCACTGTAGGAAAAAAAAACAAAAATCAACAGCACACCTAATGAAAAAAAACAACAAAGCAAAATAAACAAAAAAAAACACAACAAAAACACACACACACAAAAAAAAAACCAAAAAACAACACCAAAACAAGAGGAAATCCGATTTCTGACCTCAAAGCAGGATTTGAATAATGTGCAATAAATAAAGCCTTAAGCCACACATTGAACATGGAGACTAAAACGAAAAATTGAAGACATGCCCATTAATTGAGAATTTTGTTTCCCACATATGGAATAAAACATGGGGATGTAGAAAAATACACAGACATGAGCAAATATTTCAAGACTATATCATAAACAGTCATTATCAAAATACTGATATAGACTCTGAAAGATCACTGGTTTGAACATTTAAACCAGTTTTGGATGTCCAATATAGATACAACCAACTTTACATGCTAAGGGTATACTGGTTAAGTTTTATAACTTTGCAATCCATGACATTATATTCCATAATTTTCAACTTGAAAAATTAATTTGTATCAGCATTTAAAATTTAGCATATATATCCTGCTCATTCCCAAAAACATATCTATGCGCATATACTATTTTTATATGTGATTATGGTTATAAAACAAAAAGCAGCAGATAGAGATTAATAACATTTTCTGGAATGCATACAGAGTGCTCTGCGACAGGTTTTCCTTTGAAAAATTAAATATGGAAATGGGCATGATTGTTGGTCAAGTAATCAAGTTTCTTAAAGGGACAGTTTGATTACTGCATTTAGGTATGTTAGAAGGCAAAAATGACAAAGATTTCTATAAAGACAAATGGGCAGAGGAAGCCAAAGAAGTAGAAAAAATGAGGAAAAAAGAGACACCTAGAGAGAGAGATCTTCAACAGCAATAGCAAAAATCATATAAGGCTGAAGAGAGAAATAAGAAAGAAAAGAAGAAAAATCAGTGCTAGTGCAGCATCCATCAGAGAATGTAATATTCAGCTGAAAATTTCACTCTTAACTGGAGACTGAGAGTGATAGGATATGCAGTCTGAACACTAAGAACTCAACATAGCCTATTTTCATTCTAAAAATGAACCTAAGCTTAGAGCTGAAAGCCCACTTTAGCACTTTTCTCAACAAATATCCTAAGTATGAGAACATTAAATAAAAAGTCAGAAATAATTCTAATTTTCATCAGAAATTAAATAGCCATTTATGTTCTACTTTGATGGCTTCAACTATAGATTCTGAGTGCCCTTTCCACCACCCTAACAGTACATGTTGCAGATTTTAGTAGTTTTACTATATTTGGATGCTTCTTGATAACTTCTCATTTCATAAGTTTACTCTAGAATGTGTAAAGAACTGTAATGGTAATGAAGAAGGTCAGTGTTGCAGTGGTAATTTTTTATTTTTATTTTAATAAACTTAATCACTTCTAACACTACTGCCCATCTGACTTCAATCCATGATACCATTCCAACAATCAATCACCAGAGGCATTGGACACCCATAATTAGATTATAAAATCATAACTGTAGTCATTTTACGTCTGCTTGCATAATTACATCAGCATGCTAATATCCTTTTAATGGTCTCTAATGATGTAATAAGAAATAATGGAATTTATTTGACAGTTACATAACCATTAACAAAACATATTAAGCATAACTATTACTTCCATAAAGATTCAGGCTGTATCCAAAAGTGACAGCTAACATGTTGGGTCTTTTCTTCAATGTAGGAATATTTCTAATTATGAATTCCCCAAATCTCTCCCCACTCATCTGCTTCACAGGGTGAGCAAAGTTTATGTCAATGAAAACTTGACAGCAAACCAACTGTAGAAGTGGACTGAGTGCTGTGGGAGCCAAGCCTGAGGCTATACTGTGAATTGCAGGCCATCAGTTAAAGTTGGCAGGATTGTGAAGAAGAGAAGATAAGACAAGCTGATTACTACCATGCATCCACTAATCAAGAACTAACACAGGAATCAGGAGAAATCCATGGCAAAAGCAACTGCTTGCTTACCAAACTCCAAAGCACTCAAAATATAGGGAAGCATGGAAAATATTTGCAGATAAAATTGACTGTGGGTAGTAATGTATTTGTGAAGCAGTCCTTTTGAATATTAATTTTTTTTTTTTTTTTTTTTTTTCAGAAAAAAGACAAGAAACTCTGAATTGAAAATTTGAAGAACTTCAGAACTCACCACTCACCCTCCATCCTTGGTTCTCCTTACACTATCCTTATTAAATACATTGTCCATGTTCTCAAATTAACCCTATGATTCCCATTAACCTCCCTTCACCCTGAAATCTTGTAATTAAGTCTTACACTGTTACTTAACATTCAGAAAACTTGGTGGGAAAACAGAGAAATTTACAACAAACTAATACTTAGGTCAGAGTTCAAAGTAGACTTTAAAAAAGTTTTTAAAAAAATCTGAATACCTAAGGAATAAGAGTACTTTTAGTTTCCAGTAAAATAAAATAATTTAAATCAGCTATGATGCCTTAGGCCAAGTAAAAAGCATATTTCCTGAGATGCCTCATTCTCACACTTTGATGTATCAAAGGTGGATTAGGAATAACCATGACATTAAGTCTTTGCTGAAACCTCTCCCCATGATGCCACTCAGAAGCTAACTATTGCCTTTGAATTCATACAGTTCTCCAAGAGCTGTGTAGTGATGAGAAAAGAACAAATCCAAACCGTTAATTCTTTGCTCAGTGAGGCCTTTTTCTAAAGACTCTACTACTGGCTACATCTACTGGTCAGCTCCACATTTTTTTAGCATTTTGTGGGTTTAACATGAGTCAAAGCATCTCATTTTCTTGAGTAAAGAAAATTTATTGTGGATGATTTTTAATGAAATTTATTTTTGAAATAATATTTCCCAGATTTATAGATTTTTAAAAGGGCAGACTGTGTTTCTGTTGATAGACAGAATACTTGTCTATCAGATTTGGAGTTACTATCATTTAAAACATGTTTTTTAAAATAATGACCATACAAGTACTTCAGTACAGTAATGTAACTGCATATTAATGGAAACAAAACAGTCAATTTCCCTACTGCCACACTCTAGGAGAAAAAAAAAAAAAAAAAAAAAAAAAAAAAAAAAAAAAAAAAGGGGTTGTTCATTGCTAGTTGTTTCACTAGAGGGATATTTTTCATTAAAGAAGGAATCTACAACCTGCTAATTGCAATGCTGTTGTGATTTATCAGTGTTAAAAAATAACCAAGAGGTTTTATGCTAACAAATAGGTGGTGAAACAATTGTTTCAGCAATACAAAGAATTATTCTAGCAAATAAAATATGGGAAGATTTTAATTCTAAACAATATGCCTGGTTTTTTGTCAGATTTCTACAAAGATTTTCTCATCAGTAGTCTATTTCTCTGTACATATACATTAATAGAGGGGGCAGAATTTTTTCCAAATAATAATGAACACTTCTACTAAAGATGAAACAACTTCAGACTGGCTTTAAATGCAATATTAAATGATGAATTACATTCACTGGAACCGAAAGTTAAACAAAAGCTGACGGTAACACACATAAGGCTGAGAAAGTTTGCATTTCAGCAACCTCGCTCATGGGCCAAAACAAGCAGCCCAAACCCTCTGAAACATCCAGTTCCTCCGACAGGAACTGGATCCTACCCAGGCATCAGTTATTTTCTGTGTGTCAAGATGAGACTTCTTTCAAGCAAGCTGTCAAAAACCTCCCACAGGTAGCCCTTCTTTTCCCTTACTTTTCTATCAACCTATTTTTGGTTTCTGTTTCACAAAGGAAGAATTATGGTTTTTAAAGTAAATATTCCCATCAAAACAATTTCAGAAAATCCCCAATCTAAAAGTTTTTACAGGACACAGCAAATCATAACCTACTAGTTCAGGAGTTTAACATGCAGAACATTCATCAGTATGAATCACATGAAGATAAACAGTAGCTCAACATAGCTGAACTCCCTGTGACTTAGGTGATTAGCTGACCAAGAGGCACGACCTAGTGTGCCATGTGCCAGACTCAAAGCAAGGGACACCATTTTTTATCTATTTCTGATGTCATTTTCCCCCTTAGCAATGCTGGGTATAATGATACTTCACAGGACTTTCCTTATCTAGAAAATGTTAAATGAGGTTGATAATATTTTTACAGCACTTTGAACAGACTGTTTTTTGCTATGGGAGCACAGGAGAATGTCAGTCGTAATTTTTCAAATAATTTGTGCCTCTATGTAAGTGATGTTATGAAGATGATCACAGTATTTTTTTTCTTATGCACATTCTCATTAATTTTTGCATTAAAGACATTTTCTTGTAAGACAAACTATTGAAAAATAATGAGACACCCAATGAAATAAAAAGGGTCTAATTCCATGTACGTACTTGACATCATCGAAGGCACCCATCTGCAGTTTCAGGAGATCTGCCACTTCCTTTATTAACTCCAAGCCCTTTTCCACACTCAGGGGGCTGTTGAAAGGAAGCAAGAAAGCAGAGCATTACGAAAATGGAACCCATCGATACTTGAGAGGCTAAAAGTCCCAAAAGAGTTATCACCTTGGCCTCTTAGAGTCTGAAAGCCACCACTAACTGTATTCCTGTCACACAGTGATCGTGATATCAAGGGAATTGGGATCAGGTGCTTCTTCAGGCATGATGAATCACCTGAATTTTCCAGCAATAAGACAAACAATAAGGTGTAAATGGAATTGTTAGAAAGTGTAATGGGCCCATGATGCAGCAACCAGTTCATCTCAGTCCTCAATAAAAAATGTAATAAAGTGAAAGGACAGAAAGAGAGAAAGGGATTGAAGAGAAAGGGAGGAAAACAAACAATGAAAGTCAAATTGCAGACTCAGTAGCAAATGGACAAGGGAAAAGCATATTTTTAAATTCATTAGCTTTGAAAATGAATCTTCACCATGTGAAAGGATTCAAAATTATTATGGATTTGAGAGTAAACAATGGAGCAAGGCACACAGTCCAGAGGATACTGATTACGTACACAGGATTTAGCTTGGTGCCTGTATGCACTGCTGACAGAACCTGCTTTAAATCTTTTTAACCTTTGTCAATGCCACATTTACATTTTTTAATTTACAAAACAGGTTGCAATCCAGCCTAACACAAAGGGCTGCTATCGTTTAAAAATGCACTTATCTAGATGCAATATTTATATTTGAAAAAAATTCAGGTTATTAGAGTTGTTACACTTCCACAGATGCATTAAACGTTCTGTCCCTCATGTACAGAGGTTGTTTAGTAGTTGTTCAGTGCTGTGGAACCAAATACGAAATTATTCAGAAAGTAAAAAGATAAGGAAATAATATAGCAATGCCTAGTGTGAGCAACAGATACAAAATTCTCTTTCTAAATTTTGATTATAGAATTATTCTCAATGTTGCTAAAGACCCAAAGATCATGAAGATAAACCTTACAAGCTTGATGCTTACCTGACTTATGCCATGGTAAATCACAAACAACTCTTATGAGACCAATCCAGGGGAAAAAGGTTCTTTATTCTCTCTTTCAAGGATTTATAAAAAGTAGGAGAAGTAGGTGTCAAAAGAAGTATGTACTATTAGACATGATCTTTTCAAATGGGCTAGGAGGCAGAGGATTTTTCCAGGCTCTCTACCTAGGTTATTATTTCTGCTTCACAGTGAAACTTTCTGAACTAATTTTATACCACAGTAATCATTGCCACAAGTTTATTTATTGCCTGCAACGAGCAGTGTTCATTTATTTATTTATTTATTGCATTGGGTTCTGCATGCACTGCCCTAAGGGCAGCTCTATTTAAATAATGGGTTGTCTCATGTGGATCTCAGTTAGGATGGAATTGCTCAGACTCCCCTCACACTACTAACCCAAAATGCTCAAGAGATCTCTTGTCACACAAGCAGAGGTAGCCCCTCAAGGCATCAGATAAATTTAGAGTTTTTCTAGATGTCTAAGACAGAAATGTTCTTGTATGAGGGTAACAAAGGAATCTGATTGTCTCTGTAAGGAAAAGAATGTACCATAGATTATTCATAAAACCCCTGTATTTCAAGGACTGTCAGTGGGTAGAAATGTGATTATCCTCATCACTATGAAAGCAAATTGTCATAGTGACTCAGGGGCTTATTTGTTAATTAAATCTTTTCTCCCAGTGATGATGGCTTAAATTTTATGGAAATTATTTGTGCCAGCAAGTGGGCTTTTACTGTAATAGCAAGTCTATGCACTGGTGCAAGCAAAGTCTGCTGCTGTACAGTGGTGTCATTTTTTTTTACGAAGAGTCTCATTTGCAAAATCTCAACCTCCTAATCCCTGTTTACTCCTCCTCCCCTGAAAAGGCATTCTCTGACTTCAAAAACAAGATATGCTGCTACACACAGCATGGTGGTAACAGTGACGGGGGATGCAATCAGAGCATTTCAATGCTACAGTCCTGCAAGGAGAGAAAATGTGTGGGAAGGCTACTCTTTTGCACACCTGAGCAGCCAGGAGTAGTCTTAGTAACCCTTATTGAATACCAAACTAAATGGCACAGGTGCACAAACTCACCATCAGTTTGATAGGCTAAGAATTTGTCATTCATAACAGCATAGGAAAGCAGCAGAACCAGTAGCTGTGCACTTTTCAAAGTCATGATGCTGTCTATTATCTATTTCGGTACCAGTAATATCATTGACAACATTTGAGGATTCACATTAAGAATGATTCATTTACATCATGATTTTTTCCAGTAGAACTTTTCCAACTTCTTAACATTGATACATACTGGTACAATTTATTAGAGTTCTGTGACAACTGTATTGTAGGAGATTCGAATATTCAAAAACCTTTCTCTAAAAATGGCAGAACATTATTCTCCATACTCTATTTCTGCTTTGCTTTTGTTTAGTGCTGCATTTTGCTCAGTGTTGCATGGTTTGTACAATGTCTGCCTTTAACTTTGTTTACTCAGAGAGGACACACTGCTCCCACCAGTGTAGCACTGAGCAAACTGCCCACATTGCACCAGCACCGTGCACCCACATCACCCATCTGATTTCAGGTTTATACAAAGACTGGTACCAGAACACAACTTATAAACATCACATATCCTCCTTCTTGTGGCCCTCCTACACATCTCCAGTGAAAAAACACAGTATTCATGGAAGAGTCACAATTTGTGAACCTTCATATATTATGCTTGGTTTCTGCTTGTTTGATTCAGTTCTACATGGGAAGAAGTTGCTGTATTATGGAGAGAACTTTTGTGTTGTTTTTTATTTGTTTTTAATTAATATGATTCATCTATTGATTGTGAATATACAGCTACTATGAAATTAATTCAAAAGGTCGTGTTACTAAAACCAAGAAGGAAAGACAAAAACTGTTGCTCAGATTAGGAACAAATAGTGAGTGAGATACCCCAAGCACAAAACATAACAGCAGAAAGAAAACTCTTTAGAGTTAACCCTTACAACAGAACTATTTTATCAAGGCCAAAGACTTGGAGGAAAGCTGAGGGTGAGGATAAGGTTCCCTATTAGAACTGCCAAGACATTTATTTCAGCTCCTTATAGCAGGGGAAGAGAAAGGACCTCCCCTTTTGGTGAGATTTCATGCAGGCTCCAATCCATTCCACACATCATGGCACATAGTGAGTCTCTGGGCTACAGCCCCTCAGTTTCCAGGCCTGCTACAGCATGTCCAACCCTTATGCATGGTTTTTTGGAAGCCTATGGTAAGTAATTTCATTACATCAGTAGTGGTGAAAACTTAAAAGAGAAATCACAACTTACATAAGCCTCAGAGACACAAATATGTGCTGAAAAAAGCAAAAGCAACCAAAGACCTACCTATAGATGCTATGTACTCTTCGTAGGTTCTCTTGAGGTTGGCTAACCTTTTTTCTGCCAAAGAAAATTAATGGCTATTGCAGTGTTTTTAACAGTCCTTTTTTGATTTTACCACACCATTTTATGACTGCTTTGGAGATTTCTGGTCCCCTTTAATCTAAAATCTGGTTTTAGGAAGAACAGATTCATGGATGACATAGCACCTTTTTGCAGATAACATAGCTCTGGCTAGCTGAGATACTTGAGATAGTGCTTGGTTTCGGCTTCCTATCTTTGCTCTCATTTCACTTGCTGAAGATTTTTCTTTTTTGTATCTTCCATCAAGTTAACTCTGCTAAAATATGATAAAAAAGCTGCTAAAAGACAATATATTGTATATATAATAATATATGATATATATATGATTAAAGTGGCTAAACCAAAATGTGATATATCAGACAGTTCACAATAATTATTCTGGGGTCCTTTTTAGGTTTCCAGCTCCAGTTCTCTAAAGTTATAAGATGTAAAGACAGACTGAAAGTATAGAAGATTTATGTTTGACTAAATTTCTTCTATTGCTTTATATTCTAATGCCATCTCTATTTGTGAGTGCTAGCCTCAATATTATTTTTCAGTTGACAGATTTAGACCTTACTGAACCAGCAGCAGAATTCTGCCTCACTCAGGTGCCAATCTCTGTCTTATTATTTGCAGTATCTACTTTGTTTGACAGGTTAATGACAATGAGGAAATAAATAGGGAATAAAGTATAAATACTTCCTTTGGGGTTTATGTAGATGTATATATAGTTTTAAAGTCTGGCAGAGTGTCATCTACAAAATATTTCACTGCTGCTTTTTTTCAGGCCATAGCTCTTACACTAAACTAGTTACACATGCTGGAGCATGTGGCCTGTTTCTCTTCTAAAAATAGCCAGTGTTGTATGGTCCTACTATATGATCCCTTCAGGTAAAATTACTCCCCTTTTCAAGACTGATGTCATGATAGAACATCATGACATAACCATGAAAACTTCCTCACCCATTTTAACCATGTGAAAAATGAGTAGTCCAATGGACACCTACTTGTCTGAACTAAAATAATCATGAGACTGGAGTTTTGTCTAACAATAGCTATTTTATTTAGAGAGAAATTCAAAATGAGTGTGCAGGAGTATATATCTCCTCACTTTAATGTGAGCTGCTGAGCACTTCAGAAAATTAGTGTAATCCATTTAAATGCTCAGGAGAGGATTTGGGAGCCTGACTTTGCATAATTGTTTGTTAAAGCATTTCCACAATGTGTACTGGACATTGAATGTAGGAAAATTAGATTGTCTGGTGAAAATAATATTCTGTACCTTCCAATATCAAAATCCTCCCAGTTAGGAACTGAAAACAGAAATATTTTAAGAAACAATCCACTTACAGAGGTAATGTAAATAACAGAACATGGGACTATAATCTTCCTCTGCTATTGTCTATTAAGTACTTCAATTATCATTTGCTCAATATACGAGACAACTACAGTTATGAGGAGTAGTTTCTAAAATACAGTTCAGAAAGTTGGCACAACTTTGAACAATACTATTATTTTCTCCTCAGTCACTGCTACAAAATGTATCAAATTTGCTGGCCATTTAAAAAAATCTGTTTATACAGTCCTGCTGTATTCATTGGTTTTATACATAAATAAGAGAGTATCTGTTGCTGAATGAATTATGAAAGAGGAACAGAGTATGTATTCATCTAGAAGAGTGTTGTCATGACCCCCAATTTCACCACCCACAAAATGAAGACAAGGATACCAACATTCTTCATCAAATGCCTAGCATGTTTATATAAATGACCATTAGTATTTGACTTGCACCTCTTCTGGTTCTAAGAATACAAGGAGCAACGTTATTGGCTGCCCCTAAAGGTGATATATATATATTTCTGCCTACCAAATACAGAGAAGAACATGTAGTAGTAAAGACTACGTGACCTGAAAATTAACTTTTCATTATAATAAAAATTTCCTTCATTTCTTTACTGAAGCATTTGTTCCAAACATTTTCAGCTCAGGAGAATCTGACTGGTTTTAGAATGTATGTAGAGCTTCCAGGTGAAGAGAACTTCTCCATTAGCAGCCTTGCTAAATGCCTGCTGTGGGCAAATGGAGAAGATGGCCAGTCAGACCACTCCAAGAAAAGAGTAGTCCTGAATATTGAATGCTGATCTAAAAGACTACTTCAGCTTTGTGCTGCAGTAATCGAAATGAATACAAGCTACAAATGAGTGATTGGTTTCCAAGAAATTCTTAACTACAAATCTGATGAGTGAGAACAACCACTCTGAGCAATGGATTGTCCATTTATGACCTGGACTGAATGATTTATGCACTCAAGGCTCAAAGCTTCCCCTTCTGCTTAAAGAACAAGGAGACATGGAAATGAAAGAACTGGAGATCTGCAGGGAGCAACACTGGCAACATGGCCAGCTCTGCTGAGCTAAATGCAGCTCAAACTATTAAAAGCCAGTAAGAAATGCCAAAGGGAAAAAGAGGAAAACCAGAAGTAAATAGTAATGAAAGCCATATGTTCTGTATTTTCCAACATGCCCATCAAAACAATCCCATTTTGGTAGTGAAAAAATCTGATTAAGTTATACAGATGGCTTGACTGCTAGAGTTCACCAAGCCTGCTCCTGGCCAAAGGAGAAGGAGAGCAACACGAGTGTTATGCTGAGGTTATGTCAGTCTAACCACCAGTTGCTCTCATTTGCTTTTCCTCCTCTCATTTGCCAAGTGTCCTCAGAAACCCACTTACTGAACTTGGAAACCCACTCATTTATCTCTGAAATGCTCCCTTCTTGACATCATTCAAACTGTGTATTGTCTTTACCACACTGTATCCAGTGCCCTTCCAATACTCTCTTTAGCAATTGTAATGCAGCACTATAATGGACATCCAGTCAGCCCTGTCAGATTAGTTCAATTGAATCATTTTCTGCAAAAATGAAGAATAATCTACACTACAGAAATAGGCCTGACACTGAAAATTGCACTCTCTAGACCTAATTGTCAGTCTAATCCCCAGTGAAATCTTAAGTAAGGTTGGGTGCAATCCACCTAAAATTTGCTTCAGGACACAGGCAATGAAGTCCTCTTCGCCCATTTTTAAGACTTGAGAACTGCACTAAAATTACAGGGCATTTCTCTACAGCCTGAAAGTTGTCTGAGTGGTTAAATACAGTTCTCCTGGCAATATCAGAAAGTGCATTTGCTTGGGAAATAAGTGGTGCTGTTCTGCAGAACCTCTCATTTTCTATCCAAACTCAAGTGTAGTGGCATCTCCAGTCCATTTTTTTTTTTGTCTGGAAAACATTCAAAGTTTTGGTACACTTGTGTTCAGTTTGAATAACATTGAATCCACATCTCAGCCAAAGGAAGGCAGAACCTCAACCCACAGTACAGGACTTTAGGGTGGGCAATGTTTTTTTGTTTAGTCCAATATTTACTTTAAAAATGCTTTCAATGTTTAATAAAGTAAAATGCAAATGTGCTCAAAAATGAAGTTTAGACTGGCTTCTTCTGAGTGCTGCAAGCTGAGTCATGTTCCCCTGTGCATGCTGTCTGTCTAACTCTGTTGCTTTTAAGGCTTGGGCTATAATGATGATGATGGATATTGCTATCACTCAGCAGTACATAGAGCACTCTCCTAGAATGTGGGAGTTAAAACTCCCAAGACTTATTCAGTAAGATCTTTCCCATATTCTGCTTGCTTTCTAATTCATGCAGGTACATTAGGAATTGTCTGTTTGCTTATTATTTACTTTTAAAAAAAAGGGGGGGGGAGGGTGTTCTTTTTTAACAGGTGCCAAAGTAGCTACGGGAGTTTTAATTACCCACCTTCATGGGCCAGTATCAGACTTCTCCTACAGGACTCCTCTCCACTCTCAGTGCCTTGCTTGGCAAGAAGAAGCAGAAAAGCCAGAATGCCAGCACTTGAGCTCTGTCTCTCTATGGGCAAGGGGTTGGTGCATACCAGCCATGACTGCTCTGCCTGCTGGGAGCACTCAAGACAAAAGAGGGGGAAAGCAATTTCCAGTTCTTCTGCTGGGATCATAAAGTGAGAAGAGCAATTCTCCCCCAGCAGTACCTCCTAACCCCCAGACTTCCAGTCAGTTCTCAGTAGAAGCCACCAGCACAAGATTGGAGGTTATTTTAAACCACCTTAGCTTAAGCCAGCAGTAAATACAAGAGCTAAGCAGTAAAAACAAGACCTAAGAAATAAAATAAAGTTTGAGATAATTATGGAAAAGTAAAAGAAGGGGTCTTCTGAGATACATCTCTGTAAGGACTACTTAAACAACAGTCAACTCTGGGAAAAGTAACACAGACAAAATAACTAATTTTTAATTTTTAAATTTTTTTTACTGTTGTGTTCACTCAGCTAAAAATCAAAGTGAGATGTTTAAGAAGTTGTCCGGTAACTATATTCAACATTGGCTTCAAGACCCTGAGAAGAAACTTAAAGGGTATGAGGGCTGCTATGAAATCACAAGCATTTATTCAGGCACTTGCCCAAAGCCCAGTTGGAAAGTAAAAAAACCATCAGCATTCTATCCCAGGAGCACTAGGGATACTTGACCAAATAAATGACAATATGAGACACAAAAAAAACCCAACCCAACCCAGACTCCAGCTGATTCAGTGTCTGAGTCCAAAGCAGCCTAGGTAGAGAACAGACATCAGAAATCAGTCCCTGTTGCCTTATTTCCAGCAGCAAGAAAAAATATATATAATATTATGATATATGTGTAAAAGCAATTGGTTAATAGGAATATGTATATCGTAGAATCATACAATGGTTTGGGTCAGAAGGGACTAAAAAGGTCATCTCAGTTCCAACCCTCCCGACACCTCCCACTTGACCAGGATGTTCCAAGGCCCATCCAACCTGACCTTTGACATTTCCAGGAAGGAGCAATCTATAACCTTCCTGGGCAACCTGTTCAGTGTCTCACCACCCTCACACTAAAGAATTTCTTGATAATGTCTGGCCTAAATCTATACTCTTCTAGTTTAAAGCCATTTCCCCTTGTCCTATCACTACACATCCTTGTAAAAAAGTCCTTTCCCAGCTATTCTGTAGGGCTCCTTCAGGTTCTGGAAGGCCACTCTATAAGGTCCTCCAGGAGCCTTCCCTTCTCCAGCCTATACGATCATTGCTTATAGAAATACCTTTTTAAAAAGATCTCCAGCTGAACTCTTGACTTTAGTCATACCTATTAGACTATGTGTTATAGAAACACACAGCAGGGAAATGGGCCACATACTGCAGGATTTGCATGACTTCTTTTACATTTTTAAGTCTCAAAATACATGCCACTATACCAAGGGTAGGATTCACATAACTAAACATAGCAAATCCTTTTTTTCAGGAATTTCTGCAGCCTCAGAACCCAGACTACCAGGAGTTTTCAGAATACCTTTTCCTCTTTTTTTTTATTTGCTTCCCAAGGACTATTTTTCTTAATGTCTCTTATTTTGTCATACTTACTCCAGCTGAATTTCATCTACCATTATTCTCCTTAATCTTTAAATGTATTTAAATCCACCTGGAATTTTACTAAATCCTCCATAGTTCTTCCTAACAGAGACAATTTGCCCATGGGGTACTACTAATCTCTACACACACTGAGATGCAGCAGTTCATGACAAATCTTTGTCTCCTGTTTCATAACCAGCTCTTAATCTGCAGTGACACCCTGGCCCTTGCTCTGTGACTCACTCTCTTAAAGTCAGTATGAAGAGCATCCCATTTATCTCCTGTTGATTTGAAAGGTAGCTACAACCTGCAGCTTTGCTGCAAATGCAGCTTTTCTTCTGTGAGAGTCTGATGTATCTCATCAGAAGGTGCTTCACTCCTGAGAGTCTTTCAGGCACAGTCCTGCCATGAAGGGGAAGAGAGGGGCCCTGGCACTGCCTCCTGGAGGCTGAGGCTTAGTGGCCTTCAGATAAAAATAAGCAAGATTTAAAATGTGAATAGTAGCTTATCTCAGAGTGGGTGATCACAGCATGTCTTCAGTTTAGAGAAGGTGAAAACAGTACTAGGAAAGGTTTCATTTTAAGGACACAGTTTAATTTTTTTCTCTTTGTCTTTTATTTATTTCTTTATTTATTTATTTCTGCTAAGATTAGTAAATATTTTAACAAGCAACATAATGGGAAACTCAGTTACTGAAGTATGAAATAGAAGGATGTCAACCTCTGTGTGCAAATTTCAGCAGTAATTCAACTATGGAAGAGCTGCTGATGCCATCACAATTTTACCAAGTTTTCTCAAGAGATTTTCACCTTTATCTTCCCACTGACTCCTATCTCCATGGAGTTGGCTTCATGGCACCTTCTAGCACCTCAACACCAAGTTTCTCTGACCTGAAAAGTCACTTACAAAACTAAATGGCTGATTTTGCTGCTAGGTACCAACATTTATGCTGTGCACTCCACAGTCCAGAGGAAATATGTTATATTTCCCTGAGGAGGGAATAAATGTTGTATGCTGGCCACAACACCCCCCTCATGGAAGGGTGATCCTGACACCATAGGTAGCATATTAGCATATTCTCCTATTCTCATAATGTTGGCAACTACCAGTAGAAAGCTACTGAATCGAGCCTTCTCCAACTCCTCCTTCTTTTTTTCTAATCAAAAAAGGAAATCTCACTCAGGACAAGAGAAACACAGATTATCCACACAATGTAGAACAAACAGAGATACAGAGTGGTTTGCTCCAGGTCACAGAGGAGGTAAGTAGCAAGGACTGTTGGGAACATTTCAACATTAAAGTAATTTATAACATTGCCATTAAATTCTTTCTGAGCCTACCAAGCCTAAAAAACATTTAGACACCAATATTGCATTTATTTCTCTTGTCTGGAAGTGCCCCTGAGAGTAACTCATCCGATAACCTGTAATGAAAGTCCTGAGCACTGATGCTTCTCATCCATGGTGTTACAACAGCTTTCATTGTGTGTCTGAGTTTGAGCCTTTTGTCCATTTTTCAGTGTAGTTTCACACATCTCAAAGCACACATCCCCACTAAAGGCTTAAAGAAGGTATGTATTTCAGCATTAAATCCATTTCATTTGGTTTGAACAAGATCTGTGCTTTACATTTAGGTAAATCATGATTAATTCTGTAAATGGTTCACATTTATACAGGATTCATTAAAGCAACCAAATAACATCTAAACACAGAGCTCCCTCCAGATTGTTTGAGAGCTGCCTGACTTTGCAGCACTGTTGTCATAATCATTTTAAGGGCACTGCAATGTTATTGCATTGGGCTGCAGTTTCATTTCTCTACGCTTGTTTCCTCAAAGGCTTTATTAGCCATAAAACCTTTTTAAGCTTACTTCTTTTCTGACAGCTCACCAAATTCCCACTTTCTGTAATTTTTTCCCCTCTTCTCCCACCACCAATAAGTGTGAATTTAAACCTCTTAATACAGAGATTCAAGTCCAGACCAATTTGTAACGCAGATGACACTTGGTAAAAATCAATGGCAGTGGTCAGGCTATGAAGGTCAGAGGAAATAACAGCATCACGGAAACATGGGAGGGATAGAGAAGCCCAGAAGGATCAGCTCTCTGGAGTTATAATGGAAGTGTGACATTGTGCCAGCCTGTACTTGCATCACTTCAAACACACACACTACCTCCAGCTGTGTTAGTAGCAACAAATTCATACAGATGCTCTGTTGCTGGCAGAAACATGGAAACAATAATGACAATTATGTGTGCCTTAGTTGTGATAGGATCCTTTCTGAGGCTGAAATGGACTCCACCAAAGCTCTCCCTAATGCATTTTAAATGAAATGCTAGAAAAGCTGGATCCATTTGTCAGCAACCCTGAACCTCTGATGCTAAAAGGCCTTGAAATTGCAAAATTGTTCTTTCACATCAAATTATTCCTTCCTACAAGTAATTAGTAAATGAGACTGAGGACAATTGATGATACACATTTTTTATGCACCACTGAATTTTCATTCTTGCTCTTCCTTCATATCTTCCCTCTTGCTTCAAGGCAGCTTAAAGCCCAGACCAATTTATAATGCAAATGGTTTAAATGAAAAATTACAAATATCCAACAGTCTAGAGTTAAAAAACAGAAGATAAAGAAACACAAATAAATCTGTAAGAAATCCAAATTTTAAAGATTTAAAACCTGACTTTTTATAAAAATAATTTTCCACACTATTAAGAAAGTAACTATATTTATTTATATAGCAAATATACCTAGTCTTGTGGCTGTTTCATTTAACAAGCACCAGAGAAAGCCATAATATCAACTTGAAAGAAAAATTAAAATATTTTCCCTTTTTCAATTTATTCTCTGTGTTCTGAATTAGTCCTCACTGATTTTCTACTTATGAAATGTCATTTGCATGAAAACAAAAATTATTTAGACTGTGATTAAACTTACTTCATTCTAATTTTTTGTGGCTAGGTGTTTACATTGTGTACATGTTATCTGCATTTTAAAAGTTAAAAAAATATCCATGCATGAAAAATATATTATGGCAGTTTTATATCTGAGCTTCCCAGGACTGGGTAGAATCTCACTGATTAAAAAGTCCTGGTAGATGATAGACTGCATTATGATTCAGTTTGCTGCGTTCCCAGGAACCCTGATCTTTGGCTTTCTCCTTATCACTCATTTCAAAAGCTTAAAATTCATCTTTCTTTTATAATGAACTACATGGTAATTACCCCCAAAACACTATGATACACTAAAAGTATTCACCATATGGTGCTGTGAGATACTGCAGCAACTCGAGGCTTTGATGACTACCTCTGTTTATAAACACAAAGCACAGCTCCCAGCCCCATCCTGCCTCATGGATCTGTAACATGCAGCCTCTGAAATTCCAGGTCTGGAGCCTGGAGACAGCAGAGTAACCTGAACCTGCTCACAGACATCTTGTGGGGCAGCACCTGCACCAGCTGCTCTCCCCAAGAAGCTGGTCTGTGAAACCCTAACAAAGGATGCTAACATGGCACAGAGGCATGGAAAGGCAAAGATGGGAATGTTTGGGAATATCTGGTCTGGGAAACCAGGCCAACAGCCATATCTGTTCTGCTCACAAACACGAGGTAGTACTTTTGGCACTACTAGGACCTCCAGAAGCACTCCTAAAATTAATGGTTGTCTTTCACTGACTCGTGGGATCAGAGTGATTCCCTGCAATTACTCTTGCAAATGTGACAGGTTGGTTAGTTACCAAGCTACATCAAGTAAAAATTTTGCTCAGGATGTTACTCTAGAGGTAAAAATTCAGAGCTGTCTCCTATAAAAAGCAGAGGAAAACATCTGGAAAACTGAAGCCTGAAGAGGAGGAAAGGATAGACCCTTGGAAGGACTCCTCTTGTAAAATAATTTACACCAGCAGGTGAGAATCATGTTCAGGGATAATATATTTCAACAGATTATGGAAGTACAAAAGCTATAGGCAACAAAAGTAGAACAGACTATCATTTTATCTTTGCATATATTACCAACAAGAAGAAATTCAAAATATTCAAAGCTGAACTCTCGTACCTAAGAAACCTGACAGTATTTATTGTTCTCTATGACAAAGCCACAGTAACTGCTTTTTTATCTGTTATTTTCTTGTGCATGAATAAGAAGCTTGAAGTATCATTTTCCTGTGGGAATATACAATATCAGATTTCAGGCACTGAAGCAGTAATGTGGGGGAGATGATCTCTGTCACTTTCTAAGTATCACAAGGAAACTGGAGGATTAAAGAGAGAAAAAAACTCTAGGGAGTGTGAGTAGTTACATGTGAATAGTTAGCCAAGGACGTTCTTAGATTTATCTCTCCAACAGTTATGGTTCTGAGATACAATAGCAGAATTGTCTCTACTGGATAAATTCATAAGCAACTATTTTACATCTGTATTATTTAGGTAGGGGGTTAAGCTATGTTATCAGAAGCAAAACTTTTGGCTTCGTTCATTAATGATGGACATTTATATAACTTATTTATAGTTAAATAAATAGGGATAGTGACAATGTGAAGGATAAATATATTAGGAATTTTAAAAATTATTTCATGTAACAAATCTGTCTCAGATTTTAACAGACTTTAGTAGCAAGAGCTTTTCTCTTTTATGTATGTTTATAATCTATTTTTGGTTTTAAAGGTACTTGTAGAAGTTAAATGAAGAAGATGCACAAATCTGTTTCCCTTGATAAATTGCACTTGCAGGTAGAATAACAATTTCAAAGAGGACGTTGAGATATGCAGAGAAGGTCAAGTCAGTGTTTCTGTTTGTATATATGTATTAAAAGACAAGAATATTTTGTTATTACTAAAAAAACAAAAAGAGCTGAAAAGCCTTGTGCAATAGAAAAGTTTCCAAGAGACATCAAGACAACAAAGAACAATAAAACTTACAAGCCCTGTTTTGTTGCTGTAGATATTGTGATTAATTTTCTCCTATTTATTTTAAATTTCCTTTAAAAATGCAATTAAAATGCACTAAATATTTTAACCTGGTAGGGGAAACAAAGAAGATCATAAAAATACAATTCTTTAATGACTTGCCTTGGAAAACAGAAAACCTGGAGAATAAACCAAGAGTTCTGTATAACCCAGCTTCAGGGTCCTAACCTGAACACCATCCTTGGGAAAGTAATCATGATATGCAAAGTAGCATCATTTATCACCTTTGTAAAGGTGGAGAAATTATATTAAACATACGGAATAAGCCTAACCCTTCAGCATGTTAAATAGGTTGGGCTAATCACATTCCATAGCAATTTGATACCATGAACATAAGATCCATTTTCAGCTTTTTCACAGCAATTGAAAGGGAATATTGGCTACTTTAAATTAAATGCATAGAAATTTATTTATGTTCCAATTAAGTTAACATGTTGTGAACAGATTTACAGCCTATATAATTTTACAGAGACAGTCTGGAATTGAGAGTTAGCATGTGACAAAACACTAAATAGCCAGAAGCTGACTAAAACAACAATACAAGAAGTTCGCAAGCTAACAAAGCTGCCATGAGCTGTCTGCAATCTTGTATTTGTATGAAAAACTTCAAGCACATGCCTTCTGATAAACCACAGAACAGAACAGATGCCTTTCTCTGAATTGGATTGATTCAGAAAAGCATGACTGGACTCTGCAGCTCAAAAGCAGAGAAAAGATATGAAATTTCAAGTTAGGGTTTTTCTTAGTGCATTTAAGCTTAACTACTCAACCTCATCTCTAAGAAATTGCACATCAGGGTGACTATTTCACTTGCTGAGTATGCAGCAGCTTGCATTTATTTTTACTGGAGGTGGTAAGAACTACATGTTCTGTAAAGTCAGGCTTTGGGTTTCCTCAAGAGGGACTCAGGAAGCTAAACATTGTTGAAATGTTTTGATTGTGGGATCTTGGCCTTAAGCTCCAAGCATATCCTGCCAGAAAAATGGGAGTGTTGGCAATATTTCCAACTGAAAAAAAAAAAGTTTTCCATAATTGCAGAAATATGAGCTCAGAAAATAAGAAAAGTTTTCAGTTCTCTCGTCCAAAGACCAAGACTTCTCTGATTTGAGAGCTCACATTGATGTAACAAAAAGGTGTAACTACAGCCAAAGTAGCATACAAATGAAAATAACATCTTGTAGATATCTTTGTTTTACAAAGATGTTTTATAAGATTACTTTAGCATTTCAGAACTCAAATTAGTAGAAACGGTTCAAAGAAGTTTCACTGAGAATGACACAAATCCTCCAGTGGTAGAATACCAATTTTTTGAGGGAGAAAAGAGTAAACAAAATAAATCACCCAATTTGATTGGTTTCTCAGCATAATAAAGTGCTGAAGCAGCACAGCAGAGGATTTGCTGGACAATTTTCTACACTGAAACTGTCAATTCATTCTGAAGCTTAGCACTGATGGATATTATGGATTGGTATAGATTGCACTGCTCCAACCATCTGAAAGGTCACTCAACTAACACAGCAGGAGTGACCTATTGTTCTTGCCATTGACAATCAGGCTGCTGTTTTGACAAGTCTTTAAACTATCGCAAATCTTTTCTTCGAGTATTACATGGAAATGTTTATCTTTGCTTTGTGGCACAATTAAAAGCTGGCATCTTAGGAGTTCACTGAAGCAGTCTTAATATCTCCTTGGGTCACACTTGCAAAGCCATGGAAGCCTGAGAATCTAATGGTGAATGAATCACCCCTGACATTTGTCAACCGTACCACCGAGTATAATCTTTTCAGTTCCATTTTCAGATCAGAAGGTGAAAAGAACTCAGGCTATTATCCCCAGTGTGCAAATATGCCGGGCTACTTCCCTTTCTCACCAAAAGACCACTGTTTCAGCTGTAAAAATGAAGCTTTGCTGCTCCAAAGGAAAATGGAGGCCAATAAAAACTGACGGACTGAAACTATGACCTATGGCTTTATGGAGGAAGAAGAAAAACGTACAAAAATAGTAAGTATTGGAAAATAAGTAAGTAACTATGATGTTATATTTTGGCATTTCATTTTGTGTGCACAAGATGAGAGTGGATTTAAAAATCCCAAGAAAATAATAATTTTGGGTTTATAATCTTAAATGTGCTACTTGCTACAAGAAAGATACTTCAGTTACAAATTAATTTCATGCCTACCTTTACCTCCAGCTTCCACTCTATTTAAAATAGAGAACTTTAAAAACACATCAAGTTCTAAACACAAAATCAGAAAAGGATAGAATCAGGTTGGAAAAGATCTTCAAGATCATCAAGTCCAATTGTAAATATCAAAGATCAATTGTGAAATCCATTTCCTAAGTACTCACAGACTGTAACTGCCTCTCAAACAGGGGCAATTTTAGTCTGACATTAAATACTCTACTAGGAACACTTTTTGTCCCTTTAGTTCACTGGATGAATACAGTTATATGTAATTTGTGGAACATACACCTAGGGCATTTATTAATACAGACTGATGTTAACTGAAAGGCCTGAGGGAAGTAGCACTAAGTGGGGAAGAAACTGGCTTCCACTGCTTCACATAGCATTCTTAGGTAGGAACTAAGAAGTGTGGTTAAATTGGGGCATACCATCAATTTCTGCTAGACCAGTTTAATAAGCACAGAAGTAGACTTCTGAATAAAAGTAAACATATATGTCATCTACTGGAAGGACAAAGGCATTAGCTAGACAACATCCCTCCCCCCCCCCAAGAAGAATACTCTGTAATAACTAGCTCTGTGCTGGAGGATGTTCTTGAGAATAGTGAGCCTGCTACAGGAATCAGTCAATGAAAATGCACATTGCAGGAAATCAACTGAAAGATGTAATTGCAAAAGCAGTTTAAAACTGCTTAATGATATCCAAAGCACTTGCTCATTAAATAATGATCAACAGTGGTTACACAGAAGAGGACCAGAGGACCTCAGATCACTTGGGACTTTTCCTTAAAACAAACCCTCCCAAAAGATCTTTTCTAAACTCTTGAGATGTGTTTCTTTAGAAAGTGAAAATAATTTAACATTAAAACAGCAAAAAAATCATTCAGAATGAGATAAGATAGCAATGCAAGGATCTGTTAATATAGCTCTCATCCCCACTATGTCCTCACAAGGTAAGTCCTTTCCTTCAGCATCTATCATTGCAGTAACTTTTATTTTCTGCAGGGTAACCTCTGAGTCCTTATGAAATATATTCCTTCCACGATCTCTGAGGACTGGGTGTTTGTTTCCTACTGTTTAGGATGTCTCTGCCTCTCTCTGATGTTTGCAGGCTGCAGAGCCCCAGCTTTCACTCTCTTCTCTTCTGCATGTCCCTCCAAGCACCATATAAAATCTCTTCCCCCTAATGGCATCCTTTCTTCGTGATCCTACCTTTCTCAAGAGTAGCCCCTTAAAGAAGGTGAGAAAGGTGTCTGAAACCCAGCCACATGCATTTCAAAGCAACATAGAGTGGTAAAAACAAGAATATTGCACAATCCTATTGTCTTTGATCCCCTTAATAACTGCAAGACAGCCAAAAGAGTCAATCTGTGACACAGAATGTGCAGCCACAGTACCTCTAGAGGCAAACCTATCCAGAGGTAAATATATCCTAGAAATTCCTAATTTCTCACAGAGGTTGAGTCTGGATCACTAATTAAATGCAACATTTTCCTCACAAAGGGGAAAAATATTAAGGTGTACACACGGTTCTAAACTCCCAAATGCTCCTATAATAAACTGTGTAGCACTGGGGGAAAAAGCTGCCTTTTGAAAGTATAGTATTAAATGTCAAATTCATTTGAGACATGACCTGAAATCATTAGGTCTTTCTTTCTAAACTATCTGCATATGTGATGTTTGGCTTCCTATATGTGTTATTTTCAGATCAAAATGAAAACATTGAGAAAACGCTGTGCTTTATTACAGTGTGTCATTTTTGAAAGAATGACTCAGACACTGATATTTAGGCTACTTTCAAGTCAAATATTTAAAGCCCACATCCTAACCATAAGCACATTTACTGACATATTGGAAGGTCACTGGAACATAAGAAGACAGAGAGAGAGGTCTGAGCAAAAGACCTACAATCTAAATATCTTCCACATTAGAGGAAAAGCAACTATAAGAAAACAGAACTGTTCTCTTGTATTTTCATCAAAGTTCCAAACAGTTTCAGATGTATTAAAAATCAGGCCTGTGGCATTTTGCTCTTGAACATTATTATTTCATTAGGTGCAATGACTTTTCCTCCAGTTAAAAATACCATTCAAATTGGCTGCTGTACTTACTCTTTCACTGTCACAATATAGCCGTATTGTTTCTCCTCTGAAGATTTCACTTCAAGTTGTAAGCCTTGTCCCGTATTTTTCTGAGGCTCTTTATAGGGGTTTTCATCCTGCATTAAAATGTTCTTAATCCAGTGGTGGGTCTCACTCGGGTCTTTGGAGTCAGATTCACTGATCTTTGGAGCTGTCAGTTCCCTTAAGATAGTCTCACTTTTTACATTTTCCACACCAGCATTTATTTCTTCTGAGGAAGAGTCAATGTCTTCAGATTTCTTGGCTTCTGTCTTAACAGATTCTTCAGGTGCAAGGTCTTTATGTATATTTTCAGGTAACGCATTCTCATTCAGGAATTTAATTAGTTTTGCAGTGTTCTCCTGTATTAAAAGGATATAATTATTTTTAAAGCTAACCACAGAAATGTTATACTGAACCAAACTTGGATATAATCTTTCAAACTCTTATTGATATGGTAGAGCCTAATCATACAAAACTCACATGCTAATTTTCTCAATTTCTATATGCTGCCAGTCTAGGTAAGAACATAATATTTATTCAGTAATAGCAAAAGATCATTATTGTATTTTTGATAGTTTAATAAAGGCAAATAAATTCTATAGTTAACAGTTACTTTCCTCTACAAATATCACAGAATCTAGATAGCCTTTTCACTGTTTTGAACAGCTGGAAGAATGTTATTTTCAGTGGGGTTTTGTCATGTGTCTATGTGGTATTGATGAGAATAAAACTTTGTTATGAAATAAGTTAATGAAAAGGAGAAATAATAGAAAAATCCATCAAAATGCCTAAGTGTTGGCGATGGAGATATGCAGGCATCTTGGGTCATATACAGGAAAGGAAAAAGGAATAAATGATGAATTGTAGTTCACTTTCACATCTATAGAAATTATGACAAACTGTAAGTGATCCACTAAGCTTAACATATGATCAGAGAAAAAAATCTGTCAAATAAGTCAACATAATAAGCAAATGTGCAGAAGTCAAAACATGTGCCTGGAACAATCTGTTAGTTAGTCTCATTCTATAAGTGTACTGCAGCCAAGCATTTGGTATGAAATGATGGCTAATGGGCACTTTGTGCTCTGTGTCACAAGATATTCTTTTCTATCACTTCCCCTGTTCAAACTGTCACTAAGAAATTTATACATCTGATCCTCTGTAACCCTGTTGTGAAAGTGCCTCATTCCTTGAAGAACTTCATGTAGGTGGCTACACATTGTCCACTCGTGTGCTTTTCTTGCTTAGTAGAAGGGCAGCTACTAAAGAGATTTTACTGTGAACATAAGAGAGTTTTACCAACCATGAGTCTTCCAGTGTTAGCTTTTGATAGACTATATAGTATGACAGAGTATATAGTATGAGAAACTTCACAGCAGTTTTTAAAATATGTCTGAGATTTTTCTGCCCTATGAAATGCAGAAAGAGGAATATGCCTAAAATTTGGTTGAATATGGAACGTAATCTACAGGTTATGATTCAAAACTCGTGAGGAATTCAAAACTCAAATCTGGATTAAAAATCGCACAGTTGATGTTTCTACCTAGAGTATGATGTATATGCCTAGAGCTTTCAAAATGCCTCTGATATTCAATGATTTGGAAGACTAAGGGGTAAAGTGAAAAAAGTGAAGAATGACAGACCCCATGAAAGAAGAGGGAATTTTAAACCCTCCCACAAACACTTATCCTCAGAGGGAATATGTTTATTCATCAGCTTCTGAAAATTACAGAGGTTATCCGAGCTAGGATGCTTACATTCCCCAGAACTCAGAGCCAAAGGATAAGTGAAAAAAAGGGTGATTTCAAGAACATCTCAATGCTCAAAATAACCCAAGGAAAAGTCTGAATTTATCTCAACTTTGGGATCTGTTACAAATTCTGTGTATTTACTAATGAAAGAAAGGCCCAACAGCTCTGCAAAGCTCTTTGTGTTGTAGATTTGAATAAATGTTCATTAATATTTCAATGCATCAATAACAATATGCCTATGTTGTGATACTGAATTATATCTACAGAAGACACACAACAAGTCTTATGTTTTAGAAGTTTGTTCTTGACCTTCACAGCATACAAACCTAATACTTTGAGACATAACACTTGTTTTCTTAAAATACTGGTACTCTACCTCTTTATCAGTTCTTGCACTGGCTTCATGCACTCCATTGTCTGTAGGATATAAAAAGCACAAACATATAGTCATGAAGGGAAAACATACATAAAACAAACACTGCTTATAGACTGCTTTGTAGTGGTGGCCTTTTCATGCAATTTAAACACTAAAACATCAAAGCTGAAAGGGCAGAGTAAAGAGCGCTGTACAATTCAGTATTGTTGTTCTAACCCTATTTTGATAGCAAATTAATGCAAGATCAATAGACAGAGTACTTCAAAAGCCAATGTAATTGTGTTATTTTGCTAATTAAGTGTCCGATCTTCATATCAGATTGTTATTATCTAAGGAAAACACCAAAAAAATAAAGCGGTACTAGCTAGCTGCATGGAAATTTAAAGTCAAAGGAAACAAACATTCTGCATACACATTTTGAGGGAAGAATATTAATTTTTTTCAATATATGTCCTCTACCTAAATCACTTTGCAGTTTAACTATAGTGATGATGTGTAGGCACATCATAAACCTCAGTCAAATAATGCTGGCTTTTTGGTTTCTGAACTGAATCTCACTCATTTCCCCCAATATGATTCAGGACAAACCCTCATGTCTGCTCATTTTAATCTACAAAAAGAACTGGTAATTAAAATACCCAGAACATCTCTGACTAGTAAGGACTTCAAAATATTACCATGCAAAAAGACAGTAAGTTAAAATAAGTTTATCACTTATAGCATATATTTTTGGTGTCCTAGATATCATAACATTCTGAAAATAGACATTTGGTAATATCTATGTCCCACTGTGTTATGAACTCACTAATGGCAATTACTGTAGCTCCCGAATCTGCATCACCAGGAAACTATGTGTCCAGACAGAGGCAAATAACAATAAGAACTCCTTTATTTCCCTAGGCAGGAAAGGAAACAAGTAGTTCTCTACTTGTACTTGTCTAAGACTGTCTTCTGTCAGTAACTGTAGCACACTAAAGAATGATTACCTGTAAAACAGTTTTCCCCACATATTTCAAAATATATTCTTGGAATATAATTATTTTTCATTATCATTTTGCTTAAACATCTCATTTTCAAGAAAGGGAAATGAGACCACACAGCATAAAGTAATAAGTAATTTCTATTAATTTCTAATAATTTCTAATTAATTTCTAGTAATTTCTAATAAAGTAATTTCTATTTCATTATAAGTAGGTGTGTAGGTTTATCTTGTTTGTGAAGCTTGAAGACCAAGGGTTCAAAAAAAGATGCAATTTCAATAGAGTATCTGCTGTAAAAAGAAAACAACAACAGCCTTCAGGGAGAAATAAATTTCCCTCCTGTCCTCTTTAAAAGTCTAGCACCATTGTGAAACAACAAAGCAAAACTAGGGTAGCTATCTTTCCTTCTACTTAACTCCCAGACTTAATACCTGGTATGCTGATACTATTTTCCATTAATCCAGTCTGAATCTCTGCCCTGCCTTGAGAATGTTCTTTTTTCATCTGTGCTCCTGTTTTGTCTTCTTTAGTTTTTCCAGCAGCCTCCTCCACACCTTCCTGAATGCCAGCTGTCTGAATTGCAGTGGCGATTGTATCAGCGATCTCATCCAGTTCTCTCGAGCTGAGATTCTCCACACTGACCTGGTGTTTTTCTAGGTCCTTCAGTACATCTTTAATAAGTGCCTCTGTCAAAACAACATAAGCACAAGATTCAGCTGTATATAAGAAGCACGTGTACTTGTACCAGTAAGTATCTTTCATGTTTTCTCCAAGGGCTTTTCCTTCATGAAGAACATGCTTTCCAAAAGAATGCATACACATTCAAGCTGCCAGCTTTACAGGAAATGAAGTATTTTAAATGGATATTAGATTTTATGACACGGGGAATGTATGCCAGGTACTGGGTGATGCATGCCATCTACAAGCCAGGAAATTTCCCTGGAAGTAAAAACTTGTTGCTTTTTCTTTACAAGACGAGAATTTTTTCCTAGTTGGAGCAACTCAAAATGCAGAAGACAAGCGTTAAGGCAGGTTAAACTTTTTTATCTGCACTAAGATATCATGAACAATGCTATGGTTTATTTGAGATTAAAGATCAGTTTTCCTTATTGATTTGGGTTTTGCAAGATAAATACCTTTAAAGAGCTCTGTGGGGGAAAAAATTAAAAAAAAAAAAAAAAAAAGCCATGAGTGGATATGGGTATAGGTCCATTATCTACCTGGATATTTATTATCTACTTGGATATTTAAAAGAAAAACCTTCTAAACTGCATTTATTAATCTATAATGCTAAACATAGGGCTTACTCTAGCACAGAAAAATCAGTTTAAAAAACATCCCTCTTCTGCTTATTCATGCTGATCAGGAATTCAGTATACATATACATAAGCATTTGCATGCAAGCAAGAAAACTCACATAGTATTGTTTAAAAGGAGGAAGACATAGATTGCTTTTAAATCTGTTAAATGTATGAGTTCATATTTAAGAAGTTTGAAGGCAGCATCCAACCCTTTTTTTTAAGTAACATTACATTCTTCCTGTTAATCCCTGTGGCTGGACATCACCATCATCTGTAAACAAGATTTTGGCACTGTCAGCTTCCAGGCTTACATAGGGGTGAATGAAAAAGTAGTTGTGTGAAGGGAAACCACTACAAGAAAAATGGCTAAAGAGAAGGTTTTATTTCTCACAACAAATAAAGAGGAATTAGTTCTAGACTATTCTGCTCCAGGGAAGAGGCAGTAAAACATCTGATTTTGCAGGGAGGTAAGACTCAAGGCTCATTTGTCATTGAAAAAAGAGGCCAAGACCTTGGACATGACCATCATTTTATGGGCCTCACAGTGTTAGCTGAAGAGGTTAGAGCCTGCAGCTGACCATCAGCTTTTCAATGTCTACTCAAGACAGAGATTAATGTCCTCTAGCCTGTTCATAATTCACCTACTAAGTTGCAAGGATGCCATATTCCCTAACCTAATTAGTCAAAATAAAACAAGATAAATTAAGCAGTTTAAATAGTAGGTTTACTGTGAGGCAAAGAAAGGGGCACACAGGGAAGGTGGTTCTTTGATGTACTTTCTTTTCCAGGTTAAAAGGATGCATCTTTCCAATAATCAACCATTCTGATATTCCAAAATTCTCCTTATTTCATTCTAACATTCAGCTAAGGTTGTGTGCTGTGAACTCTTACTACAAAAACATAGTTTTAAATACACTTCAGTGTCACTATCAATAAAAGGTTAAATCAGTGATGTTTTTCAAACTGTGGCAGTGAAGAAAGAGTATGGTACTGTACTCAAATAGCATAGTGTTTTGACCAGGAAAGCAAGTGCTCAGTGATGACAGTCAAAGACTTAATCATATGACCTATGCCTGCTTTCTAGCCATAACACATTGAAAAGAATGCAATTCAGTTACTGTGATTTTCAAGCCATTAGGAAACATGAAGAAATTTATAAACTTCTTTCTGAATTAATGAAAACAATTCAAAACCAGATAAGGCTAGTAGTACTGATGTCCTGAAAGTTATTTCTGTTCTGAACATGGGACCAAGATTCTTAAAATACAGTGAGAGTAATCAGGAATGCCATGAAGTTTTTAGCAAAATTCAGAGTTTCAAGAAAAATACCAGCAAAGGGAACAGCATACGAGCAATTATGTCACTGATTTAAAAATATGCAAACAATACTCATTCCCTTAAGATCAAAAAAGTTAGTTCAAAATAAAAGAATTTATTGACAGAGCTAAGTAATTCAAAATTCTGATTTGAAAAATCATCAGCCTGAGTTTTCCAAGCTGTAAACCTCAGAAAAATAATTTGCATCTGCAGTCACCTGTTAAATTTTTTATAAGCTAGTCACTGGCCATTTCATCAATATTTGAATAAAAATCTTAAAACATAATTATATTCCAGGACATATACAATTAAAAGAGCTATATTAATGTAGCACTACTGGATTTTTGCTTATTTTAGTTGTTTCACAGCCAGCTGTCAAGACCAACTACTGTCAAGGTCACCTTGCTACTCAACAACATGCAGTAATATAGCCTTGTCATTTCCATTCCATTTAATTTTCTTCAAACTAACTTTTCTCTATTGTGATTATCTCAGCCTAGTCTTATCTCTCCAGTCTACTTCCACAGTCAATAACAAAGTAGTCTCAAACTCCAGCAACATGGAAATGAGGGAACAAGTTGGGAAACCACACAAGAACATGAATGGTCACAAGCCCTGCTCCAGATGATACTACTCCAGACTTACTGCAGGTTCTTCTGACTCATAAAGTAGAGACAGAGGAGTCTCCTGGTCCTCTGGTGTTGTTATTCCTGTGCTGGTCAATACCATCTGGACAAAGTTCATCAAATGAACTCCTAAATATAGACTTGCACCAATGTGACTAAAACGTAGGCATTATATGCTACCATTACTGATCAGCTACAAGGAGGACTTAAAATGTCAAGAACCAAAGGCAATAACCAAAGCTAGTAAAGAGGAACATCATGTATTCAGTATAGCAGGAGGAACAGTCATCAAAACATCCATAGCAGCCTGGTGAAATGTAGGTCTATGTAATGAGTCTTGCTAACTTGATGTGGTTACTGATAGGAGGTTAACACGTGTCCACTTCTTATCACAGCACTTGTCTGCATTTGTATGTGCTTGCAGATTGTTGGGTAAGGCTGATAGACAAATGTCAGTGAATCTTTTTTCAAATAACTTTGTGTCAGTTCAAGGAATTACATGAATGTCTTAAAAAGAGGAAATATTGATGGAAATAAAAAAACAGGTGGCTATTGCAATGGCATATCACTTAAGGAACACATGTACTCAAAAATGCACCTGGAACTGTGCACAGCCTTTATCCTCTTTCACTGACCTCTTTTAAACAGTTAGTAATGTTTAACAGGTCTTGTACTGTAAACCAGATTTCTCCCTTAGCTCCAGCTTCAGAACTCAAGAATGCAGGTTGTCTTTCCAGGTTACTGTTGTATGGTGTCATAACAGTAAAGGCACATATATCTTATATGATAGAATTTTTAATATCAACTTCACCAGTGGAATTTCTCTAGTACGTAACAAAAGCACCTTAGCAAGGGAAAACAGCTTTTTATTGTACAGCTCCTAAATCATGCTCCATACTCTATTAACTGCCAAACCCAACTTGCCTGACAACTGAGTGTTATGGCAGCAATAACTTAGCTGGCAGTCACACTGGGTGGTCTGTCCTCTTCTACCCATCACCCACTAACCAGATATTATCTGTACTCAACAACTGAGTACCACGTAGATTGCTGACTACAGCTTTGACAAGACAGAGCCCATACCACAATATCTTTATAAATGTGTAAGGGTTTGTGGTTTGTTTTTTGGGTTTTTGGGGTGGGTTTTTTTTGGGGGGGGGAAGAAAAAAAAAAAGAAAAGAAATCTAAATGACTACTTTTGTCACCTTTCCAAAGGAACATAGAGATGCATTCTATAATATTTAATACAACAAAAATGAGTAGACTAGAAGAAACTAGCCAAATCCTACATACAGCTGGTGCAGAAGCTGTATTAGTGATTTCACTATTGCATGGTGATGGCAAAGGCAGTACCCACATATGTCACGTTAATCATAGGGTAAATAGCTTCCAAATCTGATAGAAAAATAGCTCCTGAACCTGTATCAGACGCAGCAGAGAACTGAGCTCATGTAACTGCCCCCCATGCTTTCCCATTTTTGAACAGTTTTGTGGTTTAGAGGATTTGAGAGAGAAAACCCACAAGGGTACAAAAATCCTGAAGCACAATAGAGACCGGAGAAAGGTAAAAAGGAGAAAGAGCTGGCACAGTCACCTGGGAAATCTGAATCCAAACCGTCCTCACTCTGATGGACAGCATTGGTACCAATGAATATGCTGGCATCTGTCCTCACTGCTTGCTTATGAAACTAATAAGTGGCTCAAAAATGCAAAGGAAACTGTATTTCCTACACAAATGATTCATAATTTTGTATCTATGCAACATTTAAAAGCTAATGCAATAGAAGGTGTTCCTACAGGGCTCATTATGTATGTGAAGTCAAAGCAGTACAACCCAATGAATTGTGAAACATGTTATTCCCTCTAAGTGTTAAGCATTTTTTTCCCAGTTGGCTCCTACTAAGAAAGGTGAAGTGGAACAGCTGGAGGATAATGAAACCAGCATGTGCCTAGTTTGTTTTGAGTCTAGGAACAAAATTGTCTAACCTGTGCAAGAGCCTCACAGTGCCACCTGGATTTGATTTCACATTATAGTTTGTTCCTTGAAACCTATTATCTCCGGGCACCATACCAAGAAGACTTTCACATCTGAGCATCCTTTAGATTGCAAGCATTATCTTTCCTGTATTGCAACTTTGAGATTTCTGTGTATTATTGTTTTCTTAAAGGAAATAACACACACACACACACAAAAAAATATAAGAATATTAAACTTTATGGGTGATAATAACTACACAAGGGATTCAAAAGAACCCTCTTACACACCACCAAAATCCATTGGGATAGGGGTGACCACAGTGTAAAAGATGTAACTGCTTGGTAATGTCTGAGGATCAGTTCTTTTATTTGTGAGGCATTCTGGACTGATGGAATAGCATCAATACACTAGTTTAAAGAGACAGTGAAGCGAATGAGTTATTTTCTAAACTCTGCCTGACCCTCAGCCATGATATGAAGATCCAGAGAATCATTGAATAATTTGGTTTGGAAGGGACTTCCAAAGGCCATCTAGTCCAACCCCCTTGCAGTAAGCAGGGACATCCTCAAATAGATCAGGTTGTTTGGAGCCTCATCAAGTCTCACTTTGGATATCTACAGGGATGACACCTCAACTACCTGCCTGGGCAACTGGCTCTATTTTCCCACTAACCTCATGGTAAAGAGCTTTCTCCTCACATCCAGTCTAAATCATCCCATCTTGTCTTACAAAGCAGCACTTAAAATCTATGGTGGTATCCCACGAGATGTTATACTCCATCTTCATTTATATTGGTCAAACTACTTTGTACAAAAGAAATCAGGATCTGATCATAGCTAAGCTGCATTAGCCAAAAAAAAAAAAAAAAAAAAAAATTAAAATCCTTCAAATGGGCTGCATGTTATTGAATTTGGAGCCACAAGTAGCTCTAACCCAACCTTTATTATTATATGTCCACCTTATCTACATCAATAGACTCCTCCCTTCTGTGTCCTCTGCCAGAATTTAGCTCAGTGATAATTACTGTGTCTAACTTTGAATTTTACCTATGGTCTTTGAATTTCTAGTTCAATACAGAAAGAGAAGGAACCAACCCAGAAATTTTTGTATTGCTTCTATATAGTGTGGGATGCATAAAAAGTTGACAGCAAAGATACAGCCATAATTACATGTTGTTTGTAAAATCCTTTGATAAGATAACAGTTACATAAATGTTATGTCTTAATGAGTGCCATATATTTCTCCATGCATATGGAATGTAGGTGGTAGAATGTGGGTAGGTATTTGCAGGGAAAGAGTAGCTAGAATGGTCAACATTATTACTGTGAGTATTACAGTAGAAAGATACAAATAAGCCAGTACTAGGAGATATATCAGAACATCTACTTTTTTTCCCTCCAGAAATGTTCAGAGAACATGAAGTAAACTTTGAACAATTTAAAATAATCAAATAATAACTTTACCATCCACTACACTCAGAGGGACCTTTGCATCATCCTGGGAAGCAGATTTGTGATTCAGCATCTCAGGGGTTGGACGCAGCAGTGCAGACACAGGTTTAGGCTGGAACAGCTTCTTCATTTTAAAATCTTCTCCTTTGCCTTTGGAAAAAGTTCCATCAAAAGGACTGACTTGTGAAGAGTAGACCCTATCAGCATAAATGTGAGGCTCTTTAGTCCTGCTGCGAGAGCTTTTATCGTTGCTTTGTGCTGACAGGTTCTGAGTGATGTATGTATGCAGTGCAGCCAGCAGAGCTTTTTGGTCAAGCCCCAATTCTGATTCTGGTGAGAATTCGTCTGTTTGAGGCTGGCTGAAGGTCCTCCCACGAAGATTTTCAGCATGCTCTTGATGAGATGTCGATGCTTGGGCCAAAGGAGCTGCTCCCTCTTTGGGTTTTTGCATCATGTAGTACCTGATGGGATCATCGTAGATGTAGCTCTAGAGAGAGAGTAGAAAATGGAGAAGAAGACTTGGTCATTATTGCTTTGTAATTTTTTGTTATGCAGGAATTTTTGTTATGTGGGTATAACCTGCAGGGTTTTACCAGTCAGGAAAACAGAATCAATAATGCCTAGGTAGACTGTAAACCTCAAACTGGAAAGTTTTTCTTTTTAATACTTTAATAAACTGTTTCACAACATTAGTAAAAAGCAGAGGAAGAGATTAGAGAGAGAATAATAAAATCCAGAGTTGATTTTAGCAGTTATGCACTATTTGTATTCAGCTGGACTAAGACAATTTAATTAAGCCTTTCCCTTTGTTTTTTACTAGATTTCTATAAACATATTTTTCTTCCAGTTTAGCTGCCAAAAATCTAGCAAGTAAACCCAAAATGTAATTTTTTAAGTAACACTGAGAAAACTAAGCAATTATTTTGTACAAATAAAATGTTTATTTTTATTTAAAAAATCAAAGATTGCCTTAATCTTTTATTTTTTTCACTACATTTAATCTCTGATTACTATGTACTTTAACAGTATAATGAAATGCAAAGAGAGCCATTAAACTGGTTTTGAGTACCTCAATTGCTTTTAAGTAAAACAACTTTTGAAGCCCTCCCTGGAAGTGTTCCAGGGCAGGTTGGATAGGGTTTTGAACAACTTTATCTAGTAGAAGGTGTCCCTGCCCAAAGAAGGAGAGTGATGATCTATAAGGTCCCTTCCAACCCAAACCATTCTATGATTCTACAAGACTAATTCAGCAAATTAGACAAAAATTTATAAAATGTATAACATGGTAAAACTATGTTTCCATTTAAAAACTGCTGGGGAAAAAAGTAAAAAACTTGGGCCTTTATTACATGTTTCTGGTTGTAATTTCAGTTTTTAAGTGGGAATCTAGCACTGCAAAACAACATCTGTTTTCACAGACCCCTTTTTTTTTTTTTTATGATGAAATTTAGTTTTGAGGACAAAATCTAAACTCCCTTAAGGGTTTTAAACCTCCCTCCAGCACATTAAAAACTAAACCCATTGATTAATATTATATTTACTATAATTTAATCCTAGAAATAATTTTTGTTACAATAACAATGTGAAGGCAGAATTTTTGTTCTTAAAAAAGTGGTTCCGTCCTCCCAAATAATTTTTAAAAGACCTTTTCCTTTACTCCCTGCTAAACACAAATTCAAATTTACTTATATTCAGAATTATTTCAATTAGATTCTTTGTTTATAATTTCTTCAGAAAACTTCAGTGAAGTTGCACCCCATGGTGTATATATTTTGAAAGATGGCTTTTGCTTCTCAGCAGTGGTTTCTTGGTTGAATTGTCATACAAAATGCATTACAAGTTGGGAAACTTAGGACAGGGTTAATGTCAGCACTTATGATACAGCACTTATGATTACAGTGGACTAATGATGTCCTTGGGCACTGATAGTATACCAATTTAGGACAGAAAGAGCTGCAAAATATAGAGAGAGTGCAGCGACGATGTATACCAGAGGAGAGCAATTAGTAGACTTCGTCCAGAAAAATTGTTATTTATATACTTACTCATAAACTTTTTAAAGGCAAAAATAAGAAAGGCTGATAATCTATTCCAGAGTTGAAAAAAAAAATCAGATTTTATCTAGTTCTTTATTTATGGACAATAATTTTGCTCTCCATCTGCACAATTTTGCATCTTCTGATGTCACTGATTTTATAAGACTCATTCAGTCTTGTTTTCCAAGATGGTTATCCTCCCCCTGAGTAATTATTGAAGTTCAATCCCTCATTCTAAGTAATGATTTGTAGATTTGTAGATTCATGGCTTGTGTGACTTTATTACAGAAAAAGAAAAAAAGGCCCTGGCTGCTCTGGATTGTGATCCACCAATGCAAGGCTTTTGACTTCTATAGGTGGTCTTTAACACAGAAATATGTCTTGCTAAGAAATTGGGCTAGATTAAGACAGTGTCAAAGCCTATAGAGCTAGAGATGAAGCAGCTTTGTTTATGAAATATTTTAAAGTCCCCTGGGAACTGTATTTATCAACAGCAATGTAGCTCTGGTTCCATGCACCAAGTGCAAGGTGTGCACTGCTCTGATCAATACCAGGATTGGAGCCAGTTGTCAAAATACAGCTGCAATGATGTTTACATATTTAATAGCAAATCCTAGATGTGAAAAACTACTTTTTGTATGTATTTATCTCTCATTTTTTAACAGGTCTTTCCATGCAGTAATGGACTCTTCATGATATCCACTCCCTAGAAGGAAATGCAGAAGATGACATAAAGCAGTCCCAGACAGCAGAGAATTCTCATAAGCTGTTGTCTCCCTTTCCCCCCCCTGTACCATGCCACATTTTGAAGGACCTGCTGGGGACAAGAGAAGGTAGAACAAGGAGATGGGAAAGAGAGAAACATGATGGGGGTAGAGGACATTTCCAGTTCAGCAATGGAAAGACATTAAGGCAGCTCAACCCAGCTTGTGTAACTATACCCTAATTTGGATCTCTGTCCTACACCCATTTGCCTCTTTTGCCTCTAAAAATTTGCTAATAAATCACATCTTAGGGGGAACAAAACTGCTAGCCACTCTCAAACCACATGTGAAAGATTAGGGTCAGGAGATGCAGGCTGGCTTTTGATGAGCTGTTGAACAAGTCCCAATATCTTTTAATATTAACAAATCTGTGACTTCCTGCTCTTGCAAACAACAAGCACATCGAGATAGAAAACACAGCAATAACACCAAGTGTTTACACAAATTGGACAGAAGTGCCAGCCCTGGGCTCAGAGCTGCTCCTCTATCAGGAAGGGGAAGCCTCTCAGCAGCTTGACAGGTCACACTTCAGGTAGTAAGGGATGAAATATGAAAAGTTATAATTAAAGTACAGCACTGACAGCTCAGTTCTCTTCACAGCACACTCAGACACCAGCCCATCTGATGTGGCATAGTCTGACTTAATTAAAGGGGTCTCACAGTGATATGGCTGTGTCCCTTCCTTGCCTCCTCAGCCCCATCTCAAACAAAACACAGCACCAAAAATACATGTGCCAAGTGAAATATCCAAGGTGAAATCCAAGTAAAATTGCAGTGCAGATAAAAATAACCCTAGACTATGGGTCTGTGCTAACTGCCATGGGAAAAAAAAATAAAAAAATACATTTTTACAGGAAAAGATAGGAAAAAATATCTGTTAGACATAGATTAGAATCCAGTGACAATTTACATCTCAAGTTATTAATAATAGCTTCACAGCACTCTGATAATCTTATTGAAGTGTTTTTGCAATCTGACCCCCTGAACATGGACATTACGAACTTGTCTTTCTTCAGAATCAAATGGTGTATTCCATGGTAAGTGAAAAGAATCTGTAAATTCCTCTGAAGGTGCCTTTGGAGAAGCTGCTAACATTATGTACAAGCAGAGAGAGGCAGGCCACAGGTAAAAGTTAAAGAAAGAAAATTAATTTCTAGAATTATTAAACTGCGTTTGTATAAAGTACTGTCACTCCCTCTCAAACAACAACAAAGAAAAAGCCACACCACAAAACATTTCAAACAAATAAACAAAAAAAACCCAACCAAAAACACACACAAAAAACAAACAAAAAAAAACCCAACCAAAACCAGACAAATATTAAAAGAGATGTGCAAAACCAAGAAAGAATATTCTAGTTCCTAGGCATATAAAGTATACAACTGTTTTATACTGAATACAGTTAGAATGCAGGTCTCTTTTACTATCAGGAATGATACTTTTAAAATAGATAAGGTACAGTGCATTATCTAAAGTCACTCAGAATCTTTAAAAAGTACTCTGAATTGCTAAAAACCTGAGTTAAAAAAAAAATCTTATTTCTCCATCTGCACAGGATTTTCCTCTTCTTTACCACCTTTCAAATAAGCCCTCTCAATAATTCACACATTATTAAAAACCCTCACACACTAACCTTTTTGAAGATGGAATTGTTAGGGCAATGTATGGTTTAGGTATGTAAGTAGCTGACATTTTCTGCATGAAAGTTCACAGAAGGGCACATTAAATTACACCCTGCAGATGCACTGTGCAATAATCTATGGACTACAGGTTTTCTTTTAAAAAAAAAAAAAAATTAAAAGGGGGCAGGGTGAGATACATACAAATCAAAGCTGTTCAGTTTAACCACTGAGGGGTAGACTGATTTGAATATCTCACCCCAGTGCAGAAAGAATAGAATTAAATTTATGACAAAATATTTCCTTTCTTCAGGATACATTTGCTGAATCTTGAAGGCATATGGAGATAACAAAAGATCCCTTAGGAATGCAGAAGAAAGAAATCTTCCTCCCTCAATTTCCTTTTGCTTTTTCTGTTTGGTACATTTTCAAATATTAATTCATGTGTGTTACCACCCTAATTTGGCTGGACCATGATTCCACATACAATACTTAATTTACTGTGCCTATTTGAGAGCATGGCAGTTTCCTCTCTAAAGTTACAATAGAAAAAACCCTGCAACTCCTGGAACCAGGCCCTGCCTTATCAATGGTGGGATAAAACAAAAGTTTCCAAAGCCTACAAAAAATCCAATGATCTCATTCTTTAACTCACTGTTTGGAGTGAAAGAAGTTCAGTTTTTCCTACCAGAAGCAGCCTAGATCCTTTGCAGACCACACACACAGTCACCCCATGCAAACCCATCACATGGGAAATGTGTGGACTCATGTGAAATGCTGATTAAACAGGAGTACCAGTGCCACTGCCTGGTTGCTAGATCAGAATTTAGACAGTGAATTTGTACACCTCAATTTACCTTTTGGAGAAATCTATCCAACTATGAAACCTAAGGGCCAAATGGGTGTTGTGGAGTGGGTCACAGTGCAAAAGCCCCTGGGAAGGAGCTGAGTAAGGAGTACAGCTCTGTCCTTAGAGAAGTACAGCTGAAGCAGCCAGACCTAGGCTAAGAAAGCCTTTTTTCTTTTAGCTGGTGAGCTGCTGGCCCTCTACAATGCTGCACTGTCAGGAGGATATCTTAGCAGGTTTCAATCTAGCCGAAAGGGGGGAACTCTGCTTTATGAGCCTCTTTGTATTTTAGACATGATTTTACACACTGCACCAAATTCAGTGTTGGGTTTGTCTGTAAATAATAGGTAAAGCCAATGGAAAACAAAAAAACCTGAGCAAAAGTGGAGCAAAAGCCTTTTCTACCAACTGATAATTACCTTTTCATATACTGTGGATAATGAGGCTATGCCAGGCAAGAATTCAGAACACAGAAACTGGTAAAGAAAGTAGCAGCAATGGGATGGCATCAGACCATTGTCTTTTGCCAGATTCACAGGCTTAAGGCAACAGGCACCACTACAGTCATCTCATCTAACCTACTATTTTACTAAAAATTTTCTGTAACTACCACTTGTTTTCTTTCTGAGAATTTCAACAGCTTTGAAACCATTCAATAACTACTTCAGAGAAGTAAAGATGGTAAGGATTTTTAATTAACACACTGTGGTTTGCAATGTCAAAAGCTTGATCAAGCAAAAGGGGTCCTCAGAGTCTCTTTTGATCAAAACTAGTGATGATTTTCCTTTCTAATTCTGATTCTGAAACTGCAGTGTAACAGGATTTTCTGGGGTCTGAACACGTACCATTCAATAATCTACACTGCTTTAATTTCAGCTGACAAAGATTTGACTGCACACAGCATAGTCTACCACTCTTAAACAAAACAGTCTTCTAAAACAAAAGAAAAAAGGGAGAGGATAACTCCATTTATTTCTTTCATGCATAAATTTCTGATTAAGAAATTCACTTTTAAGTCTCAAATGTTCCAAGCCATTCTTGGGATGCTCTTAGCTGAATGCTTACCCTTCACCCTTCTCCAACAAACTCTCCTGCATGAGTAATTTTTTATCTTCTGTTGCCATTTCTTGTACTGCTGAGGAATTCACTAACTTTACTCTTCATAATTGGTTGTTCTTTCTGACACATCTTCATCCTCTGGGTTATAAAAAGTTTCCTTTGGTGTAGGAGCAGTGCCAGATTGTCTTTCCCTGACATTTATCATGGGGTCATCATAAACAAAATTGCCAGTTTTACAAATTGTGCTATATGTTATAAGGTGGATTGGGAAACAGCTGTGGTAAACAAGTAAAGGCAGTAAAAGGGACCTGTAGCATGTAAGCAGGCTGGCCAGGGTAATTATACTGACCATGCCTTGTGTCTCTTAGCAGAGTCTGTCCTATCTTCTCAATAATCTCCATTTGTAACTATTTTTCTGGATGAGAAGAGCTCTGTGTGCCAACAAGCAGAATCAGATCGTGTGTCCTGTGGTGCCCTTGCTGAAGCAGCTTCTATGATTCTATTTGGAATGGGCTGCCCAGGGAAGTAATGGATTCTCCATCCCTGGAGATATTTAAAAAGAGACTGGATGTGGCACTCAGTGCCATGGTCTAGTAACTGCAGCAGTAGTGGATAAAGGGCTGGACTTGGTGATCTCTGAGGTCCCTTCCAACCCAGCCAATTCTGTGATTCTATGATTCACCTCCATCAGGCTCCTGGGTTCTGCAGCTCCCTGGCATTACAAATAGGAACAAACAATTGACAGTCATCCCCCAGTGGACGGCAGAAATTGTGCAGCATGGTGACCAGTGCTGATATATGTACCATGGTTTATCAGCTTCCCTTGTCTGAGAACAGTTTGCTCATACATCAGTAAGTCTGCTACTTAAGGTTTCAGTGAATGATGTTTAAACACACTTTCTGTAGGCATATCCTGGTATGTTGAGTTAACTCATTATCTAAAGATGATTTACATAAAACCACGATCATCTTCATCTGCCAAAAGTTGAGCACATTAGCTCCATTTCAATATATTTATAACTCACATATGAATCTAGAGACTAATTTTACCCTAACAAATGCAAGTGGAAAGAAATCTGTAGGATTCATATCTATAGCATTGCTTTACAACCCCGCTGCAAGAAACCAAGCAATTCCTGGGCAAATGCTAGAGGTTTTCTTCCTCTCATTAAAAAAACAATAAAATTGGTTGTTGCATTGTCCTGAAATGTATACATCAGTAAACTCACACAAGCCTTAAGATAAGAGTTTAAATTTTGTGTCAGCTCTAGCCTCTCATTTGATAAATAAGATCTAAAAATAAATTTGGAATACACTTTGCAATTTGTAGCAGCTTCTCCATCTTTTATTTACTCAGCCCATTGTAGTGAAGCACAGTGAGTAAATATTTGCAAAACAAATAGCAAGATTGTAGGAGAAAGGACAGAAACAAAAAATCCAAACACGATATTTGGCAAAAAAACAGTTGATTTTGAAGGGGTGGGGAGATAGCTAAAAATAGAAGCAAACTTATTGTCCAGAAAATATTTGAGATTTTAAATTATCAACCTATGTTCCATCTGAAAATTATTAGAAGTTAACGAATTGGTCCTATGTAACCCTCCAGGCCTACATGCATCATTTATAACATAATTTCTACAGCACATATATGTTCAAATCATTGCACAAATAATTAAGCTTTCCCAAATGTGTAATAAGGAAAAATCTGTCACTAAATCATATAAAAACTGATATATTGTAAAGGTAAGTGTTAGGTCTAAGACTTGAAGAGCAGGGTACTGGCAGTAGAGTCTTCACTTGCCAAACTACTAAGGTAAAAAAAAATTCAATCACAGATCACATTAGCTTGCCCAACTCTGTATTTATGCTACAAGCAACCTGACTATAATTCTACGAGGCTTTGAAGCCATGATTCTGTAGACTTTCAAATGTGTGTGTACTGGTCTTCCCAGAAAGAAATTTGCTATTCACACCAGATTGATGCAGAATAGCCAACAGGATAGAACTTACCACATTTGATATAATAATTTTAAACAGAAAGAACAGATCCTAACTTTGAATTTTTTTCTTCCTGCCCACTGATGATAAAATTAGTTTAGGCTGACTTGCAACAGTACAAACATCAAATTCTGTTTCAGTGCTTATGGGGTTTCGTTTTTTCATTTCTTTTGGGGGTTGTAGTTTTTTTGTTTGGTGTAGAGGATTATTTTTGTTGTTGTTGTTTTAAGAGAACTATGTTTCTATTTTACTGAGAAGAGGTAGAGAGGGAAATGATCCAAAAGATTAAATGCTTTTCTGTGATTTGAGGCTTAACTTTTGTCAACACTCTAGCAAAAACTTCTTGCGCAACCTCAGAAAAGCTATTGGCTCTGTTTGGGAAACAGCGGTCTTAGTCCTTCACTACTTTGTAATGGCATCAGGTAAATAAAAACATCAGCACTTGTGAGAGGTTTGAGTTTTACTCTAAGAGTGGTTGCATTGTTACACCAAAAGATGAGCAATTCTCAACCCTCAGGGAGATGTTCCATTCTCAGTTATTCCTGGTGCATAAAAATTTTATGCATAGTGTGCATTAATTTTTTCTTATATGTAGTCTCCCACAGATAAAATATTAAATTTTACATGTATGACTTTAAATGTATACATCATAGAAAGTTTTCAGTTTTCAGCAGTCAAATCAATTTCTGATTACCTTCATTCAGTACTATATTTTAATCAATGTTAAAGGTTCTGCTTTTTTGAATTAAAGCTTCAGATTAAAGTGAGCAATGACTTCATACTTTACTAGTTAATCACAGCAATTATTATTTGCAGCTAAGTTGGGTATATCTTTGAGCACTTGCATTCTTAGATTTTCTAAAATAAATAACAACCCTTTCTAACTGCCATGCATCCCAGTTTGTTCAGTAGATCAATTACAAAGCATCAGCTGAACCCAAAGCTATGAGTTGTCTTCCCTGAGTGTGAAAGGGGAAAATAGGAGGAAGGCTCCCTCTTATACTAAGGACTAAAAGCTAAGCTTTACCCAATCCCCTGCCTAACTTTCTTACTCTTCTAGATACCAGCAAACTGACTCTACCATAAGTTTTTATCTGTGCCTTCTCCCCTCTCAGCTCCACTGTGCTGCTGATCTAATAACCAGCCATACCCCTCTGCCACTCACCTCTCACTGCAAAGACCTTTATTATTGACTTCCTTGATTCTAAAGATTGGGGGGTTTTTTCCAAACTCTTTACTTAAAAATTTGTAAGAATACCTGAGACAGTGGATTTCTGCAATACCAATATTTATATGTAGTCTACCTTGAAAACAAAAGAAAGCAATTAAACCCAAAGAAACAGAAAGGCAGAAAATAGATGAAACTCCCTGAAAACTCTAATTTAATCAATTTTTCTCTCCTGTTGACTACACTATGTACTAAGTCCTGGATGGCAAACCACCCTGAAGATGACATTAGCAGTAGATAGGACCAATGCCTGAAGACCTCAGAGGCCAAGCCAAGGGGAAGGAATAAAAGGAGTAAAAGCAATAGCATCTTCTAGCCCTAAAACACTAAGCTCTAAACCAGAGACATCTGAAACAAGAAACGCAGCAGTAGTATAAGGGTATCAGGACCCTTGCTCATTCCTACAGCCTGGAAGGTTTCCCAAATGAACCAATGGAGCATCCAGACCCAGACTGGAGCAGGGAAGTCACAACAGTAAGGAAGAGGGTGTTGAGCTCTGTGGTGTGGTACTAACAATAACTGTATATGCTGTAGCCACCATCTCTGAAATGAGCACAGTGCAGTGCCAGGTTACCAAAGCAGGGCACTTCTGCCAGCCTGAGGTATTAAAAAAAATTCACAAATGTGACTGCCAGAGGCAAAAAAATGGGTAAAGATGATAGCTAAACAATAAAAAAAGCAAGCAGTTCCAGGTGAGTTATTTCTATTTTCTTCCCTATTTTGAGACTTTTAAGTAATTTGGATCACTTTTGGATCACTTTTCAAATCTTCTCTTTTTAAGATCATTGAAAAAAATCTTCTTGGTCAGATGAAAGCAGTATAACTGAAATTTCATATAACTGTCCAACTGCAGGCATGTAGACTTTAAAAAAAACCAAAATGTAAGATCATTCCTTACTAACTCAGTTAATCAATGGTGTAAAGTAGAGAACAGGATTATTCACTTCCATACCGATCATTTTTGCAGCTTCTCTTTTTTTTGCTGTGTTGTAGCAGCCACTGTGGACATAGCTTTTCTTTTTTTTTTTTCCCACCTCCTTTATATTAAGATTTCCTCAAGGCTTCCCACATGCCCCTGCTATGCAAACATTCACACAGAGCTGCTGTCAGCAGCAAAGCAACCTCTCCTTTTACAGCTGACAAGCTTTAGTAACATCAGATACCTGTTGTCCCTTCAAACCCAACAAAACTCTGGTACTCAGTTTCTGTAGCACTGTCAGCCGTGTAGTGTTTTTTTCTGGTCTGGTTTTTTTCTGGTTTTTGTGTTCGTTTGTGTTTTGGGTTTTTGTTTGGTTGGTCCGTTTGTTTTGTGGTTTTGTTTTGCTTTATTTTGTTTTCTGGAACAGAGGGATGTGCTATAACTGGAGGGGAGAAGAGCAGGGGAATTCATACATGAGTTACAGGCTCTGTATTTCTCACCTCAATAGAGAAGATAAAAAAGCTTTCTCATTTTGTCTGTCAGCCTGGCTGTATGTTATTTCCATACTAAGACCAGGTTTGGTAGAAAGGAACCACAAATATTGATAACAGAACATTTTGTGAACAGTAAAATCTTCCTCTAAGTCCAAGTGGAGGGAAAAAAGCACCACCAAAAACCCACAGGCTAATGCTTAAGGAACAAATGCCACCAAGTGCTCATTTTCTGAACAACTCCTTTCAGATGAATTAAAGTGAAATGTTCTTTCCAAATTCAATCCTCAGGAAAGAGATGCACCAAATCTTCTGGCTTACTGCTATTTATCCACTGGCAGTCATAATCAACTGGCCAGATGATAGCCTGCAGTAGATACTGGCTAAATAGTGTGGATAAATTCCAAGTTAGTGAGGAAGTTCAAGGGCTTCAAAAATCACTAAAAGAAGCTCTTGCAATAAATGGTAGACATTACAGGAATTTTGATCCATCCCATGACTAAATAGTGCTATTTCTCTCACCATTTAACCAAGTTGTTTCAACAAGGGAAACAAGGAAAGAGTTACCTGCTTCAGGTCTTGCTGTGTCTTATTTTACAACTGTATGCATTACTGTATGTATGCTATGTTCTTTGTAATATTGAAGTTCCCTGCTTTTATTCTGCTAATACACATGGAAAACAGGCAAACAATAGACCAAAAGGTTGTAAAATAGTTTGGTTACAAATATTTAGGATACTAAATAAGACTTTTGTAGTATAACAAATATTTTAAATACTCTTTTTCTTTCTTTTTACCCTCAGTCAGACTCCTCTGATGGCAGTTTTGGAACAAATCAGAATGCACTCAGAGTCTGCCTACAAGTACTAAATTTCTGCAAGATTCAGCTATATTTCATAGCAAGTAAGGTATTAAAGCAACCATAGTGTTACATCTCTGAATCCCCAGCATTAAGAATGAAGTGACTGATGTAAATACACACTTGAAAGAAATTTCTTTTTAAAAGGGCAAAGGTCCAAAAGCTGCAATTCTAAGTTTAGTTAGGGTAAGTACCTTTCACCTTCCTTTTAATTCAGAAAAGCTCAAGAAAGTTGAAAAGATAAGATCTTGCTACGATTATTTAATGCACATTCGTAATTTATCCATATGTGAAATAAAAAATAAGGTACCAAAATGAAAATACCAATGAAGCATACAATTAAAATTCATAAGAGTTATTTTCAGTTTCAAGTGTTATGGCCATATCAAATGCAGCTCCTGCAGTTACTTTCCTTCCTACTGTTTTCAAATAATTAAATTTACTATTTTTCTGTTTCCTGGAGTAGCAGAAATCCTGGTTTCCTGGTTTCGGTTTTTGGGTTTTTTTTTTGCCTAATGAATCTTAGAAACATCTCCTGAATGATTTAAAATTCATGTCTTATTGCTAAGCTTTAAGATAATTTTCCTTTTATTTTATTTTAAATTATAGGTACCACATCTGTGCTCCTCAGTGAATAGAAGTGTACAGTATGCTCCTATATGTGCTTCATTTCCAGATTTTCTTCTCTTTATCCAACTCCCCCAGGCTTCAGAGTATCCATCGCCATGGCAACACTCGATAAGGTTGGTGGGTGGTGTTATCACAGCAGGCTTCCCTACAGAAGGTCTCAGCCATATGGATTATTTATGAACTTGCATGACAGCACCAGACCCACTGAAACACTTCTTGAGCAAGTTTTCTTGTCTCTGAAAGGCACTGATTCAAAGCAGGGCATCCTCACTGCACTCATTGCTCATGAGCAGAGGAAAAGTGCCATGCAGTTCGTCACTCACCCATCCCCAAAGCTGCCTTGCCACTGCCTGCAAGTTTCTCTTACCCCTAATGACATGCACCATAAATCATAAATCTTATATATGCCAATGAATAAAATTGGAAACTTCTGACTGCTACACAAAAATAATAACACTTCAGTTATGCCATGAGTAAGTGGTTCATATAACTGATACTGCTGTTGGGACATGCTGTTTCAGATATACTAAGTTAGTGTCTAGGAAAAAGACAAAACAAAACCCCCAACAATTTGGCTGTGGCACTTTATTTTATTCTCTTGGGGTTTTTTCCTAAAACTTCAGTATATTTTTTTAACTAAGGTTGTTGCATTTACATTGTATTCATGCAAATAGGACTTAATGATTTTTTAAAGGATCACTATAATAGCCTGTTTCTTGAAAATAATAGTTTGCTCTTGATAAACACCTTTTTTGAGCAAAAGATACAGGGTTGCAAGGGTCTGTCATATGCAACCACTTATCAAATATTTTTTTAAAATTTAGCAAGATCCATCTTCAAGCAAAACAGATTTTCTCTATGAAAGAAAAAAAAATGTTTTAGTCCTCAAATAGATATTTGTATGGGGTGGGGTTTTGACATAACCAATTCCAAAATTTGGAGTGATCTAATCAGATATTTATATCTTGATCTTGATAGGCTCCCATTATGATCAATTAGAAGCTGGAAATGTTGAGGAACAATTTATCAGATCTTGTACCAAAATCTCAAAGATTGTGTCAGCTCTACTCTACGCATCATAAGCACCAGCAAGAATTCACAGGGCAGTTCAGTCAGCTCCCTGGAGCAGTTCATATGCTATAAGAAGGGTTTCAGATCAGCCAGTGAAGGTGTAACCACCTTCATACCACTCTTCCTCTGTCCTCACATACCATCCATTCATAACCAAGGTAAAAGCCACCAGATTAGAAAAGTTCTATTGATTACTATGCTGACACTGACCTAACGCTTTTTGAGAGAACTTTGTTAGTACAGTGATAATAATCAAGTGTAAGAAGCCATAAGAAACAATGTCTGGTCTCAGGACACAATGAAAAATTGCAAAAGAAAGAGGATTCAAAGAAGGAAGCCAAAATCACAGAATGCAGGAACCAAATTTTAAATATTACCTTAAAAGAAGCTTTGTCGCTTGTCTTCCGTGGATACAAATTTGGAGCTGCAGACTGAGAGAGAATACTGAGATATTTAATATATTGCTGAAGAGACTTGGCCAAGTTCACATCATTTTCCAGATCATAATTTCTTTCATTATCTCCATTCTGTCCCAAAGTCCTGCACAGCAAAAGCAAGACAAAGAAAATTACTGGCCTGTACAATGTGTAAAGTGCCCAATGAAAAAGTCACTGTCTTATACTGCAGACCACTGAAGTTAGTTCTGTACATAACAAAAAGTCATTCAAAATTTTAGCAACCATGAAAAAATAGAAAATCAAATGTTTTGGCAAAAGCAGCCAAAAAATATTGCACTATTAACAACTTATTGCATGAATCAAAGTTAATGATCCAACAGTAAATCAAATAAAATGGCCACATAAAGGCAAAGTCGTATTTGGAAGAAAAGAAAATATTTGTAAAAAGAAAATATGCATGATTAAATTGCACCCCAAAGAAAAATGAGAGGATTCTAGAATTTAAACAAGTTGCTGAATGATGATTAGATTCAACATCAATTTGGTACTTCACCAATTTACAGAATAGAGTCAGATGCATAGAAATAAGTGAGAAAGTTAGCTCTGGCAAAAGGCTTAAAAAAGAAATAATGAAATGGAAAAATTATGTCTTCTGCTCTTCCCTTGTGCCTAGGATTCATAGAGTAGAGGTGATGTTTGGAAAAAAAACTACAAATGGGATTAAACAATAGGAATGTAAAGGTGTTCATATGGGATTCAGATTGCTTTATGCAGTGAATTGGAATTATAACCCACTCTCCTCATCTACCTCAACATGTCCATGATGACAATAATTTAAATGGCAACACCAGTAACTATTTCATTCTTTGCATAAAAAAAGGGTTCTCAGGCTGCTTACTTCCCTGAGTGACACTTTAATTTGATGGTTATCACATGTTTTCTGCCGCCATTTTGTACACACATGTCCACATACTGCTTCAGGGAAGAACAATTCCATGTGGAAGAGTTTTTCCAAATGAGGGAGATGAGACAACATTTTCCTTGTAACATCTTTGCATCAGTGTAAGAAAAATTTTACCCTAACAGTGCATCCAATGGTGCTTGTTTGGAGGCACAGATTGAGTGAGTACCATTATCTCATTTTCCAAATCTTGGGGTTAACTACATTATTTCCTGCACAAAGTAACAGCCTTCCTTCCACGCTCACAGTTGTATCAAAAGTGTGTCCTGACTAATTTAATGCCAATAAATGTAATTAATAACCTAATTTACTGTGGTGGCATCGCAACCAATTGTGTTCACAGGGTTGCCCGCTTTGAAGTAGCAGAAAAATGTTCCATGAAATTTTACTAGAGAGAAGTTTTAGTAATGAAGCTTTACTGCACAGAGCACTTGAGGGACCTTGATAGAATTCACCCTAAGTCTTGCCTCCTTCTCCTGATCTTTGTATTTTCCTCTTATTCCAGAGCTCTTAAATTCTGCCTTATAACGGAGGGTGGCTGTGCAGGTAACATTATCCACCTACTTGTCAACTTAAAGCCAGACTAAAACTTTTCTGAAGTTTAGAAAGAGCTGGGCAGTATCCTTTCTGCTTCAGTAGACATGAACTAATCCAAAGAGGTTCTCATCATAGGAGAGATCCCTCTTTCAAACACTCATCTTTCATTCATCAATTAATTCCAACTCCTATCTTCTCCTTTCTTCACTAACTTTGGAAAGAAAGGGGAAATAGAAATACAAGACCAAATTCTACTGCAAGGATTTCTACTGGAGCTAATGGGAACTGAATGCACAGATAAAAGACAGTATTTAGGTTAGCTTTTCAAGATATTATTTACAGTATAAAATGACTCACAGTGGTGGTAGAAGCAAAATCTGGGGTTTAAGATTTCTCATTTCTCTTACAGAAAGAGTAATGTGCTCAGATTGTGTTTAAATTCCACATTAGATATAATATTTCATAATATGGATTTTTAAACAATTACCACATTAAATTTCATTTGATGATTAAAACCAATAATGATTAAATCTGAAAGATTTTTTAAAATGTATATAGTTCACCAGAATATCACTGTTCACCTTGTTAACACAGATGGCAAACTGCATTAAACGAGGTATTGTTGAAATAGAATTAAAATATTTCTCAATTTGACAAAAAATATTTCTCAAAATTGACAAAGTGATATTGGAAAATGGATGAAAGAAATACATAAAGGTACCTGTTGAGTAGGAGAAATGACTCTCAGTTGATTTGTTTTGTGTGTGTGTACTTATTTGGAAATGTTTTCCTATTTAATTTGTTCTAGAAAAGGACTTTTCATATCATGAACTTCAGGGTATATAGAAAATATTATTTATCCACATAAATAATTATGTATTTCTTAGAAAAAAGCAGCACTTCAGAAGATTTTGTGTGGAAATATATCACTGCACCTCAGATATTACAATTGCTAGAATGTTCCCAGTTAATATATATCACATTTTTTAGAATAAAGTTTCTCCCTTTTAAATGCTGTGAGAATCTTATTACTGTCTTAATGATGGTATTATAATAGAAATAATGCTATACCCTTTTTCATACATTGAAGGTTGCTGGGAAATGTTTGTGGTTTAGCCTAATTGCACCAATGAACACAACTGACATTTATCCCCTGTGTGCAGAATGGATTTTTTTCCTTTATCTTGGATCCTCTTTCAAGAGTGGTGTTTTTTTTCAAATTCAATAAGGGCCCAGGAAATCCCATATACACTCCAGTTAGCTACCAAAGAACAAACTTTCATCTTGAAACCAAGCTTCCATTTTCAGCATTTTTTTAGAGATGAAATCCATGTCTTCTGTTCCATCAGATTTCATATGCACTAATATAGCCTAAGTCAATTTACCTTTCAAGTGTCTGAGTCTATTTTCTTGCTCTCAGCAGCTCTGTGGGGATTAATGACTCATTAGCATGACTTCATATTGCCTTATTATACACTCTACCCTTAATAAAAGGTCTTCCTGCCATAATGCTGTTTGATAATCAGATACCTACACTAAGTTCTTTTTTTAATTGTTCGATATTATCCGATAAGATTTTAGCAAGTGCATTGAGCAGACTAAACATATAGCAAAGTTTATCACAATCTACAGGACGCCAGAGGAAAAGTCCTACTGTTCTCTGACCTACAGAATATATTGCAAATGGACAACCAGAAAAATCAATTAATGCTTTAAACTGTTGGCACATAAGACAACGCTTTCAGAAGCACAGCTTGGTAACTTCAGAAAATCTATCCACAATAGGAACTGTTATAAGTGGAACACATTTGAAATTCCAATGATCTGAAAGTGTCAATATACAAAATGGGTTTATTTTTTTTAAATGTGTATTTCTAGTTAAAAACACAAAACACCTCAAACCTGATCACAACAGCAACTTCTAAAAGTGATCATCTCTTCTCAGTCTGAAAAAGAAACTATTTTCTGAATTTTCTTATATATGATATTTTTATATAACTTTGAATCTGGGACACTGCAGAATATAGTCTTAGTCTCATAGAAATCTGGTTTATTTTATCCTACTCTCACAAATAAAATTTTTAGACAAATTCATTCTAAAAAACCAAAATTCCCCAGACGAAATTCATTTATTTCTGATACCATGTACAGAGAGTAACCCAGACAGTAATGACATCTTGAATAGCTAAGCAGTGAAAATATTTATGGATTCAACCACGTTTTTATCACCTTTATCATTCTCTATAGATCTACAGATCTTTAGAAGTTTCTAGCTTACTGCACTCCTGAAATGCATGGTGCTGTGATGTTTTCATCATCATTGAAAAGGAATGCTTTCAAATCAGCAAATGCTTGAAATACAGGGTCAAATTCTATGAATTAAATTTAAAAAATGAGGTAAAAACAGCTGAAGCCACTGGACAGTATGGATTACACAGCATTTTTCATTTCCATAAAAGCGCATTCTAGATAAGAAATGGCTTTGCAGTGTACTCAAACCACATGCTGCAGTATATGAAACTCTTAAGCCAAACATTCAATATCTTGTCTGTCAAGGCTAGAAGCTCAAGCTTTGATCCACTGAGAAGGAAGTTTTCTAACAGAAAACCCTTTCTTGCAATTTCACTGATTTTGAGATACTGTGTACGTCTGCCTTTTTAAGCTGGTCATAAGTAGATCTGGCTGAACTGACACAAGACACTGCATCAACTGGATAGAAGACTTGATGTCTTTAATTCTGACACTTAAATTAACAATAGAAGGTGTCATTTCTTAACTTTATGATATCCTGAAAAACAGGGTTGAGGGTTTTCGCTTATTCTGTCTTCTGCTTTCCTACTGGTGTTTTCAGTGCCTTGGTATAATTAATTTCCCTTTATTATATAGTGAGTAGTTTTGGTGATGTTTATTCAGCATCAGTGTCAACCTATTTCTCATCATTTGCTAACCTTCCCAAAAACCTACAAGGCAAGACCACAATGGAAGACTTACCTTCCTGTGTCAGATCCTTCAGATGCAAATATATCAGGGCGCCTGCTGTGGATTTTGTGAATGCTTGAGAGTTCCTGACCAATAACATGCTGTGTATAATCATCTCTCCAGGTAAGACCTGGTAAATAAGGAAAACAAACAAACAATGAAATGAAGCAAAATCAGTATTTGATAACTTGTGTTCCATATAAACAATATTTAAAAAAAAAAAGAAAAAAGAATCTTTGTTCAATCGGAACACAAGAGTGAACTACAGGACCCTTCTGAATTAAATTTTGTTAAAATTTCTTGCAAAGGAAATAAGACATTAGATAATGTGAGGGCATTTTGAAAGACATTACTCTAAGCTGAATTTTAGCTGGATAAAAACAAGTTTAAATAGATTTGAAAAAAAGTTAATTTGGACAGCTGTGGACATTATCTCACTAACTGATATCTATTGACATGTTGGTTTTAGAACAACGATGGATTTAGAACATTAAGAAGATAGCACTGCAATGGAAATAAGTACCTTAAGTTTTGGTATAACATACATGGAGGTGTATTTATATTATCTTTATCCTTAAAGAACTTTACACCAAGAAAGAAGTGCTACTATGAAGGCAAATTCCAGTGATTACTCATTAATTACATGCACTGCCAATCTCATGGTAATTATACTTGAAATAATGATATAAATCCAATCATAACAGTTATCCAATTTGTAGATTTTTAGATGTTACGGTAACACTTTAGTTCTTAGAACTTGCCCATGCAATCATATGTAATTATCTAATAACTAAATATCACATAATTGAGGGAAATTTCTGCTTTTACACCACGCACAAAAAATGCCACAAAACCCTCAGATGAATATTGGTAGAAGTTCCAGTTATGGTTACCCTGCTAGTATCTTCCTATACTAAACCACTGAAAGAAAATTCTTTCTAGCACCTGATGCAAGGTGACAGAGCTGGCTGCTGGAATCAGCCTTGGAATGGGGATTTCTGGTTCAGTCCCTATTTCATACACATATTATAAACTTCATCACCATTTGCAGTCAACATCAGATTTGTTGGTAGAGGCAGTCTCTTAGGAGGCAACTAAAGCATCAGCCTCAGCAAAACCTGGCCACTTCACTCCTTGGATGAGTTTATCTTTAGTGAAGTATTAAAAGAACATCTGTATTCCACAGATTTTTCCACTGGATTGAGGTGGATCTCATTGTCTTTTTACTTAAGACCAGAATTTAAACAAAGTCTAAACAGAAGGTTTGTCCATTCTGCCAAAGCAGACAGCTCTGAGTGTGCAGAAGCAAAAATTAACATTTATCAAATTTTTAGCCTAAGAAGGACCTTTTTAAAGAAATCTGGTATGACATTAAAGAGAGCTAGAAAGTATTTAAACTGCTGTTTCCTGGGATTCAGACAAGTTGTAGGAAATAAAGTCCCCATCTAGGCAAAATTTATGTGGACTGCATCCCAAAATTAATTTTTCTTTATTAATGAAAATAATTATGAAAAAATCTAGAACCAATGTAACCAATGTAAAACCAGATGTTTTACAAATAAAAAAGCTTTTTTATATGTCATGGTTCCACTCTATTTTTGCTTCTTCTTTCTCCTTTCCTTTGATAAAAATGTTTCTCAAATTTATTGAGGAAACACTTCACCTGAAATCATGTTACATGTTAATGGCTGCAGTAAATTACTCCAGACCCTTGGGAGGCGGAAGAATCTCCAAGATATTTTTAGATCTGATCTCACCTTTTCAAATGTGCAGTGGATTCAAACCATTCAAACCTTTCCAAGCCATTCCAAAAATCTCAATATAAGGCTGCTCAGAACACATTCTTATGTGGATACACAAAAATGAGTCATCACGCACATAGTATTTTGGTGTAGTGATATTACAATTTTTACTTGAAAGTTTATATATATATATACACGTATACATATATAAATAAATGTATATGTTGAAGTATTTTTCTCGGTTGCCTAGCACTACACATTTGTTTTATAAAAGCAGGAGAAAAAACTATGATAACATTTAAGCTTAAAAGAACATGCAACAAAAAAATTCAGGCAAGATATACATAGATTAACACCATTAGCCTAGTTGATAAATCAGTATATCAATAGCTGTGTGTCCAAAGTTGCACTTTTGAACACCAGCACTATTAAAGGCTAAAAAGTGCACAATAAATTACATAATCTTTCAAGAAAAATAGACCAAATTACTCTCAAGAGTTTTATTAAAATTAGAGCGTGAAGAGTTCATCTACTTTAGCTGAACACAGACAGGAAATTTATGTTCCTCAGTCTTGAAGATTACACGTGGCTGCAGACCAAGGTGCTAACACGTGAGCTTTTATCCCTCCATAAAACTAGGGTTTTGGTAAAAAAAGCATAAGAAACCATTGCAATCTCAGTTGCCACAGTTCCTAATAACAGTATAACTTTTTAAAGTATTTCTCCTGCGGCATTATTTTAACATTTTCTCATGACATATTTCAAATCAGTACAAGCACACCATCCCTAATACTGTAGAAGAAAACAACTGTGGCATTAAAGAGGAGTAAATAAGATGAATGAAAATCAGGATGTTTCTTAGAGCATAAGAAAGTAGAATTAAGGGAATACGGCATCTCAACTGCATCTCCTAGTATATGTCAACTCACATAAGGGTTAGAACAAGACATGGATGAAAAATGCAAATTTTAACTAATACAAAAATACCCTCATCAATAAGTTAATATTGATTTTTCCTGCGCAGCTATCTCAGGAAATGTTACATGTCTAAAGCTAACAGTATGCCAGTCATTTTCCAGCATTGTTTTAGTTTCAAAAAAATCTCTCCCACCCACTGAGCTGAATAAAACAGGACATTCAAGACCCATAATGCCACGCTGACAGCTGCAATCAAAATTAAGGTTGAGAAGGAGCATATGACGCCGTATGGTGATTTCCTGTTCCTTTGTCTCTGCCGTCACACCTAGTGCCAGCTCCTGCCTCACCACCCAATTATTACAATTTCTCTCCAGTGGCTGAGCAGGATCACAGCAGTGCTCTGGTACACACATTACTTCCATGTCACTAACAGGGAATGGTACCGGGGGACGCCCAACCCCTGATTAACCATCCCCCCTGCTGCAGGTCTGCCCGGGACCTGCGTCTCCCAACTGTGAATTCCCACAGACAAACAATGCCAAGGAAAGAGAGAAAGGAGCCTGGCAGACATGGGCGTGAGGCAAAAGCTACACCAGCAACAGCAGCAGAAGATATAAAATTGCTCTCAGCTGAAGAGAACTGGTAATAATTAGACCTCATGGAAAAAAACCCTTGGTGCGTATTTTACTCACGAAAAGTGGCACTTTTGCACTGGTGTCAGGGCTCGAGATTTAATTCTCTTTTTTATTTCTTTGAAATTCCATAATCGAAATGTATGTGCACTGTAGAGACAGTGAAGTAAGGCATAAATACCTTCAGTAAAACCAGCCTGCACATCAAAACCAATGGTGTTGCTCTACATGCAACTGGTCTTACTTTATTTTAACCAGGCATCTCACTGGATCTTTTTTTTTTTCCACAGCATAATAAATTATCACTATTACCCACTTAACTACAATATTAATTAAGAAATCATTATTGTCTAGGTCCTCACTATGTTCAACACTTAGCAATGACTATGTCAACAGAGAGTATCAGTCTAAGAATTATTAATTGAAATAAAATAAAAAGCAAGCAATATAAACAGTGAAGCCAACAGTTATCACAGGTTTACACCGCTAAAGATAGTATTAGCATTTGTCCCAAAAGTAAAGTTGATGTTATTTTCACATTTATCATAAAATTTCACTTTTAACCTCCTTAATTGGCTTTGCTGCTTTCCAATTACACGGAATTATTGTAAAATAATCAAAATTCTAATATTTATTTTCTTTTCTCAGCTGTTCAGTTTGTCTAAGTAATGGCATGCCTTCCTGTGTTTCCAACTCTTTTTCATCTTAGAGAAACCTAATGCTTCTTTAACTATACATGACCACATCTTTAATACATGTAAATTATATTAGCAACTGTTGAAAACATTCATCTTCTACTTCTCTGTCTCAACTTACTTTAATCCAAAATTATTCATACAAATAATCTGCACCCTCTCTGAAGGCCCAGGAAAGAGAGACATCATTTTAACATTGCAAAGTCATTCTGGTGTAAATCAGTGGACTCTGATTTAAGTCTTTTAAAGGAACAACAGTTCTCACTGCCCAAAGGTTTGGCTGTGAAAATCTTCCTGTTCCTAATACCAACCAGCCTGAGGCTGCATGGGGCTCTTCAGATATCTCTGGCAATACCTCTGTTTGTCAGGGTAATGCCCTGAGACTCTTCCACATCTTGTGCCAATCAAAATTCAAAGTTATTAGTTCTGCATCAATATATTGGCAACAAAATTATTGTTATGTACCAAGTCTAGTCAAATAAACAGGGAATTATTATATATTGGCAGAAGCCCATATACTAAAACCTGATCCCTCTCTGTCAGGAAAGTCCCCATACACAGTCCAAAAAACCTCAGAAATATTCAGATTTGAAGCCTGAACATGTTACTATTTTTGAGTTCTGGCATTATCTTTTTCCCAGTTTTTGGTAATGTTATCTATTTTATTCCTACACAGTGTACGACAAAACAGGTTTTTCTCTGATCTGCCTTCAACTTCTACTTCATTTCAGCCAGAAAACACTCCTTTGTAGAGCTCAGAGACTTACATCACCCATGCCATGTGTTGCAAATTTTTATGCCTATTTCAGCTGTCAGAATGACTGCAGAATTTGGAGTGATTTGGTTTCTTCCCAGTTTTCACAACAGACAGGTCCATGTACAGATGTGTCCTTCTGCAGGCTCCCTTTCCACATCCTCTAGAGCAGCTGCCCTCATTCTCATCCCAGACCCCTACTTTGAGAGCTCAAGGGCACCTTCAGTAATTTTCACATATTTCAGAAGCAGCTAAAGTCAAAATTGCAGCTTTAATGCTGAGATTGCTTATTAAAAAAATCATTCTTTCAATTGCTGTATTGCCTACCTAAGAATACAGTGAAAAGATAAAATCCTGACATTTCCTGTTATGATCAAAGAAAACTACAACTTCTGAAAGCACTTTTGTAATACCACTTGCAATGGCAGCTTAATGGCAAATATAGTAGTAGAGAAGTTGAACCCACTTCTGCATATTGAAGCTCATTTCCAGCTCTTCCTATGACTTGGCACAACCCAGTATGGTTAAACCTCTTTTATCTTTGGCTTGGAACATTCATCTGCTCCAAAAATTGCAACTGATTATGCTCTCTACAAAACCAGAAGAAAATCTACCAAGACAGTTTTGGACTGCACTTCCAGGAAAACTTACTCAAACTAAATTTGTTTGTTGTGGTCAAAAGCTGCAATGATTTAGAGCTGAATCTGGTATAGACTATTTGAAGAAACTACAGGGAGCTGTAAGCAGTCATCACCACTCTTGTTCAATCCATTTCAAAAGAAGCTGTGGTCAAGCTCTCCTTAAATCTATGAGGAGCTTTTGCTCTTTCCTTGCCTTTCCCATTGCATTTTGCAGCAGCAGTGCCAAGTACTGGATTGGCACAGGTGAATTTGTTGCCCTCTTCTGGAGCTTCTAATGAGATGTTTTCAAGACTATGCAAGAATTTCAGTCTCTGCATACAGCAGCAATTCATTCACAGGAAAGGAGCTTCTATTTGAATAAACAGATAAAAGGGATGGCTAAGGATTACGATTTCAGGTTTTCATACATTGTTTTATTATAAATAAAAGTGACAATCTCCATGGAATTAAGTTACCAGCGTGATCTTCTTACAGCCTTGATTTTAATTTACTCTTAAGTAACTATCCTAGAAGGTGGAGGGAAGGTTCTTCTCTTCAGATTTTTGGAATTTCTGGTTTTTGAAAAGCCAAACAAGTGCTTCATTTGACAAGGAGATTATAAAATGCTCTCACAGGACTTAGTGTGCAATGTTTCCTTACTTTTATTTCAGCTCTTGTAGACAGCTAGAAGTAACTGGTTTATACAAGAGAAATATTTTAAGTGTTACCTAAGATTTTTATGCCACTGGAGCTGAGAGTAATAAAAGAATAATATGGTAATACAAAATACAGCATCTAACTGCCAACTAGAATAGGCTACTTTCCAAAGACTAAAATGGATACAAGAAAGGGAGCTCCGAGATCCTTCACATAAATCCTATGCTATTTATTGCGTCATATAATCTTTTTCACAAAGTGATGATGCACAAACTGAAAGCAGATCATTCAATTCACAGAAATGCTTTTTAGGAAGGAAGATAAGCAAAAGGGGGCTTCTTGTATACTTAAAATTTTACATTAATGTTCAGCCTTAATTTAATTCATGGTCAGTTACATCTTTAACTTGAATGGCTTAGGCTGTGACATATTTACAAAAAAGCAATAAAATCTAATATCTGGTGAGCAAAGGTGCTTCTCCCATCCCTCCATTTCCTTCTGATCCCAGGCTAAGCACAGACATTTTCTAAGTGCTGTCAGTCCAAAGAGTTATCATGAACATCAGGAAATATTAATATGCACCCAAAATAGTGATACTAAAATAAAGATGAGATTGCTTTGCTTGTTTCACCCAGCTCTTTTAGCTGACAACCACACCAAAGCGCATATGACTATTCCAGATTTAACCCAAAAAGTCTGCTGTTAGTTCTATGCTGCAAAACAGCTGTCTTTTACATTTACTACATTAATCCTCTGCAACCTCCAGTGGATTTCCTCCGATTTCCTTATTCTGTCAAAATAACCTTCATTTTTCTGTTTTTCTGTTCACTTCTTCCTTTTCTATCCTACTCTTCCTTTACTAGGTGTCTTATACAACTCTCAACTTCCACTTACTCCTCTCATAATGCAGCATTTCTGTAGCATGGAGAAACCGGTTGTAACACTAAATTGCATAATGCTAAGATTGATATATTAGTTAAGAATGCATATAAAATAAGCAGGTCTTCCTTCTCATTTCATTTTACTCATCTCATTTTACTCATTTAATTTCTTGCTAACAGTCGGATGACAAGCCTTATTGTCATGAACAATATCATTCCTGGGAAAGTGCCTCTTGCAGTGCCTTCAGTCTGGGAATTAAAATATCACCAGTAACAAGGTAGAATTGGTCAGAAATGTCCTGACACTTAAATAAGCACAGAAAATTAAGTGGGTATACAGGTTACATATATTCTAGCAAATTCATCTCAGACCTCCAGTTCTTCATGACTTTTTAAATGTCTACAAGCAGAACTGTTCTTCCAGCTTCACATAATTTTCACCCCCATTTTATGTAGCTGCTGAACTCTCCCTGATGTTTGTAGAAAATCGATTTTTGGCTGTCTGCAGAGTGCACTCTATTGCACATGCAAAGTCAATATACAGGAGTGCTAAACTGGGCAGCAGAGCAAAGGCTGCAGATGAAAATGCCTCTCCACTTCTGGTTCTGAGCAGAAGTCTTTTAAGACCAACATACAGACCATTGCACCTACAGGATGAAGGGAATGTTAGAAAGAGTCAGAGCAAAGGCTTCTGCAGGACACGGGCAGTGTATCACACAGGGAAATTCAGTCTCCTGGAAACATTTTTTCTAATCAGGGCCTTTCATCTACTTCCCATGCTCTGTTGTGCACCAAGACCAAAGCAAATTTCTGCAGAAAAAAACAATTGTTTGTTTTCTTTTTTACATTCAATGATAGGCACAAAGTCCACATATAGTTTGTATGGAACCATATACTTCATTTTCCGATTTTAAGCCACTTCATCTGGACTGTAAATTCCTCCAGGAAGACACCATATATTGCATGCATTTGCACAGTCTATTTCTATGCCAACAACATTTGTTCCTGTTGCTATTATTATTAATAAAAGCACAACAGCTGCAAAAGTGATGGTTCCCTTAGGAACCTTGGAAGGATCTTGGTGGCTGAAAGCTGGGAGTTTTCCAGGGAAATATGTTAGCCAAGACAGTTTGCCTGAAGCAAAGATGAACAATCTGCAGGTCACACTGCACCACCAAAAACCTGATTAGTCCTTCTCAGGTTTCATTTTGAATTCCACCCATATAGAAAAAAATACACACTTGTGAATGTGTGCAACACTGGAAGGCAACTTAGCATTTTCAGTCAGAGGAGTATTTGCATTATCTTTTTTGCTATTCCCTTGTGCACATGAACTTTTTTGGGTTTTGACCTTCAAGCAATTGCAACTGAGTACGCAATCCACTTTACTGCATGTTGCATGACAAATAATTTTTTCATTTAAGCATTTTTAGTCTTTGCATCTCAGGGCTATGATTTACAAGCTAGTTACAAGTAACAAATTACTGTACCATTTGTTATCTAAGCTACAGTGTCTCTCCATGTCTTTAGCTGGTGTCCATGGGTAAAAAATCAGATTATTTGACTTCTTTTAGCCAACAAAAAAAAAAAGGATTTAAAGAGAGAAGCACTGATTGAAATGATTACCTGCCTAACGTTAATTTTCCTCCCTTGTTCCAGGGAGTTGATGCCTCAGTGAGCTCTAGTAATATTTTTGGACAATTCACGCAACACTGATTCAAAGATTCACATCAATGCTTAGTTCTGCTGCACACAGCCTGCTTTCTATTTCTTTCTAGCTTCATGACTGCTGTCTAGGCTTGCTCTCTGAATACTTAAAATATGCCATGCTATGAGCTGTAATTCAATTTTACCACAATGTACTGGAATGGAGATGTTTTGTTTTCTTTTTTTTTTTTTTTTTTAATTCTGACAGATTTTTAGCAAGTTTGTTGACAAATTAAAATATTTATAATGCAAGAGCTGGAACAGGTAGGTAAGAAAGACTCTAAAATGTGAGGTTTTGTGAGCATAGTTCCAGCTGATGTTTCTTAAACACATCATTCAAAAACTTCATTGTTTTTTTCTCATAACCATCAACAGCTGCCAGGTTTAAATGCTTTATACTACAAACTATGACATTAACAAACTGCCTCCAAGCATGATGACATAACACTGAAATAAAGCATAGAGAGGGAATATAAAATTCTTGTAATTCTTGGGAGCAACTTTACCTTTGTGTGTTCTATGTTCAGCTAAAATCTGAATATTCAAAAATAGCTCCTCCAACTTCATGCCACCAGGGTCTAAGAGTATCTATGCAGACCTGCTATAACCACTGTGCTCAATGTGAAATACCTAGAACTTCCTTGAGGCAAAGACCATGGCTTGAGGGGTAGCCTGGACCTGCAAGCTGAGCCATGGGAAAGCCAGCACAAGGAGGGGGAACTGAAAGCAAATTTGCCTTCTTTTCAATCTGTCTCCAGCTTGTAAAGACACACGAACTCTGTGACATAAAACATAACTTCAGAAGTTAAAGTTATGCTGCATGTTGAGAGGCATTCAAGAGTGGTAGAACTGAGCTGGCATGAAAAAGAAACAGTAACAAAACCAGAGCCTACCCGGAGCTACTGCAAAGTGTCATTCACTAAGTGGCAGTCAGGTGCTTTTTTTTCTTAAAATCAAGGAAGTGAATATATTTTCAAAAATACCATTCATTACAGAAATTTTTCCATCAGCAGCTGTGCCTGGCATACAAAGCAGCAAACCTCCTTTAAAGCAACCAGCAAGATGAACCAGCAATAATATTCAAGCATTTCAAAAATGTTGGTGGTGTAGCTCATGTTTCTCTTGCACTTAGTACTGCTACAGAAGATAAGTTTTCTGATCAGTGGTTGGCAGTTTAAGAAATAGAGATACATTTCTAGATAATCAACTGCTACTTATTACCATACTTTTGATGTGGTGGAACATTCATGTGCCTTATTTTCTGCTTCCTCAGGGTATACTGGCTAAATGTCACATGCATTTTTCTCTCATGTTAAGAAAACAAAACCTGCATATTAATTCTTCTTAAGAGAGGCATAAATGTAATAAAAAGGGAACATTGATTATTCCATTCACCTATAAATTACCCTAATAGACATATATATAAAATACTTAAAAATGTAATTATCAGCAGCCTTAGCCCTCTGTTTATAACACTCATGATAGATGAAACCCACAGAAATCAATCTGCTCTGACAGCAGTTTAAACTCATTCACAGCAAAAGACATAAAGTTAAAAAGATAGACTATTTCATGTATTTTGCAAGCATATTGTTATTTAATGTAAGATCTCTGTTTCATTAACCAGATTTCTGCTCTTTAGAAATGAAATGATGAGCAAATCTGCCTGAAAATGTATTTGAGTGATAAGTTCAAGAGCTCCATAGTATCTCCTTAGCTGTTCCTAAGAGCAGAATAAAAAAACAGAGAATTGCCCTTTTCTCACTGCAAAATGCTCATGGTTCAGTTTCCCAAATCTTTAGCTTAGCAGGCAATCTACTTAGAAAATATTTGCAATCAGGGCCCCAAAAGGCACAATTCTTGGAAAGAGCAATGAGCAAAGAAACTATCAAAGACATCCTTCACCCATTTGCATGCTACAAATCTGGCTTTCATCTGGTATTCCCTATATACAGTACCTCACACAGTGTTAACACCTTCAAAAGAAAAAAGTACTATTTTTTCTAGATAAATTGTAATTTTATTTCATACTTTAGAACTCTGTTGCAAGGAGTAAACTAAAATTTGTTATATTTACTGCAACAAATAAATCAGAAACATGGGGCACTGCAAATTCAGTGATTTATATTTAGTTAGCTATTCCAACCCACTGTTGACATATATATCTCTATATACGATAAACTATGTTTATAGATATAGATTTTACTTTAATTACATTATATGACACATGAAAGAAAATAACTCCTTCTATCAATTACTTCTTAACTAAATGCCAAAGGTTCAAACCTATAAACTGCAGAAGTGTCCTGACAGCCACATCAGACTGTAGCTTTTATACTGAACATTACATTCAGCAGTTAGTCAGCTTTGATTAATTTATCTATATGCAGTAGCATACAGAGAATCTTGCTTGAATCTTTTCCACTTTTAAAAGTGAAATGTTGAATACATTTCTGAGAATGTATTTCTCAGAACCATAAATTTTTATCATCCTATTTGCTTGAAAGAACATTAAAATTGCCCAAGATTTCCAAGGCTACAGTGAAGGTACTCCTATGCCACGTTGATGTTGTCAAATACAATTAAGTCTCTCCTTTCTCATCCATGCTGTATTTAGAAAAAAATCTGTCACTTTGACTGCAATGTTTATATACTTTGTGTGTATGGGATGCTTTGTATTTATCTCTGGTCACGCCTTACAGCTGTGACTAAATGAGATTGTCCCAACATGCCAGCTTTCAGCTGCCCAACCACCTCCCATGCTGCCATCACAGGGTTCAAATGTCAGCCAGGATTCCCCCACCACTACCTGATGCAGGAAGGCCACTTATTTTCCATGGCTCTCCAAGAGGCCCAGCAGGTTATTTTGTGGGCAACAGCCTGTGTTCCCATGCTACCTGACCTTGCATTACTGACAGGAACAGGAGGGAGTACAATTTTTTTATTATTATTTCTATCATTCATATTGATGCTATGTCACCCAAATCTATTGTTCCAAATGATGATCCTAATGCTTGTAAATCCTATTTGGTTTTAGTTCTTCAAATGTCACCTGACTAATGCAAAGCACTTATGCTAAAACGAGTGTCTGGCCCATGAAAGAAGAGCTTCCAGTCAGACATTATGATTCAGTTATCCCTAGCTACTGTACCAAACATCCTCATGTATACAGCCTAGATATATCCTTTTTCCTATTATTCTTGACATTATTTTTGCAAGACAGGGAAAGTTTTCCTGACACAGTTTTGGCACTTGCACAATTAATTTGTCTTTATTTCACCGTGTCCTTAATAACACTATAAGCAACAGATGCCAAATCTTTCCAAGTGGAATGAAGCAGAAGTGAACTCACATCCCTAATAAATTGTTTATTGAATATTTATTTTTACTTGGATGACAAAGTGCTAGTGAATCCACTGGTGGTAAAACCCTTGCTTACATGCTACAGCACAGCATTTATCGAATCAGTTATTCTTGCTAAATCTATATTGCATTTATAAACCTTCAAAACAAGCCATGGTAAATGTCACTTCTTCTTAAATGCTCAGCAGAATCAATTACAAGTGATGCTGCCTTTATCCTTGAAAAATTCATATGTTTGGATCTGAGTCCAAGTTCTAAAAACCTGCCCAGAAAGACAAGCAGTGTAAACACACGGGTGATTTTCCCAGAAGCACTGAAGAAAGAAAGGAAAAGTTACTCAACACACAAAAGTTAAACACAAATAAGAAAACTGGTCTATCACTTTCCTAGATTTCACTGTAAGCTGCATGAAATATACTACAACAAAGCCCATTTTCTTACTTCCATGCTACACTGCATTATTTCGCAGTGGCCTTCCATATGGTGCCTGCAAGCAATCAGTTGCTTTTGACAAGTTTTTAATATTACATTAAGAAATATTTGAAATACAGATCAATATAAAATAAAGAAAAAATATAGAGTTATGATACCTGATTCTAGCAACATTTTGAAACTCTTCTGGCATACCATCAGGCAATATAATGTGCTATATATTATTTTCGTTTCCTATTCATGTATCTTTCATTTACAGAGCAATACTTCCAAAATTCTATTATATATTCAAGTTCAAAGTGAAATGAAATACAAAAACTGAGCAGCTCAGTATAAAATATATCTCCTCTAACTTCTTGAATGCCACTAGTACATTCTAGAGGGTGGAACAGTCAGCTCAGTGTCAGTGAGATACCAAGCTCCAAAAAGCAGAGATACTCTGCTAAGCACTACAGACCAGATGTGCTGACATTCCTGATGGGGTACAACCCAAACGCTTTTTCAAGGAAAGAATCACAAAGTCTTAATTTTCTAGCTGGTTTTGTAACAGCCATGGCTTAAAAGAGTGTGGGTAATTCAGGACTCTGAATTACACAGCATATAGTATTCATCAAGAGCATGCCAACTGGCTCAGTATAATGATGTGGGTTTTTTTGCCTATGGTGGATTTCTCAGAATCAGGAGAATTTCCTCAAGGGGAAATGCTGTTAGCACAGGGCAAGAAAAGAGACACAATAAAGAGAATCCATGGAGGCTGAGCAGCAGAGAGTGCCTCTCCTTCAATTATAATAACCACAGAACCTTATACCATACAAGCCACAGAGAGTCAGAGACATGGCAGCCTTTGCTCAATCCTTTTATTAGGATCTATGCTTTAGGGGAGAAACTGGAAGTGTGTTACTTCTGACTTGTCTATCTCCATGTCTATCTCCAGTGCACCTCACTTGGTAACCACAACCAGTATTTCTTTTCCATTTTAGCAAAACCTACACTTGAATATATTAATTAAACAGAAAATAATGTGAAGAGCTTGTCACAGAAATGACATTTTAATGGTAGATGAAATCTTGGGGCAATATTCGTTGATAAAATATAAACTGAAGTGGAAGAAAAAACAAACATCTATCCAGATCAAGACCTTCTGCTCATTGCTAGGAGAAGTCATCATAACGAAGAAAAAAAAAATCAGAAAACCAGACTCCATCTATTGATGGCTGCCAGGCAGCTAATTGCCTCAGAACAGAAAACTGGCTTTGAAATGAGAGTAGTTCAAATGTGAACAAAAAATGACAGCCTAGATGGTGATGATGAGCATAAAAAGACTTCTCAAGCACATATCCAGGAAAACAGAGGACCAAAAGATTGGTACTTTGTTACTTTTTATTACTGAGTGCAACAGAACACATTTACCAAAGAAAGAAAGAAAGAAACTACTTCTAATCATTTCTCATTCTTCATAGTAATATTTGATAGACACAAAGGTTGGATAAATAATCTAAGTCAGTAATTTTACTCTATTTAGCAATAGGAGATGGAACCACAGCTCTTAAAATTTAGGTTTGATGTCAACATGCAGTGATTTGTAAAACCTATAAAAAATGCTTACGCACATACCACTCCTTTTTGTCCAATTCCAGTGTGCTCTGTTAAAGAGGTTTTTTACTGTAACACTTGCAGGATATTTTGGATCTTTGCAGGAGAGATGAATTACTCGTTAGCCACTAAATGTCAGCAAAAGCATCACACATTCTACAAAATTTCCAAATTTATAATGCAAAGAATTTTCATTTTAACCACCAACCCTGAAGATATATTAGCTGATAAAAGGAAAGAGTCAAAACCCACTCAAGGCCAAGTCTCAAGGTTCTGGAAAGCTTCCCTTTCACCAGCTCACTTTGGCTATGTGGTTATGAAGTGAGAATATGTTGGAAGGGAGAAATTACTCTCTGTACCTCCTCAGCCTTTGTGGCTCTAATACCATAGAGCTATGACAGCCTTAATTTCAAATAAATGAGGGCAATTTAGAAAAAATGGGGGTGCAATGAATTAAAGGTCAGAATAAGGCCTGAGGGAAGAAATATAAGCTCTTTGTGGTATGAATTGCAATGAAATCTAAACAAGATACAATTTCCTATTACATAAGACTGTTCAGTTATCCCATTTTTCCCTCTTCTACCTCTATTTACTTATAGGTTGTATACAAAATACTTAGGGCTATACAACAGATGTGAAGTATAACAGCTTCCTAATCTGCAAAATAATTGAAAAATATTTTTTGGAGAGGCAACCCCACGTTTATCTGCTGCTTGATATAGATTTTCGATCTGGACAGTTGGCAGTCACTCACTACAGTTAAGACTACCTTGAAACAAAGCATAGAGACTTTGGGGGAAGGATGATTTAGAAACTCTCCAAGGGAAGAATAGGTTCTCACTAAAACCACTTACACTTTCAGATATATCAGTCAAATGAACAGTTATTTCATTTTCTTTTTTCTAAAATCAGAGAGGTAGAAAACCAGTTGAATGGTGGAATTATCATCATTAAAAGTTTGTTGCCCCTGAATCTTTAGGTCTAGCTTTAACAGACCTGATGGGTTTAATCCATTCATTTCTGCTCTATTCCTGCTCCATATAGAAAGAAATCTAATAAGGGTGAGATTAAAAAAACTTTAAAAAGTCATATAATGAAGAGAAATGCTAGTATTTCTGGAAACATCATTTTTCCACTACATATGTTCTCTGAACATCATTGTTTTTCTGCATTACACACAAACAAAAATGGAACTGCAGTTGCCTTCTCCCCTTCCTCTTCCTGTTATGATGTTTCTAATTCCAACTGCGAAGCCACTGACCTTTGAATTCATTTTCACATGCCTGGAAAACACATGTGGCTCCTCCTTACCTTAAAATTTTTCTTTCAAAATTTTGTGTGTCCCCTAGAAAATATCAATTCACATAGGTTTCTGTTAACAAATATAAAAGCTTTGCCTTAGTTTTAACTTTAGAGACCTAAACCTCTAATGAGGGAATTCTGAGTTCAGTTTGCATTATTTTATTTGTCACTAGCAACATGAAAACAAGTTCAGCATATATAAAACCACTGCAGCTTAAGCACAGCAAGATACACCCTGAACTTTCAAATCCCAGCTTTTTATTTTTACAAGCCAGGCTATGAAAAAAAGGCACTTCTAATGTGCAGTGAGAAATCCTTAGTAGAAGTAACAACAGCAGTCTTAGAGTTACAATATCTAAAGCAACTGCAAAATTGTGCTTTCATCAGGAAAGAAACAAAAGCTTTGTTAGTATTGAAGCTTACATTTATATTCAGCATAATAATTCAAAGTATCATTGCCTGCCACTATTAGGAGACAGAGGTCAAATATGGCAAGTAAAAAAAACCCCTACATTCACAAGCTATACAAAAGAGAAAATAGACTCAAACTGTATGAAGTGCAGTGACATTATTTAAATGTCTTTGTTAATCAGGGTCCTGACATAAGAGATGGTGCTGAGAAGAATTTGCTCTTCAGACTCTTCTCAGCATGGGTCAAATCTGCTTAATATTCCAAACGCTGAGTCTAGCTGAACCGCGTTACCCCTTTATGATCTCTCATCTATTTTTTTCTCCTTTGAATTCAAGATGCACTCATATTTTCAGTTTTCATCACTGCTAAAGGGCAGGGAAGATATAATATAAACAGTGAAGTTCCTTTCAAGCCTTGTTTATAATGATTTATACATTATACAAGTGTTAGACCTGCAGAAATTTTTGCGGAAACTCGGAACACAAAAAAGAAGTTTTGGAACGTTTACTTTTGACCTTAGGCTTTTTTTCCCAATTGTTCAATGAGAGACAAAAACAAGGACCATACTCTGATCCATACATGAGAAAAGAAGAGCAGTCTGATTTCCACCCCACATAGCCACAAGCTTGTGACGACCATACAAAGCAAAGAGCATTGAGGTCCACTGAGCCTTTAGTGCTCAGATGCTGCTGTTTACTTCTCTGTACCAACATTCCATTTGAAACACACCTGTGAGGACTATGAAGGATGTTTCAGATGGTCAATTTTTACTCTTCTATGGATGAATAAAAGATAAATAAAAAGAGGAAACCCATGCAGATTTTAAGTTCATAGCCAGTAAATTGGTCTCCCCATTCTCTGGTGATGTCTGTGGAGATCAGAAAGGGTTTCTTTAAAACAAGAACTAGCCCTGAGCCTCGTGCTGGCACCACACTGTAGAGGATGCCTTGCGCAATCACAAGATCAAGAGCTTGTATTTTTCCAGAATTCCTTTTTCCCCCCATCACTCATCACAAGCTTAAACCCTGAAAGCTGCTTTCCCATCACCCAGACTTGCTACCTGAGGGGTCTGGAGTCTATTTTTGTTTTCATGCCAAAATACTCAATCCATAAAAGCCTTTTTGCCATTTCAAACAAGACACGCAGCACAGTGTGAGGACATGAAAGAGCAGCTGGCCAGTTTATTCTGATTTATTTGTGACATTATGGGATTGCCCAAAGGCCTTGATCAGAGTCCAGTTGTGTTAAGAGCTGTCCCACCCTGTCCACAGCAAAGCAAAGCAGTAAGATAGATGAGGTTGTCTTGGAAAGATGGGATACAGCCCACCCAAGGACAAATGTTTTCCCCGTGGGTATTTAGGAAGGGCATAGTACTGCAAAGACCAACTGCACAGTTACTGAAGATTTTTATAACCTGATGTAACTAAAAGATTTGAGAAACTGCAATACTATATTTAGAATTAATGGGTTTTTTTGTTTGTTGGCTTTTTTAATTGCAGATAGAGTGGGGAATTTAATTCAGAAGAGACAAAACTGCTGAATTCAGCTTTGAGCCAAGCCTTCACCAAACCAGTGCATGTCACATGTATTTCCATCCAAAATGCTGACAGGGTGGCACACCAGTCAGGTAGGTAGGGTCACACAACAGAGTATTTTGTTTTCAGTGGGTTTAATATACATTTCAATTTCTTGTCCATGACTCTGATCTCTCTCTGCTCAACCCACTGTAGACATCAACTTCAAGCAAAAGCTGAATGGCTATAATTAGAGCATAATAACTTAGCAGGAGACACCTGTAGTGTCAGAAAGGCTGAAAATGTTTTGATACCTTCTTCCATGACCAGCATGGGCAGCAATGATCAGGTCCTATGGCTGAGCCACTTCTGGGAAAGGAAGTGCACTACACACTGTATGTGCAACACAGTATAGCTACACTAGCTTTTATTTGGGATGGGATACTTGCATTTCATTTATTAAAAAAGCCTACATTTGAACAAACTGAAGTAACAAAGAACAGATCACAAGGAAAAGTAGGAGATAACAGGAAGAAAGGCTTTCGAAAAGAAGGGGGAAAAAAGAAGGCTTAAATGTATTTTTCCTTTTCCTTCCTACAATTTTCTTTACAGCATTTTTGGGTTTGTTTTTTGTTGTTGTTTGTTTGTTTTATTGTGGGCTTTGTTTGCTTTTTTTAAGGACTAGCTTCAGAAGGGGAGTATTTAAGGATTAAAAGAGAACTCTTCCCTTCAGAGAACCAGTTTCACCAAATCTAATGTTGACAGGCACTGTACAGCTACAGTGTGTATTTGGGAAGACATAATAAATACGAACTGAAAAGGTCACATCTCACACAGGCACCTTTGACGACTCATGCAGACTCTCAAAATGCAGCTCAGAAGTAGATACAGTAACACATTCCTTCCCTCCAGCATTCACAGTAACTACAGTTTCAAAACCACTTAAATTTCCTATTAAAAATCTCAATTCAGGAATATAGCCTGCTTTGATTTAACATGTTCCCAGAAAGGCAATCATGCTCCTGTATTCCACACAGCAGTCCCAAGTCTGACATGAAATTATTTCTTTTTTTCCTGACCATAAATTAAAAACCTTACAGATTTCAAAGGAAACAAAACAGACAAGCAATCAATTCGTAACCACATCTCACTCATTCATGCTCACACTCTACTGCCAATAAATATTTAAGAGATCAATGAAACTTCAAATTGTAGAAAACCAGTAAATAATTACCATTTTTTAAAATAAAAAGCATGTGCAACTGGATTTCTTTTTCATAGTTAGCTATTGGAATCGAATGGGTTAATATATTTCATGAGACAGAAGACCTTAGATAAGCTTGGTGGTTATGTAGGCATGTCTGGGTTGCTAGGAGTTTAAACTATCAGCTCACAAATGGAGCTATTTCAGATCCCAGGTGATCCAAAGAATAGGTTCTCCTCATGCACTAAATGATGCAGGGATTATGTAGAAAAAAATAGTATGCGATCATATAATCAGACACTGCATTGTAACACACAAGCACAAAGATGCTGAATTAAGGCAGTGCAGGAAATGCTAGAATTACATTTGCCTGCCTTCTGAATATTTGATTTGTAGTCCTCAGAAGAGTTGTTGTTTTTACGATTATTATTAATCATAACTATTGTGTATAACACACAGAGAATAGGATACAGTCCCAGGTAATAATGGGACCTCTTGTGTGCAGCTCCAGCTTGTTAACTCTCACAGTTTTTGTCTTACTTGGCCATGGATATTCCAGTGGTTAATGGTATTATACCTTTTGTATATCAGCTCACTCGTGTATGACCACTTGATTGCCTCACATATACTGTTTAACCTAATTATCATAAACACTGATGCCTCAAGAATTTTCTGTGGCTCCAAGTACTGTGCTACTGAACCTAGGCATAACTCCCTGCACCATTTCTGAGCTTGGCCACAATACAGTAAACCTCTGCCACTTTGCAAAGCCTGATACCTCATTGATAAATACTGCTGAACTTGTTTCAGTAATATCCTGTACCTTATGCTGTTGTTTGGATTAATACAATGGCTAAAACATGTACAGAATAAAAAGGTCAGGAGCTTTGGGGGAAGGGGAATATTTTTATGTTTTTTTTTCCCAATACTTTATATAAACACAAGAAACACCACAAAGTACTTAGTCAGAGGGAAAAAAAAAACACAGGTTTCAGTTTTTCCAACAATGAAAGCAATCAGAACCTGTCACACAGTATATAAAATACGTTCAAACACATACTTGACTTTAATTTATTGGTGCTAAAGCTCCCACTGAATTAAACTGGAGATCAGGGTGCTAAGCACCCCTGTAAATCAGGAGCTTCACGCACGTGCGATTGCAGCCCCGAGCTGCCTGTTTAACAGGAAATCACTTTTATCACCGCAGCAAGTCGAGGAGCCATGACCAGAATGCTATCTTTATCTACCCAATCAGTGATGCTGGGTAAACTATTTCTACAGGAAATAAATATGTAAAGGTGGCATCAATTATTACAGTTTCAATTAAGGTACTGAATGGCAGGAGATGCCATGTGTAGCAGAAATTACTAATTAGAAAAGGGAATAAAGTGCATTTTTCAGATAAAGCTGAAATGTTTATTGTTGCTTTAAAAAAAAAAAAAAAAGGGAAAAAAAAAAAAAAAAAAGAGAAAGAAAAAAAGAAAAAAAATTTTTGGCAGGATATTTATTCTGTTTTCAACAAAGGAGATGACAGTATCCACGTCTGATAAGAATCGTCTCACTTCCTCTTCTGGACAAAGGTGGCAATACCAGGCTAGTTTTCATATTCAAGCCCCTCAATTATTAGTTTTGCTACCTTCCCTTCCCAGACATTGAAAAAGTCCTGGGCTTTGCTTTTTTTCTTAAAGATCAATGTAAAAATCCGGAATATGTGGTACTGAACCAAGAAATAACAGAGATTAAATACATATATGCACATGTGTTTAGATCACTAGACATTAATAGCTTGTATCATCATAATAAAACACCTTCACAATTGCCTCTATGATGGATGATTGCTGATTTTTACATGAAGCATATTGACAAATAATCTGTTTTGTAATCTTTGGGGTTAGTTCAAGGGTTTGTGAAAAAAGTGACAACAAAATGAATTTGCAGAAATTATACAGGAACTGATGCTGTTTCCACCAAATTCAGCAAACCTGTTCCATGTGCCATATGCACTCTTCCTTTGCACCCACCTCCTACAATTACTACCAAAGTGGTCAGGAATGGCATGGCAGTCCCTGAAAAAAGGTAATTGATGTGATAATGCTGCCAATAACAAAGCACCCTGCATTTATATAGTGCCTGGCCCCCCACCCCAAAGGGAACTTAAGCATCTAAACCTCATGCTTAGGAAGGAATATCAGAAAGTGGGTGAAGCCCAAGCTGTCAAATAATGTCCCTCGCACTGACTTTGGTCCAGGACAGCAGATTATTTCCAAAAGCCACATGAAATTTTCCACTCTGAAAAAAAGGGAATCTTTCTGATCTCTCACGATATGAAAAAGTAGCTCATGTTTATCTTCACACAATTCAGACTCCTCTCATGCCTGAGTCTTTTCCTTGCCCATATTTCTCTGCTTTAACTTTTCTTTCCCTCCAGTCAACTGCAAACATATATATGAAGATTTGATTTTTGGGAAGCATCTTCAACTCGATTCACTTCAGTTGAATCTTCAAACACTCAGCGTCTCTGACTATCAGGCCATAAATATAAGAGAAGTAAATATCTGTACCCTGCAACCTCTTCCCTTCTCTCTTTGTGACAGTGCTGCACACAGCTTCCCCAGGGAATGATTTATCCACAAGACTGGCATTTCAAATTCAACAATGTGCAATTCATTTCCACAGTCCTCAAAGATAACAAATACTCAGTTTTAAATTATTGAATCATTCATTTAACTTCAGATGCCTGAAAATTATCATTTTTATGAAAAGTAATAAATTGTAATTGCAAGTAATAAAAATATAAGTAAAGAGAACATCCGGACATGCCACAAAGAAAATACCTCTTTCTGTAAATGAGTGTGTTTAATTAATGATGATTTCTAACTCTAACACATTACTTACAGAATTAACATTCTTTATATCTATCGCTAGCCCCAATGTTATGAGTTATTTCAGCTATGAATGATTCCTGACTTTTTTTTAAATAATAGTTCTGTGTTCAGTCTTCCTGGAGGCAGCAGGAAGGAGTGTCAGGCCTTGTCTGCCCAACACCCCTGCACAGAGCATTTTCAAGCAGACACATTACTGACTATCCAGACTCTTTCAAAAGTTCATGTTCAGACCTGCTGACTGTGATGTGATGTAGGGACTCCCTAACAATATATGTTAAAAAAATGTTTTTATTAAATTGGCAGTCCAAGTTACACTGAGCTAACCTTCAATTCAGTATTTCCAGGTATGGCAGTATCTGTTACTTTCCTGTTTACCTAGATGATGCTATAGTGCTGGACACAAACTGGAGCACCAGCCCCATTGGGAGAATATAAATACCTTTCCTGGACAGTATGAGACTTCCCAAACAGTGGTTAAACCCAGAGGTTTCCAAGTGGTTAAACCCAGAGGCCATCTCCTGCTTAACAGAACAGCACAGTTCCATTAGTACAGAGTAAAGAGTCCATGCTGGTCATTATAGTACTGCTTGTATAAAACACTAAAGTTCAGTATTTTTTAGTGCTAGTGGCTGCTGGTATTGTATTATGACTGATTACAGTGAGATTCAAAATATTAGCATAGATCTCAAAATTTACTGATGATGATACTATTTCAACACAGAACAGTTCTTTATACTGTTCTCCATCTCTTTAGCTTTGCAATAGTGATACTGTGCTGAAGGCTGCCTTATCCCAGCTGGAAAATAAATCAGTACCTTGACTTTCATTCTTTATTATTACTACATGATAGTAGTAATCTACTACTAATCTAAGTAATCTACTAATCTAGTAATCTAAGTAGTAGGTTGCTTCTTTTGCTATTTCTTTATTTGTTCCTACTTCCCCATTTTAAGTCATCTGGATACACCTTCCAGCGTACTTCAGCCAAATCTTGTCTTTCTCTGCAAGATTACAGAGGCTTCTGGAAACAAGGTTTTTTACACATTAAAGCCCTCCTGCTCTGTAAACTGCCTCTCTTTCTTTGAGAGAAGCAGAACAGGTGGACCTCTAAGCTTTTCACTATAAGGCGTTCTCTTAAAATAATTTTTCTGACCAATTCTTTTACCTTCTTCAATTTGCCAGCACAAGTCAAACAAATCTTGACACAAATCAGATATTCCATTAGCCACCTGACTAATACAATATATATGGAGAAAATCACTTCTCTCTCCCTAAGTCACTATCTCAATCTGTATATTCAAGATCCACATTAGCCTTCTTTGCCCCAGCGAGCTACTGGTCTTGTATGACCCTAGCAACCTTTCAAAGTACAATCCTCAGAACAGGTATCCTCATTGCAACCCCCAGCCTGCATTCTCCTTATAATTTTTTTTTTTTATTTATTTTTTTTTTTTTATTGCTGATGTTGGAAATCATCCTAATTTCTCTGATAGGATTTAGTTATTATTCACAATACCAAATCTCTAAGTCATCTGGAAAATTTTTCGTGGTATTTGCAGTATGTATCTGTCCAACTTATCGACAAAGTTGTGGATGAGAATTGAGCCAGCATCTATCCATAAGGAATTTCACTAAACCAAATCTTAATTAAGTCTTATCCTTATTTTGGGAGTGGAAAGCAACACTTCCATCCAAAAAAGAAGTATTCACACATTAAAAAATATGCAAGGACAGACTTTCCAAAGCATAGCAAATTATAGTGTCATTATACAGTGTCATTATGCAGAAATGTAAAGACCATGTATGAAAATAGCATATGTGTATCAAAAAGAGCATTCAGTAAAAACCAATTTATTTTGAGCAAAAAAGCTTAGACTTTTTTTTTGCACAATTCAATGTGCATTAGAAGAACACTAAGTAATACTGAAACAAAAAATTGCATACGTTTTTATACATTTGGACTACATAGACAAGAATTAACAAAAAATTTGAAATAACTGCAATACAGTATTGAAAGCACAATAGATGGAAGTACATTAGTGCTTCCATAATGGTGATATTTTATTCAGCATGGGCTCTGTCAAGGATATAAATCCTTTCTGCCCATCCCCAGTGTCCCCAGGCCCAAAATAACACAAGATTAACATTCATGACAGACTTTTTTCTTTGGGGAGAGAAGGAAGGCAGAGGGAAAAATGTTTTGTCAGTGTGAAGGAGGAAGTCTGAAAGCAGATACAAATTCATAGCAGAAAAAAGTCATCTTCATTTTTTTTCAAATAACTGCAACCCCAGAATTCAGGAAAGCACTGAAATGTGCAACCCATTCATTCCTCTGGAAGTGGCAAATGCAACTTAGAGCAATCCTAAAGAAATTCCTAGATAGGAAAGTTCCTGAGGGGCATCTCCATTACTAGTCCTTACTCCTCCTCAATTCCTCCTCCTTTGCTCTCTGCTTACCAAGAAAGATGGCCCAAGCCTGTACATTCTCAGGGTGAAATTTGTAATATAATCGCTAAGATGCCACAAAGCTGAATATTTGATGCTAGTTTATTATTCTCATTGTTCTTTGGCAGCTTTGGTCTCCCTCCCCCAACCTGCTCTCCTTCCTCTCTTCTGCAAGCCCCCTCCAGAGGCACCAACAATTCCAGCTCAAAAGCCACATTACCTCTCATTTTATGAAATTTCTGCAAGGAATAACCTTTAACCCATACTTTGCCTCCTCCCCTTCCCTGCCAAAAGCTTTATTCATTCAATTCTTTTTCAAACTCAATTACTTCCCATTTAACAAATGGTTGATATAGCAGTGAAGCACTACAGGAAGAACAAAGGTTGGTGCTCCATTGCAATCTCTTCAGGGTAGAATTAAAGGCAAATTCTCTATCAGAGAAAGCCACCTCTCCTCGATTTTTCTGTCACTGCATTATTATTATACAGCTTGTCTCTGAAAGGAAGGCTCTCAGGGTGTCATGAACTCTCAGAGAATTTCTAGTCTACAATGCCTTTCAGTAAAAAAGGGAATGCTCCAGAGAGAAAATAACCTTTGTGTAAGGAAAGGTTTGTTCTGCAATATTGTTTGAGCATTGGCTTTACAGGGAAGAAATGAATCTCTGCATTTGCATCACCAGAGCATAGCAATTGGTCCAAAAGAATATCAGTCTGCACAACCCGGGCTATACTGCTCTTCTCTCTCTGACTGAGAAACGGGGAGACCTGAGAAGGATTAGAGTGTTTACACAACCTCTCTTCTATGGATACACATCCACAGAAGAACACACGCATTTGAACTGATTTCAGAAAACAGGAGTCCTGTTCACTTAAAATGATATTCTTTCATTAAAAAAAAAAATAAAAAATTAAAATAGCCCTGTCCTTTATGATATCTTGAAGAATAAGGGAAGAACTTATTCCTAATTGTGTATTCCCCCATTCCTCAATCATTCATATTTCTTTCTTCAATTTTAAATACTTAAATGCAGGCATGAATTCCTGCCTTTTGCTGGCATGTCTAAAGCAGGAGTTCACATCAGCAGCAGGACAGTGATACTTGCATAGAGGCAAGTTAGTGACACAGAAGAATCCTAGACTGTCTTGTCTTGGGAAAAGAAAAAAAAAAAAAAAAGAAGAAGAAAAAGACTGTTTACAGCAATTATCATTGTATCATTCATACACACATATAAACACAGATGTTCTGGCACAGGAAAGAACAGAGGACATGCAAAAGTGACAAATACTCTTAAAAAGGAGAGGAAATGAGGAGGCAGATTCTAAGCTGTGTGACTTGATAAATGCCCATTGAAATTAATGGAACTCTGATAGTTAATTCCAGCTAAGGATCTGCCCTTGAGAAATGTAAAATGCTTCTCAACCTGCTCTCCTCAATTATTCTAGATATGAAAGAAGTTAGGGTGTTTATTGTTTTTATTTCATATAATTTTATGTATTCCATTGGTCATTTTCTAAACTGAATTTTTTTTCTGTTTTTTTCAGTTAAACATTTTCCATATCCAAGTGAGACTGAAGAAATAAAATGTTGAAATAAAAAAGGAAGGTGAAATGGTTAAAGGAAAAAAAAAGATTTAGAAATTCATAGGGAAAAAAACCAAACAAACCAAAAAAAAGCCAACCAACCAACCAAAAAAACGGAAAAGAAATTTGTAGTATTTCAGTTCAGATTCAACCTCAACAAGAAACATGATCAAAATGTATCCTCCCTTGAGAGTTACAGATTACTGAAGACATTGGCACTTCATATACTTTTCTTAATACTGTATACAAAACGTATTCTTCAGGCAGTTGTAGAAAAAAAATAATTTGAAGGCATGCACATGGATTATTAGATAAAGCTAATGGTCACCATTCTCATGTATCTGACAAATTATTTTTATCCCCTAAAAGAAAAAGAAAACCTGTAACATGCTTCATATTCTGCAAACATTTAAATAATACATAAAGTCTGAGTTAGGAAGGAAAACACCTCCAAATCAAATCAATAAAGCCTGTAATACTAAAAAATCTCAATTCAGACTCCAGTTACTCTATGTTAGTGTTTGCTGCATGTCATACAGACTACTTCAACATACCTGCAAGCCTAGGATATTCTTAGCGCTGCAAATCCTTTAGATGTATCCCAAACACTGAGATAACTCTATTAAATTCCCCATAATAATAAACTATTAGGAAAAAAGCCACTACTGCTGTCATTCAGTTATACTTTAAAAATAGCACCACTAAGCAGGTGGTTAGCAGTGACTGCTACGCTTGCTGTCAGCTACTGACTGCAGATTGTGCACACAGTAAATCTATGCCAAGATATCTAGTTATTTTTCTTACTCATCTTCTCCCTTCCTACTCATCAACTTTTCCTAAATGCGTTTTCCAGCTGTAACACGCTGAGTATTAAACTCATGTCTAAAAGGCAGGGGTTATCACTCTGTGCTTGGTTGCTGCCTATAGAACAGATCTTAGAAAGAAAACTGAATTTTCAGCCCAAGGCTTTGGTAATCACTCTATGGAATTTTAAAGATAGACTTGACTCAATAAAGGTAAATTATGTGCAATAAATAGTTAATTCTTTTGCTTCATTAAGACTTTCTAACAGTGTTAAATGGGGAAAAAAACGTAAGGAAACTAGGATTTAGGAGTGAAAGCAGCAAGATGCACGTTGTAAAATTTTAAGTTACCCATCTGTTGAATTGCTGTTTATTTGTAAAATTATTTCAAGTTTGAATGATATGAAAAAATGAAGATAGACTTAAATTAAGTATACTGCAGTTACCTGCAGCATTTCACAGTTAATTTCCAGGTCTTGTACTCTAATGCTTTTGTATAAATGGTTTACTACACCTGGCCAGCTCATCATGACAGTACTTCTTCAATATGATGCAGAAGAAATCATAAGAGGCTTTTAAAAAGGGGAAAAAAAAGAAAAGGTTTTCAAAACCATTGTCAAAATGAGGGTCCAGAAATCAATTTGTAATTATCTGCCAACACAAATCTAAAGGCTTTTCTGTGATAAGGGTGGTAATACATAGGGCTGTAATGTGAATTATTTCAAAGAATAAAAGACTGATTGTCTTCATGACCTATATAGCTTTTAGTGAGCTTTAAAACAAAATTACATTTTATACTTCTCATGAATGGATTTCTCCCCCCTTTTCCCCCTTTAAAAATGCAGGGGTTTTGTCCCATCTAGTAGGCTTTCAGCTTTAAATAGGGCTCGGTGTCTTCCAATGTTGACACATTTAGTTCCACTGAAAGTGTAGGCTCTGGCTTTGCAAAAGAGCTGAAGCTCCCCCTGTACAAAGACAACCCTTTCCAACACATTTGAAAGTAAACTACAAACCATATCAATGTGTTATTTTTATACAGAAGCTCAGCACTACAGTCCTTTTTTATTTTTCTTTCTTGGAAAAAAAATTATCATTAAAACGTTACTAACAAAATACACAAAAATAAAATGGCACAAAAATACCAGTGAGCAGTTTATCAGAGTTTAAAATAAAGTCAAGATAATATAATGGAAAAAGAATAGGTTTTAGCACTTGGAACAAATTGAAATAAAAGAAAAAGTGCAATGTTTTGTTGAGTATAGGAGCCAAACTCAGATCACTGTACTTAATCACCTCAGCTCCTGTGGCCTGATGCCAACAGAGTGATTCTGGATGTCCCAGCAGGTGACTGAATGGCTTTTGATCATTCAGTGGTACTGAACATACACTGTAGCCTTACAGATCCAAACCCATGAAAGTTCCTGCGTGGGATGCTAGCTTCAACTTTCTTACACAAAGCTGCCACCACATGCTTTTACTTAATGGTTATAATCTACTTGAAAATTACTTTCCAGGAAGACACAGTAGTTTCAGTGAACTATTGTTAAAAATATTAAACATATTATCCTATTAATACTGCAGAGAGTATAACTCCACAGAACTCTATTGTTTTTTTGAAAATAATATTTGGTTTTTGTTCCTTTGGTTTCATCCAGAGATTCATAAGAATCAAGTTCTACTTAAGTGTATTAGTCTGAAAGCATTTTGGATCTCAGTTAAGAGCTCCCTGGGATAAAAATGTACATCCTATTCTTCCTAACAAAAAGCTGGATTCTTATTTGAAGTTCCTGCTGTCATGTAAGTGGGGATTCCTTTGCTCGAGCAGCTCGATCACACTTTGGAAATATGACTAATTTCTTTACCAAACTTGAATTCTTAAAACCATTCTACAATTAAATTAATTATTCTGAGGTTTAAGGATAACTGTTCCCATGAAAATAAAGAATTTCAATTGTTGGTTGGCTTTTTCCTGTTAATCAACCAACTTTATATGTTGGCAACCAAGAAAAACAAGAAATGCTCTCTGCTTTGATTTCAGAAAAAGTTAGAGAACTACTTTTTCCTTGTATAGAGTTTTAACCTTTAGAAAATGCTTTTCTGTTATTTTTCAGCACACTGATTTTTCTGAGACTTTTTTGTAGGATCATATTCTTCCTGCTCATAACACAATACATCATATGTGCACTGATCCTTTATGCTTGTACACTGCCAAAAATTTCAAGGCCATATTCAGGAACCCTGCATTTACACCTTTTAAATATTAAATAAAAAAAACAGTGCCAACATATCCATGACAACTCTTCTGTGATTTGCAAGCACTGCTCATTTAACAACTTTACTTTTCACTAGAGAGCCCAAACCCATCCCCATAAGCTTTATGTCCTTTTCTAACATTTGTTTCACTTGAACTTCATTTCTGAAGGGGCACTAAAGTGCATAATGTCACAACTTGCTGACGTATTTTCTAATGCTGCAAGCAAGTCTATCCAGTCTGTTCTCAAGCTCCAGATTGTGTCCATTGGGTCAAAAAGGTTGAAAGCAAGCGAGGTTGAGATCCTAACTGTTTGGTTCCTCCTTAGTTCCAGCTTGTGCTAAATTTCAATATTCTAGATAGTAAATTAATGGTGGGTTAACAACATAATAAAAATAGAGACTGTATGTTTCCTCCAGTCTGACTCTCAGACAAATCTTCTGCATTATGATTCCTTTCACCTAGCAGAAATGTCTCAGCACAGGAAAAAACACAAAGCCAGTTTTATAGTCTCTGACAGCACTCGGCTCACACCCAGTCCCTTGGGAAAAGTCATCTCCTCAACATAAATAGGGGAGACTACACTGAACTACAGAATGGACAAAGGAGATTTAAATACTCAGCCAGAACAAATGTAAAGACAAAAACATCACCATTTTACTCTTCTCCCTGTTTTTCAATCTAAACACAGCACCTGGCCTCTGATCCACCCAAAAGTAGCTAAAGAGACAAGACAATAAAACTTCCAGAACAAACTTTGGTAAGAAGATAGAAGTTAAACTCACTGCACTGTTAATCAACGCTTATCTTTTATAAGGAACATAAAGCAAATGTAACATCATTTAAAAAATGAAAACTTTTAATGAAAACAAGAATTACTCATGCTGTGCTACAGAGGATAAAAGATGTCTCTTTGGATTCCACTCTAATCTAGTTTCAGGGTAATTGTCAAAGTGTTTCAAATATCTTATCTCTCTCCCCCCAGTTTATATTCTTTATTTCTTTAACATACAGATTGCCTTCAATTTAGTTGGCAGGGATGTTGGTTCTTTCTAAGGCTCCCATTTAATCCCCAGTAAAATAAGCATTTCCTAAGAAATAACCTTCTGTCCCTTCTGACAGAACCTTCAGCCCAAAATGCCCATCACAGTTCCTATGTCATAGGAAATTTTACTCTATTTTCCTCACTCTTTCAGTTTGCTCCCCATAGATGTGCAAGAGAGTGCTGTTCTCACACCTTGCTTTCTTCTCTGCTCAAAAGTACCATCCTGCTCCAAATCAACTTTTACATCCCATTTTCTTTCTCCATTTCTCTTGATTCTCAATGACTTTTCTGTGCTAGGTAGCTCAGATTTGCTCCTGAGAAACAGTGCCTACCCTGTAAATCTTATGGCCTTTATGTAACTGTCTAATGTGCATACACTAAACTGTCTGCAGTATACGGACTTATTGCTATGTAATCTAGACTGCAGTATTTTCTTAAGTTCTTACCCCTCTGTCTTCAAATTGCACTATATTTTTTGCATTATGCTCATGACTGCCCTGAACCAGAGAGATCAGGGAAACTGAACCATGTGTCCCAGCAAGAGACCAGAAAAAGCTGATCAACTCATCAACAATCTTCCTCTCATCAGTCATCTTGATGCATAGCAGAAGCAATAAAGGTGTATAACTGCTGGTTTTGATTGGGCCAGTTAATTTTCTTCATAGTAGGTAGTATGGGGCTATATTTTAGACTTATTCTGGAAATTATTTTGATACCACAGGGACGTTACTGTATTGTTGAACACTGCTTGCATGGTGTCAAGGCCTTTTCTGCTTCTCACCACACCAGAAAAGAGGCTGGGGTTGCACAAGAAGTTGGGCAGGGACACAGGTGAGACACGCGACCCCAGCTGAGTAAAGGGATATCCCATTCTATGACATCATGCTCAGCATATAAAGCTGAGGGAAGAAGAAGGAAGGGGGGGGCATTAGGAGTAATGGTGTTTGTTTTCCCAAGTCACCATTACTAATGATGGAGTCCTGCTCTCCTGGAGATAGTTGAACACCTGCCTGTCATAAGAAGTAACCAATGAATTCTTCATTTTGCTTTGCTTGTATTCATGGCCTTTCCATTATCTATTAAACTGTCTTTATCTCAACCTATGAACTTTCTCACTTTTACGTTTTCAATTTTGTCCCCGATCCCATTAAGAGATGAGTGAGCGAGTGGCCCGGTGAGGCTTAGTTGCCCTCTGATGTTAAACCACAACAGCAGCATACTTGAAAATATTTGTTCTTCTCTCTTGCTATGTCTCTCTCAGTAGGAAATGGTCCCAACAATATAGCACAGAAAAGCTTGGTAGGTTTCACAGAATCATAGAATTGGCTGGGTTGGAAGGGACCTCAGAGATCATCGAGTCCAACCCTTGAACCACCATTGCGGTTGCTAGACTATGGCACTGAGTGCCACATCCAGTCTCTTTTTAAATATCTCCAGAGAAGGAGAATCCACTACTTCCCTGGGCAGTCCATTCCAATGCTTGATCACTCTCTCCATAAAGAAATTCTAATATCTAACCTAAACTTCCCCTGACACAACTTAAGACCATGCCCTCTTGTCTTGTCGAAAGTCGTCTGGCAAAAGAGACCAACCCCCACCTGGCTACAACCTCCTTTCAGGGAGTTGTAGAGAGTGATGAGGTCTCCCCTGAGCCGCCTCTTCTTCAGGCTGAACAGCCCCAGCTTCCTCAGCCTCACCTCATAGGGTCTGTGCTCGAGTCCCTTCACCAGCTTGGTTGCCCTCCTTTGGACCCGCTCTAGGACCTCGATATCCTTCCTAAACTGGGGGGCCCAGAACTGGACACAGGACTCGAGGTGTGGCCTCACCAGCGCTGAGTACAGGGGCAGAATCACCTCCCTTGACCTGCTGGCCACACTGTTCTGGATACAGGCCAGGATGCCATTGGCCTTCTTGGCCACCTGGGCACACTGCTGGCTCATGTTCAGCTTCCTGTCAATCCAGACTCCCTGGTCCCTTTCTGCCTGGCTGCTCTCCAGCCACTCTGTCCCCAGCCTGGAGCTCCCCATGGGGTTGTTGTAGCCAAAGTGCAGGACCCAGCACTTGGCCGTGTTAAACCTCATCCCGTTGGAATCAGCCCAACTCTCCAGTCTGTCCAGGTCCCTCTGCAGAGCCCTCCTGCCTTCCAGCTGATCGACACTCCCCCCCAGTTTAGTGTCGTCTGCGAATTTGCTGATGATGGACTCAATCCCTTCATCTAAATCATCAATAAAGATATTGAGCAGAACTGGGCCCAATACTGATCCCTGGGGGACACCACTAGTGACCGGCTGCCAACCGGATGCAGCCCCGTTCACCACCACTCTCTGGGCCCGGCCCTCCAGCCAGTTCTTAACCCAGCACAGGGTGCTCCTGTCCAAGCTGTGGGCTGACAGCTTTTTCAGGAGGATGCTGTGGGAGACGGTGTCAAATGCTTTGCTGAAATCCAGGTAGACCACATCCACAGCCTTCCCCTCATCCACTAGTCAGGTCACCTGATCATAAAAGGAGATCAGGTTGGTCAGGCATGACCTGCCCTTTCTAAACCCATGCTGGCTGGGTCTAATCCCTTGCCCATCCTGCAGGTGCTATGTGATTGCACTGAGGATGATCTGTTCCATGACCCTGCCAGGCACTGAGGTCAGGCTGATGGGCCTGTAGTTTCCTGGGTCCTCTTTCTGGCCCATTTTGTGGATTGGCGTGACATTCGCCAACTTCCAGTCATCTGGGACATCCCCAGTGAGCCAGGACTGTTGGTAGATGATAGAGAGAGGCTTGGCGAGCTCTTCTGCCAGCTCCCTCACCACCCTTGTGTGGATCCCATCCGGTCCCATAGACTTGTGGGGATCCAAGCATCTCAGTAGGTCACTGACTGTGTCCTTCAGGATTACAGGGGGGCTGTTTAGATTCCTATCACCTTCTATAAGCTCCAGAAGCCATCTGTCTTCAGGGTAACCTGTCTTTCTGTTGAAAACTGAGGTAAAGAAGGTGTTAAATACCTCAGCCTTTTCTTCATCTTTGACAACTATATTCCCACCCGTGTCCAGTAAGGAATGGATGTTTTCCTTGCCCCTTCTTTTTTTGCTGCTGATGTATTTGTAGAAGGACTTTTTGTTATCCTTCACAGAGGTGGCGAGATTCTGTTCACATTGTGCCTTTGCCTCTCAGATTTTCTTTCTACATGGCTTACCTAAATTCCTAAATTCCTCTTGAGTAGTTAGCCCTTTTTTTCCATAATTGGTATGCCCTCTTCGTAACCCTAATTTCTTTCAGAGTATCCCAGTTCAGCCAGACCGGTCATCTTCCCCGCCAGCTCGCCTTTTGGCACACTAGGACAGCCTGCTCTTGTGCTTTCAAAACTTGCTCCTTGAAGTACAACCATCCCTCCTGAACCCCTCTGTTTTCAAGGGCTGTTTCCCAGGGTAAAAGACATATCTGACAGTTTGGGGTCAAAGCCTTCTTGGCTTTCTTTTCCTTCACCCAGGTAAGAGGCAGCATGTGGTAGCTCAGCATGTTTGTCAATAACTTATCACCTCCAACTCTCTAGTTCATAGTAAGATCAAAGTAGATGAATACAAAAGGAGGAGTCTATCACATGGATCACAGAGAAAGACCTATTTTTCATCCCCTTGGTATACAACAACCTTCTGATTACTGACATTATGTTCAGTTCCACTTCCATTTTAAAGTTTCCACATTATTGATTGGTACAATCATTACAAAGCAGTTCATTCAAAAAGGAAACAGACAACAGAAGGAAACTACTGATAATCAGAAGATGAGGTTTAGCAATTACTAGCGTTTTAACTGAAACTCAACTGTGGAGTGATGCTGGAAGAGTTCATTGATTCCGGAGTGATTGCAAAAAGGTAAACTTGTCAACAACACCTAACCAGTCCTGGGTTTAGCAGCATCTGATAGTTCTGCACATTGACAGTTCACAGCAATCCATCTTGTTCAGAGAAATACTGAACTCAGACCAATCCTACCTATTGTAATCCTAATTCCTTCTGCTGAACAATTCAAAAGCAGTGTTTTTCCCCTAAGTTTTGTCTTCCTATGTTATCACTATTCTAGACCTAAATCAAGTAGTCCCCTCTGTAACTCAGTTGCCCACAATAATCCAGTCTGCCTCTCCACAGCACTGAAGTCACCAACAGCACAGAGCAGCAGCTGAGGAGAGTTACAAGATCAGAGGCCAGTATCTGCTTAGACGATTTGCATCATTCTTAGAAAGGGGCACGTAGCCAGCAGCCTGACTCAAGTGTCCTGTCTTCCTGTCTCACTGTTCAACACCTTTCACCTTCTCCACTAAATCAAGTCTCTCTGTGTACTTGTCTTTTCCACCTTCACCGAATGACTATTCAAAGCTTAAAAGTCTTCCTCCAACAATCCTTGAATTCCATGACAATTATACTTTGGAGAATCAGAAGAATGTCCTAATTCTTCTAAAGCTAATATTATTAGCTGAGACATAACCTCTCAAAAAAATGCAAAAGTAGAATTTTCATTGGGCATTTTTTTCATGAAACACCTGATTGCCATCTCAAATAGGGTATAACAGGAGGGACATTGCTGTTCAGTGTTAGTGTCAGGTATTAGCAGTACAGGTATTAATGACCTTGGTAGTGTCTCTGATAGCACCACTGAGTATCTCAGAGCTTTTGTAACATTACTGTTATGACATCTACCATTATTAGTTACAAAGATTTTATTGATTAAATCCTCGAGGAACAATCTCTCATGTATTTGTACCATGTTTAACACAATGAGGTCCTATCTTAATGCAAAAATTTACACTATTTACTATAGAAGCTAAACCACTTATGGAGAAAAAGCTACCTTCCTTCATCATCCAGTAAGCTTAGTTGATCTTACTCTCTGAAAAGTTATGAACATTATTCTAACTCAACAGGTAAGCAGATAAGACTGGTAAGGTTTTAAATCTTATTTAATCTTATTTTTCTCTTGAGTTTCAAAAGTTAATAAATTCAAACCTACATAGTTTCTGCTGATGTAGCTGCATGACAACTTTATATTATGAATAATGACAGCTGAATTTTCATTTTTTTTCATTTTAAGTATCTTAGATTCTGAAACAAACCTTTAGACTCAGTATTATTTCAGTGAGGATTAGGAAATCTTTTTACTGGTGAAAAATGTCAACATAAGATGCTAAATTTCAGGTATATACATGACTATTGTTACAGAAACACATTCCTCCTGCTAATGAAAGGCAGAGAGTAATCACAGTGGTTCACAGCACTAGTTCAACTGTTATCAAATACTGTCATGTAAGAGTAGCACTCACTATGCAAATAACTGTGGAGACATGACCCACACCCAGGTCACTGAAAATCTAATTGCACTGCATCAAATTTACCAGAAAATCACAAAAGCAATCACCAGATGATCACTGGCCATATTAGAGCATGATCATTCTTTCTAATGACATCCCCAAGCCATACAGGACATTATCTGTTTTGCTCAATTTCCAGACAAAATAGTTTAAGCAATATTAAGGCAATTTAGAGTTTAACGCTCCCTCACACAAACGCTTTCTCACTCCACTCCAACAATCAACAATCTCTTCTTTCCATCTCATTTGAAGCAGTGATTTTCTATCAGGGACGTATAACATACCTGGGGTAATTCCTCTGAGCTGCTGGAGAATATTTCAGCTTTAGGTCTCTAAGATGCCTAATGAGACAATTCCACACACGGAGGAAAAAAAGTTGGAAAAGTAAAGCCCATAGCTTTATTGTACTGCTGTCAGCTTTCAGTAGGCAACAGTGACTACTCAAAAGGAAGCGTGATTTGAATCTTGTATTAGCTTAGGACTTTTCAGAGACAGGGGCTCTATTTAGAAAATGTTCCTGAAAATATTTCACAGAGACCTGCTTTCCTATCCACTTGCCTAGAAAGAAAAGCTATATGAGAAGCCCTGGGAGCTCCAGCCTGCTAGCAGAGAGCCAGGCATTCCTGGCAGTTCTTCAATCTGTGGGAGCTGAAAGTCTGAGAACTTCTAGTAGATGGTGCTTCTCAAGCCTCTGGGAGTTGTAAAATAATGACTTCTATACAATTTATTTAGGAATGGCCAAAATTCCCCTCCATACAGCAACACATCCTCAAAGAAAACATCTTTCAAATGCTAGAATTTCTTACTGATGAAAAATTCTGATATTTGATTAGTTCTCCCTTTGGCCTCCAATTTGCTCTTTCTCAATACTGCTATTATGACACACCTTAATTCTTTTATTCTAAGTTAAGATAAAAGAAAGTGGCAGATTTTTCCAAATTACTCAAAATTTAAGCAAAAAGCCAAACATATCAATGGCATTGTAACTGCCTTTCCAGTGCATCACCACATAAATGCACAGGATATACAAACACAACAGTGACACAATCCATTTCAGGGAGAATGCTTTCAAAGAAAATCTTAAAGAATATCTGACATGGAGCTTAAATCTATATCATCAAACTCTTGTGTTTCTCTGGGTTTCTTCACTTCTTTCCCATTTGCTTAGCCCTCAAAAATTTGCCTCCATTAAAAAAAGGTGGCAGGAAACAGAACCACATACACTCACTTCTCTTATATAATAATTTCCACTTTTGGCTTTTACCAAATCCCCATTTCACAGGATACCAATTCCTTTCGGAATAATGTTTTCTAAGTCTGGAGTTCTAAGATTATTCTCTTTCTTTCTTAAAAAAATTTCAGTATCCTAATTGTCATTTCAAGGGAAAGTCAAATTCTGCCTTTCCTTTCATATGCATGCTTCACTCGAACAATACTTAATCTGAAAGACTGAGGTCTGAAAAAATAAGCCAGAAAATGATCCATCACACTATCTTTTACTGAAAAAAATTTGGGTTTGATTTTGATCTTGCTAGTAAATCTTTGGAAGAAAACCTGGCATTGAGCGGATCTTTCATCTCAATATGTATGACCTTGCAGAAAAGTCCACAGAATGTTTCAACTTCATAGGCATAGAATGTTAGGAATTGGAAGGGACCTCTAGAGATCATCTAGTCCAACCCTCCCGTGCCAAAGCACAGGAACACATCCAGGAGGGTGTTGAAAGTCAGAGAAGGAGACTCCACAACCCCTTTGGTCAGCCTGTTCCAGTGCTCCATCACCCTCACAGTAAAGAAGTTTCTCCTCATCCTGAGGTGGAACTTCCTATGTTCTAGTTAAATGTTTTATTCCTTGTCCTACTACTGGGCAACACTGAAAAGAAATTGGCCTCATCCTCTCAACACATGCTCCTCAGATATTTATAGACATTAATAAGGATTCCTCTTAGCTTTTTTTCTCAAGGACTAAACAGCCTCTCAGCCTTTTTTCATACGACAGATGTTCAAGTCCCTTAATCATCCTTGTAGCTCTCTGTTGGACTCTCTCCAGTAGATCTGTCTTGAACTGGTGAGCCCAAAACTGCACACAGTATTCCAGATGTGCTCTCACAGTGGCAGACTAGAAGGGGAGGAGAAAATCTCTAGATCTGCTGGACACACTTTTCCTGATGCACCCTAGGATCCCATTGGCCCTCTTGGCCACAAGGGAGCATTGTTGACCCACAGAGAATTTACTGTCCACTAAGACTCCAACGTCTTTCTCCATGGAGCTGCTTCCCACCAGAACGTTCCCTAATCTATACTGGTGGTTGGTATTATTCCTGCCCAGGTGCAGGACTCTGCACTTGTCTTGTGAACTTCACAAGGTTGACTTTTGCCCAGCTCTCCAGCCTGTCTAGATCTCACTGGTTAGCAGTACAGCATTCTGCTGTATCAGCCACCCCCCCCAGCTTCACATCATCAGAAAAAGTTAGTTGTTTGGATATATTTACTTTATTGCCATGCCCATAAGACAAGAGAACCTTTTTTCCCAAAAAATATTTCTGTAACTCAGTGTGAGGCACTGAGGTTCCCTCCTGCTAACAAACTGCTTCTGAAGGGACCTGGTGTTCCTTGCTCCGACTGGAGTTACCCTGTGCCTTTCAGAAACAAGGTCTTGCTCAGTCCCTGAGTCAGCCATACCTTCTCAGCCAAGGAACTGAATGCCTAGGTCTGAATGAAGACTGTAAAATACTAAAATTTTACACATGTCCATGCAGTTAGAGTCGTTATCCTGAATGCATTTAGACACACATGGGTGTAGAAGAGCACTGTGAACATGACATCCATCAGCAGCTCCTGATTGCTTGCAGAGCCGTTGAATGAATGCAATGTTCTGCAGCTAATGCAGTGTTCATTGGTTACTCCTTGAGAAGCCAATCGGTTTCCCCACAGTACTTTTTTTTCCCCCCCTTAAAATGTATTTATAAATAGCTGTGGAGAAATAATGTATATTGTACAATCATTTGTCTGAGAGTACCTTGACAAAATTCGCTTGTGTCCCTTAAGGCAGATTAGATGAACTACCATTTAATGGTATTGATGATGGATGCAGCAAACAGCTTTAGGCCTGGGAATATATTCTGTGACTCCTAGAAACTGCTAGGGTAGCAAGTAGCTCATTTGCAGCACTAGACAGAACTATCAGCCCAGGCCATGTAAATGGGAGGAAAGAGGTTGTGTTTTGAGATGCAAAACTTTCCATGAAAAGTAAAAGGGCTTTGCCTCTAATCAGAGCATCTCCCCAGTGAGCCCTTCAGATCCGCTATGGGCAGTGCAAAGGCTTGAATCAATTATCTGGTAATTACATTATAATCCTTGGAGATGCAGACAGAAGAATATATATCAGTGGCAAAACTTATTTTCCATTACTCTTTAAAAAGAAAAAAAAGAAAGAAAAAACTTTTATCTTTTCCTCTAGTTCAATTCCTCTCATATCTGCAAGGTAAAACTCCTCCTTATTCACAGGGCAATATAATGCTAATTTGCCCCTCATTTCCCATTTAATGGGCAGTCATGGCAAAGCACCCAATGCTAGCCCATTCATCTACAGCTGAAAATGGCAAAAAGAGGTGTTCCGAAGGGTACTGAAACCTTAAATTATCTACTCACCAGAGATGGAGGAGAGGGATTATGTAGTTCAGCCAAACCAGAAAAGCACTGATTCACTAATTTGAAAAATATTTAACTCATCACTCAGTCTTGTTCATGCACTGGGCCTGTTCATGCACTGGCTTCTCTATTGAAATCAGGCAAAGGTAGAGATTTTGGTTGGCAGATTTTTGTAAAATGGACTGGATCACAAATCTTAAAGTTTAAAAAACTGCTATTAAAAAAAAAAAAAAAAAAAAAGGCAAATAAAGCTCCTGCATGTAAACTCACCATCACATGAATCAAAAAAAACCCTCAGCATGAAGTACTGATAACTGATGCTTACAGGGAATTTGAAGATACAGGCCTGGTAAGAATTCCTTGCAAGACAGGCTAAATTTTGCCATAAATTGTTAAATTCTCATGTTAAATTCCCAATAAGCTCAAAATATTTCCTCCATGAAAAGGGAAGAAAACAGCAAACTTGATAAGCCTTTCATGTGATAAGATGTTGATAGCAGGATAAGAAGTTTATAGCAGGAAGTCCATACACATAGGACTTTTTTTCAGAAATGTAAGAAGTTTAAGGTAAGGGTTTAGCATTTTTAATTACAAAAAAAAAAAATTCAAAAGTTGACCATATCTGAACAGCAATTGAACTGACAGAAGAGATATGTAAATGTGCACTGCCAAAGCTATAATGTGGGCAAAACAAAGCACTGTGTAGCTAAGTAGCTACCCAACCTACCTTGTTCAGTGCTAACCAGAATACAAAAACATAAAACTACCTTCTATTTCTCCAATAAAGAAAAATACAACATGAAATGTTTAAACAAATAATTTTAACATCTTGATTTCTACCTGGATTCACTCAATTGGAGTGTCTGAGCACTCTGAAACGGAGCCTGGTGACCTGTTAATAAAAATACTTGTGTATTCATGTCTGTGGCAGCATGGGGAAGGAAAATCAGGAAACAGATGGAGGAGGAGGAGACTTGATTTAAAGTGTTCTGAACAGTGTTTTTGCTTAAATGGTATTTACAGTTTACAGCAAATACAAGAGTGCATTGAATTTTCTCCTTCCTGCACTTATCTTTTCCAAAATCCAGATAAACCGCAGAGAAGAAAAATAGATTAAAACGTTGTACTAAGTCCAGTGAAAAAGGGAAGGTAAATTGGAATGCTCTTAATGACAGCTATTTGCTTTATCGTGCTGTCTTATTTGCTATTTATTCTATTAGGCAATTTCTTACTATGATGTTTTAACTTGCCATAGCATGGTTTGATCTCTGTCAGGCTCTAAATGGAGACCATCATACAGGTCAGTTTGCCATCAAGTCTCCCAGGTTTAAGCCAGCACCCTCATCTCCTTTGAGCAGGATGATGAGGAGTAAATGCAACAGCAGAATCCCTCTGACAAACCTCAAGGCCCAATTGCCTATTACAGTTATGGTGAGATGCCATACAGCTCCTGCTGCTTCTCACCAGGCTCTTCCTACGCACCACTCCAGACAGTGTCCAGGTGAGTCCGTCTTGACCCAAAGTTTAATTAAGAGGATTGCGTGCTTTTCATCTCCCATTTTCAGTCTCTCATGTTTTCCTTTCCTGTTAAAAGCAGGGTATGACACTTTCTCTTCTCTGTGTCTCCATTCAGCCAGCAACAGTCTTGGCTCACAAAGAATATGCACTTTGCTAGAACTACAACTTGATTTTCTGGTAAAAGCCACCAGGATGCAAACAAGATGTTGAGAAGAAGCCTTGTTCATCAATTCCTTTAAAAATTATAACTTGTGTATATAATTACATGATTTGCCTGGAGCAAGGAGATTAGTGCCCCGGGTGCCAAATCCCTGGGCTCCATCACAACAGAGAGCTGATCTGCCTGTGTAATGCAGGCATCCTCACTTACAAAAGACAGGCTTTGTTCTCTGTTTTATATTTGATTTCTGTAACAGAGTGTAAAAGGACTTTAAAAATTGAAATCCAGGTTGGGAGTTTTCTGTAACAATCCATGCTATAGTATTAATTTGATATAGCCAAATAAAAATCACAATTGAGCTTAACAACATTATAGATACCCATTGTTTCCCCCATTTTTTCCATGCAGGAGCCCTTACAGTCTTTAGTACAGCTAGGTTTCTTTCAAAGCAGCACAATGTTCTTTACCACTTCCCTCTTGCAATGACAGCTCATTTTAAACGCTTGCCCATCCCTGCCGGTATCTGATGCTCTTGACACAAGACACACACAATGTAACAGACTTTTTTAAAAGGCTATTTGAAAGAAAGGGTAACCTGACATATAGAAAATGTTGCTAAAAATCTTTCAAAGTACTTTCCAAGTGAGAATCTGTTGAGCAGTCACAAGGATCTCTGCATACTTTATAGCTTTCAGTACAAATGAAAAGCAGAAGAGAAAAAAATGAGAAATCACTGCAGGGGGAAGTTTACAGAAGCTCGGAAGATAACATTTATCTAAGAAAGTAATCACGTTCTCTGTTATTAAATATGCTATTGTATATCATAGAAAATAGTTTACAGTAAAAATATTTCAAACAAATGCTATTCAGTTTAACTTCATATATATTTTAGTGTTAATAAAATGAAAGGAATGAAGCAATTTCTGTGGATAACATGGGAATGAAAAATAAGCTGTTGGTTGGATTTTCAAAATATCACTAAATCAAAAAGCATTAAACATAAAATAATTTTTATGAGTGTTGCCAACAACTTTTAGTATTAAAGCACTGGAAAATTATAGGTGTTTTCTGTTTTTTTCTCTAGCTGAGATTATTAAGTTGCCCTCTGTGGGCTGGAATTCAGTGCTTGTCTGATAGCAGAAAGCAAAACTGAACAGCTGATAAGGATAATGATTAAATAAGTATAATGGATTTTATACGGGTGTAGGAGGAATTTAGGAAATAAAATTGTCCAAATTAAGTTTGTGTCAGTCACCGAAATTTATATTCTTTGTCTTGCAAAAGTTGTCTATCATCTTTAAGATCCAGAGGGGATCAAGGCACCGTACTCCACAGCGGCATCTGTGCCTGAAACAGAACGTTGCTCTTTAGAACCACGCTGGATTATTGTTTTAATGTTTAAACAGACCCAGAAAAAAAAAAAAAAAAAAAAAAAAGAGATAAAAGGGAACAACAAAGCAACTGCTTTGTATAGCATCTTCAGTTTATCACTGGTGCTCTTCCATTCAAGAAATGACTGAAGTCAGGTTCAAGAATTAATTTTTGACATTTTGAATTGTCTGACCCATTCAGAATTATATCAAAACTCTAATTCATAAAAATAATAATATTGCCTTTCCTATATTGGGGGGAAAAAATTGCACTACAAAGTAATGCTGTTGAATCTCTTCCTATCAGTGCAGGCAATTTTTAGTATTCCATGCCATTTTGGGATTTCTCCTTTCTCCCCCTTTAAGAAATTACGAGACTTTTTTGGTTTTGACATATTGCTCAATACTTAACGAGAATCTCACCAGAAAAAAAAAAAATCCATAGTTGTTTTCATGACAGCAAATTACATGCCAAAGTGTGACATTTAAATGTTGAATTTTAATGGCTTGTCAGCAGAACTGAAATGCATTTTTAAAAATTAATACGTGAGAGAACAATGTGTCTGTCTATAAAATAATTCTGTTCATAGTAGACATGAATGGTAAATACAGTGTCAAATGTATTCTATTTTTCAAAGCACATCTTCATTTAGTAAGAAAGGAGTTATATGAATAGGGGTTAAATTCTCCTCTCCCACTGGCACAGTGCATCTCAGCTGCAACCATACTGGTCATGAAACTCCCATCAATATTCTTTTCTGGGAGGTTTCTACATCCAGGATAATTTTAACTAAGGCAATAAAAAGTGAACCAGGCATCTTGAGGAGGGGGAGGAGCATCCACCACCTCTTACAAGCACTCGATTATGACTGCCACATGCTTGCTAACAATCTTTTTCCTTGGACTGTAGGTAGTGAATGATTGTCAGAGAGTAAATTCAAGAAATGATTGACCAAAATATTCTGATAACATTTAATCACATAGAAGAATTTCCCCCTGCTATCTTTATCATTTCTATCAATAAATGTTTCACTTTCTATTAATAAAATTTGTCTCATGTAAATTGTTTACATTTAAGTGATAATACAATACCAAAACCCTTCAAGGACTCTATCCTGCTTTCTCCTACAATTCTGACCCCTTCTTATGCATCACAGTTCCTCTCCCAGTATCTCTATTTACTTAGTGCTCTCATTCTTCTAAAACAGTAATTCTCATCCAGGTGCCTCCCTGCCTATCTTGTGGGTGTTTTGAAACATCTATGTCTCCCAGCCAAACACATCACCCAAACCACTGACTGGTCTCTCTCCCAGTAGAGTTATTCACTTAGGAGTCTCTCCTTGAGCCAGCCACCAATTTCTGCAAAGCTCATAGATAGAATGTATTTGAGACCTTGCCTTTCTGCAAAATTGAGGTTAAAAATGATAGGACTGAGCTAAATTACTGCAATGGGCAGGCAGTGCCTATCCTTACAATACTATTTTAAAAATGAAAAACAAAACAACAACAATCACATCAGATAAATAGATGAGAGGAACTTACTGACATGGAGATACCAGTAGGAGACTAACATTAGGTATTTGTTTAAATAAATAAAAAATATCCAACAATAAATCAGGCAGGAGCAACAGACTTCCTTTGTAATGTAGAAGAGAGCAGCCCTGCAGGTCTGCTCCACTGCAGGTGAATTCAGGAGGGGGAAAATGTCTAAATTGAAGAGTCTACAGAATACCCAACATCTTCACATCGCTTGCCCTTGCACTGCTAGAAATAAGACATTAAATTAGATGAACCAATAAGGAATAGGGGTTTGCCTGCTTTCTAGGACAAAGAAAGTACTCCGATTTTTATGGACCAGTCATTTCTTTAATCCATTTTAAATTTAAATTATTATTCCACATAAAGAAACCTTTTTTTCCCCAAAAATTTGCACACGGAGGCATGCTTATCATGCCTACCTCATGTCTGACAGGCTAGCAGCTATCACAGAAATCATATCAACTCTTCCTCCAAAGCACACATCACTCAAGCTGATACCAACTTCTTTCACTGCCCAAATCATACGACAATGACTGACTCCAAATCACCTGCAGTAAAACTAAGCTGTTTATTCCAGAAATGAAAGACCCACAATCTCACTATCCTCATTTTAAACATTTGTCCTTCAGATAGATGTTACCTTGACACTCACCCTTGTGTGATGAAAATTTTTATTTAGTTGGTTTAAAGGTATTTTTAAAGGTGATCAGGTATTAAGCTGTCATATTCTCCATATTTTGTCATTGCTCTTTGAAGACTGTGTAACTTTTTGTCTCCCTTCAGGACTACAGATTTCACTTCCACTGCTAGCCTTGAAAAGCCAGATTAAAAACATGGTGCTAAGATCACATCCGTTGCATGGCAATGAAATGAAATGCCTTTAATCAGTCAGGCTTCTTTAGAACAGATGAAATTAGATTTCAATTACATTTAGAATCTGCAGTTACAAATATTTTGGTCTGTCAATCAAGCCTCAGCCAATTAGTTGGCAACTTGCAGCTTGTATTTCTAAAAAAAAAAAATAACGTGCAAATACGTTGCAAAATAAGGCAAATCAAAACTCTACACCACCGATTTTTTTAACTGAAAAGGGGACTTTAAAAATTATCCCAAATGTTTATGCACAGAATTTTTAAAAATACTCAGGTTGGATAGCATGTTCCACAAGTCATAATGTACACAAGTCACTGGTAAAGCCTGTTATTTAAAGAGTACATCTATTGGGCAGAATTGTTGAAAGCAACATTGTCTAATTAGGCAGCAGCAACCTGACAGAAATGTCTTTGCTACTGCTTCAGCCTCAAACATTTAGAGAATCTCTTGTTGAACAGTAACATAAATACAGACAGTTCAGCAGCAAGGATGAAAGGTTGTCAATACAGCGACATTAGCAGGCACTTTTGATTTTCTCCAACTAAACATTATTAAACACTTAGTTTAATAAACTGAAGCAATTTTACTGCTGTAAGTGGTAATATCAAGATATTGGATGAAGGGAATCCATAAAAGAATGGTAATGAGGCTGCAGTATTGAATTTTCACCATTAAAATCATCAGCTAAGTTCTCAGTTTTCTCCTGTACTTTCCAGGGAAAGAAAAATCAGTCAGAAACCCCAACTATATCCAACTGAATTCCTTTCACCATTCATTTGGAAGGTACAGAAGCAACTGAACTGGGAAAAATGCCTTTGTATGCATCAGACCTGCAGTATCTAATATTCTCACCTAAAGGTGTATGTTCAAGTCCTGACAAAGCAGATTGCTCATGCAAAGACGTATCACCCTTTCCTCATATCCACAGGGATCCTGCAAAGAAATGTCACCTTCTTCACCTCGTAGGGCTCCTGCCATAACAACATTACTATCTATATACTGACACATAATGTTGGTCTTTAAGGGTCCTTCTGTTCTCTTAACTTATAGGTTCTCCAGCAGTTGTCTGTGCTGGTTCTGTATCGTAATAACTGAAAGAAAGTGCATAAATGGAGCTTCTGAGCACTATGATAATACTGCAGAGCTTGGTTAAAAGAATGAAAATTCTATGTTTTTGTAATTATATATTTTATTTTGCACTCAGAGTTTAAAAGAAAACAGAATCTGTCTAATCTGCATGTACACAAGTCTGTCTCACTTTTGACAATTGTTCACCACAGAAATTAAAGTACCATTAACTTTATCCTTCAAAATAAAAGACTAAAAAAGTGTTCTGAGAAGAAACTTAAATCAAGAGCCCCGTGTCAGATTACCTTCTTGAACTCAGAGACCATAATTTGATGGCAGGTGGCTTTTAAAATCTTCTTTCCATGACTATTTTTTCTATATTTTTAAAATAGCCTTATCTTTATTCTTCTTTTTATATTTAAGACAGAAAAGACTATTTTGTTTCATGCAGGGGAAGAAAATACCCTATTTTAACAAACAGTGTAATTATCCTGTTATCCTCTATTTTGGTATTTACACTCCTCTCCAGAATTAATTCATATAACATTTCTTACTGTATCAACAGCCCATACATCAAAGTGGGCACAAGAGACCTTATTTATTTTTTTTCTTTAAATCAAATCTGTGTTCCCAGTTGGTGAAACCAAAGAACAGAGTAACAGTTCTTCATCACATTTTGGAAGGTGTTTTGACCCTCATGTTATTGCCAATACTATGAGTGTCACTGCACAAGTGGCAAAAATAGCAGCAATATCTTTTTATTGATACTGTATTCACTTTATCCTCTGAGGTTAAATTTATAGTTTGCCCTAGAGAACTGATATTGTATTCACATCCTCATCACAGCATATGAGGACTGCTCTTTAGAGACTGTATTAATCACACCATATGTTGTCCTGGATAGCAGATAGCACAGACAGGCCACTTTACCCTCTGACCCGGAGAGTTAGTTTAATTATGAACACAGGCTCCACCTACTTTGTTTTCAATTCTGCAATAGCACAAAAAAGGTGATAAATATTCAGAGAAAAATCACTGTTACATACTCTGTGTCTTCCCCTCACTGCTTCCTCTCCCCTTCCAATTCTTTTGATACTGACTCTTTCTAACAGTACAGAGACACTTTACTTCCATCCTGAAGCACTAACTCCTCTAGTTTAGTTTTTGATCCAACAGCAGTGGCCATCTCCCAGCAAACACTAGGTCACTTGTAAATACCTCTTTAAAGTCAATTCTGTTTTATAATGCCCAAGGCAAAGAGCTATCAAAGCAGCTTTCTCCACCTCTGTCCCATTATGCTAAAATCAGCCTGGTGAGAATGGAAGGCTTAGACTTCACATAATCCTAGCAGGCACACAACAAAAAAGATGAACTCAAAGAAAACTAAAGGGTTCCCATCCCCGTGCTACTACTGATTTTCTGTAAAATCTCAGCTAATCACTAAGGTCCATGACCAAAAACATATTTAAGCATCTTATAAAGGTAGGAGATTTGCTACTGAAATCAATGGAAATATAAACATTTACATATCTCTGTGAACCTGATCCGTTAGTCCTTCAAAGTCCCATCTGTAAAATGAGGATAACATTAAGTCTTTATCTGCCAGAGATAGAGACCACAACTGCTGAAAATTAAAAGGTGCTCAGATTTCACTCTAATAGAAAAAGAAAGAAACCTGTTAAATGGGAGAAAGGCTTAAAATTGAGTGGCAGAGGTGGAGGGGAAGGAAACATAGACGGACTTAGTGAAATGTTCCTTAGCCATATGTGCAGACCTTTTCAAATATAAGAGAAGGATTCTAACTTCAGTAGTGCCTTTGTTTTATTGCTGCTTTTGTTGAATATGATGCCCTCATTCCCCTTGCAGAGGCAGACAGTGTATGATATGGCAGATGCTGAACCTTTTAAGGATTTCAGTCATAATTTTTTACAAAAATTCTAACATTAAGCCTAGCCACTGGTTTGTGTTTATGCTGCCTCATTTAGATGAACATCCTTCTTCAATTTCTTCAATGGGAACACAGAAGTAAAATAGTCAAACTAATTCAGCTTAGCATTATTTGGCTGGCAACATGTTTTTAGGGGAATTTGGAAGACTGTGAATTCTGTAACATCTGTGAATAAGGGAGCAAGCCACTTCTCACTGCTCCTTAGACCACAGAGATACCCAGATGCCTTCCACCAAGATGCATACGCCTTCCTGCAGGGAGTATCAAGTGAATTGGTGCCACTTTATAATTTCTCTTATCAGAGCTGAGGTCGAGTATGCCAGAACTGAGTTCTGTTCTTCCATGAGCTCAGCCTCTTCAAAAGTTCACAGAGAAAAAACCTGATGAAAATACTTTCAGAAAAGCTCCTGTTAAGCTTCATGTTTTCCACATGTAGCCAGCTCTCTAGAGAGTCAGCAGATAACCCAAAATTGTCTTTAAAAGATATCTTACCCACAGTAACATACAATAGCAATGACAGCAATCAGAATACAGGTAAAGACAACAAAGCAAACCAGATCCCACTCAGCTGTTTTGGGGTAGCACTTAAGTACACTGGAATGTTTTGTTTTGGTTTTTTTCTGGCAAGATCACACCACTTTACTGCTAATATTAGACTTCCAAAACTTTCCCTAAGCACCAGCCTTGACACTACCTATACATATAGCAAAAAACCCCAAAAAACAACAACAACAAAAAAAGAACAAAAAAACCAAAAAAAAAACACAAAACCAAAAAAAATGAATAGTGAAAACAGTTTTTTCTTTTTCTGTAGTCATCAAAATTCGCTATAGAACATTAAAAATGAAACTTGATCTCAGAGGCAACAAAGGGAGATAGGGCCCAAAGCAGTGTTTCAATGCAGCCAGAAATTGATACTAATTAGCAGAAATGCACAAAATTAAAGGGGAACTGAAGCTATTAGATTATCTACTAAGTATACTGCCCATGAAGAAACAGCTTGTTTAACAGTCAAATGATGTATCATGTGGCATGGCCACTCAGCATCCCAAAGCTGTCCATCTTTAGAGGCTGCATCATTTCTTAGTGAAAAATAAGCCAACACACAGATTTCAAGGCAGATGGAACACAGCTTCCAGGAACTTGGCTTGCAAAAATTTAGGGGGCAAATAATTGGGTCCTTTCCACAGCTGGATCACAGTTAATCTGGGGGGGTGCCAAACAGGATTTGAAATGGATCTCTGGCAGATTCATTTTTGCTCTTAAACTTCCCTGTACTTTTCCACAACACCATCATTTCAGCAAAATTAGTCCATCTGTATCACTACTCATACCAGAAGGTGCTGATGTTTTCTTTTTCAATCAAAAGCCCAAACACACAATGTATGAAAAATTAATAATAAGAATCATTGGTGATACAGCCAAAGTAAGAAAACAGAGGATACTACAGAAATGTAGATGTGATGTCATTGAAAGCAAAGGTGGGATAAATGGTTCATTGGTCTGTTACTGTGAAAACCTATAGCAAGTGTCCTACAAAACGAATTATTAGTGTGCATCTCCTCACTTACAAATGGGACTTCAAGAAAACAGTGTAGCTTCATTTATTAAGAAAGCCAACCTTTACTTCTGATAGGCTAAAAACCATTAGGATAAAATATTAGATCCAGGTGTCATTTACACTATTTTGTACTAATTAGATTTAAGGAGACTGAGTCAGGACCAGGCAGGGACACAGTGTGCTCTCCTAGGGCACTAACACTCGTCCTTAGAAATACAGAACTTTGTCCAGCTATGGCTCTACTTCAGAAGAACTCAGGCTCATCTGAGGGATGCCAAGGGGTATTCAGAAAGAATTTTGGAAGACGTGGCTGAAAGAAGCAGCTATTAGCTATTACAGAAGTTATTTTAATGAAAAATAGGACAGCTATGGTAGGAATGTGCTGTATCATTTCCTTGAGAGAACTCAAAAGTCATTATGAATAATAAGGATTTTTTTTCTGTTGCTGAGGAAAGGCAATATAAAAAAAAACAATCTAATATCATAAACTGAGAGACAGAACCTCACTGATCTACAGAGGACTTTTAAGGGAACACTGTGCTGACTAGCTGCAGTTATTCCTAATCTTTACTCCCATTTCCTCACAAGTCATGGCTTCTTTTCTGTTACATCAGTACTTTAATCGCAAATATTTTTTTCCCTAGTAATGTATACACAATATATGTACTGTAAGAACTGGGAAGTCTCTAAACCATTGTCAGAAGACATGCAAGCAAAAAGCTTAGTATATACTTGCTTTGTATCTTACACTCTTTCCCTAAATATCTCCTACTGATCACTGTCAGAGGAAGATGTTCAGTTAGATGAATCATCTGAGTGAGCTGATGCTGCACTTCATCATTTACCAACCTAGAGCAATGGGGTTTTATGCCTATCCAGACTTGCTAGGTGGTTAAACCAGACTGTCACTTCTGGATTTGTTCTTTCAGTCTACAGCAATATGTTAGCAGACCTAATAATGGCTTAAAGGGGAGGGCAGGAAAAAAATGTAAAAAAACAAAAGTGTTTTGTTGCCACAGGATAATAAAAGTAAAAGCTTATTTCAGTCAAACTCAGCTGTAACCAAAAACATCAGCTACATGATGGGACTGTGCTTTTTGTGTCTTCTGGATGTCTTCTGACAGAATCGCCACCCAACTTTGCCAGCACACAAAATCAGGTTGGGTTCTGTTCTGCCTGCTGTGTTAAAAGAGAAATGAGTCACTGGAGCAGCTCACAGACTCTTTTTGAATACTCCTACCGCAGGCAGAGTAAGTTTGCAGTGGTCAGTGCTAGAAGCACTGAATTCAATGATGGACAATTTCAACAAATAGCCAAAATCCCAGCAGGCCTTCATCCAGAAAATAAGAACATTTACATTTTTTCAGGCATGTTTTGACTTCAGAGTTCTAGACTTGTATTTCTGTGTATTTTGTTCTAACATTTTTGAATCCTTAAAAAAAATTAAAATATTGAGAAACAATCCCAAATACTCCTGTATGACAAAATGTACAAAATCTTTGTACATTTCTTTCTCAGCATCACCCCCCTCAGCTGCAGCTTGCTCATTAAAACAGCAGGGAGGTGAAAGCCTTGAAAGTGGCAGGGTGTTTTATAAAAATTGGTGTTGCCAGTAGCCTTAGCAAAAAAGTGACTAACACAGAAATTGAGACAGGTGATGTATTTTTAAATTAATTAAGTAGCATCAAATAACAACGTTCCAGATTTACTTTCTTTGAAAGAGGGATATTGAAGTTTAGCTATTCCAACAGAACTGTTACTACAACATTTGTGAAATTTATGAAGATACAATAGCTCCTTTTTTACCACTAAAGACATTGAATAATCTGAAAGATGCATGCTGATCTACTTCATAAAGAATTTTTTAAGGAAAATATAAAATAATACCACATGACATGCAGTCACTAGAAAATAAGACATGTAAAAGGTTTATCTTGCCCTTAAAGAAAACTGATGAAGTATAAAGTAACAGATCAAAGACCATGAGAATCTTAGCAAGGCCAAAAGCTGAACTACCTTGCAATGAAATTAAGTTTGTACCACCAGCTGTCAGGAAAGGGCCTGCATCATGATCTGTCAAACCAAAGTTCAAGATAAAACTAGGATCTATTATTGCACGAGTTGCACAAAGTTTATGCCAAAACACACAGCAGGATTTCACCTGCCATTCAACAAAGGTCAGAATTTGAGCACTGGTTAGTTTATGCTGTATATGGATAACTGGTAACTACCCAGAAGATTTCAGAAGAACTATTAAAATATTGCAAGACTGTAGGCCAGAGCAAATTGCAGCAAAGTTGATTATTTTTTTCCCACTGGCCCAGACACTGGGAATCTGCAATTGCTTCTCAGATTCTGTTCAGTCTGTATAAGATTATTAAAGCTGTACCAGAAGCTACTTATCCTTAAAGTACAAGTTAATTTGTCCAAACTTGTCTCTGCAGGGCCTGGAACATGGCTGATCTTAAATACTGCATTCAGTGAGACACAAAGGACAAAATTCACATGACTCAACAAAACTGCATAAGTACAGCTGTGTAATCCATGGTCAATGGAGAGATAACCAATATGGGCAGTGAAATCTAGGGTATGATTCACTTCATCCTACAGTTGTCTAAAATTACAAAGAGGAATCTCATCTGAGAAGTGCCTCTTCCTCCCCTGATTACAAAGGGCCAGAGTAGACAGAGAGTATCTACTCATGACTGTGTGGAATAGATGACACCCACACAGTTGGAGCACCTTTACAATTCATCAAGAGCAGACCCAACCCAGGGTAGCAGAGTCTTTGAAGCATTGTCTGTCACAAAGAGTGGGATGGGATGGAGGTGTGGAGTGTGTTGATTTTGGCTGAGATAGAGTTCATTTTCCTCATGGTAGTTAGTATGGGGCTATATTTTGGATTTATGCTGTAAACAATGTTGGTACCACAGGGATGGTTTTGTTATCATGAGCAGTGCTTACACAGTGTCAAAGCCTTTTCTGCTTCTCACCCCACCCCACCAGCAAGGAGGCTAGGGATGCACTAGAAGCTGTGAGAGGACAGATCTGGGACAGCTGACCCTAACTGAGCAAAGGGATATCCCATACTGTATAACATCATGCTCAGTTTATAAAGGTGTGGAAGAAGAAGGAAGGGGGACTTCAGGAGTCATGGTGATTGTCTTCCCAAGTCACCAGTACATGTGATAGAGCTCAGATTACCTGGAGATGGCTGAACATCTGTCTGTCACGGGAAGAAGAGGATGAGTTCCTTGTTTTGCCTTCCTTATATGCACAGCTGGTGCTTTACCTGTTAAACAGTTGTTATCTCAAGCCACGAGTTTTCCTACTTCTACAGTTGCAGTTCTGTCCCCCATCCCACCAGGGGAGGAGTGAGCTGTTGTGTGTGATTTTTTCGCTGTCAGGGGTGAATCTATGATAGGGGGAAGTGAGAGCATTGGAGGATTAACAATTTTGCAAATTTTCAAACCTTTGAAAAGTTTTTAGAGTTGAGATGATTCCCTGTACAGCAAACTTAGGTCTACTATCAAAAGTAACCAAAAGGAATTGAAACATCTTTATTCATACAACATGCACTGGTATTACCAAAATCTGGATCACCCACCTCTGCACACACTGAACCAAGTGGCAAAAGATATACTTTTTTAAGAGGGAAACTTCTGCTAGAGCTTTCTGTGAGATTAGCTGCTGGCACAAGAATAAGAGATAAATGTAATCTCTTCAAGAAGTTAAAAGGAGGAAAATTAGCCACAGGGAACCTCTGATGAGGTGAAGGGCAGAGTCCTAGACAGAAGAAAACTGAAAAGCAGGCATACAGGAAGATGTACAAGGTCATGTATGAGAAATAACACAGACATTTGCACATTCTGTAAGGTCATCACTCCCCGGGAAGAAAAAAGGTGGATTTTATAAACAATGAGCCACTAGTTTTAGAGCCATTGTTCATATGCTCATATATTCTAGTATACTCATCTGATTATAAAACTATGTCTTTAAGACAACCCAGTATGATGCCAGTAACACTTTACTATCAATACTTGGCTGAACCTTCAAATAATTTTTTGGCATAATACAGGAAGGAAATCTGTTGGTTCCTAAAGCAGATGAATGCAGCAGTGCAGATGAAACAACCAATTATGGAACAAGATTTTGTCAGAACAGGTAGGTGACCAGTTTTCTCTAAAATCTTACCAAAATATGAAGTGGGATTTCTGATACATTAAGTGCTAAAGTTGAGCACTTAATTAGACTGTCGAATCTAGGAGGACTAGAAGTAGATTAAATGTTGGATATTTATATATAGTGATCAGACACTGCAGTGAAAAGGAAATATTACATGATCATTACTAATCTAAGTTTTAATTAAAATTTAAAAGCAGACAGGTTTTGCACTGCCCTCAAGGGAGACAAAGCTGAGTTCCACTGAGATGGGTTCAAGCGTATTTTTCTCATTTCTGAACTGAATTTGGCATCCAGTCTTTCTAATGCTATTCTCAGCTTAAAGTAAATTCTCCCATTTTTAGCAAGTTACACAGAGGGCCATATTCCATTATTGTTTATTGACTGATGGAATTACCTCACACATTAATAAGATAGTACAAAGGTATCAGTGTTGATGAACACTTTCATTTTAAATCAGTGTATTCCTCTCCAAGAGTTCACTACTGCCTCCTCAAACCTGCATGCAGTGTCCAAGCAAAGCTCACCTCCATGTGAAAAAAGGGAAGAATATTTTAGTACCATCTCTCCCATCTATATGCAAACACATAATAACAGCCAATCTTGCAGAGATTTTTGAATGAAGATTGGTGGTAATGCCCAAGGTATAACAGAAAACATAAGAAAATGCATTTTCATTCCTGTGTAGGGCTGATTGACTTATTCATTATGATTTCATTATGTGGTGAGTTTAACCCTTCTTCTATGTATAAATTGTTTCCAATTTGTTTCTAACTTCTGTAAGAGTTATTCATTATTCATAAATATTGTATAAAGTGTTTAGGTGAACAATTTCAAACTTAATGAATTTTTAAATCTCTTTTTCTTTTTCCTCTAGGAGTGACTGGCCCAAGTCACACAGAACTGACCTTAGCAAATAGTTTTCAGTGCATAGTGATACTCATTAAAGTTAGTATATGTAGAGGTTTTTTCTGAAATGAGGATAAGCATAATAAACCTATCTGGTTAGAAATTTATGGATTATGAATATAAAGTATTGTTGGAAGAACCTAAGGATTATTCCTTAGCACCAACCCTCCTAGATAAGAGGTTGCTGGCCCTCCACGAATGTGGAAAAAGAGCTAGAGCAGCCTGGAGGAGATGAAGGGTTGGGAGTCTGACAGAAAGGATGCTGTCTAGCAATCACCCCAGAGAAAAGTGATGCAAAGACTCAGGAGGGCCCCACATGTCGAGTGACAAGCTCAGGTCTCTGCACAGGAACAAACTCCCTGCACACAACCACTGAGAAGGGGGGAGGGACAATGGGTAACAGCAGAGAGGCCCCACAAAGGCAGGGAAGTGCTGTGCTTCCAGGTAATATTTGGGAGGCAGAAAAAGTAGGAGATGAAAAAAGATATTTTTTTATTGTGGAGTTATAGCTTGCTTATATATTTACAATGTTATTAAACAGAAAAACAGGAATTTTATAAGTGTAAATGTTTCAGAATTTGGAGCACAAGGTGTCATTAACAATTGATATCTTAGAAGAACATTAGACCATGTACATAGAGATAAAACCTGCAGATAAAGAAATGTCATGAATATAGAAATTGAGAAGGAAAGTAAGTCCCTTAATAATAAACAAATGGGGAAAAAAACCACTCAGTTTCATGATAAGTCTTATGTTGAATATGTAAATGTGCCATAATTATAGATTAATGGTACAAAATGGCATAATTAGTTTTGATATGCTATATTGTTATTCACAGTTTCCAAAAGTAGTGTTGTTAGAGAATTCAGCAGCTAAAGAGAAGTAATCTCATGCTTGAATTGATATTTGCTGACATCCCAAGTGTGGGGATGATTAATAATGAACTGCATTTTGATTGCTGTGTTTTCAAGTGTGTTTTAAAAATATATTGTATCCCCATATCCCTTCAAACCCCTGTATGCCCAGTCCAATGGTCCTGTGGATGCTGTTAACTTTTTTAAAGAATGATCTAAGAGAATAAGAATGAAGTTCAGAGGTGCATGGAACAACATTAAGAGAGCATGTTAATGAACAACCCAAACACAAGACTTTCTGCTACTGAGCTGTTGATCAGCGTAATGCTGAGAACAAGGCCATTCAGAGGAACAGGAAGAGACATCTTTAGTTTCTTACACAGAAGGAGGACATGGAGACAGCCTCCACATTTCAAATTCTTTTGTACTTCCCTTTCACACAATACATAGAATGTACTCTGCTCCTGTAACCAGGATTTGTAATGCAAATACATATTTCATAAATACCAATTTCCTGGAGAGTATTTTTCATAAATGTCTTATATGGCAAAGAGCAAGTTAATGCTGCATCAGATTATATCTGGTAATCAGAGCAGCCACACAAGGAACCAAATAGAAAAAAGAAATATTTTTTTAAATGTTCTTTCTTATGTGCTGTTCAACATACATGAACTAACCCAGGCATTCAAAATGGGATTTAAAAATGTCTCCTTGCTGCTGCTTTACAAAATAAAACTTCTTGCTCTTTCCAAAACTAATTCTTAGTTTTCTAAAGTTCAACTTAGGGTTTTGAAGATGAAATAATACAAGTGGCACTTTAGCATTTAACAAAGGCAGGAATTTTTTGCAACTTTTTCAGGGTGTTATTGTCCATTGAGCTAAAAAGTTAAGGCAGCGTGACAATGATACCAGGAGAAGGTAAATACATCCAGTCCCAGCTGAGTTCCTCCAGTGTAGCATGTCATAGGGTTTATGCTTCAATTCCTGGCTTCAGCAGCCATCTAAGAGAAGAATTTGTTAAGTACACGGATGTCTGGAGCAAACTGATTCCTCGGAAATTTGATGTAAAAGCACTGCTCTATTCAAGTAAAACCTCTCTCTTTTTTTTTTTTTTTTTTTTTTCCTGAAGGCCAAATGAGGAGTTTGCCCTCTTTTATATCAACATTTGAATTTAAAGAAAAACCTGCCTTCTCCTACCTCCTCATTTTTATCTTTCCATATGCCTCCATAATGATGTTATAATCACCTTGAAAATATGCGCAAGAACTGAATTCTTCCTTTTAAGATCATTTCAAAACTGAGCTTATGAATATTTGCTTTCTACCATCATCATTGTTGCAGTAATAAATGCTACTTTGGCCTTTAGAAAGAGACCTGACTGAAATACTTAGCAACCCTTCTGCAATTCACAAGTCACATTCATTTCAACTGATTGTAAATCACTTTAGATTTTAAAACAAATTTACTGTAAGAGTATAAAATTATTTCTAGAAAACTTATATTAATCAATTTACACTTATATTGTTAAAATTAATTTAGAACAAATATTTTTTCTCCCTGTCAAGAGCTTCCTGGGTTGTAGAGAAGAAAAATGAGGAAAAAAGTGCTATTTTTTTTCAACTAGTCTGTAAATCTGTTGCCTATTCCCAAAGCCCATGAGCCTCTTTTGAAAATCTTGCTGACTTGAGATAAATGAATTTAAAACTGTGTCCTACTCTTTTTGTTTCTCCTAATACCATCGTTGATATATGAATATCCTAAGGAGGAATTTCTTCATAATAGTGTTAAACAAATTGCTGTCCTTAAAATAAAAGCTTAGAACAACATGTTACAGCAAAAATTAAGTAGCAACACACATACTCAGGAATCTTCTAGTAATGATGCTAACTTACATAAATCCAAAGCCGATCAAAAAACAACAAAAAAAACCACAAAAAAACCCCAACAACACAAAACAAAACAAAAAATAAACATGGTTCAACAGGGACAACAGTAGCAATTTAGTTGAAACCGAAGTAAAACAGAAACTAAGCTACCAATTATTAATCTAACATGTTTTGTTTCAAATGCAGTGTCCTCTTGTCCTTCTCTTTGCTAGAAACAGTGTCCACCAGGCACACAGTAAACAAAAAAATATAACTTCTAGTTCAGGAGGACTACATGCCACCAAGCACATAATGCTAAGGTAAAAGGGCTCTGCTGCAAGAAGACATGAGGAAACAAAGAAAGAAAACCCAAAACAAGTCACATAAGAAGCAGAAATAAATAAAAAATTAGAAAACCACTCAAGTTAATTACCTCAAAAATATCTAGTCCTTACCTATATTTATATCTAATATATTAGATAATAGATAATTTATATAATTTATAAATTATAAATAACAGATAATTTATATCTAATAAAAATATAAAATATTCAATACAGACATTAGTAAAAGCTTTACTTTTTTCAGGACCAACTATATAAACTTCCATGAGAAATCTGTCCTGCTCATTACAAGATGGAGAGAACAGATGCTGTCCCCTATCCTTTCCGGGGAAGATGGCCATTACCAAGTGCAACTTGCCAATACTCTTGTGGAAAGGATGAGAACAACTGGATACTAAATAGATAAAGGAAATACTCTTGAAAAAAGGAAGCATAGGCCTCCTGCAGGTCTGTCACCTCTGACATCCCTGTGCACGAAGCTTCATGTAGGACTTGTCACTGATATTCAGGCAATGGAAATGAGTTTTCCCTGCAAGCATTACTTTAGGTATCAACGTAGGTGTCCTAGTGAGATGAAGTCAATACTAGCTTTTCCACTCATAAAATGTTGCCCAGATGAAATATTTTCATTAGTCTGTTTGCATAACTTAGATTTCAGAAAAAGCTAAGCTAGAAAAGGCTAAGTGAAAGAAAAGCATTAGAAAAGGCTAAGTGAAAGAAAAGCATTAGAAAAGGCTAAGTGAAAGAGCCACAAGTACTATTCACATGTCACTGTTAATCAGCCAGGAGTTACTACAAGGAAATTTTGCCAAATTTGCCTCACTTGTATGGGCTGCTGGACAAGAAGCAAATCCCTGGGAATTTTTTTAATCCTCTGAACCAGTAGTTTTCAAACCATACAGCCAACCTCAAATAAAACTCATGAACTTCCAAGAAATAATTTTAATCACAATTAAACTAGCATCACGCTAATGCAATATTTAGTATTTGGTATTTCATTTAGAATATAACTGGAAAATATTTAGGAACAAAACACACAGAGATGATGCAAGTGCAAAATGAACCATTCTAACCATTCTTTTAGAATAATTTAGATTACAAAAATTTCTTGGTCCTGTGGCTGTTTATAACAGAGGTACAATTCATGTAACTAAAGGTTTGTTCACTTTATTGGCTTTCACTTTACCCCGGTTTTGATTTTCTAGTTCAAGTTATACCATTCAGAAGCTAGAACATCCTTTCCACCTTTGGAAAGAACACAAGAGATTAACTTCAGAAAGCTGAGTAAAAACTAAAAAGAACACAGTAGATGCAGTTTGTAATAAAATCAGCAGTTCTACTTACCTGAATTCATTAGGTGGTTAAGAACTGTTTCTAGCTCACTAGAACTTGTGTTTTCTGCCTGTGCACCCTGAAACATGCTGTGGTGCAAAAGTATCCGTGGCAAATGATTTATCTTTTCTGATGATTAATTTATCTGACAAAAGCATTAACAGATGCTAAAATTTTATTATATAGTCAGTCACAGATAGGCACTACATGAGGAGGAAACACCTCTCCCGGAATTTCTCGACCAAGTCCCTGTTGCAGGTTCAATGAGTCAGAAGGCTTTTTACTTTTATAAAGCCTGCACTGCTGAAGCACATTACATTTGAAAACTGCTGAAGATGTCATCTCAGAGGCAGCACAAAATAATTGTACCACCCAGTACAACTAACCCTACACTCCAGAGTTTTTACTGTACCTCTCTGCGAGAGCTTCTCCAGAATGATCCTTAGGCGCTGAAGTACAGGGGGTGAAATGTCATATTTATAGAAGTCTAGTACTGGCACTTGCTGACATCTCCCAAATATTCCATCTGCAGGAGAGAGAAACAGAAAAGGAAAAATATACATTTCATTTTCTGAGAGGAAGAAATGCATGATGAGATGCGCATTTTCAATGTATCCTAATTATACACTGAAGAAACCTTTTAAAAGACACTTTAAAAAGCTATCAAAGGACTACTGAAGTCATGAGATGGGGTATTTTCTATCAACATAAATAAATACTGGAAATAATATTAGTTGGAGGAAGATTCTATTGTACAAGTTATGCATACAGTTTATTTTATAAAGTAATTTCAGAGTTCTGCCTCCGAAATCTTTTGATGTAAGACTTCTTTACTGAAAATTCAGTGGGAAAAAAACCTTAATGTTCAGTGCCTACTACGTTTCAGATGAAAAGCACAGCAACCAGAAATATAAATATTAATTTGCAGAAACTATAAGGATTTGCTGAAACATTTTTAATGCAGGAGCTGTGTGTTAGTCATTGGTAAATGAGAGCTGAGTCTGTAATGGCTAGCAAAGGCTCATTTCAAGAAATACCCTCTAATGAATGCAATAAAAGAAAGCTGTTCACAGAACAATGAGATATTAATGTGGCCTAATTTATTTAGCTCCATTCCATTTGTCTAAAATGACAGACTCTTCTCATCAACGTCTTTTCAAATCACACCTTCTAATTAATTTAGCTTCTTATTAGTCTTTATTTAGAGAATTGTTCATTTTGAGACAAGCTTCCTGTGTATGTGTGGGAGGAACAGGGAGTTCAAACATTCAAATTACCTTTCTCTCTTTCATACAAAAGACTAATTCAGAGCCTAGGTGCTTCACATACAATCTGACCATCTGCAACTCTAGGCCTCTGAGAAAGAAAGTGGTTTCATTTATTGTTCAAAACAGTTCTGTTCTATACAGTGATCCAAAGGAAGAAATTTAAATGCAACAAGTTTAATTAGCAAAATACTCTACTGCAGCACTATTTTTAACACAGTAATTACTACAGCTCTGATATTACATCTATGCTCAAAAAGGATAGCTACATCAGATTAGCAGAAAATAACAGCAAGCATTAATTTGCAAATGTCCATTACTTTCTGTGGTACTTCTCAAAGCTAAAAGACAACAAATGGGAAATACTGGCCCAGCTGTTCACTAAATAAAAATAATGGCATAAAAGAAAATAAACCAATCCAGGATGCAGAAAAAGGACATTATTAGCCTTCACCGTTGAACACAAATACCTCATTGAAATTAACCAACTTTTGCTTTCTTTGCCTTTGCAATCCTGTCACTTAAAACTGCCAAATTAGGCTTAACCAGAAACTCACAACCAATTCTGTTGCTGGAATCTAGACAAAATTTAGAAACTGCATGCCCTTATCTGGTTTGTTTCTCTGCCACATAATGTATAAAGCAGCCTAACAGCAGATTAAAATATTCATCTCGATTTAAAAACCTGTTGCAGTTGGAAATAAGTATGCAAATGTCAGTCACTTCTAAATGAATGGGTAACAGGAATAAATAAGGTTCTAATTCTGAAAGGAAATGTGACAAGATTTTAGTGTTTCAAAATAAGATTGTTCAAAATAAAATATAACTTGGTTTAGCCAGGTCTAGTTTGGAATACCACTATTACTGATTCTAATCAGGAAAAATTCTATGCTTGTATAAACAATATTTCACAATTTTTTAAAGGTAACATCCCTTAAAAATAATTACAATCTTATTTTAGAGTTCAGAAAGGCATACACATTCAGCACAAACTGAAGTTTTTCCTGTATTAAGTATCATTTCACGAAATCTCCATGGATGCAAAAGCTAATTCACTCCCAAACTCTAAAAAAGACCCAACCTTTTTTCTAAAACCACAGTTTTCAAAAACCTTTAGACTCCTGCATCTCAATAGAACAAAACCTATTTAAATTCTAAAATTAACAATTAGCACATGAGTCTGAGCTGCATTATACAATCTATCAAAAAACACAGGGACTGCTTAGGGAGAAACTGCAAGTTACATTGGCTTTTGTACTTGAAATATGGGCATAATAAGCTTTGAAGAGGCTGCAATCACAAATAGAGCTCCACTCTGCTCTGCTAAATGCTGCACTAGTAGAGGGGAGAAGGAGTTGTATGCCCCAAGGAGCAGTTGGCAAATACCATCTCTAAAACACAGAGGGTCTTTATAGGGGGGATTACAGCTAGATGGGAGTTGTGCAAATAGTAGATTTCATAGTTCTTTTTTTTAAGTATGAATTTTCCTAGGTTTTTCCATTTATTTCAGAGGTTTTTAGGTGGGGTTGACTCTTAAAGTATTTTTTCATCATTATTAATATTAGTATTTATTTCATTAAAAGGTTTCTGTGGCAAGACTTGAAACCTAAAAAATTAAATTCATATTTAGCATTCAGTTTTCAGTGTACCTTCTAATTAAACTGTCTTAAAATTACACAGATTGTGGGTGGTAGAAAAAAATGTAGAAGTTCCTCACCCACCCCCTTTTTCTTTCCTATTTCTTTTCCTGTTTGGCAGATATGGCCCTAATTCAGCAATGTCCAGCAAAAAATTCATTTTCACTTGAATTACAGCTTATATTTAAAAAAACATCCACTTAAATCTGCCATGAACTATCCCAAAACCACTGTGATACTTCCAGTGAGGAAATATTCAATGCACCTTTCCAGACCAGCTGGAAAGCATCACCCACCCCTGGTGTAAAGGTGATGTTGGGCTACTTGAGTGTGTTGGTGCCCCAGCATCATGTCATGCACCTATTTGACCTTTAAAGCCTCCAAGGACCAAATGGCCCAAAGTTTTCATAAAGTAAGAAGGAAAAGCTCCCAGATTTCACAGTTAATGTCAGATGGCAGAGGAAGTTCAAACCATGAGTGAGTCTTTAATAACCACCATCCACTGTATGCATATAGCCCTTAAGAGGGTGTTCATACTAAACTTTGATTAAAATTATGTTCTGAGAAGGAATGGAGTATGCAAAACACATCTGCTCTTTACACATGCCCAGAATGAGGCAGGATTGAGACAACCAATCAATATACACACATGATTGCTAATCAAATGTTATCATTTGCTAACCATTACTAAAATTAGTATCTGGTATTTCCTTAGCAATATTTTATACTCATACTTAGACCTGGAAACATCTGCATTAACAATATGATAATGTTGACTTTTAGACAGCTTTTTTTTTTTTTTTTTTTTCCCCCACATTTGTTTCCAACAAACAGACTAGAACAGAAAAATACTAAACCCAAGGAGACGGTCAGATGCTTCTTTATGTATCTGGCTATTTTGCTAATAAGTTTAAGCATAAATGTTTACAAGCTGTTTTAAATCTTGAATTTTGACAAACATATTACAAAGTTGGGTGCCAAGATGAAAAGATAAAAATTTAATGTAACCCAGGTGCCCAATAAGTTCTCAAAGAGTGGTAGATGAATCTCTTTAGTTTACTAGAGACAATACCCTGGAGCACGATACTTGAATATACTGAATATTTATCAATGCCTAGTGAAAAAAAATACATCTGAAAGGAAAAAACACAAGTTCTAGAAGGAAGGGTTTTGAGGAAGGGTGAGAAGCAAATAGAGAACTTGCATCTTAATTCATTGTTATTGCCCATTTTGAGATGAATTAGTGGATATTTATAATCTCTATTATCTACAAAGGAGGGAAGCACTACTTTGCAGTAGTGACTGACATCTAGGTACTGAAAAGAGCACAAAAAAAATATACTTTGAAACACAGCTTTGAAATGTCTCTTTGCCAGCAGGTTCAGATGGTACAATAGGCATCATGAGCTTAACAGGTACCGAAAAGTCTTTGGAAGCTTGCACTGAGCAACCACCTCCACGTTGAAGGTAAGGTCATCCAATTAATTTCAAGAAGTGTTTCCTCACGCTAACAAAAACCCACTGTAGAATAAACTGTCCTTGTCTGGAGAGACATGTCTCATCCTGGGAGCACCAAGGATGGATAATCTGCAAAACTGACACCAGGATGTATCCATGGTTCCTGTTGAGTGAATTTTGCTACTGGGCAAAGCTACGAGGACTGGGAGAGACACTGGAATTTGTCTGCAGACTGATGAAAGCTTGATGGATGCAAACTAAAAGATTATGTTCTGCAGTAATTACCTTTCTCATCCAGACCATTTTCCTACCTAGAAAGTTTGGACCCAACGATCCTTGAGGTTCCTTCCAGCCTGGCATTCTAGAAACTATTTAGATCTACAGTGAAATTTTCACATAGTGCTGCTAAGTGACCTTTGCATAGGAGCCTTCAAGCAGAGGCTTTGAAGAACCCAGTTCTGCTCTTCCAGCTTCCTGCAGCAACAAGAAAGGAGGGGGCTTTCCAGTGGCAATATTCACACACATGGATCAACCACCATTTCAGGTTCCTTACCCTAATTAACCGACAGCTGTTAAAAAACAATAAAGAGCTTAGTATAAAACATTTTTTTCCCCATATTGTAGACATCATGCTTTGCTCCTGTGTCATAACATAAACAAAAAAGTCTGCAGCCCCTGCAGTGTGTCAAATGGCATCTGCTGACACCTTTGACTGGATGTTCATGTCCTTGCAGCTAAACAGAGAACTTCCTCCAATGCCTCTGAAGACTTTTCAGTGGACATCATTCTTCAGCCACTAAAACTTATGTAAGAAAATTATTCTTTCTTCTCACTGAATATAGGTATTACTTCACACTCCTTCCCCCAGATATTGGTTTAGGGCACTGGAAGGTCCAAAAGTAGTCCAGGGCTGATGAAAAGCCCAGTGCTTGATATATTATAACCCAAGGTTAAAGCCTGAGTTGCCTGCTGGAAAGATTAAATCATGGGAAGCATAACATTTGCATCTCAAAAGTCTCATGATACTAGACTTCAAGGTCACAGATGTGGAATGTTTTAGTATGAAGGAGACTGTTCAAGTATTTTACTCTTCTGTCCCTGCTATTTCTCTCCAGTAAGGTGTTTGCTTTCAAAATCCTTTTTAAAAAATAATAGACTAAAAATGGAAATGTTACGGTTCCTTGAAGAGAGCATTAAGCCATATACCAGGAGGCTTTTTTTTGGAGAAGAAATAGTCCACAAACGCACACTCAATACCTAATAGTAAGCTCTTCAGCAAACAGAGTATTTTTAATATTCCATTCATTAAGAAAGATTTTTTCATAATTTATACTTCTAATTTTAAATTCTCTTTACAAGAGAGGTAGAGATGACACAGATGGAGCAACAGTGGCTTCTACAGCGTCATTTCTCACACAATGTTCTAAAAATATTACTCCAATGCTTGCAAACAGCAAACGCTTCCAAGTCTCACTGCAGTGCTTGGTCAGAAAACCTGTAATCCCCAAAACCTGCACAATAAAACCTGCAATGGACCCTGCAGCCTTCCTGGGAGGCAACCTCCCCGTGTTTAACTTTTAAAAGCTTTTTACCATTTTATTTTGCCTACCCTTGTGCAGCCCATGGTCATTTTTCTCTGTCGGAGCAGTAACAGTGGCATCTAGTGGACACTTTCCTGCTCAGGACTCTGACCTGCAGCCTACTAATCCTCACATAAATTTATTGCTTTCAGATTTGTTTGGCTTCATCTGGAATATACAGCTCTGCAGTGACAGCCACACTCAGTCTTCCTTATCCTAGAGGCTGAAAGGCATGTGGAATTTTAACTTAATATTAGGAATACAGTACCAAAAAAGAAAAAAAACAAAAAACAACCCAAAGTGCACCCAGATTGTTTTCAAATGTCTGTGATGGTATTCTGCTTTTCCTAGTGTGTAAGGCACTAAACGTTATGTAATAAAAGTCCTCAGCTTTAAATATAAAAGAAAGCATTTTTCACAATGTATGTTGTAGATTTTACAGAAACACCATAAGAGGCAGAAAACTAAAATGTAAGATGTTCTAACTTGAACATTTGTTTTATTCAACAAGAAAATACTGTGCAGTGGTTACTCTTAGTAACAGCCTAGTAAAGCAACTCTTCCCCAGTTACTATATACAATGCTGTCAAGAACACAAAGGTAACTTTATAAATTCTGCTGAAAACCAGGCCACCTTCAAGTCCTGTATAAGGACTCTAGCAGGATTTAATGCCTTTCCTCACCTTTTTGGACACAAGTATTTAAGGAAAAAAGGTCACAGGCCACTTGCTTTTAACCAGAGAAACCTAAAACCACACAATATTTCTTCTTATTGAAAGAACTGGGTGGCACGTTAATGATTATGGAAGTGCTCATCTTAAAAGACAGAGTTCACATTAGGAGCAGCATTAGGTAGCTGTGGTGCAAAGGGTGTGGAAGGGCAGGATTTGCCAGGCTAAAAATCATCCCAGGGTATGTCTGAGGGTAAATCATTCCTCTGGGCTGTACAGTACCCTCATCTCAAGGAATAATTCCGAGAGCAAGTTCTGAAGCACTCTGTTCTTCCTTTATAAATAAATAAATACATTTTTAAAATGATACAACCTTCAACACAGGGGAGATACGAGGCCAGGAACTGTTTCTGTGCTAACCTGCTAAATTAAGTAGTGGATTGTCCCAAAACATTATGCATACTTTCACTCAAGAGGTTCTTTTAAGTTACAGCAGAAATATGGAAATCGTGAAGAAAGTAAATAAAAACTTCTGCTCTCTTTTGTCTACAGGGAAAGGAGAGAAGGAAAGGACAGTGGAAAATCTAGCTACTGCTTAACAAAGCAAGAGGAGAGCAGGCTCACCATGAAAAGTGCTGCCGGCTCCCAAAAAGCCCCTAAACTGCTCAGCTAAAAGAATGAGAGGACCAGATTTCAATATCTGCTTTCTGTGATTCAGTGCACAGGAATGAACCTCAGTCATAAACAGGCCTCCCAGTCACTGAAATCACACCATGTCTTGGGAGTAAAGGGCAGGAGGGAGTATAAGGAAAGGAAAAAGTAGATGAAAAGAGGCAAATCTTAAATTTTTGCTGCTAGAGCTAATGTTCCAGCTGAATAATGCTTGAAGAACTTGGTACTTCTAAGAGAACCAAATTTAAATTCCCCACAGTCAAGGCAATTATGTGGAATGAAAGCTACGGGTTTGGCTCCATGATGAGAACAAGAATGAAAAAAACATTGACTGAACATCTTCTACATCCAGGTGACCACTACAGTCTGTAAGCCACAGAAACCACCTGCCTCTAATTTTTCATCACAATGACCAATCCAGACTTGAGAAAACCTTTGAGAAAAAGCCCAAGTTCTAATTGTAATAATAAGGGGCTTTCCTAAGCAAAATATTATTATTAATAACTATAAGGGGTTTTCTTAAGCAAAATTATATGTTCAATACTGGCTATGACACCTATAAGAAAAAAGAGCTTGCAATGAAAATCATCTGAACATCATCTCCTTTTTTTGGTCATATTTGGTACTAAGGAGAAAAAAGAGGAAAGATTTAAACATATAAAGCCTATTCCAAGAGAAAAAATACTTTAAATTCAAGTGTAAGTGAAGGTATTAATAGGTTTACAGAAAAACTCTTTTCTTTAGCATATTTTGTCATTGGACTGCAATATTAATTCCTAAGTTGATACTACACCTATCTCATTAGCTGGAAATCTGAGCCATGTACCACCCACCATCTACAGAAAGCAATTTCTTTCCAAAAGACAGACAGAATACTGCACCAAATTCTGACCACATAATTACTGGAAAATATGAATAAACAACAGAAGTTCAGATAAAAAGGAGAGAAAGGAGGTAGCCACACAGATCCTTAAGCACTGAACATCTGGTTCTTTGCAGGGAAAGACTAAAAGTTTATGCAGCCTAGTTGATTAATTATTTATGACATTGGGAGAAATGGAGTGAAAAGACAAAATGAACACCCTGAACCAGAACAAGTTTCAAGCAGGGAGAGACTATTCTAAAGCTGTTCAGCTCACTCCTGGAAGCGTAATGGAGCTCCTATTGCTTGCACTGTTTAAAATTAACACAGAGCAATGAGGAATGGTGAAACATGAGCAGTTCTTTTCTATATTACTCGGTATGCATTTATGAACAGAGGTTACTGGAGAAACTAAGAATTTATTTATGGAAGAAATGAGATGCAAATATACTAATGCTTATTTATGCACACTAATTTTCCAAGTATCACTGAGATGTACTTCAGTCACTTCAAGGATCCCCATTATGTTTTTGGTTGCTGCCAAGAAACACTTTGGTGCTGGCAATGTCTTTACTCTGTGATCAGATTATGGCTGCTCTTGCATCTGTATTCCCAAGGCAAAAATAACTCTGCAAGGAAACATGTTTAGCAAAGTGAATTTCAGAATTAATTTTCATTTTTTAATAAAAACAAAGTAGTGAAACTTTTAACTTGCGCTAAGTACCAAAAGCTTATCTTTTAATAGTTATTTATTGCAGGTTTGCAGGAGATGGTGTTCTCATGAAACCATGGCTAATGACAATTCATCAGATGCACTACCTTATAGTTAGATATAGTTAGAACAAACTTGGTTTATTGGTGACTTTTGCCAAGCTTGAAGCTTTCTAGTTCTTTACTTCAGTTTAAATACTTACTGAGACAGCAGATTACTTCTGTAATCTGAGCTAATGAATTTATTTCAAAATTGAATTGACTTCAGACATGCATGAAGTTATAGTAATAAAGTTCTCCATCTTGTTTCCCTAGATGCAAAGTATTGCAAAAATTATGGAATATTATGTTATGGCAACCTGAAACACCAGCAGAAATTTTAAAGACATTCCTTTATGAAGGGGAGGGGAACCCCCTATAAACCAGATTAACTTCACAGAGCACTGCACCCTCTGAACTGGTTAAAAATGTTTTGAGCTATCTCAGAAACCTCTGCATCTTCTTGAAGTATGAAATCTCCTCACACTTAGAGAAGCCACAGCCCATCAACCTCCCTTATGCAGCTTATGCATGGGCACTAAGAGGAGCCAAGAACCTTACCTCAGACTTCCACAGAGGGATGCTAACAATGCATGCTCTGGAGAGTGTGAAAAATTTGACAGTTTTCAAGCCAGATGTGCTTTAAAATAGCTCAATATGATGATACATACCAAGGACAACCTATCAGAAGCTGTATTTGGAAAAGTTATTTCTATCACAACAAATTAGAGGTCTGGACACAGCTGTCCCCTCACTGTGCGACAGAGCCTGAGCACTGCCCACAGCTTTGGTAACAGCAATAGGTGAAGGATGAGACACTGCAGTCTCCCTCACTTGGTTCAGACCCCAGTGTTCAGTCTGACACAATACCAGGGCAAAAACATTAAAAAGATTTGTGGCTATAAATGTTGGAATAAGGAGGTGACATCATTTAGTATGCAGCATTGATGATATCAGTGTGGGAATATAGAGTTCCAGTGTCTGAATTTTACAGTCAGTGATAAATTTTGGAACAGACACCGAGAGAAGCAAAAGAGATTATCTAGATGCTGGAAAAAGCCCTATAGCAAAACACCTTTTCCAGTGCTGTCTTCAGGACAGATGATCTTTTGTCTCTCTAAGGAAGCCTGCAAACAGATGAAATTATATGGGAACAGAGATCTGAAGCAGGACTGGAAGAACTTTAGTTCTCTTCAGTTTTGTGTGTTACAGTTCATAACAACTTTTAAGATTTGCAGTGCCTGAAATTATGGTAAGAATGAATCCGAGAAACAAGATTTTTCTGCTTTTGCAACAGGAGCAGAGACTCCTCATATGTGAAATGTGAACTCTCAAATTGCTTCCTATTTTATTCGCAGGATAGATAAAACTTACAGGAAATATTTAACATTTGAGCATACTTGTAAGTTGTAATATGCTTTTTAAAAATCTGTATACACTTAAAAGCCATTATTTAACAGGAGTTTGGGAACAGCCTTTAAGCTGCTTTATATTCTCCTACCATTTGAGTGGTAACTACAGAAGTTGAGCACTTAACACTTATGCTCTTCAAAGAAGAAAGAATAAATAAGAATAATTTTGAACAAAATATTCATGCCACAAAAGGAGAAAACAACAGTTCAAAGATGCAAAATTAAAACAGTTGAAAGCCAGGACTACAGGATCAGAAAAAAAAAAACAACCCACTGAAATATTTTACCAATGAGTGCCATACTGTATCTTTCCAAATTTCTCCCTCATACTTATATTGCTTATGAAGCACTAGATTCTTTCTTGGGATAACAAAAACTACACTGAAAATAGTACATCCATTTGTTGTCTCTTCTTATACTCCAGCTGAATGCTCTTCAGGTAGAAACTGTCACTTTTTTTCCTGGTATGTTTTGATAGAGTTAACAAAAAAGGACTGTGATCCTAAGTGAAGGAAAATGCCTCTCCCCAAAATCTGTTCTGAAGCTTCAATGGATTATTGAAAAAATAACACACATTTAAGTAATATTGCTGAATTTATGACACTTGTTAGCTAAATATCCATTTAGATCCCTGAAGATTGATTTCTTCAGCATTTCACCTCCGAGTGTTCTGCCAGTGCTTTGCCAGTCCCCAGTCATTCAATCTGCCCAGCCTATGTCCCCATTACAGAAGGCAGGTTTGTGAAGGGACAGCAGCTCAAGGGTGGTGACATGGACATCACCAAAGACCTCTCCAAAGGTGAAAACAGAAACAGAAATGCACATTCACTAATTAAAGCAAGGGGATAAACCAGCATATTAAAGGTGAGAGAGGAGAAAGAAAGAGGAATCCTGACGAAGGACAAAGCTTCTATCCAGCTTCTCTCTCTAGTCATATTTCAGCTCTAATTTTCCAGTCAATAAAATGCTTCAATGAGAAAATGTAATTTGGATTACCGAAACCACAAAGATTTCCAAACCATTTACAGACAGAAACAGTTTTCAATGCATCTTGACATTTTTGTTTAATCTACAATAGCATTGTCCCAAAGACACCAACCAAACCAGTATTTTTTAAATATGCCTCTTAACTCAGCTTCTGCATATCTAGAAATTGTAGTAATTTTACAAAGTGTTTCATTTATTTCTTCACTGTCATTAAGAACAGGAGCCAGACACAACTGTTAAAAATATTTGCTGTTATTTTCACTATTCATGAATGGGCAGTGTTGGAAAAGAACATCCCATTTCCCCCACATCTGTAGCATCAGCCTTTCAAACAAAAATGTTTACCCTGAAGTTATGAAAGGACAGTCCAGAAAACAACCTACAGATTTTAACAAATCCGAGATTTTTAAGTCAACACCCTACATCTTTTGCACAAATTTGCAGCTAAGTTCATATTCTGCCTAAACCATTGACTGCTGTCATATTTGGTGCAACTTGTTATGGGTGGAAAGATAAGCAGCAGGGCAGCAAAAAGCGGAGGTTTATCTATGGCAGCAAATCTCCTCAATCAACAGCACTCAGCTCTGCTTAACAGCCGTTGCCAAGTAACAGGGAGCAGCTTTTCTTATCGGCTTCATAATGTTTCATTGACTATTCAGACTAGAATAGAAAGCTGTGACACTCGGGGTTATAAGCAGCACAAAATGAAAATGGCATATTATGTGGTATGAAGAAGAGAAATCTTTTAGCCCTCACCTTATCAGGCCAGTGACTGTTACTCCAAAAAAAAAAAAAAAAAAAAAAAAAAAAAAAAAAAAAAAAAAAAAAAAAAATCATCATTTTCTGCTCTGCTTATTTTAATATCAGAAAACAAACAGAAAAATATCTACATAAACAAGATTTTTTAAAAAATTGTTTGCAGGTCCTCAGCAATTCACTGACATTCCTGGTACCCCTTATACAGAGAGACAAGGGTTGCACAGATCCCTATTCCATTACTAGAAAGCAAGTGTTGAATGCTTATTCTGAAACTACTGCAGCAGCTTCAATATGCTGAGGGATGTTTTCTCACAGTAGGTGGGATATCCCTCAAACCTTGATAACCATGACCAGAATAAGACAACCTACACAAAACTGACAACATTACATTTCTTTAACAAGATTACTACTTCTCTCTGTCTTCATTGCTGCACAGGTTCTGATTTTCTATTTGAATATTGATACTCTTCATGTACTGGAAGAGGAATAGCAAAGCCTTATTGCATCTCCTCTGATTATGATTTTTTAGTATAATCACCTTTTCTGATTATCTGGTTACTCAAAGTTAAATCTGGAGCCATCCAGAACTATGATGAATTGTAGCTGTCAGTGTATTTGCATATTGTAATCAGCATATACAGAATTATATCATTACCCACCACAGGAAAAATGGTGAGAGAATATTCTTAGTCACAATCACTGTATCAGACAACTTAATGATATTGTGCCCAAATCAGAAAATACTTTTTCCTTATGCTACCCTAAAGAATGATAAACCATCCCAAAGTCGCCATATCCAGAGGGCTATGACCCCCTCAAAGTTATGTCTTCCATATATTTACCCATGCTCAGAAAATAGAAGGAATATTCTGCAGCAAATTTTATACTCATGGAATTCTCTGCTTCTCACACGAAGTTCAGGTTAGCATTTACAAGCATTTGAGGTTGCAAGTACTTCAGAAGGATGTTGTGCTATTCAGTGTCCCTCATCACAAATTTCCATGCATTCTGTTAGTAGTATGCACATGCCTAAATTTGTAGTCATTGCAAGTCTCCCAAATGCTACTTGGAATAATTAGTATAAAATAACTGTTTGCTTCAGGAATTGTTTCTACTGCAGCCTTAGTGTTACATGGATGCCTTGCTTTAGAAAAACCTGAAAAAATAAAAAGCAGTTGCAAACCACTGCAAGTGTCATATCACACTCGTCAGGAAAGTGTAAAGCTTTGCTGTAATATGGAGCCCTTAGGATGAATATCAGCTACTGAAGCAGAAATATCCCTTTCTTTGCCACTGAAGTTTCCTATGCAGATATGATTTCAAAGTATTAATTGGGCTTGGGTTGAAATGGCTCATGTGATCATGATACAGTGTGATATGGCTATGGGCTTTCTTACATTTAGAATTAATTTCACCAAGGCATAATCACCAGTCTTCTTTCAGTGAAAAAAGACTTGAGATACACTCCTAAAGCTCATCACAGTCTCAGTAGGAAAACTGCAGTTTTATCTAGACAATGTATTTAGATGATCTAAAGAAGCATTATCCTCCACCTGCTTATCCCCTTCCATTTTTCACCATTAACGAGAACAGAGAAGTTTCAAAGAAGATAAAGTATTTTTTCTAATAGCAAAGTTTATTCTCACAGTAAATGGCTCGATTTTTAGAAAAAAGCATTTTTTAATCTGATTCAACCCTCCAAAATTTGAATATGAGATTGGACAGATAAGTTAGGAGGGTACAGCTACAGGTTTCCTCCCGAACTAACAAAGAGACAGAGGCACATGGTGAAGGGAGATTTGGCTATATAAAAATCTAAATTCTCAAATCTATGTGCTTTGATATGAATGAAGACACAAAGTGCTGGTAAATGGCTTAGCCATAACAAAATAACAAACTAGAAACTAATAGGATCTAAGTTTGTAGCTGGGTTTCTATTATGAGTTTTATGATAAAAAACCTTGGCTTTTTAGCTAATAATCAACTAAGAGGAGATATTACACCTGTGCCAACTTGCTTGACCACAACAATTAAGTATAATAAAATTCAAATTAATAAATTACTGATTTGAATGTATTGATTTATCAGACACTGAATTCCAAATATATTCCCTTCACTAAACTTTAGTATTTGCAAATAAATTCTCTTCATTACACTTTCATGAAGCTATATAATCTGTAGAAAAAAAATTGGGAACAGTGATTTTGTTTCTTAGGACTTCTGCTTTTTTACTGTAAGTCAGGGCAAGAGTGTTAACATCTTAGTCACGAAGAGGTAACAAGGTTCATTAAGCACAAATTATGGCATAGACTGAAAGAGGCAGAATAATGTGTTTTGTCTTTTCATCTCACAAGCAAGTGCAGCCTGATATAATTGAGAGGCCCCTTCAGCCATGACCACACAGAAGCATTGCAGGTGATTGTAGGACTTAAGTTTCAGTCCCATCAAGAAGACTGCACCTGCCCATGGGGCAAAGCACTGTCAACTTGTCCATCACCTGAAGTTTCTTCTTAAACAAAAATTAAAGCACACGCAAAAAAATATCTGGCAGTTGATAAAGAGTATCATGTTTTTTAAAATCCTTTTAAATTTCAGATTGAGTAGTGTATAAGTGTTCCTGTGCCATATCAGTAGCAACATTACTGTTCAGCATTCATATCAGGATCTGTAAGGGCCAGATTTTCAAAGCTGAGCACATACACTTAAGGAGTAATGGAATAAAAGTATCACATAGGCACAGGTAGGGAGATCCACAAGCTATGTGTGCATTAAATCAGTCAGACAGGTTTTTTCACTGGCAAGCAAACACTAACTGCAAGTGCAGATACAGGAAGCATTACCATATTATTATGTACAACCCATGGAAAGTGACTAGACCAAAATGAGGCAGAATTTAATGCTGGTGTTTTGATTTCTGTCCCAAAGGGTGAGGGTTTTTATCCAAAAAATAATCCTAAGAACCCTGGCATGTTGTTTCAGTCCATTCATGTTTTCAGTATCTGGGGTGGAAAATGGGGGAAAAGAATTGGCTGAATAGAAGATAATGCTAAGCAGATATTAGAGTAAAAAATTTTGCAAAGCAACATGAAAAAAATCTGAATTTATTTTTGGTATAAAATCTTATATTGAAAAATAACAAGCCTGGAAGTAATTACGGGGAAATATAGTTTCCATACAGATCTATCATTAGGCTTCATTCAAGTAGAACCATTAGAAGTGCATTCCTTTTACCTAAGGGTGAAGCACTTATGCTAAGCTGCTTCCATGCATTTAAGGAATTGTTTTCAACAGCACTCTGGAGTTGTGTTTCCTTTTTTTTTCTTTTTTTTCATAAGAAGGTTTCAGAATAATTTCTACAAAACCAACATGGATCATCTTTAATTACTGCATTGCAACCATGGCTATTTAAAAACCCAGTCTCAGCAAAGTAGATGACAAACATTAATGAGCAGTAATGCACACATGGTATTGTAAATGAAAGGATAATGAAAGCAATTTATTTGAAAATTAAAATATGATTAAGAATGGCAGTCTGTACTAGGACCCAGATGCCACAAAAAGCAACCAATGTGTAAGCAGACTGTCATTAATTTGAGAACTGTATGAAATTGCTTTCCTTTCTTGGACAGTTTTTAATATAAAGTATCTTTACTAATGGACAGCATGTATATGCTGGAAGCCAACAAGACCTATTGAGATTTTTAAAAGAAATAAAGAATACTAAAGGGAAAAATCTCCAAGAGAAGACTCTCCAAGAGAGAAAAAGTATATTTAGAAAATATTTCAAATTTTAGGTAGGATGAATTGCACTCTGCAAAAGCGACTCTCTACATTGTCTCTGGAGAGATTGTGAGGTCCTCCCTTACACTCTGCAGAGCTCCTAAACCAAGGACAGGTGAACTTGGAGCCTATCAGGAGGTACTCACAGCAGCACCTGATTAGGAACAGACACTCGTGGACAGCCTGAAAAGCAGGTGCACTGCAGTTAGGTAAATGCACGTAGAGGAGGTCTAGAAGCAATTTACTACAATAGTATTGCCTTTGACATCTCTTAATCAGCCTTTGAGATAATGTAAATATATTTAGCATCTAAACTGGTTCCATCTGTATACTGTGGGCTGCTTCATCAAATCTCCATCACTTCAAGGGCCTCTGAATTTTGTTCCCAGTCAAAGTATTGCATACCTTGGAAAACCTGAATTAGCAATAGGTACTAAAATTAATTTCTCTTTGTTGTTTTGTTTCTTTTTAAAGTGGCTGCATATGCCAAGTTGCCAATGATACAGCAAACCATATTCAGCAGATTGCTATGAAGGTTTCATGCCTACTCCCCTTTCAGCATTTGCATGTGAAAATTTCAACTTAAATAATTTCGAAGGCAATACCTCAGAGGTGCTTGAGCTCCATGATAAATTACTAATCCACACATGTCCAAAATATACAAGTAAGACAGGATGCATAAAAAAGTCATTGAGAAAGTTTTAGCCTTTAAAAAAAAAAAAAATCTGATTAAAACACAAGTAGGAGCCATGCTGAGAAAAGTCAAAGGTGGCTTTTCTGTCCTGGTGGTACCAAGTCCCCTTGTTCTGTTTCTTCTGGGGGCTTAGAGGCAAACTCATTGCTCCCTGCAGCCTCCTAGAGAGAAGGAGAAGGAGATGCTGAGGTCTTCTCCCTCTTACCCCATGGCAGGATACATGAGAATGGTTCAAAGCTGTGCCAGAGCAGCTTTAGACTGCCCATTAGGAAGCACTGCTTTACTGAGAGGGAAGCCAAACACTAAGGCTTCCTAGAGAGGTGGCTGATGGTGGTTAAGAGGCATTAGGACAATGCTCCTAACAACATGCTTTAATTTGGTCAGCCCTGAAGTGACCAGGCAGTTGGATTTGATGATCACTGTAGGTCCCTTCCAACTGAAATATTCTAATCCACTTTTCAACTTCAAAGCAAAATGCAATGCTATGCTGCTATGAACAGGACTTTGTTTTCCACAAAAAACCCCAGTGTTTTCTACTGTATCTAAGGGATAAGGAGAACTTAGTCAATACCTGGCTACTTGAGGACATGGAAATCCTCCTGGTAAGGCTGTACCCTGTTCAGCACTGCAGGAAATTTCCATCCATTTTTGCACTGGACAATATATAACATATAAAAAATTATGTATATACTACGACTGTAGAAGTAAATATCTAATCACCTAAGACAACTGTTAGGTTTCTTTAGGTAACACCTCTATCCCAGCTGAGCTGACCTGATACCTAATCACTACCAACAGGACAAGAAAGACAAAGAAAACATTTTTAGGTGTAGAACTCAAAGCCTTAACAAAAAGCTGCCCCCCTGTCAGAATATGTTTTTTCCCCCATCCCTTTTTTTCTCCCTACTGTTGCATTGATTTAGCTGTTACTAAATTTTACAAAGATTTTTAGAATTTTCAGCTTCTAATTATTTCTGTCAATCACACCAATCACTCAACACATCTTAAAAACCGCTTGGATCTCTGCTTGAACAATGCCACATTTGGGTAGGTGACAAGGGCTAATCATCAATGAAAAAATATAAATAGAACCAATGGCTGCTTAAAATATATTTTAATCCTTAAGAAATCCACTGGGATATTAACAAAAGGTGGTTTTGTCTGCAAAAAGGCATTAACATAGCCATTTATAAAACTAATAGGAAAGCGAGCACTGCTCCAGTAATAATGAAAGTACACTGCAGAATAACATTATGGAAATAGGAAACCAAATTGAAGAATTGACCTTGGGGCCCTGGCTTATCCTGGATGAAGATGACTTGTGAAATGAAAATTTGGCTGTAATTTGCTCTTGCTTTCCCTAAAAGGTTGAAGGCATTTCTATTCCAAATGAATAAAATTACTGTTAATTTCCTAGCATTAAGCAGGATGCTCTAAAATATAGTTAAATGTATTCAAATACACCTTCAAATCTTACTTTTATTTGCAGAAAACTAAAATGGTTTTTTTGTGATTTTTTTTAACAGTCAAGTTCTAATAGTTAATTTCTAAATTACTTCAAGAGAAGTACCTGATACAACTGAATCAGCTGGACACACTGTAGTTACATATCAAGTGTTTATTCTTGATTCAACAGATTTCACTGGTCTGAGCATTTAATGCTATGAGTGAATGGGAAATCCAGAACAGAAGGACATTCCTTCAAATAAATTTATTGCTTTCAAATAATGGTAAAAAATTATAATCTGTTATAGATAAAAAATAACAGCTAAAAATATGAGTGTCATAGCTGCATCTAACATGATACCTACTTGATAGTAAAGCCATCAGTGTATCCACCTCAGGGATGGACAAATGTCATAATATGGTGGTTCAAGTCAGAATTGAAACAAATCTAAGCAGATATCACAGTTGAATCACATGCACAAAATAGAAAAATTTAATACAATACTGTTCATGAAGGGAGCAGGCATATGTTTAACTGCACAAGAGTCAAAGGAAAGGAGCATGACTGTAAGATCCACAAGTCTTCCAGCATGTCTTTTACACCAGTAGTTTTAATTTTTTAAATGATAATTGTGCCTAGCATCCTCAATAATTGTTCAAGTTATATGTTTAAAATGGAAACAGACTACAAAAAACCACTCATATGTAGGCTTACATATAGCTGTATTTTATTTATGGATATATATTTTAATACTATCTATACACATAAAACAATAATTAAAAAAATCTCAAAGAGATTATATTAATAAGTATTTATCATTTATTCAAATATGGATACTCAAGCAGGAGCTGGGCAATACCAGCTAGAATGACAAGCAATACTAAACAGTGCAATTCCCTGAACATACTTGGTATGCTTCACAGAGGAGAATTTCAAGAAGGCATTTGAAGGACAGCTTTAAGTTGGCTTATGAATGGTTACAAACAGCTTCTGTCAAACATGAGGGATATAAGGGAGAAGGGTAAAGGTGCTTATTTGAAAATGAATACAAGGAAGATAAACCCTGAGGTAACTGGTAAAACAGAAAAAGGAATTAAAACCTGTAATATTTATAAGAAATGCACCTAATGCATATATAGCCTGTATTCAAGATGAGAAAAATTCTCAAATTACACACCTAAGCATAGAGATTCTAAATTCTCTATGTATTTTCTCAGATTTTAGATTTTAAAATAATAGTTTTTAATTTAACAACCTTTCCAAAATCTTATGGTACAGTATATGATTGATTTTCTTTCATTTAGCATAGTGGAAGTGAAAACCTTTCAGAAATCCATTATATCTAAAAAATATTTAGTAGCAACTTATCAATTTTTAATATTTTTTTTTTCTTTTTTCATTCTACAGTAGATTAATATTTGCTCTAGTGTTTCACAACAGAGATAAGGTAATGCAATTTATATGTCATGTGCCCACCAAGCTGCAGTCCCAGTCTAAGACAGGGCCCAGCCTAGTGTGCACTGGTAAACTAAACCTCCTGGGCATTCTGCCTGCACTGGTAACATGTTAGAAAGGTCTTTGGTATGGTACTGTCCCAACTAATTCTCTTCCACACTAACCATATGGGTAGTTCATGTGCTACAACATTTCAAGACACACCTGCAGAAATCAGGGCAAATCTGGATGGCTGTGGACCAAAGCTGGACCATTCTGTCCTGCTCAGATGCAGGGCCAGATGGTGGCCAGTGGGCCATAGCTATTTCTGTGGCCCATATAGCCAATATATTTTTAAGCACACAGCATAAACAGCAGTAGATATTGATTCTCTATTTCTTTTCTTGAAATACCTATGCATCTCACAAGCATCTGAGACCATTTACAGAAGTGCAATTTCATGTAAAGGACAGGATAGCAACTGAGGCTAAAGGCAAAAATGGGACATGAGGATGAAACCAACTTCCTCTAATATATGTTGTTTATCACAAAATTCCCCTGATAAATTATATCAGACTTTGCCTTCAAGACATTTCTTCAAGACGTTTTTTTCTTGTCAAGTTACCTACCTGCAAGGCATGTCCAGAGCCCAAACTCTTGTAAGGATCCTCTAAGTCTGATTCTAAAACCTATCCATGAGTCATCAGCACCAACCTGTTCTCATGCTAATACTGACCTTCAACTTAAATAGCCCTTTTCTCTCCTTGATACTATATCAATAACACACTTAGAGATATCAGCTGTATCATCAGTATCATCTCCTGGGCTCAACAGCCCAGGCTCAATAGGCTGTCCTCCTCTCCTTTCTTCACTTAGGAGACATTTCATTCTCTAATCTTATTACCAGCTGTCTTTCTGCAGATATCCAAGTTTCAACTCTATCTTCTTCAATATACTTGAAAAATGCTCATGCCTTTATAGACTGTTACTTGTTTATCCCTGCCTCCATGTACCTAAATAGATGCATACTAAAATTGCCATGGTCTTTCACAGTAACATGTTAGGATGTACAATCACTCCACAGGTGAAACACACATTCAGACACTTCTCTCTTTCTGATATTTCCAACTGAGAATGTTCTAACAGTCAAGCATTAATTCCTTGACTCTATGACCTTTCACTTTGTACTGTTCATGACTGGGTAATTCTATTTCTCAGAGCTACAGGTTCTTATCAGTGTAATATTCCTCTTCTCTTTTTAGAAAAAAAGAACAAACTCTGTTTTCTGCCAGCACTACCTTACTATTTGTCCTAAAGTCACCTTTGAAAACATTAAAAACAAGTTCTTTTACAAAATCAGTTCTTCCAAGTACTTTTCTCATCAGTAGAACCCCTTGCCATATTCTGCTGAGACAGTATTCACTTTAGAAATTCCTCTCATAGTCTCTGAACTCTGAAATTTAAAGAAAAGTTTGTTACGCAGACCAAGTGCTTTCCTGAAATTTCATTTGAGTCCACTGCCTCCATTTGCTGTCTACAAAAGTTCTCCTTCAAAAATAAAGCTGGGCAAAACAAAGAGAAATTTTTCAGGCCACTGGTATGATGTATCTTCAGTAGATTTATACGGTCATCTTCCCATTTAATTCAGATCAGATTTTCAGGCTTGCATATTTCCTGCCTCACACTGCCTTTCAAACATAAGCAACATTACCTTTTTTTCATGCTGTTGCTGTGCTTACAATGCTTGATGCCAGAACCACTGTTGGTGTGCCAGTTCTTTCAGGAAGCTGGGATGCAGATCATTCAGCATCAAGCTCTTTAATGGAGTTTTACTTTAGTTACAGTAACTCCTGGTTTTGCTAATGACTGCTCATCTCAGTTAACATCAATGTTGTAAAAATTCAGAAAAATAACAGCCATAGGACTGTTTCCTTTGAAAACTTCCAAAGACATAAAAGTACTTAGGCTGGCAAATCTGTTGTTACTTTATTACCTGGAATACAGACTCACTGAGGAATAGTTTTATGAGCTGACGCTTTATTTGTATAACTCCTGTTGATTTACAAGGACATATTTTGAATACTTCCAGACAGATATTTCAAGAATATAGGGTTCAAGCAGTCACAGCCATTAGCTAGGCAAAAGAAAATAAATATATACATTCTGATAATTCCATTAAGTTTTCCTGGCTCTTGCTGAGAGGATCTATCAGGAAAGCACTAAGAGAAAAGAATCAGAAGAGGTCTGATGCAATAACAAAAGTGTTCTCAACAGGTTTCACAGGTTAAAAGTGTCTGATACGTAGATGCACAGGATTCTGTGCTTCTAACATAGGCTCTTTCCTGTTCACTCTGCAATCACCTCCTGGTCTTCTCCAAAATACAGCAACTGAAGTGTTGGTAAGACACAAAAAGGCATAAAGCTCTACACACTCACAGGCAGACATCTTTCTGTATTTGCACACCTACTGGTTTTTCTGGAAACCACAACTGTAAAGCAGTTGGCATGATTTCTGTACCTTTCCTATATGATTGCACTTAACATTACTTTAAAACTTCCTTTAAAAACAGATGTAAGTATTAAAAAACAGAACACTTGTAAAGAGACAAATACAGGCATTATCACATCAGTTTATATGATTTGCTATCTAATAAGGTATTCAGGTCAAAAAGTTCTTAAAGAAATGTTTGAGATTGAATTCGCACAAGTAAAAATCATGTGAATTCCTAAATTGGATTAAAACATATCAAGCCTATTTATCATGTTTTATGGTAAATACCAGCAATGTGGTCAGAAAGAAATTTCTACACTGAAATTTGCAAGCAGACTAAAAATTGCTTGTTGAACCTCAAATTGTTCCTTTTTTGTTCTAGGAGGAAGATAACAGCATACATTCATTCCTTGCTGGCTTGCTCTTCTGAAGTAACAAACAAATAAAGGAAAAAATACAGAGTTTTTTAGAAATATGAGATACCCTCTCTATTTCAATTTAATGATATTTTTATTATTAGTCTTAAGCTTGAAGTCTAACTAAAGCAAAAAAAAAGGAAAAACTGACAAAAATAAATGACATAAAAAGCTCTCACTTCTCTTCAGTGTTCAGAAAAGTGAATTAACATATTTATTGAATTACATTGACAATGAAGACAGCAATATATTGAAATTCATTGATTTTTTTTTTTCTTGACTTAAAAGCAACACAGATGCTTATTACAAAACAGCGGTTCCACTTCTCATTTTTATCAACCCTTTTTTAGCAGCCACTGACATTGACAGTTTCAAGCTTAATTGTACATTCAGCATGTACTGTTAATGACATTAGATAAATGGATCACATCAGAATGCAGGATCATCAAAAGAGACCACGTGCCAATCTTACAAATTTAAAATCAAACAAGCTACTCTGTAGACCCTGACTCTTCAAGTTGTTTATCAACTGAGTACTAGAGAATATTTTGAATGTCATTATACATCAAAAGATGAAAGATGTGCCTACCACAGGCCCTGTTACAGTTATACAATGAAATTTAATTACATACTGTAAGTCTGAAGTCTTAGAACCATAGTAATTAAAGGGGTACAGTGCATTGGTGTTTTATTCATTGTAAGCCCTTATTTTCAGAGGTTTTAATTCAGACATGCAAATTTACTCCCTTATCAAAGGAAGACAAACACTGCAATACTTGCTGCAACTACACTAAAATACAGTTGAAAGTTGTTTGCAGCATCATTGTGGTTTTTTTAGAATGACCCTAATATTTTCCATTGCAGAATATATAAAGACCCAGAATAATAGCTGCTTAAAACAACAGATTTAAGACTGATTTGTCATTTGGAGTTCCCCCCACCTTTTTTTTTTTCTTTTTTGTTTGTGTTTTTTTTTAATACATTGCTATGCAAAGCTCTGAGCAAAATACTCTCGACTTCATACAAAATGTCTTTCTTTCTGCAAGACTATTGTTAGCACAAGTAGTGAGAGTCCCAAATAATTAAGAACCTTTTTGGAAGCATGAAATCTAGGTCCTTAAGCAGCAGGGCGTTTGGATAAAATTTTCACCTGTATAGGCAGCTGCAAATTGCAATCCTCTACATCTACACGGGCGTCCGAGCAAGACCTGATGGCTGAGTGGATTCAGTTTAATTGCCTGGCTGGACTCCCCAGGAGCAGTGAAGACTGCCTTGGAGAGCTGCTGAATTAACACATCTCACAGATTTCCCAGTCCTCACTCATTCTATGCTTTATAAAAGCATCCCTGCCCCCACAAGTCTCCCAAATACCCTAGAATATGTTGGTCATCTTCATATATGGTTCATAGCATAGAATATCAAAAGTTACCTTCCAAGATGTTTACAGATACACAGGGAAATAAACACTGTTTTTCATCCAGACAATCTTTCTGTTAATGCTCTCATGCATTCCTGGATTTTCAGGGAAAAAAGGGAAACAAATACACAATGGCAACTGCCCATAAACTATTCAAGATTCACGTTACCTTCATGAGCCAAATCTAATATTTTACCTGTTTTTAGTGCGAGGCTACTTAAAACGTGTCAGTGACAAGTTTTCAGGGAGTCTAATCTCATATTTATTTATTGTTTCCACTCAAGTTATGGTAAGGTACATGGTATTTATTGGGATAAGGTGTTTGGCAAATAATTTCCCCAAACATAAGTAAAAAATATATAGTTATACAAAGCATCAATAATTCCTTTATCCACATACGATTTCCCATAAGCCATTATCCAGTATAGCAAAATCCTGTGGCAACCAACAAAAGGGGCAATTTAAGGACTGAGTATTGCCTTGCTTCTGCAGATCTAAGACTTATTTTAAGCTTTGTGTGTGTGTGTGTGTGTGTGTGATCAAATCAGCATCAACCCAATTATGCTGAAGGTCTATCTTCTTGTTAGATGGCAGGGTCAGTCACAAATGAGCAGCCTCTTGCAATTTTCCATCAAATCAGCTCTGTAATTTCAGAGCTAATGCAGACATCTCATGAAAACAAATCATCAGACAGTGTTGGTTCTTCCCCTCCTTCCCAAAATGAGGTGTTCTGAGGGATTTGGGCTTCTCTTTTAAAAGCCAATTCTCATCTCTGTGAAAGCCAATGTGATCCATAGTAAACAAAAGTCAGTCACTTTTAGACCTTCAGTAATATTTCAAAGCAGTCTCACTTTGCTTGGTAAAAGACAGATTATTAATTTTAAGTACAAAATACATCCTGTAAGTAAAGGTATTTTGCAAGAAATAATTTGCATGAAACTACAAAATGCAAATCTATAGTCCTAAACTTGCTGAGAGCTCAGCAAGGCTACAACAAGCAGATTCAGGGAAGAAAAGGAAAAAAGAAAACTTAACATGTAAGTGCTCATCATAATTCAAAAATACCTAAAATGTTCAGAAAATGATGGTTATTTTAAACAGAGGGAGAAAGAGGCTGTGCATAATGAACAGTAAAGAAAACCAAACTCAAGCTGTTTCATTCACCTAACTTCTGCCTTCTTTCAGGCAAACTAAGCCACTGAATTCCTACATCTAAACCGCCAAGGAAAACATTAGGATGATAAGGAAGATCCCTAAATTATTCAGAGGGATTTCTGGGCTTCAAAAGGCTCCTTCACTTTGTTCCTTTATATATCTACAGCTATTTAAGTTTGCCTCCGGCTCTGACACTGGCAGCCTTGTGCTGGTGATGTTGAAAGAGAGGAGCAATTTTTTGAGTTTGAGCAGGCACTCCTCCAGTTGGAGCCCACAAAGAACAAGGTAGCCACTTAGGCAGGTCTAGGATGCAAGCACTGCAGCCCTCAAGAACTTATTCTCCAGCCCCTAGCTTTCTATTTCCAGTTTCTCCCACACTATGGTACTTCTGCATATGCCATATGGAATTTGTCAGTCTCTCCAAGGATCAAAAAGTAAGATGCTATTAACACATGCTTTTACTGCTTAATAGTATATTGGCAGCACTTTGGGGCCTGAGGCTTCTGAAGAGGAAAAAGAAAAAGAGTCAACATCCTGCCCTAATTCACAGGTCTACTGCCGGCATAGCCCACAAGTATTACACTGCTTTTTTTGTGCTTCTCTAATGCCAGCAGCCTCATTCTTAACAGCAGACAATAGGCTGACAGAGACACCGAGCTTAAGAAAGTGTAGAGATTTCCAGCTCATTGCCTCTTGGATACAGATACCTTTTTATTCTCCTATTTGCAAAAAAGACTGGCGGAAATACCCTTCGAAGTTCTGCCAGCTGCTGGCAAAAGGCTCTTGAGTGTACAGCCTTTCAAACAGACTTCCACTGAAGTCAATGGGATCACTCATATGAATACAAAGTTGCTAAATCAGGCACTCCAGAGGAACTCAACAGCCATCTGCTAATTAATTTTAAAATACATTTTCATCAGATATGTGAATAGAGTGTATGTGCTTCTCTGTGTGTGCCTCAGGTATAGATCTCAAAATGCAGAAAAAGACTGGGACCTGAAAACCGGTGATTGGGGTAAGGATTGGGACCTCATACCAAGAAAGGAAAATATTACAGCAAAGCCTCATAAAGCTTTCTTCTCTAGCTAACTACATACAATGCTATATAACCAGTTTTAGTTTAATAAGGAGCTTGCAATTTGACCCTAAATTCATTATGCACACAGCATTGCTGCTAAGGGGCTGGAGAAAGCATCACAGCAGCACTGGGGAGAATTCAAACTTGGATGCCCTTGGAAAGGAAAAGGCTTGAAAAACCAGCTGCAACTCAAAGCCACATCACAATCACAGTCAAAAAAAAGAAATGGTGCTTTGCACAGCAACACAGGCTCACCTCATCTAACACCTATTCCCAGACAATTTCCATACCTACATACAAAATGGAAAGGGGCATTGGAAAAAGAAAAAACTACACTTGTCCCCTTGGAAGATAGTAATTTTTTTTTCCTTCCTGTTAGAGTCCTTTGAATCTTTTTTCAACAACAGTTTAGTTCCATCTCTGCTTCCACTACCAGTAGCATCAGTGAGCTAAGATTTATAAGCAGCAAAGGTTGTTTTCTCAGATAAAATGGATTTTCTAATGTCTGGCCTTCTGGATATTTCTTGTGTACTTGTTTGCCATTAAGAAATACTGACTGGTTATTTCAGTTCCAGAAATCTCAAGAAGCAAATTTGTACTTTGGCAAGGCTACCATGATTCTCTATGCACTTGTTGGATGCCTCTGTGCCCTCCCTGTAACACTGTGATATTTCAGAATCAAAAACCTTATAAACAGGCTTAACCTTTCCAACACATCTGCCACAGTATTACTCATATAAACTGTCATGTATGTGAAATATAACATATTCACATATGTAATCTCATACATCTGAGAGATGTGATACTGTCTATACAAGCATACAGCTAAAAACACTCTGTAACTTTACTATTATGAGGGCTAACATTCAAATTACAGTAGTTTTGGAAATAACAGTTAAGCACCAGCAACTGCTGGTCTACATGTAAAAATTAGAAGCCTTTGAATAAGCTTCTTGGTGGGTCTGGCTAAGTTGGTCACTGCATTCAGAAGAGATAGTGACCTAAACAGGTGACAAGTGTTAGGTCTTCTTGCATATATATAAAAATAGATTTGAGGTGCTTTTGAAGATTTTAATGATGCTGATCCAATGATTGTAAAGCATATTGTAACTAAATATTATCGTTAGATTTCTAATAACTTTAAGGCTCACAATGACAGTGAATTCTATAGTAACATTTTGCAGCACACATTTTCAGAGCTTGTGGCATAAATCATAGTTTAGCAATATTAGTTTGGGATGAGCCTTGTGTCTGCATCCCAGAATTACTCAGTAGCAGCCAAAAGATGACAAATCACCCAAGTGAAGATGTAGCTGTGTCACGATTTCCATCATGCTCTACCATGGTAAAGAAGGACGCAGGGAGAAAAAAAGCAGCAGGAGTTGATATAGCCTTTATGGCCAAGGGCTGTGCCTGCATTAAAAGTCATGTCTTTATTTCTAGAGCCCTGGATTAAAACAGATACCATCTGACGTGCCATTTATTTATTCACAGTGGGTTTCAGTCTACAGGGTGCAATAGGTACAGACTACTGAAGCAATACTTAATATAGAAGCTGAAAAGGCTGGCAGCAAAAAAAAAAAATTCAGTAAGTAAACGCTAAGAAGTGTGCTTAAAATTACCCCAGTAATAGTTACTTCTCTTGAGTGTTTCCTTTCTATCTCAGACATCTGACTTATACTCTAATCAGACTGTGCTGCTAAACTCTTGTGTTTGTGCAAAGACCCTTTAAAAACAACAAACCATCACCCATATTCCCTCTTGCAACTGCTGAATCAAGGCTTTCGATGAGGCACTGCTTAATTCAAAACTGGTAAGCAGCAAACCATAACTATGGGCTGACAGTAAGGGATATTGCCATATACAGCAACAAAAGCCAAGGTCCTGCCACAAAATCCATTTATTGTACAGTTCTTGTGGGAATAACTGTACCTCAGGAAAATATATACTTTGACCACAGTTCTCTAATATTGCAAACCACCAAGTAATTATGGCCAAAACAACCTTTGTATTTTATTACACAAATGTGAGCGTTCTCAACACTCAAAGATTAAGGATAAGAAATAATCTGTACTGACCAAATGAAAAATGCACAGAATTGAGGATTTTGATAATGCTGGAAATGGGGAGAAATATTCTCATGGAAATTCAAAGTTCTCATCTAATTGTATTTGGAATAAAGAGTTCTTCTATTGTATGTTCTTTGTCTTCTAGGGATATGGCAAGAATAAACAAACAAAAAAACATTCATACATAGGATCTAGAATCCACTCAGGCTACAGGGTGTGGAAATCCAGAATAAAAGGAATTACATGCAATATAAAAATATCATTGCTCTGGCAGTACCTTGTAGAAAATTTGTAAAGATACACAATGTTTAGCCTGTAACAACTACTGAAAGAAAAATAACATTAATTTAGGAAAAAACATAACCGTCGTTGTCAGAGGCACAATACAACTGTAATTCCAGTAGGTTAGGATGAAGACATAATACAAAGCAAAGCACTAATATTATTTGCTTTCTCATAGATCCTTTTTTCTTCTCAGTGGCTTCTGCCACTATAGTTGCAATATCAGCTATTTTGCAATCTTTTGCAAATGGAAAGGGGAAAGGGGAAATAAAACATATTATTTGCTCACGTTTGGATTTTCAATATTTTTTCCCTTGATAGCTTCTCCTTTGAGAAGTAGCAGTGTCAATTCCCCAAGGGCAGAATTCAGGTCTCAGAAATTCATACACAGCATACAAATCCTCCATAATGCTCTAATAGTTTGTTAAACTCTGAGAAATGTTATCTATGGAAATACATATATGCATTTCATAAGCCCAGAAGCTGGTACTGATGCCATCTGCATTGAGCCATAACAGCCATTTATTAGCTTTATAGAAAACACTCATAGTTTATACAAATTCATAAGTTTCAGTAGCTCCAGACAGGATGAATACAGCATCTCTCAGCACACAGACTTCTCTGTGCAGTCCTCAGAAAACACCTTCCAAGACTGCATGGCAAAGAGCACAAGACTGAACTTTGTGAAGTGTTTCAGAAATTACTGACTACAAAGTTCCAGTTTTCTACAGAAGGCCCTCTGTACAAGCAGCCACCAGCCTGCAGTGAGCCTGAATTTATGCCCCTTGTCACTGAAGGGCTCTTCTGCTCCCACAGCCTGCGGTGGAGCTGTGGATCATGTTGCCAAGCAGAATAAAAGGTTGAGCTGAATTTGTTACGTGGGGTGTAAGAACAGAGTAGTTACCACAACACCCAATAAGGGAAAGGGCTAAAGTGCTCCTGATTATAAATTAATCTGCTGATGTACAAGTAACGCCTGCTGAGGCCATAAAATTAAACATGACAGACGTTTTCTTAGTACACGTCAATGTTACACTGTCCAGAGTGAAGCCAATTTTCTGGGCAGACTGCTATTAAATGAAGTCTGAAGGTTTGCAGTAGGAAAAGCACCCTGCTGACAAAAATTTCACCTGCATGTATTGTTCCCAATTTTCAAAATAGCCTGCAAAGTTTCTAGGAAAATAGCTTCTGCTGGATAAAATGCAAATGTTAAGCAAAGTGACAGCATCTATGCTGGTACAATTCTAGCTTATCTCTGGGTAATATTTTCACTCTAAACATTTTGTTCTAACCGTTTCAACAACCATCCCACGGCTTGCGTGTATTTCTTTTTTCACATATACTTCTAGCAAGCATTGAACCCCACTTCTCCCTCTAGATCCTGCCACTCTTATTTGTTAGTATAGCATGGGTTGCAGTCACAGTCTGCAGATGAGCCTTTTATCAACCAAAAATTATTGAAGTGTTTTCTGAGAGAGGCTTTACATAAGTTGAAACTCTTTATTGAAATTATTTTAATGGGTTTAATTTATGACTAGCAATGAAAGAATTCCAATGTTTTCATCTGTTACAAATCATTACCTAGGGACAGCAAAACATCTTTGTGTCAATGCCTTTAGCTTCACTCACCTAAAAAACCAGTCCTTACAAGCTACATTTCTAAAAGCATTTTCCTCTTCTAGAGTGGAATTCACTTTCAAGACACTCATTTAGAGCCAGCACTGACAAACTGAATGAAGGAGTTATCTACACAGTCTCAGAGGGATCTCTGAACACAACCCCACCAGACAAAAAATTCACAGCATGAATTGGAGTTACATATTTGAAACACAAAGCACGATGCCACTAATAGCAGTAACATTCAAAATAGCCATCAGTTCTGTAATTCTAAGCCTGGGTATTTGGAAAAAAAAGCATATATATGCAAAAAGGGCTACTTTTTAAGTGCCTTCCTTTTTCTTTGAACATTATATGTACATTGTTACAGTTGTGACTAACACACGTTTCTATTTTATTTACATATGATATGGAAACTTGAGATAGACATGATGGGTTTGGAGCATGGTAATTCACATGGTAAAAGTGCAAAATCTATCATCTGGTACTATAAATACCAATAGGAATTTTTTTAAAAAAAATTTTTTTTAATCAGCCACTTTCAGACAAAACACAGGCAGTGATTGCTAGAGTTATGGTTTAGGTTGAGATGTTGCAGAAAGTGATAATGGCTATCAAAAGAGTGATCAGAATAGCATGTTCCCCAGTGTGCTTTCCAATTCAAAGAGGCACTTGAAATTTTAATGGGAATTGGTTGAAGCACAAGACAAGAAATACTAAAATACTATGAAAGGTTATACTTTCAATTAAAGATCAAAACTTCTAAACAAAAAGAAAAATTATGGCTATTTTTTTTATATTAGTTTTATAAAAACAGCCACACTGAGGGAGTTATTGAAGCCAGCCACGTATACCAAAACAGTTGAAAAACAAAGCCCAGGTTGTTCTCACAACCTGCTCGCTTGACACACCATGCTAAAACCCCACATTACCCAAATTGATGTGCTAAATGAAGTAGGCATCCATTATGTATTTTCTGGAGGTATTATCTTCCTTTACCTCAATTTTACAGATGGTGTTGTCCCAGGGAAAAATTGACCAAGTCACATAGTTTAAATGAAATCAGGGTTGGAATGGTTTATTGATTTATTAATGGTACATAATTAACTGGCAATCAGTGAGCTATACATTCAGGATCAATATCTGCACAAGAATGGAGAAACCACAATACAAGGTACTTACAAAATTATAGCATATGCTCACAATTTTTCAAACACCCTTCTACTTCTAGCCCCCAGAATTACTATTCCCCATGGCCACCTTCACACAGTTGCCTACACAATCACAACCTGCTCACAGGCAGTGTGTGAGGATCTCCCTCCTCTGGGAGATGAGGGGGATCCAGCTCTACATATCTGTCCTTTCTTCAGCTGAATAATTTTTCATCAAGATCTCCCAGACTCAGCTATGAATCCCAGCAGTGCTAGATACCCAAAACCTCCATCAAGGAGGATGGAAACCATCTGGGACACAGGCCGTGATGCTGGTGGGTCAACCTTAAGCACTGATGCTGCTATGTTCCCACTTCTGTCTCCCCACTGTGGCAAATTTTCATGCTTCTTCTACAGTTTTTGTTTTTAATCTTTTTAATTTCTGCTTTAGCACTACCAATTTTGGAGCAAACATCCTCTCAAGGCAGTTTTGGGTATTCCATTCAAACACACTGTTTACTCTTGCATTGCTCTCTGTGGTCATCCAGCTATGATGACTCCCCAGTGTTACCAATCTGTGACTATACATAATAAAACTATTTTTGGTGTACATGGGGCAGATGACAAGACTAAGTTTGCAGCAATTTTTATGGCTAGACATTTCACTGTTAGCCTTCAGAAACAAATTAGTAAGAATTAATATCACAATGAGAGAGCTTTTAGAGCTAGGCACTTGTTCATAATAATGCTGTTAAGTTATAACACAGTATGAATTAAGTATGGATTCACCACCTACTGACATTTTATAAAAAGAATGATTGCAGTAACACTGATGTTACTAGAACTAGCAAAACACAGATGTATAAGACAGTACAGAAGGAAAAACAATGTTTTCAAGACAAGAATTATCAGAACTCCAAGAAACTGAGACAGCGTGCACATGTAATTAAAACTAAACATTCACATGGCACAGATGACTTTTTAAGAGGATGCCTTTGGTCATGCAAAGCTTGTATATTTTATGAATACATGAAACCTTTGGAAAAATATTGCCTACTCTTCAGTGTAAAGGATATTGGATCTGTTATTATGCAAAAATATCTGCAAAAATTTCAGACTGTTATCAATAGTAAGATAAGAAAGATGAGAACAATGATGCACATCAGTGCAAATGGATAAACAAACTCTTGATAGCTCAAAAAATCAATCAACAGGGCCAAGAACCTCAACACAATTACAGAGCTCAGTCGTGAGATTACATTTATTTCAAATTTCCTGCCATATATTTTCTGTCATTAAGTCTACATAGTTCAAACTGAAAAGTTTACTAGAAAGGAAGAAACATGCAATTTGTTCTCAGCAGTCTCATATAACATAGAAGTCCAGGTTACATACAGATGGAGACAACAGATACTCTAAAGGAAGGAGATCTGGTGAGTGAGCTGACACCTTTCCCATTTGCTAAAACAGCTTCTTCTCCAAAATTACAGCGAAGACAGACTCTCAGTCCCCTGTATATTGTGCACAGACTGAGGGAAACCGTCAACGCAAGCAACTGATTTAGCAGTTCAGTTTCCTGTGCATTCTCAAGTGTAAATAGTTTTTACAAATAAATAAATCAAATATAAGAATTCCACAATTTGGGGGGAAATTAGTATATTGTAGATGACAATTCTTAACTGCAAGAGTTGTTTGGGTTTGGTTTTGACACCCACTTTTATGTACTTACTTCAGGGACTGAAAGAAAACCCTGTTTGTACATTCTTATTGTTGACACTTTCAGCCTTACTCTCCCCAGTCTCCAACTTCCCAACTGGTAGAATAGCTCTTTTCTCCATTTAGCAAACTCATTAATCTTTTTGAAAAATGTAAATAGTACAGTTGTGATTGACATTGAAATATGTAAGAGTAAATTAATAATTATGAATTCTGCAAACAGTATGGATGTGGTGCACAGTGTACACAGTGATGAAAATAAAAATCCTACTCATTAAGCAGACACCCTCAGATGCTGATATTCAAATTGCTGTTTAAGTGCAAACTTCCATAAGCATAGGTCTGGTCACATCAGTAAGTGCTTTTGGGGGGGGTCTGAAAGACTGGTTATCAACCATTTTCACCTATGAAACCACATGGCAGAAAACCGAATTGTCCTTCCTGCTCATGCCCAAAATAAATAATTTCTGAATGTCTGATAATAAATAGCACTTGTGACATCATCCTAAAGGATAAGAAAAGATTTATATTTATATGAATAGGCATGGTAAACAAATGTCCTATGTGAATATGCTAAATGTCATATTAAAACCAGAACTCTAGTATTAACAAAAAAAATGTGTCTCTGAAAGATTTTTTTTTTTTTTTTGGCACCCTAGCCAACACCAACACACACATCTGGTAACATTTGTGCTGGCTAACCAGATTTACACACCTGATCACCTTTCAAAAGGGCAAGGGATTTGGCTTTGTCAACAACACCCAAACACTTGAAAGCAAAAAGTTTTTTAAATTTAAGATGAGATCCACTAAAACTGCTTTGGAAACCAGAAACATATAAAAGCATTAGGAAAATAGTGTCAATACTGTAACTCAACTGAAATTAATCCAAACACTACTGGAAACTCTTTTCCTGTATGTTCTTCACCTCACCCAGGAAAAGTTTACTACATTGCCAATGAATGAATTACATCACTTTCCAATAGGCAATGTTGGGCAACTGTTAATTTCCAATTATTTCATAAGCTAGAAAATAAACAAGTGCATAGGGTTTCATAATAGTTGTTTATTGCCACTGGGGAATGAGAATAAGGGAACAGAATAGGAAGAAAAATATTTAAAAAAAAAAAAAAGAGTAAGGAATGGTATGCACAGACCTGCAAGAATAATATACACAAATAAATTAAATATTTACAGTCAGAAACAGGACATATCCTCACATCAGCCCAATCACCTTGAGAAAAGCCAGGTTAGGAATCATGAAGAAGACAGAAGAAAAAGTGCTCATGATCTGAAAACTTTTCTAAAGAAAGAAAATGAAAGCAATAAAGGATTTGAGCATAAATTTTTATATTTTCCCCTTAACTTTTGTTCTCTGCCCTTGGCTTCTCTTGCCCACCAAGTTACATCTTGCTTTTGAATTTCCTTTGCTGATATTAAACTGCTGTGGCACTACTGGAATTTTTTTCCCTTGGAAATAACCCTGTATTTTTTGCAATCCTAGATTTTTTTTTGCCTGAATTAACGAGTGCTCATCTGAATTAATTCTCCTGTTCCTCTTTGGCTATTCTTTAAATTGCTGTTTGGAAAGTGTAGGGGAGGGCTGGGGACTTCTTGGCTGATAATGATTTCATGAAGCATATGAGATAACACAGCTGCATTTCTTTAGCCACTTGAAACAGTCAACATGATGAAGCCAAGCCTAGGAAGTCTTTACTTGCACAGTATTTCCACAGAGGGAAGACTGAGGGAACAAGGGTAGGACTGAGCAGGATACACTCTCATAACTCTAAATCTGTATTAAGATTCAGGATAGAAATCAGTATGCTGTAATTAATTCCTTTATAGACAATTGATAAAATGTTCAGGAAAAATCCTAACTTTTTGGAACTGAATATAGCTGGTACAGCTATAGAATTCCACTGTCAAGAATTCACCAAGAATTTAGAGCACACCTAAATGGTATTGATAAATATCCAACAGACGTCCACCGCTTTTCTTTCCTCCTCCCCATGCCATATAAATTACTACATTCAGCATAATTTTACTCATTTCACTTAATGCCATAAAAATCTTTGCAGACACAGGTGTAACATCTATCATGTCTACTTCCTTGCACAGATTAAATTTTCCATTTAACTTTTTGAATTCAAGTGGAGATATAGGTTCAAGTGCGTCTGAAGGCATCAGCAGTGGAACAAATAGGTTTTTAATCATAAGTGGAACTTTTTTGGCTGTTGGCATTCAGAGGACTTTGGCATAAAATGCAATATTTTACAATTAAAAAACAGTATTTAATTCCATGCAAATCCAAGAGCTCACTAGTGCTAGTTATCTCTATTTTCTCAACATACTTACGGTAAGAAAATAAGAAATACTGGTTGGATTCAGCAGTCTGATTCAGTAGTTATTACATCTGCTATTCATAGAAAAAATAAAAACCCACTGATCAGGTCTGCCTAGGATGCTATATTTCAAAGCCTGTCAAAACTTTACAAGCAAAAATGCTAGAATCACTGCCTTCCAAGGGGAGGAAGAAGGGAGGGAAAGTTGTATATTTGTTGAATGTACCTTTAGAAGGAGTAAAGAATTCTACAAGCCAACCATTCTGCCAAAGATTTTCTCTACTACCTTCTATTTTCATGGACTCCTGTATATAGTACAAAAATTGGCATGGCATAGATATCCTTGTGGTTTATAGATACATATGCAAAATATCACTTTAAAAGAAGTGGCTGCAGCAGAATACTAGGTGACTTCATTGCCAAGCTGAAATCAAACTTAACTTGTATTAAAACTGCTTTTGGTCTAAGATTCAGACATAAAGGATCATTACACAAAGACTTATTACACTTTCCCCATACCTTGTCAGTTCAATTAATTCTCTGGTTGAAAAATGGATAACTCCAGACTGTGGAACTTTTTAAATTTTTAAGATATTAAGTAATGTGATAGGTCACACAGTTGAGCTGAATTATGAGACATTTTCTTATCCCACCATGAGACCACCCTTTTGGCTGTATATTTTATAAAGATATCTATTTTTATATGTGTGTAATATGCATATTATTTAAAAATAGAATTCTGTAGATCAAATCAAAATAAGAGCATACAATGTCAAAAGTGTTGTGGAGAGAACCTGTGCTAGTTCTCTTCTATTTCTTTTAGTGAGCTTTAAGACTGGATACCAAAATTAAAACCAAAATCTGATTTACTTAGATTGCAATCTATAAATCTGCTAATAAATAAAACAGCAACACACTCTGACATGAAAATTTTACTTATGTACTTATTACTTCTTTCCAAAAATTTCCTGTGGAAAAAGGAGTAACATACTGGAGAAGTCATTAATTCAGCTCAAAAAAATCAAAGGGTAATCACCAGGCAAGACTCAAAAGATGTAGCTGGCTTGGTTTTTTCTTAGCTGATTTTTTACTATGTCCCGGCCAATAGAAATTTAAAACCTTTAGCAAGCTGCAAGTTCTGGGAAAATGCTTCCCTTCAGCTGGCTGAGATACCGGTGTTGCTGTGGGTTGGTTTTTGGGGGCACACAGTGAGAGCACACATTAACCTTCAGTGCAGACACACTGACACTGTGGATCAATTGGGTTGCTTTTATTCCAAACTTAAGTGCATTTCTGTCACAAGATAAGTGTCCATACAGCCATAGTCTTCACTTATGTGTTCTGCTTTGCTTAGAAATTGAAAGATTTGGGGGATTGTTTTGTTCTGTTAAAAGTTGAGGAATCAACAACTGCAGAAATGACCAAAAACACTATGATGAAAATGTGAGAAGCCCTTGAAACAGATCAAAACTTCAATGATTTATTTGATCAAATTTACTTTAAAAGTGAATGTTGAAATATTTAATAGGCTTAGTCCCCACATAAGAAAACTACCGTGCAATTCCACTGTTTTACCCAACTCTGAAATCTGATACCTTCTCCACTTTTTTCCTGTAATAAGCTTACTTCAAGGTCTAAATATGGTAATCAACCAGAAGAAACTAAATTACAATGGTGGAGCAATATTACAGTCTGCAGCAAGATGTATTCACTTAATGTCATGATCAAAATATGCAGTACATCTGCTATTTGGTCTCATGTTCATATGAAATTAATATTCTGGTGAGATGCACTCAGTGTGTGACTGAATTCACAAACGATATTATCAACAGTAAAATAAATAAATCATGTTTCACACTAAGACATCATGGATTTTTTTAGATGAAAATTATCCTTGAAAACAGACATAAAACATAATCAAATAGACCAAGAAAAGAATGAAAGAAAATCTCAGAAGAGTTTTAAGTATTTCAGATAAAAGACATATAAAAACAACTTTGGATGTAGGGAAAGAAAAAAAACACACTTGAATAAAGATAGAGAAATATTGAACAGAGCAAGATTTTTGTGCTTCAGAGTCCACAGTTCTTCCTCTCAGTGATCCCCAGTGAAATCAGTAAGAATTTATACAAATATGAATTGGAATAGCAGAATAATTAAATATGCAATAAATGTAAAAGGAGAAACCCAAAGATTCCTACTATGCTCACTATGTGGGAAGTTCTTTCAGACCTTCCTATTACATCCACACACACGGGTTTATAATACTTTATAATGGCATTTTATAATAGTCCTTCAACATGAAAGCAAGAATTATAGTGTAGAACATGGAATCAATTTTTTTTTTTTTACCAATAGTTTAACAGTAGGTAAGCATTTTCATAAGCCACCAATGAGACCATACCAGTCACCATAAGTGCCACATTTTTGAGTACTGTATTCCTTAAAAAACATCCTCACAGCATCACGTCTACCTTCCATATCTGTAACTCATCCATGGAACATACAGTCACAGGGATTTTCCCCTTTATTGTCTAAACTTTAAATTTACAAAATTCTGCTCAGATGACTTCACAGAATTATTCAAGAAAAGAAAAACATTCCATTTGACAGCCAGCTGAACTCCTAAACTGAGACACAAAATCAGGACAAGGCTTATTTAGTGATCACTTCCACTTCATGCTTCTTTTTCCCCATCATTCATCAATAATTCATTGCAGACACTGTACATTATACTCGCAGTGCCAAATGTAATCAAAGACTCCCATCCACCATCTAAGACACTGCCACATTAAGGCACTGTCACAACCTTTTTTAATGGTCCCAGCTGCCCTTCTCACATAAAACCCAGGTTTGTTCTTTATTCAGGATGAACTTTCATATGCATGGAACTACTCTGTGCCTGTGTGCAAGGAGATACAGTGCAAGGAGAAATATTTTACAGGTAAGAAGACTCTGGTTCTCCTAGCCCTGGGACTTCCAGCAGTGTCATTTCCACACTGGTGAGAGAAGGCGACAGGGCAAAAAGTATCACTGTGGAAGTCAAAACTTTTATATTGTCCACAAAGTGGATTCAGAGCTTCACAAAATTTTTAGGGAAAAGTATTGCCTTCCACCTTACCCTTCTGAAACAATTGTGTTGGCATTACTCTCAGAGTAAGTTATGAGTGGCAACAGCTGGACAGCTTGCTGGGAAGCAAAGCACCCACAACCTGGATGGTGCCCAGTGCTCAGGCTGCTGCTGTGCCTGTGCTGCTCACAGTGCAGGAAGCCTCAGCCTTAGGGCACAGCACTGTTCCAGGACCAAGTGTCTCACTTTGGCCAATTAAAGCTTTAAAAATTCACAAGGTAAATACCGTGGTACTATATATCACATCTTTCAGAGCGCTGCAGTTTACATGTTTTGCTTTCAGTATTTTAGACATGTATTAGCAACAGAGGGGGGAAAAAATTACAAAATCAAAGTTGAAACCAAATTGGCCTTGCTGAAAAAGAAGAAACAAATTAATCTCATAATCAATAGGCACTTCAGTAGACATATTTTGTACAAGTCTTTGCCAGGAAGTTATGGAGAACAGGAAGACTCCACAGGAATAAAAACAACTGAAAACACTGATGCAAGAGAGCCTGCACTGAGACTAGGTCATCAGCAGTACTTTTCAACTTGGCAAAAGAAAAATTAATGGAAGTTTCTTAATTGGCTAAACCACATCTGTCTAACATTTTGCCAGAATTAACAAGGAGAAAGAAGTCTGTTGCTGCCACTAAGGCTTGTTAATACATATCTGATAACTTGTATGAGGATAAGCCATTTTTATAAATATCTCTAAGTATTAACATTTTCAGAAGTCCCAGATCTTAAATGACACAACTCTTTCCTGAGCAAATTACAAACGAGTAGCTCAAGAGATTATTCCTAGTGAACAAGGATGGCAGCATAGTACCTCATAGATATACAAACACCACCCTTGCAAATAATAATAATAAAAAAAAAAACAAAACCAAAAAGTTCTTTTCTGGACTCTTTACTCTTTCCATCAAACATCTACCCAGTGCAATTCAACTCCACATCAGAGCTAGCTAAACCAGCACATTTATACAGCACCATGCAGGGATATTAGTTGAGGTCTCAGAGAGAATATAACCTTGTTAGAGCAACCTTGTGCAAGGGCTAATTAGGCCTGCTTCTCAAGCAAGGCTAATTATTCCCAGTACAGCACCATACTGATATCGCTCTGCTGCTTCTGGGTTCTGGAGTTAGATTATTCAGCAGAAGCTTGGGGATCTCTGCCCCATGCTGCATTCAAAACTGTAAACAAAATAGTGAGAAATTATTCTGAAAAAACAGCATGATGCACTGCACTGTCTCCATCTATCAAGGACATCAAAATGAGGCATGAATGTGTCTATGTACTGAGATCCTAAATTAAAAGGAAAGTTCACCATTAGATCCATAGCTGTGCTTTAGAGAAAAGTTAGACTGAAGGGAACAAATACCCCAAGAACTAGGGGCCAGGGTGTCTTGCTAGACACACACCACACTTGGTAGGCCCTAGGAAACAAAAAAAGTCATTAAGACTCACGAGGAGGTCCGGACTTCTGCTGTTTTTCTTCAAGACCATCTCTGAGTAAAGGCTAGTGCTTCTGTTGACAAGGCTGGTCTCAAACCATTAAAGCATAAACCAGAGCTCTGGTACAGATAGGGAAAGAATTGATATTCAGTAATTCAGCCAGTGCTTTTACATAAAATATGCATAGAATGAGGAATATATGCAATATATATATACATGCTGTGAGGTGGCCAGGAAACTTCCTTGTTTACCCAGTGAAGAAGTTTGTGTGAATCTTTAATCCAGCCATCTTCTGATGAAAAAAAAATCTTTGAAATAGAAAGACAAGGTGAAGTGTCTTGCATGACCACAAACCTGAATGCATTTTGTTTCAATTCATCTCTAATGTAAAGCCTAACATATAAGAATGAAGATTAAACAGTTAGGAACTGAGCCCTGCACAGCTGAAAAACACTTCTGTGATAACATTTAATTGCCATGAGCATTCTGTTAAGGACAGTGATTTTGTCCAGTCATGATGCCAGCTAACAATACATCTAGTTTTCAAAAGAAACTAATAGCAAATGTGAAATAACAGAAAGATAAGCTAACATTTTAAGCCATCAACCTACTGTATTTAAATTTTATTTTCCTATCTAGCAGTTGTTACCCATATAAAGATTTGACAGCACAAATAATAGCTTTTAATGAAATGGGAGGGAAAATCCAAACCAAATAAGCGAAGCAAAACAAACAACAAGAAACAAAACTGATGCCAGCTTGTTCCCTGGAATTCCATCAGAATTAAACAATCAGTTTTGATGAGGAGAGTACAGGGACAAGGCAGAAAGATAACAAATTTGAAGTCAATTTACCTTTGTACTTACTAGGCAGTAAATTAACACTTCTTCTCTGATAGCATAAGCAAAGGAGTTATTTCAGGGCTTTACTTAATACCTGCCTTGTACAAAAGATACTGGCCCAAAACTTGAAATTCTGGGCAATATGGTAATAAATAGATCTCAAGAACATTGGTATTGATTTGGCCCCACTCCTTCCTGCTGCTCAACCTGTCCATTTTAAAATCTTATTTTAATATTTTCTTTTAAACCATGAATGAAAGAACACTCCAAACATTGATCACATCTTCTGTCCTTGCAGTTTATAACCCCTACCAATGCCCAAAACACAGCATGTTAACTCCAGCAGATGAGTGGCAAACGCCATAAAGTCTGCTCTGTTTTGGGCTATTGAAAATTTACACTGACATATGTAAAACCTTAGACAGGAAATACTGATTTTGGAAACAGAAAGAGGAGAATTTTTGTTCAAAACCAGTTCATAAAGAAAAATTAAAAGTCACAGCCTGTAGAAAATAGAAATACTGATAGCAATGAATTATTTCATCTTTAATATGCATATCCTTTTTCCACTCCATTTTCAGACATACTGATATCTGTTCTATACAAACTGGCAAGCTGAAAGGTTTTAATAATCCAAAGCTTATCCCATCGAGCATCTGCCATTGTATACCATTTAACATGCTAGTGCCTGATTGTTTCTGTTAAAAAGCTACAGTATATTTTGCTAAAGCTGGTGATGTGCCAAGCACTCAGTGACGCAGTGACAAATAACCAGCTCGATTCCTAACAAAATACTCCCTCTGCTGTACAATAGACACTGTTACATAAAGCCCAATGCACACATATACATATTTAAACTATGAAAAGGTCATGAGTTTCATAAATCAGGCAATTCACTCTGATTTTTCCAGAATGACCTTGCTGAAAACAGAAATACCATTTGTATCCACCAATTATAAAGTTACTTGTGAGTTAGTTCAAACAAGCAGGATTGATATTCCAATGTATAAAGCTATATAGCTGCTCAAGCTTCAAAGACTGTAATATTCCTAAATCATTTTGTTGCATTTACATCTAGTATCAGAAAATAAGGACTCAAATGCACAGTTAAACATAGCTATGCCAAACCAGAGCTATCTAAACATAAGGAAAACATAAGGAAGAAATAGTTTTGTCTTGGTGTGTGTTTTACTGCTTTTATTAGATACCCAGAATTTGCCTTCATTTGAAGTTGCTCTATTATTTCCTCATTTCTCTACAGTAAGAACTAAGGGGATTAACAAAACTGAAAAGCTTAACTTTTCTGATGAGCTGGAAAAATATTTCCAGATACGTTTTCCATTTGGAAATTATGTAATCCAAACTGTATAAAAACATTTGGAATACCAAAGGCATTCAGGAGACCACACCTGAAACAACCTAAAACGGTTGCACTGACTACACCGGAATGAATATGTGCCCATCCCTTGTAAAACCAGATCAAACTGCAGCATGTGGACTCCTGAAGTGACATCCATGTGCCATTCATGTGCCAAAGAGTCTCTGTCCAAAGAACATGGAATGACCTCTCTAATTTACATCATAAATCTGTTTTCATATTTAGCATGCACAAGCTCTCCCCAAGAAAGCTGAACACTTCTCCTAGGAGAGCACCAAACTACATGTTTAGCCACAGATAAAACACAATTATCCATCAACAGATGCATAATTTTCAGCTTTTTAAGGAGTTAAAATTAGTTTCTAAGGATAGAGATTAGTCTTTTGCATTCAGATAGTTCACTAATCTACTTCACTTTATATTAGTAGTCTCCCCCACAAACGTTTTCTCCCTGCCCCAGGCTCTTCACTCATACAATTGTCACTCAGAAATGTGTTTAAGAAAACAGTAATTGAGAAACAAAATCATCTGCATCTCATGTTTTCATTATATGTTTTGGATTTATTCCGCAGAGATGTTAAAAAATTTAAGTTTTAATTTAAGGCACATTGTCATTATGCACTAAATTTAATTAAAAATTCAAATTCTATCTAGCTGTCTTCAAGTTCATTTACAGAAATTAGGCATTCAAGGGCAGAAAGATAAAAACACTATAATAACATTAATGCAGGCTTACCTGGGAATACAAATCCAAGGAGAATTTCTCTGTAGAAATTCAATTAAAATTATTCTTTTTAAATTAAAAACTAAAGATTAATTATTAATATATTATTAAATTACAATTAATAATGTTAATTATATTAATACAAGGATTATTAGAGTGTATTAAGTAGTAACCATGTGGCTTACTATTATTAACATTATTAGTTGATATAAGTCCTTTTTATTTCAAAGCATATAAAATATTTATTTACAAAATATAAGTATTCAGAAGAAACTATCTTAGCATCTTTCTCATAGGAAGCACTATAAACATCATTCTTTTCTTCCTAAAAACTAACAAATGCAGATAGCTGCAGTGTAATGCTAAGTTGCACATATGGGTAAAAAAAAAATCCATAATATTTTATCATACTTTAAGTACATTCACTATATGGATACGCACCAGGAATAACAACATCTCCACTCCAAACAAGAACCAGGGCACGATTTATTACAGCCCCAGCATCACAACATAGACCAGGTTTAACAAAACTTGGCAAGATCGTCCCTTTGCAGTTATCAATACTGCCACAGGGTGGCAGAAAGAACACCTGATAACTTCACTGCCTTTGCAAATTCCCGAGATCCTGCTGAAAGCCCAAAACCTGCTGAACCCACTGCTGCCCCAAGTTTGTTGCAGAACAAGTGCCAAGGCACATGTGGGATCTCTCTGCCAGCAGCCTTCACAGCTTTGTGAAAAGCCTTAAACACTATCAAAATTAGGAGTAGTTTTAGTGCTACTCATTTCTACGTTATAATCTCAAGAGTCACAAAAAACAGTTGTAGTTTACACCTGGCTGGAAAACAAAACCAGTTGAATTTTTCAACTGTGGGGGGTGAGAGACCCCCTTATGCCTCTTTTATGAAAAAATTCCAGCATTATGCACCCATGAGCACGTAACCTCACAGGTGGAAAGCTCCATCAGACCAATCTTCAGGCCTCCTGTTCAAGCAGGGTGTCATTTGTACACAAGGCAAAGGAAAAGCAGGACACAACTGGGAATGAACTAAGTGTGCTGACATCAAAGAGCACTTCTTCCCTCTGGCAGAAAGTCACTTGAGGAGGTATTTTTCCTTTTTGTTGCAAGCTGGTTACTACCACACACAGGTATTCAAGGGATGCAGAGTAACCTGGAGACAGTCACTTGGTAAATGGATTGAGCCCACTGAAGTAGTGGATTCTCCTTCTCTGGAGATATTTAAAAAGTGACTGGATGTGGCACTCAGTGCCATAGTCTAGCAACCGCAACAGTGGTTCAAGGGTTGGACTCTATGATCTCTGAGGTCCCTTCCAACCCAGCCAATTATATGATTCTATGAACCAAGGCAACAGGAGCCCTAAAAGAAGAGCTTTGCCATCTTTGGTCTCATAGCTCTGTGTATGGATGTTATTCCTACAGTCACGAGTTTAGGAACAGCTTGGGAATGAGCAGAAGTGGCTGCTCAGTTTACCCAGCTCCTTAGGGCTTGGAGCACTGTGATGAAGAAGGCTCCACAACTCTGCAGCTTGGGTTGCCTTGCCTCTCCACTTGTTCCTGCCTCAACATGTCATTCCACAAGGGGAAAAATTTGTTAAGGAAGTTTGTGGCAAATTTCTGAACTTCCGACATTCAGAAAAAGTAACCACAACTTTGTTTTTCTAACCAAAGATTACTGGATCATGCTTCGATCTTTTTGTTTTAGCAAGCTGAGGGGGTGAAGTCTTCATCACAGACCCTATGAAGGATTTTAGATATTTTTGTCCCCTTAGAAAGTAATATTGCAAAATTTCATCTTGATGCCTTTGATCCTCACTGAAGTCTACTTTTTATTATGAGACCAGGTAATTTTAGCATGTCAGTTGAAACAACAGTTCAGACACACCTCTCTTTTCTGTTCCATCAAGTAATAGTCTGAATTACATTTAATTTCTACATTTTCCCCATGTTCTCTACCTACAGAACTAAGACTTTTCACATTAAAATTGCTCTATCTCTTGCATGATGAAAGAAAAAAGATAAAGAAGTAACTGATATTTCAGATATTGCTTTGGTTGAGAGAAAAAAATCATAGTAGTTTCAGAAAAATGAAGAGAAAAAATAGATAAAAATAGATTTTTTTTTCTAGGTTTTGGATAAGAATAAGGATTCAGAGAGTTCAGTCAGTTGAAAAATTCTTCTATTTTAGTTAAACCAAAGAAATGAAAGTGCTTTTTCACTATTGAACTTGAGAAAAATATTAACCATACCCCTGGGCCTGATCCTTTCAGCAGTGTTTGTAAGATAAGATTTTTCCAGTCATTTAGCAACAGGTTTGCTAGTTATGTTTACTGGGAGTAAGAAGCATTTTCCCAGAAAAACATCCTTTTCTGGGTCTATCCAAATCATATTAATGGAAGCCAATAGCCTCCCATATTGCCAAAATACAACTCGTTTCGTCTTGTTTCTTCCTTGGAAAACACCAAACACTGCTCTCAGCTTTCATAAGCCAGCAGTTCCACTGCTTTGAAGCAGCCCAACAGTGGTCTTAAATTAATTACAATGCCATCCATCCCTTCCCTTGACATCTGGAGATGGCCCTTTGTGCCACCTTCTCCTTCAGAGTTGTCTTTAAGAGTGATACATTACTGCAATTTTCTTCCATCTGCTAGAACAACCAGCTAAACAGCAAGCCTGGTCTCTTTTTGTTGTTCCTGGCACTTTTGATGACAACTGATTTGCAACTCTAAAGCATTCAGCAATATTTGATGGTGTGGTAGAGAAGATTTTAACCTGTTCTCTTTCCATCTATACAGCACCATTGGCAAGCATATGATTTTGGACCACTGTAAGCTCTAGTTTTCTGTCTAACTAGCCTTGCAGAATACTATGTTTGGATAAACAAATGCATTCTGGATTTGAGCTGGCTCCTTGGGATCTGCAGCTACATGGGAACAGGAAAACCTTGGATGGTAGACTCATTTCTAGAGCACAAACTACACGGGTGTCAATTCCCCTGTTGCTTGGGTTTTTTGTTGGCTTTTTTGTTGTTACAGTGAATAAATCAGAGTGCATTTTACTATACCTTCTCAAAAAAAAAAAAAAAACAAACCAAAAAACCCCACAACCTTTTTTACTTCTCTGGATTACAGATGCACACAAACTGGCACTGTAAGCCGTTTTGTCCTTCTTTCCTTCAGTGACCCTTAGCATTGCACAAATTATCCTGAAACCAACTGGGGAGGGGCTATGTACCAGCCCTAGAAACATGTTTTCTAACTGCTTTTTAACTATGTTTTGTTCATAATTCAGTGATTAGTTTAAATTTGCATTTGAGCAGTCTCATGTGCTTTCTAATGGTTTCACAAACAAAATGCCTCACTTTTCTGTTACCTGCCACTGATTTCTTCAAGCAGTTTAATTTATTTAGTGACTGAGAATATAAACCATAATATTAAGTGTTTTCAGGCTCAACCTAGTGTAAATTTGTGCTAAAAATAAGCAGGAAAGGCTTGACTTAATAAGCATAGTGTCATAAGAGTACATCATATGATGGAGCAGCTATGTTAAAATTGTGACTGGATCGTGAGCATGGTTGAATCAAGAATAATTGCAACACCTCTTCACTAAGTGCACCATATACTTTCTTTTTCCTCAAAATATTTCAGAGCCCTTACAGCTTGACAGGTGGGGAAAATCTCTTTGAAGTGAATTTCCAAGTATTACTTGGAAATTCATTTCAGTAAGACAAGCACCAAAATTCTGCTTAACTCTCTAAAGAGACTGCAAATATACACTGTTATTACAAAGCACAATGCCAATCAAATTCTGATGTCTGCAAAAAACCAAAACCTTCCTATTCATAGCAGCTTTTTTTGTATGTGAGACATGGAAAACTCCCATGAGAAATTTTCCCAGATGTTAAAATTGTTCTGAACACTGTACCTCACTTCACACTGTACATATTGCTCACCACCTTCACAGCTGAATGGCAGAAGACACAAATTTATTGCATCCTTACATTTCAGGCCTCATTTGGGGTCCCCCTGGTGCCCAAAGCTCTGAAAGATCCCAATTTGATAAACTACAAGTAAACATGAGAAATCCTTTGCTCCCTTATTCAAGTTTTCACGTAAGAAAATATTTCTGAAGATAAAATTAATCTAAAGGTTGAAGAAAGTCTAACACAATAATAGAGGAAAAAATAGAAGAACCTTAGAGAAATTCAAATCAAGTTGGAAGAGGCAACCTAAAATGTCTTTGTTCTTTAATACCAAATCCTGCATATCTCAATCTTCAAAAAGAAAAATATTGCTAGCAATCTCACATACAATCTACAAGAAAATTATTTTACTATCAAATCCAGCAGTCTGCTGAATAGCTCTTCATACCAGTTTACTTCAATGAGCAGCAATGGGTTTAGAGTATTCATCCTTCACAGATTACTAGGATCACATTGCTCTAAAACAAAATAACTACATAGGAGTGTATCTGACTACCTACACATTAAATAATCTAGTATTTATATACACTATGTTCATAATTTAAAAGCCATTTTCCTAATTACAATGGCAAGTGAGATAGACAATTGTAATGGAAATTTTGACTTCAGAACACAAGATGGCAGCCTCCAAAAGGGAATAGGAGTTGTCCCAAATAATTTCCAAAAGTTATGGAACTTTTAATAATGATATCAGCTCTTGGACTGCAAGAGTCCAAACTTGACCACCCTTTTTATGTGAATCTACAAAATAAAAATAAAAATCACAGAAACAATGACTATACACCAAGAAGTAAATATGAAGCTAAGATATATTTCATTAAGAGAAAACCATATTAAAGTTCATGTATGGGAAGCATTTTGCATATTTATGTCTGTAATAACTTCTCAACAGGCTTTACTTCCAAAGGCAAAAATGCTGATTACTATTCCACAACTAAAATTTACAAGTAAAACCACTACTACAAACACGTAACATCATCCAAGAACTACTCAAAACTTTACCATACATAAAATTAATAAAATGCTTCTTCCCATTAACTGCTAAATTTAATATATATATATGGCTATATTGCAATTATAGGGGAGCAGCTAAAAGTCAGATTTCAGTTATGAAGTTGGATCATACTAAATCCCACTAAATTCCATCAATGTTGCTGGTTACCCAAGACTATGACAGTATGTTGTACACTATGCCCAGGTACAGTTTTCTTTCCTCTTTAAATAGTATGCAAACTGTTCACAATGAAATAAAACCATAACTCCATGGATGGACTTCATCTTCTTTTGCTTACAAAAGTCAGATAACCTCTTCCAGACAACGTACCAGAGAAAAAGATTAAACTGCAATTGTCATAAGGAACCTTGGGGAAAAGAGACTCCAAAAAGATATATTTTTACATTGCTTTAACCTCCATCCAGCTTATTTACACAATAATGATTCAATCATTAGTTGTACACATGATCCCACAACAAAAGTAACTACTACATTTAAGGCAGTTCCATTTGCATTCATATTGCAGTAGTAATGACTTAATTACATCTTAATAAGTCATAATAAGCTTAAAATATATCTACAACTAAGTCAAAATAAAAGTTAAAAAGTGCCTCAGTTTTTTTCATCTCTATAAAAAAACATTCAAAAAACAACTCAAACAACTAATAAAATCTATTACCCTAACAGCTGTTAATAAAAAACACTTTCCACATAAAATAAATACCATAATTTCCCCTTCTTTTGTAATCAAAGTTTTACTTCCCTTTCTTTCCATATTCAAAGTCCTTTCCTTCAGCCACTAAAATCCATGTCTGAAGGCAACTATTGCCATCCACTGCCCAGAGCAGAAACCTAGAGTTGGTAAGACTAAATACCTAAAATGTCCAAGTTGCTAAAATAAGCATAATTAATCCCATATTCAAAGGAACATCCATCTGTGGGACAATACTGTATGAAAATATCAGTGACTAGAAATTTATAGTACTTCCTTGGGACATCAGTTCAGAATGGACAAGGAAGACACTGCAAGAACAACAGGCATCCTACAAGAATAATTTTATACAAAGGCTTCTATACCATCCAAATACTTCCCCATATGTTGTATGATCCCTCAAAATCATTTGCAATGTAGAAGATGACAGTGAGAAAAAATTTTGTATCTCAAAGTTTAAAGACAATTTAAAGCTTGAGGCTGGCAGAAGAGATGAGTGTGTAGGCAGGCAAAATCCTTTACAAGAGCAAGTCCTGGAGGATGCTGCAATGAAAATTGTAACTAATATAACAGATGGTAGAGTGTAACATATCCTTGTATTCTGGCATATTTTTGTTACTGCCTATCATTTGGTTGCACCTGTGTCTCTTTCTACTCAAAGATTAAAGTCCTGGGAAGCTGAACATATTTTGCTTCCATTTTTTGTCTCTTCCACACAGTTCCTCTGGCTCTCGATTCTCTGAGGTCTCCACCCAGGCAAGCTGGCATCACAGGAAAAAATGGGATGTATGTTCAGACCTTGTGAGATCAGACAGCCCATCACCCACCTCCAGAAAGGGCCAAAAATCCCTTAACTATTTCTAGCTAGCCTTTTCCATCCCATGTGCAGTACTCTACAAGTGCACTACTTTACATTTTACTGGCTTACACTGCATTGATTATAAGCCATTGCTCCGATTTTTTTCTAAGTCACGATGTGTTCCCAGCCTGCCCTTGAACATGTTGACAGGCCCTCCTGGCTTGTATATCACCAGCAGATTTTATAAGCACACTCTCAGTTGTATCATGTAAATAATTATAAAAACATGGATAAGCACCAGATAAGCATCTCCAAACAAGCAGACAGGGCTGCTCAGCAGCTGCCCCTATGGAGGCATTTGCTGGAATCACAGGATGAAAGGACTCAGCACAGACAAAAAACAGTTGATCCTGCTGCCCACAGGGTCTTCACTAATACCAAGTCCCATCCTGGAGTGGGTTTTGCTCCATTAGAGACATATCCACAGGTTTAGGGAATTTCATATGAACAAGATCTATACAACTTGCTTGTGAGAAAATAAGCGTCAAAAACCTCCTTAAGGTCATGATTTAGCCATGTCTGCCGTGTCCCACACAACCTTTATCTTGTTACCCCTGTAAAAGGATGAAACTAGGTCAAATGAAATCCTTTTGGGTTACTTCTTGGACCAATACATATTCTGTTTATTACTAACAACTTTTGTTTGTTTGGGGTATTTTTGTGGTTTTTTTGTTGTTGGGAGTTTTTGTGTGGTTTGTTTGCTTTAATTTGATAGAGGTTTATGAAGAGGCAGGTGGATTTTATATAGTCCAGCCTTTCCACAGAAATTTAAATTAAGCTGAGAATGCATCCTCTCCCTTTCTTGCATCATCTTTTTTTGAATTAGATCTTTGTTACTCTTTATGTTCCTGGAACACTAGATGGTCTCTATGAATGGTCTAAAATTGGTGCTCTAAGACTGGATTGAACAAATATCACTGCAAAGCACCTGGGAACAGATGCTCAAATCCTCATTGAAGGTTTCTGAGTTTGGCTTCTTTTTTACTTCAGCAGTTGCTACTCTTCTACCGGTTGTATCAACTATGGAGACCTAATCTTTCCTGAAGACATAGTATTAAAGGAGGAAGACCAAAACACAAATGCTTTCATCTCTCCAATAATCTTTTATCTTTAGCTTACCATTGGGTAGCAAAACAACTTTGTCATTAGTTCATACAGCAAGGGATGGAGCAAAAAAAAAAAAAAAAAAAGAAAACAAATACTCATTTAATTTCATCTTTCTCAGATCATTCTTAGTTTTATTGCATTAGAAGGGGTTTTTTGCATGTTTAATTTTGGTTTTATTCCCAATGAGGAATGAGAAAGTTGGGAAAAAAATTTAAGACATTCTGGATTATCTGCTAGAATCTCAGGTCCCTGCTGCTGTAGCACCTTCACAATCTGTTCATAAAAGAAGATAAAGGTTAAAGTGAAATCAGACCATTCCTGTACAATCCTGCAGCAAAAAAAAGCATGCAGATTCAGAAGCTGCAGAGAGCATTATGGAAAAAGTGCAGCTCTAACAACAGACCCTGATCAACAATTCTGAGATGGAGCATGCTGCTGAAAAATATATCAATAGCAACCAAAAAAAACCAACCAAAAAACCAACCCCTCCAGCCCAGGAACTGAGGAATATAGCAATGGTCATCAATAAAAGTACTTAAGTTTTGAGAGCACTTCTGCAGGTGAATGGATAGACAGGACTGGTCTGTTTTAGAGGAGATTGTCAACATTACTCCCTATGTAAGCATCATTTTAAAAAATACCCAAATTAACAAACTTGACTTCATCTCTTCTGCCCTCCTTTTCTAAAAAATGGTTTTATAGTACTTCATGAATTTCAGACTTTGGGTAAGCATTTCACTTAAGGAAGATGGTGCTGGTATAGAACTGTCAGCTTCATTGCTTTTCGGTCTAGGGAAACACTTCGATTTCATACAAGGAAACATTTCAGAAAAAAACCAAAACAACCCTGAGTTTGGACAGAAGTTTCACATGTCAAACACAGTCTTTGGCATGAAGACTTACAAAAATGGAAGGAGGAAGATCTGTTTACACTGGTGTTTTGCTTCACAAGTTGAATGTTTTTGCAGCAAATCTTTGCTTTCCCCTCACTTTACACACTTTGGTTGCCACAGTGAAGCACACACATTCACCAAGGAAAAAAGCACTGTTGGAGTCCAACCCCAGGACCAGACCCGAGGTTTTCCAAGGGAAAGAACCTCTTGCAATCAGCACAAGCCTGGCAACAGGTTTGCAAATCAAGTGTTTTCCTTAGTAGGTCTGCTCCAATTGCACCACACTATGTGCGAACATAAACACAGCCAGCATCTAGCTGAAAAACATTTTGCCTTCCTTCAAAATCTATAATCACATTTACACAGTCTCTTTCTTTCTCTTTTACAAGAAAACATTCTGTCATACCAAATGTTCCCACACTATTGATATTTGCTCATTCTGTGAGTTTCATTATCTCAGGAATGGTAAAGTTGCTTGCTAGTAATTTTAGGGTCTCCTCATACCAGATGCTTTCCTTCCATGATATGATCATTTTTTTTTCTGTCTCCCTCTTGTGTGAGGACTGAGATTATACAAGAGAGTGTAGGAGAACATTTGAACACCCCTTTTCACAATGTATGACTAGAGTCATTTACACTACAAAGATATGACTACAGAAAACTACAAACTAAGCATTATAGTAAATTTTTTGTTTGTTCACATTTTAAAGGAATGTACCCAGCAGTGTTTCACACCGGGTGAACCAGGCTTAGAGTCAAGGAATAGGTCAGATACACAGAGGTACAACCCAGCAGGACAGTTAAGAACATGCTGTTTCCACAAGTCATTCCAGTCTGCACAGACATCCTCAGGGGCAGTGGCACGGAGCAGATGTCTTTCCATTCACAATCCTACCACTCTTAATACAAGGCTATCCTCACAGGGAGTTCTTGTGGAGTAACACACACACACACACCTTTTTTCCTGAATAAACTCACCAATTTTAATACTGCAAATAAACACAGCCCTACATTTGCAAAGAACAAGACTTATTCTAAGAAACAGAGAGCAAGAGAAGAAAGTGAGAGTAACAAGGTATTAGAGACATGCTGAGATTTTTCTTTTCATCACCGAGAGCTGTGGATGACAACAGGGATACTCTTGACCTACTTTTGTCTGGATATAAGACAGAAATTCTGTCATGTACTGTAATGTATCAGGAAGAGGTGCCAGAAGAAACAGAGGATGAGAAGCAATAAGTCATCAGCCTGGACACATTGTGATCAAAACCAGGGTTCAAAAAGACAGTGACACCTGAGGCCTCAGAGCCAAGCATGACAGGCACTAACGGATTTTCACTTCATTCAGATCAGTAGGATTTAAGTGTCATTTTGATTCAAGATGCTGTGTTCCAGCATTTCCAGAGTAATTCTCAAGGACTGAAATGTATTGTTTGCTATTTTATGACAGGTTATCAACTCACCTTAGTATGGGACACTTCTAAATACTTTATAATACAAAGTTGCTGTGCTAGTATTCAAAAAATTATTTTGCAAATAAATGAAGGTAGAGCCCACAAGAGCCATAAGATCATACATGATAAAGCCTAGATATAACAGCATCTCATGTTATATATATGCCCCGTAGAGAGAATTACAAATACTTACAAAATTACACATCTGCTCTAGAAATGCCAGATTTTGCTGACACAAGGGAAAACACAGGAAGAGTTATGGGAGCAGTATGCTAGAGATGAAAATTCTCCAATGAGTACACAGTGATTAATGTTGCTGCTGCTCTAACAAATGACAGGCAAGGTCACCAGTAAAACCAGTAGTCTTCTGTACAACAGTTTCCATGATTTCATTAAGTCCCATACACTATGGGAGCACTTCCCTGAGACTAACTTCCAACTAATGTTGGAAGCAGTAATAATATCCATAAGGCTGTGAAATTCACATCAGAGACAGATATACAGTCATTAAAAAATATACCTCATTTGCTTATGAAAGATCAAGGTATCTTAAAACTCTTATTTATTATATTTATATTTCTCTCAGGGTTTTTTTGTTTGGTTGTTTCTAGTTTAGTGGTTTTTTGGTTTTGGGGTTGTTTTTTTTTTTCTAGTTCTTGGTCTTAATTGCAACATCTTGACAGCTAACAAAAAATCAACAACTTCAACATGGGGAAGCAAAAGGATCTGAGAATACAGACTAGCTGGTAAAGCTGGAACATGAGAACTTTGCCTGCTGAGACAAGCTCAAAGAAAGCATGACTGCAGAAATGGTCAATTACTATTGAGAACTAAGTTCTAAAACACCAGAAACCCATATGTTACCTATACCTGCTTGCCATTCAAAAGTGTCCTATTTATATAAGGCTTAAGTCTGAATAATAGATAAGATGAGCAGGGAGAAGTAAGTAGCTTTCTCTGTGTTTCACAAGGCTTTTAAATCAGTATAAGGGGACAACAGTTTCATTCTTACCATGTCAAGCCCAAAACAACACACTTAACTATCTGAACTCCCTACATACTCTTCACTATTGTGCTGAAAATCACCTCCCCTCATTAAAAGTTAAGTGATTTCTACCACAGAATCTATCACATTGAATTTACTTTTTTGTAATGGATGTTATTAACAATTAAAGAATAGCTCTTCCTCCAAACTCTCCTCTCCCTGTAGTCAGCATGAAAAACACAATAGTCTCTGCAGCCAATAATTTTATTTCACACAATTCTAAATAAGCTAAATTCAGCTAAGAATGCTGAAAGGTGGTTACTTTTCAAACATATTTAGTGCCACATGATTTTACTGGGGTTTATATCAGCTTGCTTTTATCTCAACCACTCCTATTTGCATAGCTAAACAGAAACAGACTGCTGCAGGGGAGGGAGGGAGAAATAATGCACTTTATGCATTTAATACCTGGCCATCTGGTACCTCAGAAATGTGTTCAACTTCAAAACAGCAAGAAAATAAAATGAAGGAGTCAAAAGAGGCCTTGCCACAGCAAAAAAATGCATTAATTCTATACAAAGAGGACGACTGACAGCTGATGTAGAGGATACACACAAATCCAAATGCTAATACACAGGGATTATATGAATAGAAATACCATAGGTAAGCAGTATCTATGGAAAGTAGAATAGTATCTCTGTCCTTGACATCCTCATTCAAATTATTTTTTCCTGATTTTCTTTTCTGTATGTCACTAAAAGGATATGGGAGAAAACTGCACAATTAAAAGCATTTACCTTCACCTAGAGAATTAAAAACAAGAAATGCAGTAATGTTTAGCAGAGTCAGCATCCTCAGCATTTGTTAATGTCTTGGGAGAAACAGGTGGGATAGCTCAGTAGCACCCTATGTGACTGCAGTGCTGAAGAAACAGTTTCTACTTTGTAGAGACACCTTAAGTCAGGTACAGGTAAATTACTTTAACTGTAGAGAAAGGTGGTGATCCCATCACAGGAAGAAATCAAATTGAAGCAGGCTTTTTAGTGCTCCCAGGAAGCTTCTGAACTTCTCTTAATCCCTTTCATTTTGCCACCTGGAGGATGCATGGGGAAAAAAATGCACTGAGCAGTGATTGCTGTGAAGCCACAGGATCTCCTGGCAGAAGTCTATCCAGAAGAGCTGATTCCTGTGTTAATAAAAAGCCTGTGTGCACACAGCTGATTTTCCCACTGCCTTGCTGGGACATGCACCAAATTATACATTTGGAAGGTCCTGGAAAACCAAATTCTTCCTAAAGACCATGAGATTAGACTGCAGTTTATGGGATTCAAATACATTTTATCATCTACACCAAAAAATGTACAAGAGCACTAAATACAAAGTAGAGAAGAACTACCAAATGCTCTCAGGAAGCAGAAAGCAGCAGGAGATGCTGGGCTATTTACTTACATCAAAGGACGTGAACACAATGGAGAAAGACCCTCAGAAGCTCATTCTGACAGAAAAGGTTTTACAAGACCTGTCAAAGGAACTACAGGTGCAAAATACAGTGCAAAGGTCATTAATTCTTCATAAGACAAGTAGTATGAAGACTGGACTGTAAAAGGACCAATTTCACCATGCCTAGAGATCTGGTAGGTAGATAAATTGCAAGCACTTCAAAATAAATGACTTTGGAAGTCAAATTAGTAAGTAGGAATACAAAAATAGCAAGAGCCCAGTAGGACAAAAGTCAGAAAGCTCAAAGTAAAGAATGTAACATAAAGGAGCAGGTAAAAAGAACATGCTCTAAAGACACAGAAATAGTGTGAAAATGGTCAGAAAACAGATGGTTCAATCCTCCACAGTTTCTTTGCCTATGGTTGGCAGATCACCCATGGTCCTTCAGAAGATGGTTCATAGATGAAAGCAGAGAAATGGTACAAAAAAAGACCAACATACTCTTTCCATACATTTCAAAATTCTACAGGATTTAGCAGGAAAAAATGGGGGAATAAAAAGGTAGTAAAGTCTTACAGTTAGTTCACAAAAATAAAAGCCATTGTAATTACATTGTATGAAAAATGCATAGATTGTTTAAGAATATTAAAAAATGCAAGAGTTTTTCTGTTTAGATGATGGAACAGAGCGAATGTTTATAAAATATGGCATTTGCCTGCATATAGCACAGGGCCTGCAGCTTCTTCCAGTCCTCGAGAAAACAAGATTAGAATAAAAAAAAATCTTCACAAAAAAAAGCATTATTATGGAGAAATTTTAGCTACCATACCTAGGCAGAAAAACCAGCTGTGCAGTGCACAATATAGAATAGTTGGCTTGGATGTCACATCCTGATGAGAAATTTTTAGACTGTAATGGGTTAGCTACAGGAGTTTTAGTAAGATAATACAGTTTCCACAACTCCAAAGACTCTAAATGCAAGATCACATTCCAGTTCAGCAGCAAACAGTAACTGGATTGAAATCTGCCTGTATTTTCTTCTGAGCTGATCCTAGCATCAAATTCCTGAAGCACCTGAGTGACATGTTATTAGACTGGGAGACAGCTCTCAGATTTACAGCATACCAGAGATACTCTCTTAGGAAATAATGGAGGACTTCAAAGAACAGCTCTTCTCATCAAGGAATCCTTTTCTGAAAAAAAGGAACAACTGGCCTGCCCAAAAAGCTTGAAATCAACCACACCACTGGGACAGGTCAAATAAGTGAAGACAGCAAATTCAATTTCATTTGGAGTTATCATGTGGAAAGAGGCATTAACAGCAAGGCAAGGAGTTTAAATAACAGAATAGACTTTTGAATACTTTTAGAGCAAAGTGTCTACAAATTTGGGTGACTAATAATTTTTGCATCAACATCAGGTCTTGTCTTTCATGAAAAGATAATGGGCATTATAAAAATAGTCATACACACAGCTTGGAGTTATCTTACAACAAAATGGTCATTTAAAAAAAAGTTCATATGTGGAGAAAAAGTGGCATAAGGGAATGGTGGCATACTCTATTGTGTTAAGATCCTTAAAAGAAACATCTCGTGTTGTCATCACATTTATGCAAGCAATGAAACAAAAAATGAACAAGGTAAACATGAAATCCAAAATGGGTAGGACTATAAGTTTTCTCCAGTTACAAGGCAAGAGGAACACTTCAAATGAAGCCTTAAACTGGAGGAGATCAATTTTCCACAACAGGGATATGAATTGTACAATACTTAGTACGATCTCTGTTCATTTCAGACACCTGAAGTGTGCTTGCACTATGGCAACTCTCCCAGAATAACTGAGAACTTGCTACCTTGCAATTAAAATAGCTTTATGTGCAACATATATTATTTCTAGAAAAATAACATCCCCCAGAAAAAAACAGAGCAGATTGTATTGCATGTTATATCCTGGTCTAGTAGGAGTTTTCCCTGCCCATGCAGGGGAGGTTGGAATGAGATGATCTTTGAAGTCCCTTCCAACCCCAAACATTCAATGGTTACATGTCACCACCATAGAAGATGGCAAAAAAATACTAAACAGGAAAAATATCATTCTGCATTGACATTGCTTAAGGGAGGATGCCAGATGATTTAAGAGTGATCAAATAGAAGCTTTTAAAAGGCCTGAAAAACCAGTTGGAACTCAGCTAGGTCCACTTCCAGGATAAAGACTATAATTGGTGTGAAAAGTAATCAAAGCCTCTCTCATGCCAGGCAAACGAATTTTAATCCTTTTTTCTATATACATAAACCCGATCATTAGAAGTGAAAGTTCTATAAATTCACTTCATAGTTGTTTTGGGTATTGTTTTGAGGTTTTCTGGTATTTTTGTGGTGCTGTTTTTATGGTTTTTAATGTTACATTTTCTTGAAGTTACAAAGAAGTACAAATTAGATTCACGTTTTCAAATTGCAGTCTGTATGGTCAACTCAGACTCTTACTAGCTTTCAATGTCTTAGCCAAGATTTTTTTAAAAATTTTTTTTAATATTATAAACATGTTTATTCCACAATGCAAAAACACCAGGTTCATATTAGGCAGAGAAACATATAATTATGTAAAACTAGCAGCCAGGGATGAATCATCACTGAAACAAGGTCTGACAATCTCCTCTCACAAGTAGATGGAGAAGGAGCTACTAACCATCTGGATGCAGCGATTTCAAGTACTCAGTTCATAACCCAAACTGAATGTGAAGCTTCATTTCCCACCTTCATAGCAGCAATGTCATCCTCAGATCCATAATACAAACACAATGCAAGCATACTTTTCTCAGAAAGCTTTTTAAACAAAAAAAAAATTTCCAGTCAACTGTTCTTTTTAAAACCCAAAGAAAACCAGAGATGAGACTTAAGTAATCCTCCCTACAACAAGCAAGTCAAAGTGGAACCCTCTTGTTGTTACAACTATCATGCTTATAAATATATTTCTATGACTTCCATGATATGTCTCTTACCTGAATTATTTTCTCTACAGTAAATTTTTGCTGTTTCTACAAAGTAGGCAACAATTACAATTTTACCCTTATATCTGCCAAGTAGCAGTTTTATTTTGACTTATGATAGACTAAGGAGAGTGGCAAAAGTGCTAAACCTAGTTCCATAACCAATATTCCTTCCAGCTGTCTACCTATAAATTGATAATGTGCAGGATTCTTTCCTAGAGCAAGGCTTTTGTGGGTGCTATTTTAGTCAATTATTAAACCTGGGGATACAAGATGACAAAAGCTTCATAAATGTGCTAAATGTCCTGTTTCAGCAAAATACCAAGATTATACACAAGTATACATCTAGATTTTTAAGAAAAGGCTTTTACTTACTTAATGACCATATAGATATATATATTTGAAATCCCCACACCTTTTATAGGTTTTGACCTCTGGTGACTTTTAATCATACATACACATGTATATACTAACCCCCCAGACACACAGAGCAGTCTGAAGCAAAGGCAAATGATAGATGAACCATGAGGCCATATTGATTCCCTCTGCTGCAATGCAACTCAGGAGTGAAGTACAGCATCATTATTAGAAATTTCTGTCCATTAATTTTTCCTTGCTCTAGGAGTCCTTAATTAAAACACATTAACAGTGCATGCCCAAGTGAGCGCTGCTCCAATTTGAAACTGAAAGAGTGCTTGTGCCCCATTGTGGGCAATATTAATTAAAATCTCTCTTTTGTTTTCCCTGAAGTCTCCTCCTGATACTTCCAGGTAAGGTTAAATAAAAATGTATGTCACACAGAATCACAGAATCATCTGGGTTGGAAAGGACCTCTGAGATCATCAAGTCCAACTCTTAATCCACTACCACTGTGGTTACCAGACCATGGCACTGAGTGCCACATTCAGTCTCTTTTTAAAAAACTTCAGGGACAGAGAATTCACCACCTCCCTGGACAGCCCATTCCAATGCCTGATCACCCTCTCTGGAAAGAATTTTTTCCTAATATCCAACCTAAACCTCCCCTGGCAGAGCTTAAGTCCATGCCCTCTTGTCTTACTGGTAGCTACTTGGGAGAAGAGCCCGACTCCCTCCCAGCTCCAACCTCCTTTCAGGGAGTTGTAGAGAGCGATGAGGTCTCCCTTGAGCCTCCTCTTCTCCAGACTGAACACCCCCAGCTCCTTCAGCCCTTCCTCACAGGACTTCTGCTGGATCCCTTCACAGCCTCCTTGCTCTTCTCTGGACCCGCTTCAGCACCTCAATCTCCTTCCTGAACTGAGGGGCCCAGAACTGGACACAGGACTCAAGGTGGGGCCTCACCAGTGCTGAGTACAGGGGAAGAATCCCTTCCCTGGACCTGCTGGCCACACTATTCCTGATACAGCCCAGAATGCCAATGGCCTCCTTGGCACACTGTTGGCTTATGTTCAGCTTCCTGTCCATCCAGACTCCCAGGTCCCTTTCTACCTGGCTGCTCTCAGCCACTCTGTACCCAGCCTGGAGCTCCCCATGGGGTTGTGGTGGCCAAAGTGCAGGACCTGGCACTTCGTCATGTTGAACCTCATCCCGTTGGAATCAGCCCAACTCTCTAGTCTGTCCAGGTTCCTCTGCAGAGCCCTCCTGCCTTCCAGCTGATCTACACTCCCCCCAGTTTAGTGTCGTCTGGGAATTTGCTAATTGTGGACTCAACCCCCTCATCTACATCATCAATTAAGATATTAAACAGAACTGGGCCCAGCACTGATCCCTGGGGGACACCACAGCCACCACTTGGATCTGCTCCATACAGCACCACTCTCTGGTAGGCTCCAGCAGTTCCTAACCCAGCACACAGTGCTCCTGGCTCCTGTCTGAGCTCTGGGCCGACAGCTTTTTCAGGAGAATGCTGTGGGAGATGGTGTCAAAGGCTTTGCTGAACTACAGGGAGACTCCATTCACACCTTCCCCTCATCCATCAGAGGGATGAACTGATGATAAAAGGAGATCAAGTTGGTCAGACAGGACCTGCCCTTCCTAACCCCGTGCTGGCTTGGTCTGATCCCCTGATGTCAATGTATGTATTTGTGTATGTCAATACATAAAAAGCTACCTATCAGCAGACGTGCCATGTAACTAAAGTACTGGATGTTGAACAATTTAAATGGTTTCCCTTTGGAAACTGTGTGGTTGTCCATGCAATTTCATATTATGGTCTTTATTAATAACAGTAATTATCTCAGTCTCTGCCCATTTGACAAGTTGATAGTATCACTAAAGATATATACAGTTTTTCTGGGTTATAAGTGTAAATTATGTAATAACTCATTTGTGCATTAATTGATGTTGCAGCTAAGGCAAAAAAAATCCCAGTCTAAAGAATTAAAACATATACATTGAAATTTTGATATCTAAGATCAAGTAAAACATACAGCAGAGCAGGAATAATAAAATAATCATTGTGCTAAAATCCTGCACCTGAAAAAAGTATATTTCTGGTTTAGGTTTTTCAAAGTTAGTTACTGCTTGATATCAGGTTCTGTAGCTAATTTCAAAAGAGCATATTCAAGTTTATAAAAGCTCTTTGGGAAAAGTATGCTTCACATACTCTGTTGTGCAACCAGTCCTTTGCTCTGGCAATTTACTTGCTCAGCAATGTTTGCATAACTACTTTTAAGACCATTCATTCTCAAGATGAAATATGTTAAAAAAACCCAGAATTTTAAAGATATCTGGTGTACACACAAGCCTATGTCCAAATTACTTCTATTTTATACCTGAATACTAGTGCCCATGATGTCCATTCCTGACAAAAAGTGCCACCTCACTTGAAACGCTCGATGTGCTGAGCATGAGAAACGTTATCCCAGTAGAAAAGCTCAGCTTGCTAATAAAAAATGATAGCAAAAAATGCTTTTAACAAAGCATCTATTCTTCCAGTCAGGAAGCATCCATATTGCTGTGGTCCATTACTGTTCTGACAGCAACCAGATTAAGCAAAGTCTGTGAGACTTTGCTGAATTCAAGTTATGCTACATTAAATTTTTTCTAGAAATTTCCCACATCTGATAGAATATATCAGTTGGCCCAAAAGGTTTTCATTACTTCTTCTGGATCTTTCTCTTTTTTTCAACTAGTTGCATAAAAATTCTCCTAAATGTAAACAGAATATACAGAATTACCTTCTAGCTACATTGTTTTTCCATTAGAAGAATTAAAGTTCTATGTATCCTATTGGCATATAAATCAATAGCAGCACATAAATTGAAATACCACTCCTGTCCTTTTTTTATATATATACTCAAACCTATTCAATTGTCTAACAATTTATCTAGTTTTTTTGAATGGAGCACTCTCCTCTAGGAAACAGTTTTGTTATAACTACTCTACTTGAAAATGGAGGGGGGGGCATGTTTTTGTCAGAAAAGATGCTCTAATCATCTTTAAGATGAAGTCACCTTGTAATTTAACTGCTTCCAATGTAACTTAATATAACTTGGCAATAAATTTTTTATCAGTCAGAACATTAAGCTCGTGTAAAATTTAGAGCAACAAATTGAATTAATCCATAAATACAGCTCAAGATCTGAGACATCCCATGGTATGTAGAAAAACAGCCTTATATGCTGTCTGTGTACTATTGAGTACATACTTCAATTCCCTACTTTAATTTAGTAAACTAAAATATTTCTTTCATTTCTTGCATAAAATCTTTCCAAAAGCAGATTTCTAACAGCCAGCCACACACAAATCCATCTGCAGGGTGGCACAAAGCCAGCTCCCAGTGCTCCCACTGGCTAATATGGCAACTGTCATTCAACCACAGGTGTCTGAACTTCCATTTATTTACTATTAAGAGCTGAATATAACCCATGACTCCTTACACTCACCTTCCAAAGGAGTGTAGGGATATGGTGACCTACAATCCCCAAGGCAGAGGATCTGACCCTCTCTTTTCCTGGTACAGTTCCAGCTTTCGTGGCCCCACCTGTCCTTGAGCTGAAGTCCCAAGTGCAAGATGGCAATATTGTGTTCAGTGGCTTCAAAGCAGCCACATCCTTGGGTGGTTTGAGCCAAAGCATTATCAACTACAGAAAACGAGTAGGAAATACAATGACTGGAAGGGATTAAGAAAAACAAACAAACAATAACAAAAAAAAACTCAACCACACTGTTCCAGTAACAATTTAGTTTTTCCTTTGGGAGAGCTATTTTTGCTTTACTTCCCTATTTCATAGGCATTCATGGGCAATAAAATTCTTGTGTTTAAGTTGCAGACAAGCAGAATGTCCATAGAAGACAAGTGGCAGAGTTCAATTTTCTCCTGTTTGGAGTGTCCAGCAATATTTTGAAAATTCATGTAATAGTTTTTTCAGTATTTTCAGACCACTGATGAAAGAGCACTACTGATTCAGAAAGCATTGTGAAATAAATCAAACAAACTAACAGTACATCTTCAAATACAAAGTAGACCTCATTCATTTCAATCAATAAACTCAGAAGTTAATGGAGTCTGACATTCTATTAAATACTGCTGGTAAGGTAAATGGAATTTTTTTAATAAAGTAGCATTTTATGAATCATGGCAACAATACCAGAAACAGTACTTCACAGTCTGAAAAAAAGAGATTTTAGACAAGGGAAGGAAGATAGCAAAAAGAATCAGAAGCTTTGGTTAATGTGTGTAAACACACAGCAAGGTCTCCAGGTAACTGTTCAAGTACTTAGGGTTTAATGCAGGGTGTGCTCACAGGCATTAACACAATGCAAATGTGGAGCCAGGAGCAGGCTGATGACTTCTTCAGTTTAGCTTGAAAATCAAAACAACCCTGGCAGTCTGGCAAAGGCAAGTCATGGAGCTACACAACAGCATAAACACAGGCAAAGCAGTCCCTGTTTCCTAAAGAGTGAAAACGTGAAGAATAAGGGTGAGGACCAACCAATCACACACAAAAGATGATGTGAAGTACTGTGGGGTGTTTTCAGAAGTATGACACACAGCAACAGCAAGCATACCTTTTGCCTTCTAAAACTTGCTCTGTTGTACTTACTGGCCATCGATGTGTGAAAAGGGCTCTGTGCCTGCCCAGTGTTTGTACTAAATAGAGGGAAAGCTGAGAAGTGGTAGCTCCTGATTGTGCAAGCAAGCCTGAAGCCCTTCCAAGCACAGGTGGCTTTGCACAAGCAAGAACTCCCTGGGAAAATGGAGCCAAGGAATGGGCAGAGCTTGCTCCTGCTACAAGCTTGAAATGGGTAAGAGAGACCAAGGACACAAGTGACATCTTGGGGGTGCAAAAGCAGCAGGCAAGAACCAAGCCAAAAGTGTCCAGAAGAGTCTTGACAAGGGGCTGTGTACAGAGAACAATAAGAATCCCCCCAGGACCTGCACTGAGAGTCCAGAAAGCTTCCACCTCCTGCATACAGGACACAAGGGCCACCTTTGTGAAACATGAGGAGCCAGCACCAAAATCACCCAGAGAAGCCCTGTAAAGGAGCCATGTTAAATGCTGCAGAGAAAGGCAAAAAAAAAAAAAAAAAAAGCCCTATAGACACTTGGTACTTCATCATGAGGAAAAAAAACCTTCCTGAAAGGCAGCTGCAGGGCACAGGAGGTCATCATTCTGATGCAGACAGTAACCTAGGCAAAATGGACCAGAGAGGCCCTGACAAGCAGTTATGCCCAGTGCTGCAGACGAAGGCAAAAAATGCCTAGGAACCAGTGCCAATTTGCCCCAGGGGAAAATTTCTTCCTGACCACAAAGCTGGCAATCATCTATTCCCTGAGCATGTGAGCAAGACCTCCTTGTCCCACAGGCTACTCACACTTCCCAGGAGATGCCCAAGCCATATTCTGTCTCAACATGGAGCTATACTCTGAGCACAGGAGCTGGGCACCCCTGCTACCTCCCCTCTACCACTCAGCTCCCAAGGACAATCCTCATGCTGTTAATCTTTTTTTAGTCCACTACAGAAATCAACCCTACAACACCCAGAGCACCCCTATTAGCCACCCCTTCTGTGCCAGAGGTAACTTCCATGAGGCTACACAGTGAGGAGGACAAGGGACACAAAGACTTTTTTTGAAGGCATAATAGGGAATGGTTTCAGCAGCTGCAGCCTGGAGGAAATTCAATGTGTAGCCAGAGCCATAGGCTGGGATGGAGGGTGCCAACAGAATGCCATGGAAACAATGCAGGCTTTGAAAAACAAGTGAGCAGAGGTGACACTGGTGTGGTGGAAAGGCTGGTCACTTTCTGACCTAGAACATTTGGGTCCCTACCCAAAGCACACACAGGCAAAGGAGTCTTCCAAACAGCAAAGACCATCACTCCTTCTTGCCATCACAACCCTATATCCCACTGAGACCAAGCTGTGCAACTGCCCAAGTTTACAGGGGATACAAAATGCACTTCAGCCATGGGGTAAGACTTCCACAGCTCATTTGTGACTTTGACCTTTCCACTAAATACCTCTGTATTTGTACAACACATTTTCAACAAACCCACTTATAAGTAGCTGCAGTTCCCACAATACTGCTGCATGCCAGTGTATTTAGTGATGATAAAACTATGATTCATAACCAAAAATGCTACTATGGGTCTTAATTGCTGCCCTTTAATAAAAACTAAGAGAAGACTTTTGAATCAGCTATATACATTCACCAAAATCAGCATCAATCTGCTAAACAATCCCAAAATAAGACACTACTCTGCTCCAGAATAAATTTTAGCATGGTACATGGAACAAAGCTGCTTGCTCCAGCAGCAAATGTTATCAAACTTTCTCACTTTAAGTCATTAACAACAACCTGGAAACAAGTAAAAACTCCATCATAGAAGAACTGTTCACCAAAAGGAAAAGACTCTTTCTTCTAGCTTCACATAGCTCATTTAAATACCTGGTACATTGTGTATTTTTGTGCAATGCAGGACAGAGCAGCAGAAAAAAATGTGTATGTTAAAACGTAAAATGCATTGCAAAAGATAACCCCAAGATAAAAAAAATACCACAAGACAGTCTTAGCCCTTCCATGTTAAGGGGAAGTATTTCAATCATTAAGCTGTTCTTAACCTGCAACTGGTACCACAAAAATCCACCAACAGAATTACTCACTCTATTTACAATAATATCACTACAGATATGAAATCATGCACTCTAGTTCAAATCTGGGATATAAACCCAACTCTTCAAAAGGATCCAGAATGCTTAGGATCCCAAAATGCAAGTGACTTACAGCATACCAGCAATGCTCAAACCAGACACTTACCACATATATGCTCATAAAAAGGCACGAAGCTTTTCTGTATCTTGGCAGAGAGGAGGTCACAGCACACCTCAACAGGAATAACCAGATAATCAAAATCACAATGTACATCCTTATGTAGACAGTGTGTCACCTGGTTGTCCTGAAGACAAGTGCTTCTGTGTGCTAGCATAAATCCTCAATATTAAGTTACCAGGTCGCAATTTAAAGTCCAGCCAATGTCCCAGAATACCAGTACAAGCCCCACATTTTTCTGCTTTTAAAAATATCCTCGCTCCCATTGTCCTTGGTAACAAACTGGAACTGTTTCTGAACAAGCCAGGAGGTCAGCATACCCAGTGTGTTGAAAGCACTGACTGGATCAAAAGAGTTAAAGTGAGGGTATACTCTTTCTAAAAAAATCTCTTGGCTAATAAGAACTGTCAGTTAAACTTATGGATATATACATATGTGTGTGTGTGTATATATACAAGCAGATACATATCTTAGACTTTTGCTCAGGAAATGAAAAATCTAAGTTCTTCAGTCTGAAGAGGTTTCACTTCTCTAATAGCCATATCACAGGCTAGTCCCTAGCTATAAGGTTTTTAGAGAGTCTGGGACAACTCTCCTTTTGCTGAAGGCATGCCACTGAATAGAAAAGCTGCATGGAGCCAATAAGAGAGCAAAAGGAAAAGCATAACTCTGTACCCTAATAGGATATTCGACTGGAGAGAGCCGAATCATGATTTCCAGCTTCTGCTCACAAGATTGTTAATGCAGTGTACATTAAGTAGCTATTCAGTGAAAATCTGACAATCTTGGGAACAGGAGTTAATAGCCATAACCATGAGGGCACAATCCTGTTCCTTTTTGTCCTCTTTTTCCAGCTCCGCAAATCCTGTCTTTTCTATACAAAATCTGGACCAAAAGGGAAAGTCTGTCTTCACTCCGTCGTCTGTAGCTTAGTAATTATTGTACTGCCCCTAGACATTAAAAAGATCATAGACTGCACTTCTAGGGGTCTTGCTGACACTTTTTTTTAAACTTCTGACATGTCTAATCGACCACAGTTTGAGAAGCAGGGAAGGGTGCAAGAAGGGTGCTACCAGTGGCAGCAAACATCTGCCCACCTTCTGGTTTCAGATTCCTTGGATGAGCATACACAGTGTTTTTATGTTGACCTGCCCAACATGAGCAGCACTTGCTTTGACTAATTACAGCAAGTTTCCTTCACAACTGCAAGGTTTTCAATTTCACATTCAGACAGGAGAGGGACAGCAGTTACCCTGGGAAGTGCTGACTGCATGAGATACTTTGTACCTGCCAGTTCTTTTGTTTTGCCAGAAACTGAAGATTATCCAAGACAGTATAGACAGGATTCACATCCTTAAACATATTTCTTATATACAGAGCAGACCTAGTCATCCTAGCCACTTCTTTTGTAGACATGTAGTCAGGGGAACAATATTTCTCCTCTTACAGAAAAGATCTAAAGCACATGAGATCAGTTGTCACCTAAAAATGCCTATTTCACTCTCAAGTATTTGGGAAACTTTAGGCAACCAGCTCAGAGACAGAAATCTAAACTGCAAATATCAAAGGTGAAGCCTGATGAATCTCCATTCATAGGTTTCTGAAGCAGAACTTCGACTTCATCCTTCAGCCTCCCATATGCTAACATGAACACACTGACCACAAACCTGCTTTAGGCCATAGGAGAAGATGAGCCTGTCCCAAATATACACTGGGTTATTTCACAGTGCTTTGGACAAGTTTGAACTTCAATGAGCATCAGCTCAAACCTTATAAAGGTCATACAGGTTCTTTTTCTGTATTTCACTCCCTGCTCAACTTTGACCAATTCAAACATAAAATGGAATCAGCAGTCATCAGAACCATTCAAATACTTATCACAAATTTGCAGTACAACCACAAACTTAAATCCAGAGTACTTACAGGGAAGGAAAAAAAATGGAGACCATAGTTAACCCATTAGATCTAATTAAAAATTTCAAAAAACAAAACACTGGTTTTGCAAAGGAAAGTAAACAGACACCTACTTTGTTAACTGATAAAGAAGCTGTTTTTCAAACTTCACTGTCAGATTGCACCTTGTTGATACCATCAATATGCTAGAAGAACATTCTTTTCAGGGATAATCTCATCTCAAAAAATGTAATTGGATGGACTGGACTAGGAATGGCTGTCACAGATAACATACATGGTAAAAGCTCTAAGAATGTTGAAATAAATCCATAAGTTATTCCGAGATAAAATTAAAGCAGAAGAGATAAAGAAACCTGACCGGGGTACCTCCAAAAGTGGTATTGTTGGACATGAAATAAATATTCTCTGCAAAGTGAGCATTGAACTAAGGAGTAATTTAGTAAGTCACCCAGCATCAAATTCTCTCACACCTTCTCCACTCAGGACATTTTATTGAAAAAATCAGCACGACCCCTTCCACCACCATTATTATTAGGTGCAGCTCTGCTAGCAATGGCAGAGCTATGATTACTAAAACTGCTTCTGCCCCAGAAATTGGGTTGTTTCAGAGCTGAGGCAGTCAGATTTGATTAAAGCCATGTTAAAAATGCTAGCAATGGCTCAAACTCCATCATAACAAAGCTGTGTCCTCCCAATAACATTCAGTCCAGAAACAGGCCAGCAACAGTGCAAAGTATGATTTGTCTGTTTCCTAAATTATACTTCAAATGTCCTTTAGTGCATTTACAGAGACCTTAATTCTCAAATTGCAGTCTGGATGTTCCTATGCCTGATACAAGCAAGTGACCCAAACTGCTCCATTGCTTTACACAAATTGAACGGCTAGAGTTCAGGCCAGAAGAGATCATTTGGCCATTTAACCAAACTGTTCATGCCTCTCAGCCTTCAGCTTTAGTCCTCTCTTTATATCAGCTACCCAATGCTGCAGAAAACAGGCATTCAACCAAAAATTCATTTAAAAGAAGGAAGAAAAAAAAAAAAGAGAATCAGGTTTATTTGAAAACAGGTGATATATAATCTATTTACCTACTACCAATTTTTACCCACCAGTTCACATTAAGCTCATATTCCTGCTTTGAAGAAGTCATAGTGCACAGTATTTGCTGAGAATTAAAATAATTTCATATTGTTGTCATGCAATCTCACAGTATTTTTTTGAGAAATTGAACAAATTGAGTCTCATGTGCCTTAACATTTTCTAAAGCTTAAAATCATTTAAGCTACTCTCTGCTGCCTACATCCCAATTTTTGGCAATAACTTTAAACACATGCATGACAGTTTATGCAATATTCTCATAGTGGTCTTACCACCATTACAGTTGCTGAAAGTTAAATCAAAGCCAACCCCCTCAAGTCCCCAAGTTACACTTTGTTCTCATATCAGGAATTGCGTTAACATTTTTTTGCCACCGTGCCAGAGTAAAAACCCATACCAAGTTGTTTTCCATCTATATACACTACTGAGGCACTGCTTGGTCGACTGCCCTCCTGTTTTCCACATAATGCATTTCTCCTTCTTCTAGAATCTTTATGTTTGGGCTTACAAAAAAGACTATTTGTGCTTTAACACACAAAAGCAGCCATGCGCTCATCAAAACCCATTCTGACCACTTCTTTTGTCATTTGCAATTTTTTTTTTTTCAGGAAAGAAATTATACATTTTCTTTCTAGCAATTTGTAAAGCTGAATGAATCTCCACCCTACTTCAACATCCAGCTCATGACTAGTTTGACATCAGTCATCTCTGGCTGAGAACAAGGTAAAATCAACCAAATTGTATTCCTATTTCCTTTGCTAGCTCTACCTCCAAGTCTTTTGGATTTATGCAATTATTAAAACAAACAAACAAAAGATTTATATATCCGTCAAATTGATTTATACCATGATTAGAATGTTTTGCAGTAGTTATACCAGATTCGTGCCCTTAAATCTCTTAAGGATTTATTATTCCCTTAATAGTGACATTACAGACTTTTTTTTTTCCCCCTCTGCATGAGATCTTGGAAGGTGAGACAGAGCACAGAGCTTGGGAGGAAAATTACACACAGCTGGAAAACTATATTTAGCTACATTAATCTATTCCACTATTGCAATTACTATATAAAGCTAATCATACTAATGAAGCAGAAATTAGGAAAAATCAACAAAAGGTATGTAAACCTACATTCTGTTTTTAATAATTGTATATTCACATGAATAAATTCAGCAATTTAGATATTAGATTATTATGGGTTAGTTTAGTGTATACTTCCCATATCCTCACACTACTTGTCTGTCTCCTTTTGCATTCCATGTCCATTGGAAGCTGGCAAGGAAGCTCATTTCTCTTCTGCTTGTATTGCACCTACCCCATAGCTGGACTGCCTTGCTACTGTAGCAATATAAATAATGAAAATATGTAAGTGCACGTGATGTGCAAAACATGTTTATTGGTCATTTACATAAACACATACCATACCTGAAAATTAATATTTACAATTATGCTACTGAATTTAAAAAAAAATAATTCCCCAGTCCAGTTTTGTGTTCATTACAACCTCTGTTGCAATTACAGATCTAGTTAGCTTCCTAATTTGCTTTCTGAGTTGTTAAACTAATGCTTAACTTCCATTTAGGTGCCAATTCCATTGCAGATGTTCAAGCATACTGCTTGGTTAAAGGATTTGCAATTATGTTCTGCAGATTTGTTCCTAACTGTCAGCTCTATTATCAATAAAGCAGAACTAAGCTCTGGCTCAGCATCATCCCTGCCCTCTTGATTTATGCATGAATCAAAGCTGTTTGCTATACATTCGGGAAAAAAAAAATACAGGAGATTAATTCTTCTAAAAGGCAGGACAAATCAAGAATTTAAGGAGGATTTTTTTTAATTTGAGCTTCTATATATTAATGAAAACGTCTTTTTTTATACATGTACATGCATATATCTTGTGTGTGTGTATATATATATGCTGGGTTTGGGGATTTTTTCTTTTTCTTCTTTTGTATTTTCTACACTTGGTCATTCAATATGACAAATGTCCTAAATGTGATGATAATATTATACACTTACACTTCCTTCTGTGGCCAGTAGGCACACCCCCCAAACTCCTCTTCAACCCCCAAAATGCAACTATGCATTTATTTATGCAATTTACTTTATTAGTGTTATTTTTAATGCAACTAAAATTATTTATGCAATGTATTCATGCAACTTATTTATTCAACTCTGACAAAGCTAATCTCAGGAAAGCACAAGTAACTTTGAAGAAGCCTAATGACTACAGACTGGGAAATACTTGTCAAGATTTAACTGGTTTTTGGGGGTTTTTTTTGGCAGTTGTGTCCTATACATTTATGAAGACATCAAGAGTCTAGACATAACACAGCTAAGCACATCTCACAGTGGGGCACATGAACTTGAATTTTCATCATAACATCATATTGGAACTTGAAGATTTTGCCTGTTAATGTTAAAATTATCTGATGAGCCCTGTCAACAGATTTAATCACCCTACATATGTCATATTGAAAATCCCAACTAGAATACAGTTTGAGTAGCAGCAAATTCAGTGAAATATCTGGACAGAGATTTATCATTTGATTCTCAATGTAAGGCATGAAGACTGAACAAACTCTACAAGCAGCCTTCCAAGCAGTTGCCCCAGAAACTGTAATAAATCCAAATAAAAACTTAATTCCATTTTTTAAAAAACATATTTACCTATTCAACTACTGAAGATTCACTTGAAGTTTGGCCATTTTCAGGGCCACTTCTTTGCCCAAACTGTGAGCATCCTGTGTTCCTTCTGAGCTCCAGTTCTGAACTCAAACTACACCCTTTAGAAGCCTATTGGTTGCAAGATAAAAGTATTCAGCTAAGTAGCTGCAAAACTCCTACACAGCAGAGCTTAAGTGAGTCAACCATACCAAAATGGTTATGTAATTTAATTACACCTTTGGATAATCTCTTTAAACTCAGAATATGCCTTTTCCACAATTGGAAGCTCCAATAAAGCTCTGAAAGGAGTTTCTATGAACTCAACATTCATTACATGGAAAGAACAGAACAGTGCACATTAGTTTGTCTTCTAGGACTAAGAAGAATTTAGAGGGAAAGAATTTCAAAATAATTTCAAATATCTTCCATTTTGGGTACATAAAATCCAGATCTTTTTTAATATTCTATTTCTAGAATATATAAGTATCCACATTCTCTTTGAAAGAGGGAAAGTTTACCCATTACCTGGTTTATAAACAAAAAGGCACACTTGTTGTAAGAGCTTATTTTTATGCACTCTTTGTTTTTAATTCATAAAAATAGTTTAGAAAAATACATTTTTATTGGAAATAGCAATAAGAATGGTTGTACAAATTTAAAAATAGCTATGATTAAAAGATTACTTTGTGAAGAACTTGGAACCCGGTTAAAATAGGTCATTACCATAGTAAAGGGCATGGTCTTCCACATGTTCCCAAGTAAAACTGAGAACTTGATTTATTTCCCAAGTGTCACTTAAATGCACTCAAAGCCATAATTAATATCAATTTTGAACCTCTATTTCTATTCTTCATTTCTAAAGGAAATAAAATAGACCACTTCAAAACCCACCCTTCCCCTGGCAACATGTGAACCACAGTGCAGGTAACAGGCAAGTTCATTAAACTCCACATTTTTATTTAGGTTACAAAATTATTGGAGGCCCTGCAGTAAGGGCCAAAGGAAATGCCAAAAAAAAATGCGGAAAAAAAATTAATAAATTCTGAAACAGACACCTTTGTTTTGCAAGATACCTGTGTTTGCAACACAGGTGAAACAAAATTGCTGATAGCAAACACAGCAGTTCCCTACTGCCTGGTGTGAATGCATCTCCCTCAGATATTTAAGCACACATATTACAGTTATCCATCAGCATAACTTATTGAAACCAAAAGAAGATCTGAAACAAGAGTTGAGAAACCAGACAAATGCCGAGATCTGGGACAAGGAAAGCAGGAGGTGCAGTGGCTTGGGTGAGAGAAGAGACCAGAATCATCCGTAGGGTGATGTGGTTGGTTTAACTATAACAAATTGCACCCTAAAAATTCAGCTCTGAGAACATCTACTTAGGTCAAAATATAACACTGACAACTGCATAGGTTCTAGATTCAGGATTGTATTGTCAGCCTCCTTCTGCTATGAAGCCAAGTGAAAATTAAAAATCCCTATCCTGTAAGCATAACTTGGTGTGTTTACTTGGTAAAGAGTAAATTTTAAAGGAAAAGTCTGAAATTACTGGATTATATCTTACTGATATATATTCCCCAGAATTCTGGAAAAGTGCTTAATCTGAGTCCCTGAAATTCCTTTCACAAAGGAATTTCCTACTGACATTATTTCCTCAGGTCTATTTCTGTGCTATTTGTAAAGTAAAATGGACAGGGAGTTTACATGGTTCTATGGAAATCAAATTAACTTTGCTATTAAGGAAAAAAAGTCCCAAATTTTTCAATAAAAGTAGCTGCATCCTTAGCCCAATTAATTTAATTTTTTAATTAAGATTAATGGATCCAGGTGGATTGCTCTAAGATATTTCAGTTGAGGTTATTTACCAGACTTTATAAAGGTACATTATCATGCTAAAAGTGCACCATTCTACATCAAACTGTACACAAATCAAAATTTGAACAGGACCTGCTTTTGAAGTTGCTTTGGCTACTCCTTATGAGCCTTTCTGAACATTCAGAAAAGTATTCAGCTACCATTAGAACTACATTTCTCATTAAGATCTAAATGGTAGGAGAACTACGAGATGAAAAACAATGCCAAATCACCAATAGGACCAATTTTAACAATACCACTGCAGATCTGTTCCAAATCAAAACAGCCATTACACCCATTAAGGAGATATCAGTTTCAGAAGGTAATTGCTCTCTAGCTGAATACGAAGAAATCCAAATAAAAGTAAATTCATTGAAGGTACATAAATCTATGTTCATTTGATAAAGCATCCAAACATCCAACAGATCGTGTTATATTTTGTGCATCCAGATACATTTCATTATACAAGATCACCTGAAAAAATATTTGCATAGAAATCTTTCAACTAAATAATCAATGGTATTGGATTGTACAAATCTACCATATAATTCACACGAAAGCCTTACTTCAACAGCTACTGTGTCATTTGTTTGTTGTGGACCAGTAACAGCTACAAACCAAACTAACATTAAAAACATCTCTAGTTTCAGACACTCTGCAGCTGTGGCAATTGCCTTTCCAACAGGTGTTTTCAACAGCAGTCCAAGGAATTTTGAGTGCTGCATGGATCTATTTTCATTTATTAATATGCACCTTCCCATCCTCTCCAGCAAACAGAAACCACATTTTTAGGTGATTAATTTATAATCTTCTGAAGTATGGGTCATTTATGAAGCAAGTCAGGAACTAAGATCTAAACAGCAAGCAATACATTATATTTAGTTTCCAAAGTGCTATTCTGCCAAACAGAAGCAGCATTGGAAATTAAAGCATTTAGTTACAGGGTGGTATAACTGCTGTTGCTTTTCAAAGCATTTTCTCAAAAACACAACATTGCACTTAAAATTGTATGTGCAATGTCAAGCAGCTAATAAAGAATAAAATTTATACAGCTTACACTCCTTAAGCCATTCCTTTGTACCTACATGAGGATACAGAATATTTGTGTCCCTACAGAAACCCTTTAATCCATTCATACTATAGTCAAGGCTCATCACTAAACACCTCAGTCTGTGGCTGTAGAGGGTGTGAAGTAATTTCTTACTAAATAAAACACTTTGTGAATTAAAGTATTATTTCTTGCAGATTTGCACTATAAAATCTAAGATAAAGAGTGAGATACATTCATAGAAGAGCATATATAAACAGGGGCTTACAGTGCACTTAGCCTTCACAGCAAATATTTTCCTACAGTTCTTTATGTGATTGAGTTAAACCTCCAAAAATTGGACACGCTCCATATTTTGCCAATTTATATGATGTGTACCTGGTGTAACTGACACACACTTGAACAATTTCTTGGTAAAGATATATAGGCCTCCAAAAATCTGCCCCATTACACACTTGTGCTAGAATGAATTAAATTACTCATTTCTATATTTGTGCTCTCCTAGCAACAGATTACTAGTTGAGAACTGCATTTTGATCCGTAGTGCTGCACTCTGCTAAGAAAAACACCATCTTGAATCCTTGCACCAAAACCCAACAAAGCCATTACCACACCAGAGAATCAAGATGAACAAAACCTCCCCCCCCAAACAGCATTTCCCCTGGCTTTCCCAAATGCAAATGTATGCAGAAAAAAGGGAAAATAAGAAGTAAAAAAGGCAAGCTCAAAATCACCTGTAGCCATCACAAATCTACTCATTTTACAATTCTTACTGACTGATGAGAAGTAAATAATAGCCTCTTCACACTATTACACACCAGTTACAGCTTGCCATGGGTTTTTTCCAACTTTTTTTTGCAAGGCACTGCTTGTCCATAAGCCCAGGGCTTCTGCAGGATTTGCAGAGGAAAAGTGCTGCCCAGTCACAAAGCCTGAGCTGATCTCCAGACAGCTCATCCACAGATGTCAGCAGTGAACTCAGGATGCCCAAGACTTTCAGCCTAGGGTGTACTTTTCAGTCACGTAGCCCTTTTCTGGCATAAGTACAAAATGTTTTTCACACCATCTGTTCATCTATGATATAAGCAGGGTCAGCACAATGTTATGTCAAAGTAATTTACAACTGTTCATGCTTACTTACCAGTAACACATCAATACTAAAATGAAGCTATCTACAGCTTTCCTAAAGGTCTTCAAGCATTAGCAAGAGACTTTCCTAGCTACAATGCACAACTGCCAACCACGTCATATATTAAAAGAATTTACCAGGTATCATCCAGTCCAGATATCATAGAAGCATAGCCCTTAAGGCTAGTTAAATTCTCATTAGGCTGTATCAATCCTGGTTGAAGAACTCAGCTCCACAGCCTTCCACAAGGTTGCTTTTATATATATATATATATAAAATATATATAAGTATATATAAAAAACATTTATATATATAAGTATATATATAAATTTATATTATATATATGAAATATATAATATATAAGTTTATTTTTTTTTAATGGAGTTGTTGTCAGTCTGTATTAATTGTGGGGGAGGGGGCTGGTTCATTGTTTCAAAATTCCCTTTCCTTGTGACATTTCAGTATTTGCCATGATGGCCCAGGCTGTGAATTCTGCTCTGCCCAGCCCTACCTGTCATCACCCTTCAGGATGTTCACAGGGCATGTTTGGACACTCAGCTGTGGCTTCAGTACGATCCACTCCCGTGCCTGCTTCTGAGCTACACCTCCCTCAGCAGGGTACAAGAGGGAGAGGATGATGAGGAGTCAAGAGACAGAGCTGCATTAATGCAGAAAAAAATAGAAGGTCAGAACTCAATGAGGGACTAATGAAAGGGAACAGGAGGACAGAGAAATTCATTCTTGGGGAGAACAAAGTGTTAACAATTAAATTTCATGAGAAGTTTAAGAATTTTCTCTTAAAAATAATGCTTTTTTTTCCAATACACATCACTGCAAAAAATTTCAACACAAGCAGTCCTATTGCAAACCAATATGAAATAAAACCACTAAATAATTTTCATGATGCAAAACATTGCATTGCTGAAGATTCCATCTCCCCTCTACTAATACTCAGAAGTATTATTACTAACTGTAAAATGATGCATAATTGAAAAGTACTATCTTTCATTACGGATAAATTGATGTATCTTGGGCTTTTTCTACTTTATTTCTACAGTCATATAAAACTACAAATAAACTAACCATTTTAATCATATAAGGCTCTGCCCTGCCTATGATTGATCAAGATGGGCACCTGCTATAAAATACACCTTGCATATATTCATATAAAACAAAATGTTAATAAGACCTTTAACAGCAGTCCCCCTAAACACCCTTCTCATAAATTCATCTGTTAATAACAATGTCATCTAATAAGCAGGTCAGTAGAGAGTTGCAAAGCCAACAGTATAGCTCTGCTGTTTTCAGCTGCTCCCCAGAAAATATTCTCATCACCATACAAGAAACCATTTGCTTTATATGCATTTATTACAGAATGTCATTTGACCTGTACATTTTCCAGACATCATGTAACTGCTAAATTTCTCCTTTAAGAATAAATTGCAGTTTTTAGAGCCATATTCTCGAATGTGGACACTGCACACCCTGGACTGTCTGTAAATGGGACTCTTCCTATTTCTGTTATCTTTGACCATTTACAGCAAAATAAACCCATGTGTATCAGAGAAAGGAATTAAGGAACAAAAACTGGCCAAAAGGTACAGAATGATGACTATCAGTAGCTGGTCCAAATTATGCTCCCACAGACATCCAGCAGAAGTCTTTTTGGGAGGTTTTCAGTTCAGGGTAGTTAAAACAAACAACAACCCTTTTCTTAACAGAAAGGGCCTAGAGAAATATCTAGCCCACATTTACATGCCTCTGGCCAAACAGAAGACACAGTCCAATTTAATAATCCATCTTATTCCACCTTCTCTTCATGCAAACCAAAGGCTGAAAGCCTGAGGGAACATCTACTCCCTCCTGCCCTTTGTTTAGAGCAGCACAAGGGACACTGTTTCTGGCACACACCCAAACCTTCCCAAGTGCCCCAAGAAGATTACTTCAGCTAAACTCAGGGTATCCTGGGACTGGGATGAAAAGCACGAGGTGCCAAGAGCAAGACGGGTTTTCATAAGGTGTTTCTAATCGAACTCCAGCACAACAGGCACCACTCTCCACCCTAATGCCCACTGGGCTACACAGCCCATGACCCTCATCAAGAAAAACAAACCCACATCATACTTGGAAGCATCAGCCACAGACACTCTGAGACAGATGATCCAGCCACAACTATCAGGGACCAGAAAAGAGCAAGTGTTTTTGATTTTTTATTTTTTTATTTTTTTTTTTTTTTTTGCATTAGTAGTATTTCTGACTAAAGAAGGGAAGGAGAAGGCAGAGTGTCTCTTGAGGACATTCAGGCTGCCCATACTTCTGCTCATGAAGATGCCAGGAAGGACGGGGGACACATGTTTGGAAGGTGGAGGGAGCAGTCAAGAGTCTCAATAAGGCTTGGGAAGGAAAATGCATCCTGGCCACAACAGCACAAGCAAGGTGGACTTGAAAGCTGTATCTGGGGGGCCCATGCTCAAGGCCATAATATCTTACTATTTTTTGAGTAACAGCTTATTTTAACCATGAGAGTTTTCAAAAACAATAGAGACTATATCACAGATATGGATAACCCAAATATAGTTTTAACATTTCTTTCACACAGTGGAACACCTCAATATCAATTTCTTCAAGACTTTCTGCAGATTACATTTGACCATGCCTATGTTGCTCAAAGGTACACAAACACTATTGTAAGCCAGGTGGTATGCCACAAGCAAAAATAATTTCAATAGGTTACTTCTGAGACAGAAGAACACTTAAAAGGTTTTTCCTGACAAAACAGCAGCCTTAGTGAAACTACTTTTAAACAACCAGTAAAATATCAGAGATTGATGCCACCTGCAACTGATGCTGAATCATTCCAAACAGCAAAGATTTGCAAAGTTGCAGGTGTTCACACAAAATACTGCAAAACCTTGCCATCTTTAATTACTTCAAGTCTTATGAAATCCTTTGCTACCTCTATTGCCTATTACCTAAAACAGTCCTGAATCCATCAGCTTTCCACACTCCATTATTACACCTATTACTGCACACCAAATTCACTGATGCTCTTCCATCTCTGACAATTAATTTTAACAGGAAAAGGTACATGGCTGGATCTGTGGCAAAATAACTGGCTCTCCCAGATTAATCTCAGGCATTTCTATCTTATATACATAGTATCTTACTATATCAAATATTCAGTCATTTCAGGGGACAAAAAGAGAACATAGCAAGCATTTAAACCCAGTACTAACAACTACTTTCTAAACCATGTTAGTATTACTCAAGCTCACCTCAGAGTAAGAAAGTATTTTAAGAGGCTAAAACTGTCAGTGTAGTGACTTCACCTCTGTCATGTTCTTGCTTACAGGTTTCACATTGTCTGCCACTGAAATGAAGACTGATACATAAAAAGACTATTAGGTTATTATAGAGTAGAACTTGGCATCTGCTTTTATCCATTCATTCAGAATTTCCTGTAATATTGATGGAGCTCTACCATAACAGCACCCACCCACACCTTCACATACCACAGTGGCACCAACACCTGATACACATCATGTTATTACTAAATAATGGCATTTGTTCAGATTTACAGATTAGGTTGCTCTAGTTATGTGTCTCTTTGGGAGTAGCTTTAGTCATGACCTTGCCAGCGTGGGCCTTTCAATCAAGCTTGTCCATCTTCTAGCTCCTAGACTGCTCGTACCTTTCACCCTGCCCTGGCAAAACCTGGCAAATGCAACAGGCAAAACAAATAGTAATAGGATTAAGAGATTAGCTAATTCATCCAGCTACTGTTGAACCACTGCTGCGGTAGGGCAAGATGATAATAAACTAAACTTGTTAACACAACCATGGTGATTAATAGAGATAGCCAGACATCTTAACCCACTACGCCTGCTTCCAGCTTTAATCAGTACTGTTGACAAAGTCTCAACTGCTCAAAAATATGTTATAAAAATACAAACAAGCAGATGTTTGTATGACAATTTTTGCTTTCTTTGGCAGACAAAATAATTTCTCACAATATCTGCAGAACAAAGAAAATGCCCAAGCAATTACTGTGTGGCCATTTCTGATGTGTTCTTCCATAACCTCTCACTTTATCTAAAGAGCATTTAATCTGCTAATTATTTCATAATTCATATTCTGAGAATAAAATCAGCAAGTCTCAAAGGATATGGAAGATTCAGTAGAGGAAACATTCTTCTCCTTCTGTGTCTCCTCTTGAATATGATCTTCCAGACCTCTGGCACTGAAGCAAACTCACTCCTCCAGTAAACCAAGACTTCTGGCCCTATTCTGACCCAAGTCATTCAATATGCAGATAAGTAGTGACTCATGGAATAACAATTTTTCCCAAGAGCATTGTACTTTTCCTCCATTAAAAAGGCAAGTTTCCTATTTCTAAAATTAACTATTCTTTTCTAAAGATAAAAATAATGTATGCTATATTCTAAAACTAAACTAAAGTATGGATTAAAATATAAAATAAGTCTAAACACACAACAAGAAATATTCACATTCTATTTCTGAACAATACAATTACTATAATTACTATATTTTACTGTTTTCTCTTCAAAACTGGGTGAGAAGTAGTTTTACCAAAACATTTCCTATCTATCAGTTTCACATAAGCTTTTAGAAACCCTCCCTGATACTTGACTCAGAAGTCAAACACAGCACTTTAAGATGTATGAAGGTCTCCTATGAATCTAAAGAACTAATATTTGAAATTAGCATTAATTTGGATTAGTAATAGATTTGCGAATGCACCTGAGATATAAGGAAGTGCCAACAGAAACAGAAAGAACACCAAGTTTCTCCATGGGACACAGCTCACTACTGCTGCAGGTCACATGCAAGTTAATCCAAGAGCCTTGCTCAACAGAAAGAGCTTCTTTATCCCCATCTGATGAAGCAAACCAAAAGCTATTTGCACTGGCTTTGCACCTCTCCACCATCATGCTTTCTCCATAGGTGTTCTTTTCAGAAATGGACCCAGAATCATGTCTTCTCACCCAATTCTGAGCTCCTTTCATTGCCTAGAAGATCCCTCAGCTGTGAAGGCAGAACCAAATTTCAATTTGGGGATAGCCCTGTCAAAGTGGAAAGCCAAAGTGTTCCTTAGCCTTTTACCACCTTTGGGCTCCCCTCACTCTTCCATGCCTTCCAGGTACCCTCTGTAGTCCTGAAGCACCTCTCTCCCACCATGTAGCATCCCTTCAGTATCCTCCATTACTTGACCTGGAGAATCACCTTCCCTTCCCTAAAGCAGAAAATGCTGCTCACAAAGGCATCCCAGGGTACAGCAGCAAGGAGAAAATGTGTCAGGTCACAGTTGGAGAGGGACAGTGTGGTCAGACATGGTACTAAAACACCTGAGCTGGGACCTCCAGAGGACAGAGCTTACTGTGGATGAGCTGAAAGAATGGGAAGCCACCACTTTTTCCAACCCTGTCCCCAGCACTGAAGCTGCTGCAAGGAGGAGTTCAAGCCAGAATGTCTCATCATGGTCTCAGCCTTGCCAGAAAGATCTGCATTCTTCAGTTGCATCTAACATTAATTCAGGTATTGTTAATAGAAAAAAGAAAAAAATCTGACTTAAAACACCCCACTCAGATTCTCTTCCACCCTCCATAATAACAGCCACTAATCAATACTATTCACAGTGTCTTCATGTGCAACCTGCAAGATTTTTCCAAGCTGCTGCTCATAGGGGAGACAGCACTCAGCACACAACACTCAGACCTCTGCTAGCAGAGCTCCAGCCATGCAACCCAGCACAGCTCACAGGCACAAGACAGTAAACAAGGAGAAATAAATCATCTGCTCCCCCATAAAATTGTGCCACTTGAACTGCAGTATCTTCCACACTGATATTGTAGATAATCCTGTTTCATCTTGATTACAGCCAGCATTAACACCCAAAGCAATAAAATCTTTCACATTCTCATTTTATTCTAGCCAAAGGACAAACCTGCTGCAATGGACATATGGCTCTGCTCCTCTGCAAGTATGTTAAACTGCTACAAAATCTCCTTGTCTAGCAAACGAGAATGCTTTTAAAATCAATGACCTGTATTCATTTGTATTGTGCACAAAAACAAAATTTGCATATAATTACCATCATCTTTCGTTACAACAGATAGATAAATTTCTCACATTGTTTGCATTTCCCTCCTATTATGGAAGGGTTTTAGACTATGTCACTGATTATATAGCCATTACGTGTGACTTTTTTTCCAGCCAAAAAAGTCAGGTTGAGGGTTGACAGACTGCAGAGCAATTCCTGCATAGTTAAAGAAACAGTCTAGTGGATATGAACTGGGAATGAGACTATGTTTTGCATCACTTTAAAAACAAGAGGTAATTCATAGCCATTTACTTAAGTGTGATTTTTCAACCTAAGTGCATTTGGTAAGTGCCTGGATTTTTTTTTTTTTAATCCAAAATCTTTCTCTGCATGTGTTGACACCCAGGTGAGCATCCCAAATGACATACAACAGGATTAAACCACCTCCTGCTTTTCTCCTGGATACAGGATTCCTCCTGGTGTTACTGCAAGGTGAGCAGCTGCCATGGGAAGGCAGAGATCTTGCTCTTCTGTGAGCAAGAACCAACATTTCCCCCTCCATAAGGCAGACAGGGGCCCAAACTAAGAAAGCTCACCTCCATAAAATCAGAACAGCTTCATATACAAGCACTGGCCCATAAAAAAAATATGCCTGAGCAGGTAGGAAAACAAAAAAAAAATCTACTTATGCCTCCTCTTTTTTTCTATCTAACCCTATACTTCTGAAAAAACCTGATTTCAGATCAAGAAATGCTGTTTATTTATTGTTTGAACAAAATGTCTTCTGCCGTGTGCCAACTACTTCTTAATAGTAAACAGGATGCAAACTGCATGACATAGAGGAGCAGACTTTGTTTAGCAAATGCTTAATGTCATTGTCATGGTTTCTAAAAAGGCAGCTTGTAATGGCACTGAAATTGCACTTACTGCAGCTTAATTAGCAAGTGTCCATTTCCCATTTATGTCTCATGCAGAGACTTTCAGATTAATAAAGGGAAATATTTACCCCTGTACTACTGTATGCAAATGTAAGATATGATGAAAAAGCTATAGCCCTAGAATTCTGAACTATTAATTCCCTTGGCCAGTAAAAACTACTGTCAGTTAAAAAAGTTTCATTAAATTACCTGGCATAAGCAAAATTCCATTAAAATTAAGGCAGGCTGTCAGTAGAGAAGTAAGAAACTTTAAGTTATTTTAGAAGTCTAGTACATCTTTATATGTCAAACTTGGAAGTTAAACATAAAGGGAAATGAAACAACATCCTATAAGAAAGATGAAATCAGATTCCACAATCCATTTAAGCTGTTTCACTTGTCATTGGGTATTGCAGTTGGACTTCTTTAAGTGGCCATTTAGACCTTGAACTATTGGCAATCAAAACACCAAATGCCCAACTATTTAGCTGTCAATCCACTGCAATACTCATTTTATCTGAATTTCACAGGACCAGATACAGCAGCATGATACAGAACCAAGAGAACTACAGGCAAAAAGATATGAAGGAGGTGCCTCAATTTTTCAGCTCTACCCTCAATTTTGGGTTTTTTCCTCTACCAGTAACATTATATATGTTCTGTTTGATAGTACACCACTTTCTTATCTATTATGGAGTTCACCATGGAGAAAGGATCAATTACAGTTCAATAACAGATAAAGGTAATAACAGACATTATTGCCATTGAAAAACTGGACAGTGTGCAACCATATACAATCACACCTGTCTGTTACTTCCAGAAAACCATTATGGGTATAGTCTAATCTCAGAAAGACTTGGGAGATAGCACATTTGAAAAAATAAATACAATCTTAAAGGGGCTAAGATTAATTTAGGTACATATTTTCAGCCTTATCATAATATTAGAAATTCAGTATTAATTCAAATGTCATTACATTAAATCCAACACATTTTCCTTTTGACCAACATCTTCCCCTGAAGAGAGCCCTGACATTAAATGTTGTATCCCTTACTCTCCCTTAACACCAACTGCTGTAACAACCTTCTTAAATCATGCTGAGTCCTACCCTAGTCAAAGGAACATGCTGACACAGCAGCAAAAACAACTAAATATTTCAATTCACACAGAGCAGCAGCCAAAGTTATTTAAGGACTAAATTACAATAAATAGTTTGAGACCATAAATGTATTTATTGTTCTGTCTACCTCTAGAGCAACTTTTGTTGCTGTTGCCATGGAGGTTGTAGGGTATGAAAGAAAACTCAGTTAAATTAAAGGCTTTGAAAAGCTTATAATGGAGAATGAATTTTCATTAACAGGTCTTTACCTGTTAATCAGCAGTACTATGAATAGTTCACTTTCAGATTGTTCTTATTTATTAAATGAGGACATCAAACAAAAAAAGCCAGCTACCATTCTTTATTACAGAGCATTTATTCTAAGCATTAGAGAGAAGGTATATATTTTCTAGCTCTTTCTGGATAAATGTCCTTTGTACCAAAGTAAGGACTTTCATACACAACTTGAGATAACACTTCTACACTTTTATTTAAAAATAAAGTAATAAAACCAAATCTGTCTGTTTAGTACAATCTTTCAGACCAATCACAGTCATTATTTTCATATATATCATATATTTGGTTTTGTATGCATATTAATTTGCATTTCATAGTTAGAATAGAGATTGAAGTACTTCCCTTTTTCTTAGATTCTTACATGACATCATGAATATTTTTTATAGCTTGTATGTAGAAAGATATTCAGTTATCTTCAAAAAAAAAAGTCACTATGTCTTAAAGAAACTGTAATCAGTTTTGCTCTACTGAGGCAGATATGCTTTCAGGTGATCCAAGCCATAAGATTTTTGGTACTCAGCTCTCCAATATTCTTTAAGACATAACTTAGCCAGGACCACACCATTTTCCAAGCAAATAGATATTTTTTCTCTATCATGTTTACTATCTGAAGGCAGATTGAAAGTCAAACACTCATTAGTGATTGTTAAATGCTTTAAAGTTAGCAACAGAAAGGGGGAAGAAGAGCAATTTAAGCAGAGAAAACTTGTAGCTGTAAAAAAATCCAAAAGGATCTTATTCAAGGAGACATTTAAAATATTCTGTGTTTTGCCTCACATGCACAAAGAAAATGCAGAATCCATGGTCAGAGAAATTCATTCATAGCTCTGTAAAAGTGGGACATTTTAGTGTTTTCAGAAAAAAGGTACAAGCAGCATGGTTATTAAAAAAGCAAACAAGTTTCTCAGGCTGGAAATGTGTTCAAGCTTTCTAGTCTGTCCTCTTTAGATACTCCCATCAATGACTTTTAATCACTGAAGTACCTTACAAAGTTTTATATTTAGCAGAGATTAGGTAACCTCCAAAAATAGGCAAGGAGACCCAAAAGGTAGGCACCTCCCTTTTGGAATTGCGTATTTTGTAAGTAATCAATCTGTTAAGTAGAAGTATCCTTTGACACCAGAAAAACCTCGTATCTCCTTCAAATCTGGAGTCACCCAGCAACTGCAAACAGCTGCATGGCTGTCACTGCCAACTCACCAATTCACAACTCCTTTGTTTCCACAATTTTTATTACTATATTTTGTTCATATATATGTTTATGCAGCTTATTTTATGTTTGCTTTTCACTAGAGGTGAACAATTAAAAGGGAAAAAAACCCAGCCTATTACTCTATTTTTTTCAAAGTCACAACTCAAACATCTCAATGACAAAGTAAACCATAATTCAATACCCTCAGCACAAGAAAGGAAGAAAGTGGGATGGATTTTCTGCAGAGCCAAAGTTCTGCAGTGTCACACCAACCCAGAATTCATAAACTTTCCACCTCATTGCCAGAACATTATATCCCTTGCTGTCCTTTTCAGGACTCTTGTGTTTAACCATTCAGACAAATTTACTGAGACTCCCTACTGCCTTTTTTTCAAGCAGGCGGCATTTTTCTATGGTCTCTCAAACACTAACAATTATTTGTGTGTGTAATAACTAATGAAGTAGGGAACCTCTCTGAACCTATCCAGCATATGCTTCCTAAATTGTATGTATCCTAGTTTAGCTTCCAAAAAAGCGCATAAAAGGATTTTCCTGTGTTTTATAACACAACCAGGTATTTTCAAGAGTAAATATTTCACATCAACATCAAATATTCAAAAAAATAACAAATCTAAAAATCCTAAGAACTTTCCAATCCATCTTAAAAATTACTTATATTTTGTACAGTCATCCACATTATCACTGAAACGATCTAATTTGGGTAATGGAGAAGGAGATACTAGATAAAGTTTATTCCTCATTAAACTAAGTGTTGTGCCCCCTCCCCAACCTACAGGTAGAGAAGTGGAGTCTTTTAACCAAACCTCTTGAATCAAACACCAAAATCCCCTGAAAAATCACTCAGATACACATGGATTAACTAATTTCACCTTCAAACTTTTCCTGGTTCTGTGAAAGCTGATGCTGATATCTGGGCAAGAAATCACTACAATAAATACAAACAAAGATAGAAATTCAAGCTTTCCATTTGACAACATGGGATCATTCTTGCCTGAGCTGGAAGAAAAGGAGGTCTGTCCACATAATATACAACTGTGCAACATTTAGCAGCTCCAAAGCTTATTTACAAGCAGAGGGACACAGGAATTTGAAGATTACCTATGGCTGCTGGTGGATTATGGTTGAATAGACTCACCTCTCACTTGATGCAGGACAGCAAGCTGTCAGTGCAGTCTGAGTGATGGCTTTGTGCTTCTGCAGGAGCTACAACTTGAGATTCTCCACACACAAAAAGCAGCACAATAACACTTTCTGTGACAGCTAGGATGGTGGATGACCATAGCTGCATTATCACACTAAGTGACTTTTTCTAAAGACAAGATTCTATCTCCCTTTGATCATTGCTCCAGTTTTAATGCCCGTTGTGCTAGGCATTTCTACTTCACTATCCCACAGGTAGCTATTTTAGCAACCATACAGAGACAAAATCAAGTCATAAATAGACAGTTTGGAAGATAAAGAGACCTCTTCTTCAAAGAGAAAAAAAGCACCACACCTCTGTAAGGTAAAGCAGATGAAGTCATCACTATCCTGGCATTTTTAACCTCATAGTAAAACTTAAATCTTATTTTTTCACAGTGCTTCTACCTCAACTAGCTCAGAACCATTCAGCATCAATGTTGCAAAGTTCCTGTCAGTAAAAGACTTATCTGTGTATACTCAGCAGCATATCAGACCTCCCTTGTTTAGAAAACTGAGAATAGTACAATTCACTTGCAGACCAGCAGGACAGTTGGGTGAGTAGAAGTGAGGAAAACTGAAAATTTCTAAAGTCACCATCTCCTACTCCCACTCCCTGTCTTCTCACTGTTCATACTCCTAGTGACTTATTGCAACTTCTTTTCCTCTCATTAATCCTGAGAAGGTCTGACACTGCCTATTGTGCAGGTGTCATTAGAGCTTCATAAAAGGGGAAGCAAGAGAATGTTAGAGGAAGGTACATGGGGTACTCCCTCCCAAAAAACTCCACATCATTCATTTCTTCCTATTACATGACTGTCCACATTGCCTAATATGGAACAAGGGCAGGGAGAAAAGTGAGCAAATTTCAATCTTTGGTATTTATTTCCATATATGAAAACAAAGACTCATTTCCAAACATTTAAATGAAGTCACAGGCACAGATTCCAAATAATACTAAGGTGATAACTCACTCGATTCCAGTTAAACAAACTGTGTAAATACTTTTGATGATGTGGGCTTACAGAATACCATGTAACGATGGTAGATTTTTAAAAAATATTCTCAGTCTTTAGTGTCATACCAGCTTATGACAAATTTATTCAAAATATACCTTTTAAAAATTATGTCTAAGAAAAAATCTCTCCTTGAACTGTATGGAATAAGAACCAAAAGTAAATCCTCATATTTAAATAATTAGTCAAGTTTTTAGGAAAAACATGTATATAATCTCATTTACCTCAGAATTCAGGTTAGAAACATCATTATAACAGGTTTGCCTCAGAGGGTGGTATTAGGACTTAATTTACCTGTGAAGAACACCCACATCCTTGGAAAGCACAGAAAATTTCTGTACATACAGTAAAGGTATCTATAAGGCTCTGGCCTTACTGCTCAGAAGTATGACTTTAGCTATAACAAGCTCTGATTCTTACTGAAAAGCTTTGAAAATCTTAGGCACAGATTTATATAGTGTCATTTGACAAAATTTTGATAGCTTTTCTAAGAGCAGTGCCTTGCAAATGCAAACATCTGTTAGCTAAACACTGCTGAGGTGCATTTCCTTATGTACTTCCATCCTAGTGGGCAATGATCTGGAAAATCTAAAAGCGTAACACATTACGTTCAAGGAACCATTTCAGGGAGCCTGATTCTTCTCCCTTATCATCTGTAGCACGTTTACCATTTATGGCTCATCACCAGCACATGCAATCACTTCTATTCCAAACATTCAAGAAGCTCTATGGCCGAGGAAGAAAGTGCATTAATATTCTGAGTTATCAGGAGACATCCAAATCGGATAGGCTCCTGACTTTGTACTGCAATGCTTGGACACCCTTGACACACCATGCTAACCTAAGTCCCTCCTAACAAGTGCAGTTTGCATATATACAGCAATATTGATTCAGCTGTGCATAGCTGCTTCTGCAGCCTTTCAGAAGCACAGCAGCTTCAAAACACTGCTGCAGACATCAGCCCATGTCTTCCTGAGAGGGTTTTAGAGGCTGTCAGCGAGGCTTGACTTAATGATGCACACTGTGCCAATGACTGTATTTAATTAACTTTTTTGGTTGGCCTCACAGAGCTCTTTTCTACGTTCTGATCTTGTCTTCATGAACATTGTTATGCTTTCATGCAGGAAGGAGGCATGCAGCCACAACATCTTTCATAAATAAAACTGCCCTGATTTATAAAGCCTCTTGATAAGGAGCAAAGATATCATGGTATTCACGCAAGGATAAAACATTGCATAAAGCTGCTTTCTGAAGCAAAATATCTAGAGATTAAACCTAAAGGAAAAAATGTCATCCTTCTAAATGAGTAGTTCAAACAGTTTAATAAAGGGAGGAACGAGGGCAATAGGGGATGGTTATTTTGAAATGAATGCTTTTATCTATACCACATGGTGCCTTTCCCAGTGGCACTACCAGAATTCAATAGCATGATTTCACAAAAAAAGGATAAGAGGTAGTCTTTACTTTGCTGCTTTCAGGAGCCAGATCATTTAAACCTCCTAACAAGGAGGTTATGTGAGCCAATGTGTTACACAAACTGCTTTACTTACCACTTAAAACACAAAACAGGACACGACATATTCCCACTCATCCACCAGTATTGGGCATAATGTATAAATACAAGGAGTGTTCAAGGAACAGTGAAGGATCTCTGCCTCAGAGATCTATAATTTTTTCTTGATTGTTTTTCCTTTTCATACAAATACATTCTAGGCATAACAACTACGAAAATAAAAATACATGCACATTGCTTAAACTTTTGACCCAGACAGCAAAACTTACGAGAACACTTGAATGCCATTTCTTTCCCTACCTACAACCGTGCCACTGCAAAACCCCCATTTCAAACCTCTTCCTTAGACTGTTCTTGTCTCTTCTATATTATATATATAGAGATCTAATTAAGACATTTTTATTTGCTTCCTTTGGCATCTGGAGCAGCTTACGTGCACTTACTGGAAAGCAAGCATTTCCAAGCTTATGGAATGCCCAATTGTTTTCTATTAGGGTCTGCAGCTCATAAGCATATTCTACCTTCTATATCAAGTTTAATAGCTGCAAGCTTTCAAGCTTCAAGCATTCTTATGGGTGAAAATATCAGTTTCCTCTAGCTGTAAAAGAGAGGCAATGATGTACCAGAAGTGAAATGACACCTAGGTCACTTTACCCTGCAAAGTTTTAGTCCAGGTAAAACTGCCTTTTTGACTGGTTTATGCCATTAGAATAAACATGAAACAATATGCTACATTTTAACCACCTGATGAGTCAGTGCAGCTCAGAAAACTGATAAAGGTTTATGGAAAAAATTAATATTGCATGAATGCTGCTGGAGCTATTAAAACAAACATAAGTAAGCCCATCAGTGAAGCTGAGAGAGACCTTTATATGATGAGGAAAAACATCAGAAAAGTCAACAATCATTATTACAGCAGATTCTTTGCCCCGGCCTAATGGCTTATGACCTAAACTGATTTAACTTATGCAACTGATTCAGTTGTGCTGTTTATACCTTACAGCTGGATTACATTACTTTTAACAGAAGAAATTTCTTTTAACATCCCTTTTTTATTCATACATGTGAAAAGTTCATCAAATCTTTCAGGCTCTTAATCTCTTTTTCAAAATAAAAGAGAAGGAAAGAATAGTATAACTTTTTTTCAAAAAAGTTATGAAATATTTGTTATTTTTTTACAAGTCAGATGAATGACAAGGTCTTGAAATCTCCAGTTAATGACACGAGATAGCAAATATGTCAATAGGCAAACCCAGTCTAATTTTTGAAAACTCAGTCAGTTCAGTTGCCTTTGTGGTCAAGAGAAAGATCACCAGCCCCTGCAGGACTCAGATGCTACCCAGAAGTAGCTGCAGTTTCTTACCCACATTCACACTGTGCTTCAGGAATACTCACACGTGTACAACAGATACAAACCTTTCTCTGACCTTGCAGCCCACAAAGTAAGCTCTGTTCCTGAGCATAGTGACCTGCACAGACTTCAACTCCTGAGCTTTCATTCCAGAAAAGCATTTTAACATGTCAAGAACTTTAACATGTGAAGAACTTCAGAAGTACAGTTGAACCAGAAGCAGTTTGGACAGGAAAAATGGGAAGGTCTGCTCAAAAGCCAAGGGTCCTCTTCTTTAAGCCAAATAAAAGGTGAATTTTGATAGTATTTCAGTAATTCAAAGTATAATCTTAAAAAAAACCCTGTTAATTGTCTCAGGACTGGTGAATTTTACTAGCACCAAGGAAAACACTGAAAGTCCACTCAAGCCAACAATTGCCCAGTTGGGGGGAAAAAAAATACTTCACAGTGACCTTAAACACTGTGACAGAATCCCTGCATGTACTTTTTCTAATTAAGATCAGACATTAGAAAACATCATTGATCAACTGGCTTATTCATTACTGACCTTTCTTTAAGCTGCAGTTATGCCAAAATAATTGTAAATCTACAGAAGAGGTTTTTCCTGAATCCAGATACAAATTCCATAGTTTTGCACTCTAATGAAAGTCATGTTGAGTTTTTAAAAACTGAATCTTCAGTTAAAGAAAACAGCTAGATCAAGAAGCTAGTAAAGGAACCTTGGTAGGAACAACTTTACTGAAGACTTTTGCTGTCCATTATGATTATGTACATATTCTTATCATCAACTATTGTATAAGCTCCCAGCTTATGCACTGGTACATAATGGGGACCTACCATAAAACCCAAATAAAAATACTTGCTTTGGGGAAGACTACAGCTAAGCACTGGAGATAACTGATAGCCAGCAAGATGAACCACTGGAGAAAAGTGCCACTGCACTAGCACCCTTGCTGGTGTCAATCATAAGAAGTGCTAATGCAGAGTGCCAGCAAATTATTGGAAGAACTTCAAATGGCACTTTTACAGAAGACTGTTACTTCTAATCTTCTAACTATTGAATTCTTCCCAGCTCCTCAACCATATTTGTCTTTTTTTCTCTCCTGCCTGCATTTGTCTGACATTCAGCGATATTGGAAATTAAATCTCATTTCATCTTAAATGTTAAATGTTTGTTAAAGTAGGATATTAAGAGTTTATCTGCTAAAGACCCATATTTTTAACTCCTGTGTTTGATGGGAAACAGAATTGCCTCTATGCCATATATTCGAAGAGAAATTCCATATGAAGAACTTAACTAAAAAAAAACAAAACTACACCAAAACCAAAACTAATTACTGATGTACCTATTTCATACCCATCATTCCTTCAAAAGATCTCTCTCTAAACATCATCTATCCTTCATCAGGACTTAAATGATTACATATAGAACATTAACTGTCTTTGACTATTTTGACTACTATTCCATTAGTTTTTCATACATTTGTATTGTCTTTTTCTAACGTATAGTAAAGAAATGCTGGAGGAGAGTAGGAGAAAGCTGCTTCTGCATTAGTTCAAGTCAGAGAAACAGGAAGCAACATAATCAAGTACAATGTTAGTCCTACTTCCAAATAATAACCTTTTAAAGAAAGGGAGACATAATTACTCAACATCATCCTCTAAAAGGAAGAGCAACCTAAAGGTAAAAAAAATTATTTTCAGCCTGTATTAAGACAAACGTTAGCATATATCAGTGTTTCATAACAATACATTCCATATAAAAGGAGATGATGTTTACAAAGGTTGAGAGAATATTTATATATTTCTAAGATTTATTAATTTTCCTCTAGCTGTAGACCAGACCAGTCATACCTGGTACTACTTTTTTATTCCCTTTCCTTCTCATTCATAAATAAATTTGGCATAATGAATTGACCACAGAGCTATTACACAGCAGAGGACAAAGCAGTCAGCACACAAAATATTGAAGACTTACCATTTACACAGATTTCAAAAGATTTGCAAAGGTCATCCTCAAACAGGCAGCCTAGAAACACAAAAGAAAAGTAAAAATTAATACAGGTTTCAAACTGTGGATAATTAGAGCAGACTGAAGACCTCTCAGGCTATTAACTGCTCTGTGAAAGTCAGACATTTGGTTGGCCTTAGGAGTTTAAATTGGGCAGTACAAAAAGTCAAGAACACAGAAAGAGCTCTGGTTAGACAGCACATCTTACTAGCTGCTAATGTCCAGAATAACCTTTCATGTTTTTCATCTTCCTCATTCTTCTGCTGAGGGTTGACTCTTCGCTGTGTATATATCATTTGGTGATTTGAAAAGCTCTCTGATGAGTTAATTTTTAATTAATGTTTTTAAATATGTTATTACAGCACAGTAATGCAGTAATTCCCTACAAAAATATACACTAAGAAATAGGGAGTTTCCCCAAGATATTTCTATTGTGATAAGACAGGTAATCAAGTACATATTGCTCAAATTAGCCTTGAATTTAGTAACTGCAACCATAGATCATGCCTAAATCCTCAGAAGCACCAACTCTTTGGAGAAAGGATTAAAAACTAGTACAGCTGTGTGAAAAATACCCTAGGGAGGGGTTCCATCTAAAAACAGGAAATTTGTTCCAAAGCATGTTTTTTCATGGCCCCACCGTGTCACCCTAGAAACTATCCAGGTTGGCAGTCCCAGATCATCCACTTGTATACACATTCACAGATTAAGTATTCTGTTCTCCTGTAGTGCCTAACCAGGTAATGAGATACTAGTTAACATCCCCTTTATCTTTGAATAAAATGAACTCTTGCTGATATTCATGATGGCAGCAGGATACACCTCTGCTCCAGTCACTCCACACTGGAGGATGGGGACAATGACCAAGTAGAGAAGCATCATGAAATACCATGAGATTGTTAAGGGCATGCACTCATGTTAACCCAACCAGTAGTTTCTTTACTGTGTTTTTGAAAAAGATCTAGAACTGAATAAATTCCAAGAAATGAGGCTGTATTTGAATACAGAAACTGCTATAATGTCACAATTAAGCCTCTGTGGGAATTATTGTAACCTAATAAATGGACACAGGGAGTTATGGAAATTAAGTGGTCTTGAGCACTTTCACACTATGCAGCAAAAAGGAGTCAGAAACTTCACCACATGTGAACACAGGAACAAATTCTCTCTCCTCATGCCTATGTCCTCAGAAGCACAGAGCACATGCATCTCTATTCACCAGAGTCAAATGGATTAAGTGGCCTATTCTTTCATATATATAAAACCATATTTATACATACATATATATATATAAAAAGAAACCAACCACCAAATACGGAACTGAAAAGCTCAAGAGTCTCTGCCTGTGAATTAATCAAATCCCAAGCCTGCCAAAAGAAAAGCTCAGAGGAAAAATGTGATTTATGTATGTCTGCATAGCTTTTCAGCAGGTAACTGTATTAGCACATCATTAAGCCTGAACTAATATACCATGTCTCTCAGCAGGAATTATTAGCACAGCGCTAGCTCTGAGCTAGGCAAGCACATCCACATGAATTGAAGTCAGTTGGAGCACCAGCAGAGACTCTTATCCACGCTACATCTGTGTGTAACAACCATGTACACTTAACCATGAGCAGATAATGAAAGCCCTCAATATGCACACCAAAAATGTCTTCCCTTACCCTTTGCCTATGCACCAATGAACTGTGGATATAGATTTGGTAGCTTTTGATAGTAACATTTTCAAATCAGGAAAGTCTTCTTCAAGCATAGTATGACAGAACAGGATTCTACACAATCCACAAATTCTGGTTTGGGACATCTTTTTGACATACAGCTGATTTTGCTCCAGACAAATCTACTGTAACAGCCATTTACTAATTTATCTTTTGTTGCTGTTTGTTGTGACATTAAGCAGCATCATATGCCACTTTAAATATCATATACTTACTAACAGTGATGCTGTGTAGTAACAAATATACTGAAGAGTGAAGTAGCATCGTCTCAAAAAAGCATTTAATTCAATTAATGCCTTTATGGTATAATTACATTTCATTTTCTATCAAACAATCCTCCTACCAGAGATAATCTCCCAAAACACAAACTACTGATGCAACACCTTCAAACCCCAGAAAAAACCCTTAACACCCAAAACCCAGACCCCAAATCTTACCTCACACAGCAGCCCTGAGTCTAAAACTGAGCAGCTACATATATATTGCTTTGCTTAATCTAGAAATTAAACACAGCTTTCTTACACAACTTGCATTAAAGATTTCTTTCTTCACCACTGCTTGTATGGTTCCCAGAGGTAGTGACAAAGAGGGCTGAAGCAATGGCAGAGTTGTGTACAGGTGCACCAGCACCTGCAAGAAGTTCAGCTAATCATTCCCTCCCCAGGTAACCAAGGCACCCAGGTGTGCATCTTGTAATTTAGGAAGATTACTTCCCTGACACACATTGGAGCTGTTTAGAATCCAATTAGTACAGCAGCACAGATTATCCCATATACATGGATAAGCAGGGGTTTTTTTCACCTTCTTCAGTGTAAGGTGTTTCAATGGTGTGATATATGTCCACAGCCTTCTACCAACATAAAACATGTGCTTATAAATTATCTTCTCAATAATTTATCACACTGTATTCCAGAAGCACTTACATGACTAAAGCCCACTACAAGTCATAAAAGCCCTATTTGTGCAATATAGACCAATATAGTGAACTTCTGCTCACTATAGGTAATCAGGTCTCTCAGAAAGAAGTCAAGAACAATAAACAATATATAAAAAAACCTAACTTAAATCCTCAAGCCCAACACAGGCTTCAGCAGCTTGAAATTCTTCTATGTCAGCTACAATGACCATTTTTTATAGTACCCACTAACACATAGAAACCTTTTCTCCTTTTTTAATTTTATGATTGCTTAAAGCAAGGTAGGTATCTATGCTATTTCTTACAAAACCTTTGAATGGTGTATTCTTTGTAATCTAGACAGAAAGTACATTACATAGGACCTTGCAAAATCACCTACCTCCCTTTCCTCTCCCTCTGGCATACATCTCCAGGACTGTTTCTCAGGCAATGAGCACAACATAATGACAAAATACTGTTGCAAGTGAAGGATGTAAAAGTTTAAATCTCTTTGCCAAGATAGTTTTCTCATGGGACACTCATAAAACTGTTCCCTTCCTACTTTCATCAGGCATATTGCTGTTCTGCATTCCTGAAGACAGGATAGGAAAGTTTAAAGTTGGAATATAGTCTGTCTGGATTTACAAAAGGTGCCTCTGCAGGTTACATCAGTCAGGCACCAGCTGCAATCATTTGAATTTTATCTAGAAAAAGCTGCAGCAATTCACGTATCAAGAAAATAATTTCTGAAAAACCACTTATCAGATAGATTGTGTTGTGGGTTTTTTTCTTTTCCCCCTCCCCGTTACCCAACCCTTGATTTTGCATTAAACTTTCATCTAAGAAAGCCCCAAATTTGTAAAAGAAATTTATTAAGATAAGATGTAGCAAAACAAACCTCTCTTAGGGAACGGCGCTTCAAGGTCCAACCAGGTGTTCCAGCAGAGACTCACGAGCAATGCTCTCAGCCTATGGCTCCCAGAGCTGACTAGCCCGGATCGGTGCTGTTGCTCCAAGAGCAACTGGCCTCTCTGCTGGCTAGCTCAGGACTGAGCCAAGGCTGTGTCTTAGGCCTCACCTTTTATTGGCCCCCTAACTCTGCTCATGCACAGTTGAGGCCTGCCCTAATCAGGCACAGGTGGGCTTAACACAAGCTCATGCCACTCCCTGGGAATTAGTGGCACCTGGTTGCCTCATTTCACTACAATAAGCAACAAAACATATCCCCTCTTTCTCAAGAATTGTTTTATGCCTCTTCAGTTCATGCTTTTCCTTCAGCTGCTAACACCATAACAACCTCACCTCATCACAAAGTTTTACCCAGTATAAGTTCTTTAATCAAAATATATTAACTATTATATAAATCATTACTATTTTTAAGAGTATAAGAACATACCTCACACCACCTTTGTCTGCTTCTCTCACAGTTAGTTGCTGTCTGGTATGGAAACCTTGAAGAGTAAGTGCTGCTAAATATTGCTATTAAAGCATACAGGAAACACCTGAGGATGTCAGCACTGGGCACGCCTGCTGGGCCTCGTTGGGTCTTTAACACCAGCTGTGCATGATTCCAACTAGAGAGCACAATTATCTTCCTACAATAAAATTTTAAAATACGGTAATAAAAGAATGAAATTTTTAAAAAGGTCAGCTCACACAACTGGTTTAGCTCTAACTGAAAAAAAGTTAATATAGCACCTAACAAGCAATGATAAAGCTGACTGGTACAAAGAGTTAAACGTGGGTTTCATGCAGAAAACTGGAGAAGTTACTTTATAGAGGTGTAGTCTGCTTACTAACAAAGGGGAGAGAAAATTTTCTCCAGTCTACTAAAGTTGTGATCTATTCTATGTATCTTTATCTATCTGCCATACATGTATGCCTAACAAGACTAGAACTACACAAAATTGCAAGTATGGCTGGGAATAAAGTACTTTAAGCTGATCATGGGTTTTAAGCAGAATTGCTCTCACTTATATCTGCTTGGTGATTACACAGCTGCTATAGGTTTACATACACCTACAATGTATCATTCATTATGCAAAAGCTTTCTATTGCATGTGAAAAATCAAATACTGTTTTATTTTGGAGTTCACTTTGATAATAAATTTGCATATTTCCTGGCCCTAGGTAGATTACCTTTATCTCATTTATCCTTTGGTTTTTTCCCTGTTCCTCTTTTAATTATGTTTCAAACTTCAAACTCCCCCATTCTTTTCCCAAATGTTTTTTTCTAACATTGTCATTTGGACCCATTCCCTTTTATTGTCCAAAAAGCATTGTTCCATCAGTAGAATGCAGATGCACCTTTCTGCCCCTTCCATTCATGTGCTCAGGCACTACCTTTCCTTCACCTGTGCAAGTGAACAGCTTGTCTGTCACCTTTTTATCATTACTAATTGCTGGGAATTTCTCAAGTCTTTCCTTTTTCCAGCAGACTCAGCCATTTCTCATGTGCCTCCCCTCTGTTGTTTTGATGGAGAGATAAAGAGACAGGAGGTAAGAGAGGGACAGAACTTGCTCGGTTGTGCTCTCTATTTAGAGCTTTCCAGGGGCAGAGCAGATTCATTCCCGTTTCCTCTTTCTCCTCAGTTTCTCAGAACATCCAAAATATTCTTCATTGAAAAAGGCATTTTATAAAGAAATCAGAACCTGTGGTAGGTTATTGACAACTGCTTGGAATAGTAGTTCAACTATTAAAGAAAAGTAAATTTACTTGGTAAAAATTATATTAAAGGAGCACATCATACTAAAGGAACTCTTTCTCCCAGGAGAGAAATCAAGAAAAATATATGACAGCATAATAAATACTCAGCTTTGATCTTCTTTTACTCTACCACTTATGCTTTTTTAAATGTAATAGGTGCCCATTTTTGTAATACTGTAAACTCGAGAGCAGATTATTTATTTTTTCTCATGCTCTTGGGCAAAGCCTAGTACAACAAAGCACTGATCCCTGGTGAAGAATCCAGGCCTTACTGTAATCCAAATTAACAGTCATAAAGCTGACAGAAGAAATCCCTGCAGTGGCTGACTTGAGGACTGTTCAATCTCTTACATGAAAAGTTTCCAAAGTAAAGCAAGGAAAGGTTTCCCGAAAGTTTTACCATATGGTGTTAACACTTCCCCATCTCAGAATTTTTCCTTCTTTCAATGACTTTTCATAAACACTGATTTTGTTTATTGAAATATAGCCCTAGAATAATTCACCATGGAATGGAGTTTTCATTCAAAAAGGGAAAACCCCACTACTAAACTTATAGCCAAGATTTGCCCTGAAGCCTCCATGTCAGTACGTATCAGTGCTTCACTTACCTTCTGTACATCATTTGCTTTTCAACGTGTATGGATTGCCACACTAAATAAGCAAAATAGTTTAAAAATGCTGTGATGTATGACACTATTTCACTATATAAAGGGGTACTTTGTCTTTTATGCATTTAGGTAAAAAAAATACGTATTTTCTTTTGCAAGTAATTACTCTGGAGCCTATCCATCAATAAAAAAGAAATTGTGTTGTGGTGAAAATAATATTAACTTATCTGATTACTAATGCCATGATTGCAATGATGTAAGGCTTTTCTACTGGGGAGCACTGAGGAAAGGTCATGATAAAGAATAATTGAGGATGTGAGCAGTAATAATAGTTCATGAGGCAGAGACAGGGAAAGGCTATTGCTAGGAAAGCTACAGAATAGCATTTGCATTTGCCCAGGGCTTATAAAGAGCATAGCTGATAAAGGCAACGTGCATTTTTGTCACTTTTTCACAGGAAATATTAAAAGCACTTGCAGTTATTCCACTGAAAAATTTCAGTTTTCTCACTGATACATTTTCCACCCCTGTTTCTATAGCAGAGACCATCACTAGCTCAATGTCAGCAAACTGAGAGCAGAGATATGATACTTCTGTCAAATAAGTAGCTCTACTAATACTTACTTTGAACACCAGCACACTCTCCATTTAAATAAAAAAATTGCAGCCAAACCCATTAACAGAGAAAAAAGAGAAGATAATTTTAAAACTAGAATTAAAATTACAACTTCTGAGGATCGAGACCAAAGTCTTTTACCCACACCAGTCAGCTGTGGCAGGAGGGGTCAAATGTTCTTTTGCTCTAATACTTCAGCCCCAAACAAAATATCTTTGCCATGTCAGTAGCCTATATTGGGATGAAATTAATATCTCTCCATATAAAATATACAGTCTATTTTTTTTTTTTCCAGAATTAGAAAATGTTCATTGAAGTGCTAAAAAGCTGTACGCAAAATTTTATAAAGACCCAGACCAGGCCTTTGACAGCTGCAGCTGAGTATCTCCTACTCGTCACCAGTTGCTACAATTAAGTTTTTTTACTGGGCTATAAAGTGAAATCACCCAACACCAAACCTATGCAAAACTTTTTAGTAGAGAATCTGAGAGCTGAACTTGAGGTTACTGACTAAATAAATAATACTCCTTTGCCTTTTACATACATCAAAAAGCAGCCTGATTCTTTTTCCCTGCTGTTTCCTGTAAAATACCCTTCCCCCACAAAATCTGTGGACAGCAAAGTCTTCTAGTATTATTCACAGCCACAAGATACTGAAAATGTAACACTGAGGCTTACATACAGCAGTGTGATGTTACCACCAAAGTCATCCTCCATATTACTGAACATAGGACTGCAGCTCAGTGGCCTCTCCTATTTATGCTGTGAAATAACTGCTGTCATCATTACATCTGTCAACTTCATTTTACTGATCAGTGTATTTCTATATACTTGCATTACAAAACTGGAGAATAGAAAAGAATTCTAAGTCCTAATTATAGCATATTTCTAGCTTTCTTCCATAGTCAGGGTTGAAGAAGTAATGAAGAGGAAACAGGAACTGGGTCTGGCACTTCTGTGCTTCAGAAGATGGTATTTCAGATAAAATTTTCAAAAATGCTTATGTGGCAAAGAAGCTGATGTCCCATCATCTGAGGCTGATCAGTCTCCTAAAGCCCTGCTCAGCTGCAGGGTTTTAAAACAGTTCTTTAATGTTGTGTCTCATGTTTTGGGAAATTCACATTATTCACATAATCAAAGGAAAGGAAAGAAATATGTTTCTCATTCTCCTCTAATTAGCACCAACATTTTGTTTTCAGTATTTTTCAGTGAATCATGATGAGTACTTTGGTATTTAAAAAATATAACCACAATTCACATCAATTCCTATCCAGTTATATTGCCTCTCAAAGTAAGTAATTTCTGAATATTTAGGTATTTGTGCTTCGCCCAGCACTGTCTTGAGCAGACTTCAGAGGCAGAAATACATTTTCAGAGAACATCTCTTTGGACTCATTAGTGTTTTCTATTTTGTTTTATACAGCATCTTCAAACTGATGGTGTTTGTACAAAGAGCTGCAGCATGACCGGTTCCTCTCACATATGACCCCTTCTCTTTCCTTTCCTCACTCTTCTTAGAAAATCTCCTTTTTGGTCCATCTCTATTTCACAGTTATTTTGAACTGTGCAAATTATCATGTGGACTTGGCGAAAATGACTTGGGAAGGAAAAAAGAACTACATAACCCTGTAGAGTTTGAAGTGCAATGAGATAGTTCAGAGTCATTTACTGCAGGAAAGCAGGAGAACAGTTCTCATCTAGACAACAGCACACATGGGTTTAGGAGCTGCACTTAACAGAAAAGATCCAAATAGGACAGGACCCAACGAGTACCCTAAATCTGCCTGTTCCTGTGTAACCATGCTGAGGCCTGCTGATATTGAAAACACTTTAAATTTAATCCCTATTATTAATATTACTGATATTACCAGGACTGTGTTTGGAAAAACAGCTTTATAAATTAATTGTGCAATTTTCAATCACATTTTAGAGTGCCAAAATCATCTAAATTCATCTCATGAAAGACAGACTAGGTCTATGCACTTGGTAATTTCTTTAATGAAGAGTTTAAATAGTCTAGAGTAATCATCAATAATTGCTCAGGTGTTAGGTAAAAATCATGAAATTCAAGGCAGAAAGTCATAGTCTCTTAAAGTTCTTGAAGGAAAAAGAATAACATTAGGTAAAACTCAATGGACTGTGACAGCAAAATTCATCTGCAGAATTTATCCTGGGAATCAGATGCAAATGAAACTGAAGGATTCTCTAGTATAGGACGAAGTTATGAGAAATATGTCATACAAGAATACTGGTAACACATCAAAGTTATCAATACTTAGGGAAGATACCTAAAACTTTATAAACGAATCTTATAAATGTTTATGTACTAGAAATTTTTGTAAAGCTAACAAGAAATCAGCTGTTTTAAAAAATACAAAATACCTTTTAAAATATCAATATGCAGCACCATGTGCCTTTTATTCAAGTCCTGTTTGACTTAGAGCAAATACAAGCACCTAAATGTGTATCACTCCATCACTCCACTTTCTTATCTAGGATGGATGTTGAGGGGCAGACCTAGGATGATACTTTGTTAAACTGTTAGAGAACCAAATCTATCCTGTGTTGGTTTGAAACTCATTCCAGATGGTAGGTTGAATTCATTACATCAGTAAAATGGTCTGGTTTTATTTACTTTTGTGAAATCACACCAATTCGAAGAAAACCTGGTACTGAGAGTGAATGGTCCTGATTTTGACCAGTAATTGTGCTGCAATTACTCCTGTCTCACCCTGATGTATCTGAGGCTGGCATCAGAACCAGCTGTCCCAGAATACATTATGTTATTCTCTGTGAAGTAGCTCTGCCTATCCTCTGATCCCAGTTAGATGGATTTTTCCCCAGGATAGCTGTTGAGAAGCAGGCAACGTAACGAGACATATCATAGAAGTAGTTAAGAAAAAGAATAATGATTAAAGCAATTTGGAGAGGAAGGCAAGAAAATTATAGATAATGCTGAAACATTACAAATACGATGCAGGCAGAGTAGCACCAGAATCTATACTCTGGTTCCTTCCTAAAAAGTACACAAAAGATTCTGTCTCTCTCTCCAGAAACAGAACAAAAGCCAAAATAATAAATAAATAAATGCTTAGAAGGCCAGAGCCCCCAGATTCTAGTTCATCAGTTCATATGCCTGCTAACCTCCTTTAAGACAAAAAGAAGTGTCCTTGGTTTCATGTATTTATAGAAAAAATTTGAAACCTGGATACTTTCAAGAGTTTATATAGGTGCCTTTCACTATTAAGAGTAGCCAAAACCATTACCACATTATAGCCATACACTCACCAACTCTCATTAACTTACCCCATTAATGCCCATTAATTCTGGTGGAATTGAAATATTTAAGAAGCTTTGTGAATGGCCCAAATACCTACTTTTTAGTTCATGTTTATTATCTTTGTAGTTTTTCCTCTGTAAGTAATAACCTCTTAAGTGGCTGTGCAAAACTTGTGCAGAAGAAGGAAATATTTTATAACTTTTACTGAACAAACAGTTCATGTTAATGAACGTGATGATGTTGCATGTCCTTTGAATATCTTAAATAGAAAATACCAAGCTGCTTATAAACCAAACCTACTACCAAGATTACCAGACTACAATGCAGCAGGCTGGAATTCTAGTCTTGGTCTTGATTTTTGATCCTGGTCTGGACAAATATTTTTATCAGAACTTTCCCTCTCTATTTTGTGCATCTTGTCTAAAATTTATGACCATTATGTGTTCACAATGGTCAGGAAACAGAGATCTTGTCACATTTGGGTGCTAATGATAATTGTAATAAAATAATAACCTTTGTATGCTTTTGTTTAGCTTATCCATATCCCACAGAAATATTTTGAACCTTAGAAGAAAGGAAATAGCTGCATAAAGGTACTGGGAAGTGTTCAGTACAACAGAAACAAACATTTCCTGAAGAGAATGGTTTTTAATAATTTGAGTAAAGCAAATACCCTCTACTTCTTCTCAAACAGTAGATGGATTTCAGCAGAGAATGTGAAACAGCTCACTGCCTAGCACTGAACCCTATAATATACGACATTTGAGCACTGGGGTAGGGTGGTGGCAGAGGACTGAAAAGCTTGGCAGGGGTCAGGAATTCTAGTTAGGGCTCTAGCGTGGCCAATTATCAGACAAGCAAAGAGACCTTCAAGCCTCCAGTAATAATTTTTATGAATTTCTGTATGGCTTCAGGAGCACTCTGTCATTCCTTCTTGACTTGTTTTACAGATGCTTTTGATTAAGAGATAGATTGTTCTGCAAGTTTCAGATCAGACTGCTTCTTTCTACTGTTTTTCTTACCTAACAGTTTGACTTTAATGAAAGGGAAAATAAGGCATATATAAAGTAAGGAAAAAAATGCCTGAATGTTACATCTATCCTCTATCATACCCCTTTTGGATGAGCAGCATGATTACACTGCAGTTACAATTCACAGAACCTGTACTATGCACATGATGTGTAGCACAATGGAGTTGTACAGTATTGTGATCCACCTGAACATAACAACCCACTTCAGTGAACAAGTGCATGCTGATGTAGCACATTGTTCATATTCCCACCTCAACTTATGTTGAAGACGGATGTCAAGGACATTTGCATTTCTTTAGCATCACTCAAAGTGTTCAAATCATGTTTGCTGGAAATAAATTCCATTCAGAAAGCAAACACATCCCAGAAAAATACGCAGGTACTTCAGTGAATGTTTTATACATCTTAACATAACAGCATGTCTTATAAAAAGCCTTTTTGTGTTTGCATTTGTGCAGATATCTTGATTTTTATCACGCTAGCCTCCCCTGTGCTCATTCTCTATCCCTTTGTGGATGTTCTTTGCTCATGAGAGTTACCAGATAGAAAGCACACAATTTAAAGAGGAAGTAATGAGAATTTTTACATGACTGTTCACCAATAGGAAACCCTCTCAGCTTCCTCCACTGTCCCACAAAGCTGTTCAGAACTCCAGAGCTGTCTGTGTCTGCTGAACCTGGCCTCTCACTAGAAATTATAATTATCCTGTATCCTGCACAATGAAAAAAGAATGGGGCTAATTAACTTAATAAAGGGATTACCAAAATTTGATTCAGAGGAAACTTGGAAACAGCAAGATGAGACCCGACCTGAGTTTCCCTGACAGTATTTCACTTGGATGTTACAGAGTTCTGTCTTGGAATTTCAGAGATTAACAGAAGGAAGCTCTCTCATTTCTTGCAGGCATCCAGAGAACAGAAGTTGTTTTACAATAACCCCATTGATAGTTTGCAAGCCTATTCCAAAGTTTCACTACTTCAAGACTGGATTTTTTTCCTCCCAAAATGCTTGGTGATAATATTTCATGAAGTTTCAGGCATGAGTCTTCACTCTACAGTTGACTGTAAATTGACTGGCATTAGCATAATTCTGTGAGACATCATATTCAATGAGGTTTGGAATCAGTCTGGCACCTCATATGGGAGCCTTCTTAAAAATTCTTACATTATTTTAATGAACCAGTATTATTCAAAAAATAATTCTTTTCCTCCAGGATTTGAACTTCAGCCAAAACAGTAAACCATGATCTTTGAAACTATACTTGGAGACTCCAATTTGATTAATATCTTAAGAATCCAATCTTCTGTTGTTTCTGAATTTAATAATCTGGAGACAGCAAAGAATAATGTACATAAAGTGTTTACAAAAAATCCTAATTATGAGACTCTTAGAAAATCCACAAAAAACAGCAAATAAATCACCAAAACAAAATAAAGCTTTATGACCTTTATCCCCTGTTCTGTGAACTATAAATCATGCAGCCAAAGTACAGGAAGAAGAATATTAAAATTGTACTCAATGAGTAAAATAATTTATTTGTTTTTACAGTGCGACTTCATTTGAAGTGTTCTTTCAAACCAACATGAATAGCAGGAAGAATATCTGGAAGATCATTAAAGAAATAAAGAAACAGAAGTAAAAGGAATTTTAAGTAACATTCCTTTACTTAAACAGAAGTAAAGAAAAAAAGACATGGCAAAATAATGTGTTATTAAATACTAATCTGCACAAGAAAAGCTACTTCTCTTCATTTAGCTTAGAATAAAGCTTGATTATCAAATTCTCATCAATCGTAGCTCTTTTGAGAAGCTGCTTTCAGTTTCCTGCTAACAGCTGAAGAGTATCAGGTAAAGGACCAGAACAACAATCACTGTATTGACATTGCTCTTCCTTTTATATAATTTCCTGGACTGTTTCACTGTGGGCCACATGGGAAAAAAAATGGAGTTCACAGATTATGATGTGTTACTCTGCTGTTAAAAAAAATACACTGGCATACTCCTAGCTGTAACTTGGTTCAGGATAAACTTAGGATCTTTTACAGCTGAGGTTTTGTCTTTCAATTCAGCTTCCCTTTACTTATTAATGTAATGTCAGAATACCCAAATAAAAAATAACTTTGCATCACTTTCAATGGAATCACCACAAACTGTTAATAATTTTAGATATCTAAAAACATTAGGTTAACCTATGTAGGTTCAAAGAAAAAAGTCTTTAGAGTGCCCCAAATCTGCTGGAGTATTACATCAGAGTAACCCAGTTCTTCATCTTCTTGAACTGAACATTGTATGAGGATAGGGCCCAACCATGACGGACTGGGAGAGGGCTGCTTGTGGCTGACAGTGTGTGAATATACCTGCCTCCTATGTACCTCCCAGAAAATCCTTACTTTTTTTTTCTGTGCAGAACACCTCTTTTTTTCTAGGCAGAACACCTAAAATATAATTACTACAAATTTATTCTTCTTTTAGTTGTAGTGCTTTATTTACAAAGTGATATGAAAGTGTCTGTGCACTTGCAAAGCAACAGCTGGGTACTCGAGCTTTTTGTCACTCCAGAACTACCAAGCCTTTACCTGTCAATTAAAGCTTCTCTAGGGATGGGATTTCCTTGTTGCTGTTGATTGGACCACTATCACTCTGCTCTAATCTTCTAACTTGTTTTCTTCTGAGATCTCCAGCACACCTCCATAGCCTGGCTAATGTCACGGATCATAGAGTTTACCAATAAGGACCAATGGACAGAACACTGAGTTGAAGCCATGGATTATCATCCCCCCCCAGCCACCACCTTTTCAGATGTGTGAACCCCTTTATTGCTTCTCCCAGTCTACTGCTTAACTATAGAATGCAAACAGCCAGCCTCAAAGATTACCCAGTCTTCTTTCTTTTTCCAGTCCATAGAGCTAATTTCACAACATTTCCATTCCCAGAGGGATAACTGATTCTATACCCCGAAGAAGTATAAGGGGAAAAAAAGTGAACTATATCAGGAGGAAAAACTTACTCATTCATTACTTCATAGAAGCTTTTTTTAATTTATTTTTACTAAAATATCCTAAGAGATTTAAGGTGACTCACAAATATCTAAAATTATGGAAGCTATTTTCTTCCTGTGCTGTTTTTCCTTTATATGATGAAGTACTTTGCTTGCTTTTGTTTCTATTTTCTGCTTAGTTTCTACCTTCTTCTTTTGTAAGAATAACATCGTACATTATGTTTTCACTTGAGAAGCTCCTGAATGCATGCTACTTATATCAGCAGGAGTCATGTCAGATAAAAAACCTAACCACACAATTGCAATTACAGATCAAAGATGATTGCTAATCTTAGTAACTGCTACGTTAGTTCTCCCATTTTCATCTGGTGCCATCCACTTTGCAAAAGAGAATGCTTTTCTTTGTATATATCTGTATTACACATGTATGAATACACATATATTTAACGTGTATATATTACAAACATATTATATACTTGGAATTCTTTTTTTTTCTGTTATCACCATTCTTATCCTAAAACAGGGATGAATTGTTGCCGAAACATCGGCATATATAGTGCCATCTGAGACACCACAGACACATACACACACAGCACTGAGACACAGAGTACAGGACTTGTGGAGTTTAGTCAGAATATCCATAGCACCTGAAACAACACAGATTCTTTTTTGAGGCCACCGAATCCAGCTTTGTTGTCTAAAATTATTTAGGTGAGCTAGTTCATAAAATTCCTATTTCTGTAAGCTGGTCTTACAATTTTCTACGTACTACAATTGCCTGATACGAGACCACTGCCTCCCCTGGCTTCTTTGACATGCCAAAGAACAAGATTTGTTTTTCAAAACTGGTAATTTTGGGGGAACTGCATATCTGGAATACCTTTCAGAGGTACAATTTCAGAGCATACAAGAACTCAAAAGGAAGGAAGAACTAAAAAGGAGGCACTGTATGGTATATTTAAGCTCTGCATGAAGTTTAAAGGTTTGTTGAAATGTCTCTACTTAACATTAATCCTGTTGGCATTGTCTTGCCTGTTCCTACATGCCTCATTTTGCAGTGTTGCAGATAGTCTTGAAAATAGAGTGTCACAGTCACCAAGGGAATATCTTACTCCTGGTGTAGGCATTGACAAGTGTATTGATTTTTGAAATAACAAGTTTGGATCCTTCGTGTTCAGATCTGGAAGAGGAGTTAAAGCAGACTGGAAAACTACTATTGTGGCATACAGAAGAGATGCCATTCCTCAACTATACTACTAAAAGAAAAGAGAATTAATTTTTCCTTCTACTTGAAAAAGCAGAAACAAGGGTTACCTTCCTCATATTTGGCTTTAGTGGCACAGAATACCTTTTGCTATTAATAAGCAAATGCATGCATCAGAAATGTATCCATACTGAAAAGGCCAGAAATTTGCCTGCAAGTATTATGGTAGAATTAGGGGTCTAGTATAAGAACAAGTAGGCCCACCATGACCTTTAAACAAGAGGTCAGCAAACAGCTCAATAAATGGGATTGTATTTTTAGGACCCACTCCAAAAAAATACTTGAAATTACCCAAATGCTGTTGAATATTCCTAGAAAAAAAAAAATCTAAAACGCAAAGATTTCCATGGAGACTTAGGGCTCAGAGATGCAGTCACCAGGCCAGGTCACTGGCACATAATTAAAGACAAGTTTGTGTGAGTTTTTGCCACCTTAAAATTAATGGCAAATCTCCACTTGTAACAAATGGCTATACGGATGTCATTTTGCAGAGTTATACTACCAATAAGAACATAAAATTTTATCACTGGAGACACTGAATAGGTATGATAACAAATAGTATTTTTAAAACATCATCTATATAGTAAGCAAGCATAAAAAGTTGTGAGAACTCATTCATGCAAAATTTCTAGACATATCTGTTCTCAGAATATAAACTCGGGTATCACTTATTGAATTATGCATTCTGCACAGAATAACGAGGAGCTGAAATACTGCAAGACACAGAAATCAGGCATGAAGATAGAGATTCTAGTTATCTAAAACTATCTCGCTTCAGAGGGTTAATTTCTTGTTCAACGTGTGAGAGATTCATTCTCTATTTCTGTGCCCCACTGCATCTGAATCCCTAAATGATCTCTACAGAAAAAAGTGTGAGGGAGCAAAAATGTAAGGCTATTGCAAGTCTATTTCAAGCACTGTAGGAGTTTGACAGTATTTCATTTTTCAACATATGCTAAAACACTGTGGGATGACTTTTTACCTTCTGCAGCTTCGTGCAGATAAATACAGCTAGATAGGATCTGGGTGTTTTATAGAGTCAGAAAGATGGAAGGAACAGCATCAGTGGGTTACTTTCCTCATAGCAGCAATGTATGAGCCCTCCAGAACCAGTTACAACACCTGGAATCCAAGCAAAAGAAACAGAGACCATGCCCAGGCTCCTTTGCCCACTTTTACAAACAAAGGCTACACAGGATCTGAATTGAACTTCGCTGTAGTGGGCTACTTAACTTGGGGTCAGCACCTGAGACATTGGTGGCTGACTGATTTATGATGACTAACTGAAGAAATTTATTTTTTAATGGAAATTATTCAAAGCCAGGAGAAATTATGAGAAAGAAAAAAATTTTATAAATTCGTTATGTGACCCGAGTTCAAGCTTAACTCTGTAAATGCTATTCCTGCCCAGTGAACTTTTTGCTCCCATTTTGTTTCCTCTTCTGCCCTTTAGAAGGCAGCACTGTAGACCATTTCCAGCTAGGCCCTTTTCATTTTCCATACTGCAAGGTCTCTTTTGTACCACCTCATCTCAGCAGAAGGAAAAACAGAAGAGGGAATGTCTTATTTCCCCTTTTATGAAGCTGCCATGGGGTGAACTGAGGTGGCACCAATAGTGCAATAAAATCACTCATGGAACTCAATGCATCTCCCAATAGCATGCAAATTTTAACAACATCAGGCTGTCCACTTGCATCAAGGGAGCTTTGTCTGGACTTGGATTCTGGCTCTGAAAGTGGCCATCAGCAGATGTTCAGGGAGAAAGCATCCAAAACCCTTTTCAGTGAGAGATAAAAACCTGAAGTTAGAAGCAGTATTTGGATTGTGGTGTTGGAGGACCATCAGTTCCCCTTCGGAGCTCATTTATTCTTTTGGCTTCCATGAGACTCTTCAAAGCCCAAGTGACAGGCAGGTAAATAAATATTATCTACTTTTAACAAACTAAAGAATATGTGTTTTATAATGTATGAAAGATGTTGTGAAAAGGAAACAATTAACAGTCTTAGCAGTGGTGTATGTGCCACTTGTGTGTCTTTTTTTTTTTCCTTAAAGATCTTACAGTCTAGACAGATGGCATAAAATACTCCGGCAGACCAGAAGAAGTGTCTAGGCTGACACTTGTAAAGTTATGGGGGTTTTAATTTTATTTTTAAAAACAGAAGTAGGTGACTGGGTTTTTTTCTTTTTCTTTTTCTTTTTTTAATGCATTAGGCCTTCTGGTTCCTAATATCTTATAAAACAATATTAGATCAAAATGCTTCCTTATTTTTCTCTTACCTTCTCAGTACATTACCTTTCTTATATACAACAGTGGAACAATTACATTTGTTTAGCCAATATTAGAAGATAAACTACTCTAAAGCTCAGAAAATGTTTGTATCTTCATTACACTCCAATTAGATAATTAGTAAAGCAAATATAATATTATTTTCCTATTCATCAGTTATATAGTAAGTTCAATGGTATAAAAGATTCAAATACAAGAATTTAGGCTAGGCTGGAAATCAGGCTTCAGTGTATTTAATCTTTCTACCTTTGAAAAGCAATTTTTATTTTCAGTAAATTTAGATAGACTTCTAGGATCTAAATGCCAAGGAGATTGAAATAGTGCAGGGTATTTTGTGTTCATATGAGGAAAGTTATGCAAACATGCACAGATTATATCCAACTAACAACATTTTTCATGCTAATGAAATTTTATTCCTTTAAGCACCAAACAGTATTTTCAGCTTGAGCATTTCATTATTTCATTTATCCAAGTAGTAATGGGTATCCAAAGGAAAGCACAAAATCTATGGTTCATATATCAGAGTTTTACTGTTCTTTGAGTTACTATAAGATTTCCAGTCGGCAAAAACATGAACATATATATATAATTAAAACATTTGAAAGGGCTTGCAGTTTTGCCAAGTACATGAATCTTATGGGAAGAATAAAACTTGCAAAATTTAAGCTTTAGAGTTTAAACTTTTGGAAATATATTAGCATGTGATAAAAGGGGGCAAGAACAGAAACCACCTGCTCTCCTATAAAAGGAATATTTTCTTCTGCATTGCTTCACAAGTTTTATGTGAGCACAGTATTTTCAATACAACCAAGGATTAATTGATATCACCACCTTACTCCTAAAGCATAACATGTAATATTTGTTATTGTGCACTAGAGGCCTATCACTTTGTAGAAAAACAATTTTAGCCTACAAAACAGCACAGTGCACCTAACTATAGGAGTACTGCAGAAAAATGCCAAGGGATAGCTGCCTGCAGTGGCCTGTCTTTGGCTTGCTATATGATAATTAATGACAACCATAACTGTAAACTGTATAGCAAGAATAATTGCTACTTATATATGGACTGAGAAAAAAATTGGATCAGAATGTATATTTCTAGCTAAGCAGCAAAATGACGACTGGTATCTTTATTGAACACACATTTGTTCAATAAAATTCTGAATTGCAAATGAAACCAAAACTCGTTATATTTTATCAGACAAGCAAGCAAGTTTCCTACTTTGAACAGAATAAAAGATGTTCACAAGGGATGGTCTTCACAGCACTCAGAACAGCCCCCTCAGCAGGAGCCTCTCACTGATGGCAAAAAAATAACAGTTGATAACATTTTTGTGATGAACACATTTGTGCCTCCCCCATTACAGACACAAGACATTTTCATTCTGAAGAGGATGACTTTAAGAAAATTGTATTAGCCATTCATTTTGTGAGTATTAGTGATCATTTTGTCACCTGATTAGAATTATGTTTGAGAACACTGGATAAAAAGCATAAAAATCTACTATCAGCAAATGCAGCCTACTTGAACTGCACCTATTTTTAGCCACTTGTACTGTAAATCAGCAGTGCAGATCCCCACTAGGATAACAAAACCAAGTTCCTGATGCTCAACAAACAAAAACTGGAACAGAAAACAGCGTGAGCAAACTAAAGGTGACAGTCATAATACAGAAAACAAAACAGACCATGTCAGAACCTTGTTTTACAAAAAGAGCAGAACACAAACTTTTGATATTTAGCTTCCCGTAATAATGTAGGTAAGTGAACAGAAGCCAAAGTGGAAAAGATTCTACTAGGTTAAAAATCAGTAAATTTAAAAAAATGGAATCTGGAGGAGCGTTAAATTAAAGTAAGTCTATTATTCAGTGTTGTGGAAGAAAGCATAAGCACCACAAAATTTAAAACCAAGAATCAAAATGTCAATGTGTAAGAAGCCCAAGTGCTACAGGAGATTATTTTATGATTTTTAATAAATGTTTACAAAATTATTTTTCTTTTAATTCTTAGTGAAAAAAAAAAAAATAACGACAAAACTCAGTTTACTATCAGCTTAAAATCTTGTCTCCATTCTATAACTATTTTACCTTCAGATTTTCCTGCTCACAGGTTGCATTTCATGGCACACATCATCTATATAAACGTAGGTAAACACACAATCCTGAACTGATATCTCTACTAATTCTTTCCTCCATAAACACATAGCCAGAATGCAAGGAGGTTTTCATTGGGTATTCCTTGTACCTTATAAGTTGTCTCATGCAAAGGTTGATTTCTAAAATAAAAATTAAAAGACATTTTCATTATATCGTATGGTTTCCTCCTAAATGGTCCTCCCAGACAACGAACTATTGGAACAAAACAAAGAACAATTCTAAAAATATTAAAATTACTGCAAGAGGTTAACTTCCCACAAGACAGAGCACAAGGCAAATGGAGTAGGTCTGGACTGAATACATTATAGACAGTCTGGTTGCCCCAGAGAGGAACTTCTGTTTACCAGCAAACCCCAGAGTTGTTATGGCACCTTTGAAAATGACCAGAACAATTACCTGCCAAGTCCTTTACTTGCATTTCTTGGACAAAACCATGGTGGCAGACTGTATACCAATGTCTTCTGCAAAGACTATCTACTCTTTTTATAGGAGAGAAAATATCTACATTTGTATAAATATGTACAAGACAGCAGCAAGGATTATTTTATTTGATAAAGACTTCAGGAACAACAGCTCAATTTTTAGTGACACTTTTACATAAGAAGAGTAATTGAGACATGAACAAAAAATGTTCTGTCTCCTTGCCAGCTGCCACAATTGTGCAGCCACCAGGCTTCAGGCTGGGGCAGTTCTGATACAGCATCCATTGCTCTAACAAAATAATCTCCTCCTCCTCTAACAAAGAAAATTCATCCATGCTCATCCCACTGGGCTATTCTGCTGTACAGCAAAGTGTAGCCTCCTCAGATATTTGTGGTTAGAGGGAGATATAGAAGTACCTGAAATGATGCTTCATCTCAGAACAAACCCTAAGGATCATCACAGGACCTATGAAGCCCACAGGTTTCCTCAGCATTATGTTACTGAGCAGCAGTGTGGGAAAGGCAGTGAGGTAAATTGCACTGAATTATCAGCAATGCAGGTAACTGCTACTGTTTCAGTTCAGATATGAATGGCATATTCTCCTACTGTTCTCACAGTCTGGATGAAGTCAGCACTTGACTGAAGACCAGATGGCTAATCCCAAGGCCAGAAAACAATGAGGAAGCTTTTTGAAGAGCATGTCATTATTTCCATTAAAGTACCATGTATTACAGAGAACTCAATAACTGTGAGCCTCTTCCAAGGATGCCTCAGAGAATATATACCTTAATTATACATTAGCATTCCTGCAAATTTAAGTTCCAGGTATTCATTAAATCAAACTCCTGAAAGCTTAAGAGTAGTATATGTGACCATGTAACATTTAGTAAAGACTTATTCACTGAACAGAGACCGACTGATAGACATCTGTGGGAAAATGATCTTCAAGCACATAATTAAAAAACTAAAACAGTTTATTTGTGCAGAGGGAGCAATTTAAAACAGGTATTTTCCAGCTTAAAGTGCTAAATGCTACAACCAAAGACTTGGCCACATACAATAACCTTGCTACATAGAAGGCTCCTGAGCTACATCAGTATTGTCAGAAGGTTGAAGGGCTGATACTTCTCCTCTTTATGGCACTGGAGAGGCCAGCCCGGGGGTACTAGCTGGAGAGAGTCCAACAAAGGGTTACCAGGATGATTAAGGGACTGGAGCATTTTTCCTGGGACTGTTTAGCCTGGTGAAGAAGGCTCAGGGGAGATCTTGTTAATATGTATCAACATCCGAAGGGAGAATGTAAAGAATATGGATCCAGGCTCCTCTCAGCCATGCCCAGTGACAGGATCAGAGGCAATGGCCACAAATTCAAACATAGCAGATTCTCTCAGAACATCAGGAAACTTTTTTTATTGAGAGGATAACAGTACTGACACAGGTTTCCCAGAGAGGCTGTGGTACCCTCTCTTAGAGGTATTTAAAATACCTCCTGAAATCCTCTGTCTGGAATTGGTCCTGGGATCTAGGTGGGTTGAATATGATGACCTCCAGGTTCCTGCCAACTCCAACCATTCTGTGATTCTTTTTGAAAAAAGCTAACTTACCAGTTAGGCTTAATTGAAAGAAAATCACCTTACTTCTGAGTGTCCACACAGAGTGAAAGCATAAGAAATGTGGCATACCAAATCTCTTTTGAATTCACGCTTTCAATAATGCAGATCATCTTGTTTATGTGTGCATATGCAAAAAAAAAAAACCAACAAAGCCTCTAAGAAGCAGAACTTTCACATAATGGGGATGCTTTTCTTTACTCTTTTGTTTCAAAGGAAAATAAATACCTAATTATCTGCAACTGCAGCAAATCCTGTGTATCAGTAGCATCTTCTTGTAGAAGACGCCTTTACCACTGACATGTAGGATGTTGCCTATTACTAAAAGCAGTAGTAAGCTGGGAGACTGGCACTGCATCAAGCTGACTCTGATCTGGGAATTCATTTCCAGGAGTCCATTATTTCTCCTCTCTATTTTCCACTTCTATTTTAACATTTCAGCCTTCTCTTCTGCAAAGACTGTTGTTTCTGCAAAGGTGGTGTGCTCTTACACTTGAGTGGTTCATTGCATTCTTCCAGTTTGGAAATACACGTGCAAAGAACACACTCAGATAAAAACGTAACAAGACATTTCCTTCTATCTAAAATTTTAATTAGATTTCTAACTACATCTGAAAATACATAATACAAAATGGGGTAGCAGAGCAGTTGAGTACTTTCATTTTTAAAATGAGTAGCACACGATCATATGTATTTCTTAAAATAATTTTCTAAGTTATAAGCTACATACAAGAATTTAAGCTAAAGCAACATGAAAGGCACTTGTCAGGAAGTGCAAGAGGTCAGCAGCAAAGACAATAACCTGGTTTGTCACAATATGTTGCAATAAGAATAAAGCAAAATCAGAGTAAATACTCTCTATATGAAAAAACAGAAATCTGAAATGAAAAAATTGAATTTGAAATTATTCCTTCATCTTTTCCTAATACATTTTTATAATAATTTTGCTAATATTTCAATAATGAGAAGGCAAATGTACATTAGCTAGAAGTGTATCACTATTTCCATTTTAAGACTATTCAAGGAGAAGGGACATCACACTTAAGGGGATTCCAAGTTGTCATCAGTGCCTAATTTTTCACAGCTAGGTCTTTGCCAACCCATTTAAAAGCAAGCTTGTTATTTTGCACAGCACTAACGCCTACCCATCCTTCACACTGCACTCCACTACTGCCCTTTTGTATTATACATCAAAGCACAGACCTCTCAAACAGCATGTGGGGAAAAAAGAGCCACTCTAATGTTACTTACATCCCATCACTCTGTTGCATCTTGCTTTTACTTGTCATTCTCTTTGAATCCCCTATTGATGTGACACATTGGGATGCGGATATAGTACAGATGTAGCATAATTCCTCAGGAGTGTATGGCTCCACTTTCAACACAGAAATGCTTTTAGAAAATATCCATGTTCATTGACTCAATGTTTCCTATTAGGAGGCTGTTGTAACCCTGGTTTTCTTAGTTTTCTCTTGCCAGAGTAGGCTGCCATTTTCCCTGCATCCCTGGTTCTGAAGTCAAGTGACATGTTAAAGCCCCTCAGGTGTAGGCACTGGCCGGAAGTATAATAAGCCTCTGCTAAAATCTTAGATTGTTTTCTTCATTCTGCTTTCTTGTAGACAAAACCAGTATTTGAATTAGTTTTATGAATTTTATGAGTTAAATTTTAAATAATCCCAGATCCATCAAATAACTGAAAACAGCCTTGTAGATGTGAGAAACCACAGCAACCTAGCTAGGATAAAAGCACTAAAAGGAGAGAGAGAAAAATAAAAAGAATACTGATAGTTTTAGGCAATAAGAATATGTAATTAAGGATTTTTTTTTAAACACTCTGCTGGCAGAAAATCCTCCTAGCTGGTAGAACTTTTATTGTGAACTAGATCTGACAACCTTCTTGAACTTCTGACACCTGACAAGTTAATTGAGTCATTTGGAACCCATTACCAGCTCCAGCTACCTTCATTTTCTAGGAGAAAATACGTCTGGTTCTATGACACAAGAATATAGTAGCTTGGTGATGATGAGTAGCCTTGAGGAGATTTTACTGTGGCTCTGCCTCAGGAAGGGAACAGAATTATCTGCAAAGGCAGAAATAAACTCTGGAAAGTAACAATTCCATGAGCACTTCATAGGGGCATAGGGTGGCACGATCACAGCCCTCACTACCCATTTCTATCACCTCTGGCTTGTTCTAGCTGGGATAAGTTTTCCCATCCTGTGGAGGAAAGGGGCAGCAAGGAGAGCAGCATAGTGGGAGCAAGTGAATGTTGCCAGCTCAGGAGATGGCAGGTGAGCAGGACAGCTGGTTTGGCAGCAGGGTAACTTTGTGCTAGCATACAATGTGTATGGAACTATGTTGTTAATAGCTTGTTTTCTGGTTAACAGAACTGAAAAACTCTTTTTTTCTGTAGTCCATTCCCTATAGAAATCTTGGAATTCTGCAGGTGGAGTATTCAGATTTCTTGTTTGGAGGCTGTAGCCAAACCTGAACTGAAACCCAACACAGCACAAAATAAAAATCAATATTGATGATAAACTTCCACTACTCAAGATTGTGGAAGAAAGCTGTAAAACAATATCTAGAGTACAAAAAATATAGAACCTGGTTTTAGGAAGCATTTTATAATTTTTTCAATTTTTGCAACACCTCAGTATTGACCACTGACTATAGTATGGCTATTCAATTTTTTTTAACACTATATTATTTCTACTTTAGCATTTATTAGAATTAAATTTCTAAGTTTATAGCATATTATGGCATGTTGTTATCCCCATTTCTGTTTGGAAATGCTTCTTAAAATTGCTATGGAAAAAGAGGTATTTTAAAAACTACATTTGAATTGCATTCTAAAATGCAAAGACTAAATGATCTATCAGGAATACAAAAATAACCAGAGATGGAAAACCTACAGCAACATAAAAAGGATTCACAGTTACAGAAACAAGCATTATATGAAATAGAATGGCCTAAATTTGACTGAAATGCTATATAAAATTTTAAAATGGTCACCTAGTTTCTGTCAAAATTAAACATTATTCCAAATCTGGAAACCTGAGTAATCAAGTTAGAGTGGCAGTATTAGCACATTTATAAACCTGTAAAATTCCAGGGTGGAGAAATAAGAAATTAATTTTTGTCCATTCTGATTCATATTGATGAAGAGTCTGGAGCAGTTTGCTTTAAAAGTAATTCAGTAACCAAATGTGACAATCACAAAACTGTAAGATGAATGATAACTGCTTGCTGCTGGAGGTCAGGGGTTCAACTCAACTCTGGGTTTCCATTAAACTCAGAAACTAAATTTAACACAGGACATATTTGAAAGGAAACAGAAACATGTCACCTTATTGGTGAGATAAATGAACAGAAGGCAGAGATGTCTGTAAGCTGTGTATTCGGAGAGATGCTAAATAGCCCTGTGTCATAATACCTTTCACTTAGTAAGTGAAATACAAGACACAGGAAATACGCAGAGAGAATGAAGAATGCATTTTCACCTGGGCTGCTTATACATATTTAAAGTTAGAGAAAAGACAAAGTAATTTATTGGTGATTGTCAGAGGAACAGAGGAAATTTTTTTCACCAGTAAATCACTGCTATGCCTGCCAATAACTCATTCCACTCTACTACATCTTGGCTGCCCTTACATGTCCCTCTGACATATCACTACACTTTGAAAAAGAAGTACCTAAATATAAGAGTTAAACTACTTTATGCATTTATAAATATATACTTATAAACATATATATAAATAAATATATAAGTATATATTTGTATTGTATTTGTAATGCAGTGAGTGTTCTCCTCAAGCTCTAATGCAGAGTTACTACTGTAGCTCAGTGCAAACATCTATTACAGGTCAACTTGTATCACTACATATCTTGATGCCTATAGAATCTGTATGTAAGTTGAAGTGTGCACCAAACTCAGGTAGTTCATCCTCGGTCCCACAGTACTATTTATTTTATAGCCTATTAACACTATGAACAAAATACTAGGGAAGGCTGAATGCAAGAATTTTCTGGAACCACATCTGTTTACTATTGATTCAGAAAATGTTATCCTTAATTTTCTTCCCCCTTGAAAAGGCATGATTGCAAAATATTTTTCAATTTTAGCAAAATCCAAAAGGTAGAACCCCAATTATTGAGGAAATTGCTTTCATTAACCTGATTCCCATGAACTTTATTTGACATTAGTGCAAACTAGGAGTAGATTAACCACACTTAGGATTTAAACAATGTTTGCCAACATAGAGGTTAGATGAATAGGAATGCATTTCTGCTTCTAAGTATTATGACTAGGGAAAAAATTCTTAGACTTGTGACACAAGGTTCCTTGAAAATACCATCTGTGTCCTCAGTTGTAGTCAAATAAATAAATCCAGAAAAAAACAGTGAAAGGATTCTGCTTGTTCCCCACTTCTGGAAGGGGGTAAGACAGAAGGCTTAAAAATTCATAAGTAGCATAGAAGAAGTAAACAGGAAGAACTAAATTCATCATCCCTTCAACCACAATAAGCACACTTTTTACAAAAACTGAGTCTTACAAAATGCTACAAATTAGTGCCAAGAATGTGATATAATCTTTGATTCGGGACTCCCTGAACTGAGAATTTCTGAAGGCTGGCAAAGGATACTGCAGAAAGATGACTAGAAGCTTGCCCTATCCTTCTGTAGACTGCAGTAAATGCTGTATGTAGGCAATGTGCAAAGAGAGAGTATGGGCCAAGAACAGCCCTTATCAGGTTCACTGGCAGGTAGCAATGTTCCACAGATAAAAATAGGACCAAGGTTACACAGAAGTAAATAGAAGCCAAAAATAGAGAAGTTCCTCGTGATACTCAGATCTACGTACAATTTCTCTGTAGCATACAGATGGATGTTCAGCTGGATACAGATATTGCAGTCAAGGGATGGGTATTTTAAGTTAAGAACTAGTTGATAGGGTGACCAAGATATTTTATAAATAATACCACATTCTTTGCTTATAGTGCAAATATCACAGATTTTTTACTAAAGGCATATTCTTCACAGAGAATTAAGTAGATGTAGAAGGTAACCAGGAGGCACAGAAAGCCAGTAGCTATTGAGTTCATTTTAACTACCCACATTTTATCATCTGAAAAACTCTAGATTTGACAGATTATATCCATTTGGATAACTACTTCACATACAGACACCTAGATGGAGACATCTAAACACAGGTGTCTTAATCTGTAGCTGAGTCCTGCCACACATAATCCAAATGTGCCTTGACTTTTCATATTCAAGTAATGCATATTATAATGCTTTTATGATTTTATTATCTCCTAGCCTGGCTTTGATTGCTGACCTCATTTAGCTTTCCAGTTAATAGCTGTTTGATGATTTGCCAAACCAAAACCATGTGTACAGACTGTTCTTCACTGAATTGATTGATTCAGGACTTACTTTCAAGATCATGTCTGCCCCATTTGCAGATGTTCTGTTCTTCCTAATAAGGACAGGAAAACTGAAAACCCTTGTTATAAAATTCATATTACTTCTCTTCTGTTATTCCAGTCTGCAGCTTGTCTGAAAATTTGCTCCTACTTGCTATTCATTTTTTAGCGAGAACCAGTAAATCCCACACTTCAGCCAATTTTTATTTTCAGATAGGATTTTCAAAGAGACCTAAAGGATTAGGCTTCTCAGCTTTCATTAGCAGTCACTGGAAACTGGGCTTTTAACTCTTTGAAACTCCTTATCTTACTCCTAAAAGCTTTCACATTTTTCAAGTCTGACTCAATACAGACAGCAGGTAATCACTGACATGAAGCATGGTTTAAAGGACTTGAAGAGCTTCTTACCTGACCAAAAGCAAAGCTGATGCCTGTAGTGTTACAATTTTTCAAGTCAGTCTTACGATTCCTTAACACATAACTTCAAATGTGGAGATAACTCTGAGAAGCTGGTACTTGTTCTTTCAGGCTGCTTCTAAAAATAGATGAAATGGGCCAGCAACAGCTCTCTGACCCTGGTATTGATTAACGCAGCATGGCCCACATCCATTCACTCAATTCCTCTCTCCTTTCTGTCCAAAAAGGCCTGCCAACCTCTTTGCAGTGGCTTTGGCCCATAATATAACCCCCAGTCCTTGCCTGGGTATTGTCAGGAAAATTGCTTATTTAACACTCCACACTCTGCCATAGACATGACTGTGATAGCAGAGCAGCCATATGGATAAACAGATACCTGTGATCAGGCCCAAACTATGCCCATGATTAATTTATTAACAAAGACATACTATTCACTGAAGATTTTCTTTCCAAAAGCAATCATAATCTTCCCTAGGGATGTATCATTCTCTGTCCTTTCTTAGCCTGACAATCTAATGACATTCTTGGAAAATGGAGAAATCACTCAAAAATCACTCAGTCACCTCTTCATTGTGATGGGCTCTCTGTGCCAAGGGTTGGTAACGTTTCAGACTACAGCCTTAACAAACCCCTTAACAAAAAATATTTTGCGAGCTGTTTATTTACTTCACCTGTACAGTATAAATGTGTCAAAGGAAAAAGGGGAAGACCTGAAGTCTCAACTACATGGAAGTTCAACTACAGCTTTGAGACAAGTCCCCAAATATAGACAGAGTCTAGAGCATTGCTTCTTCTGCAGTCCCAATTACTACTCTGTTTTTCCAGTCTTTGTCCCTTCCATGCTCTTAAGAGCCCCATTTCTACCAGGTGGCTGATAGAACTCTGCCTGTTCCTCTCCTGTTCAGAACATTCTATGGCCCAAATCAAAACATTAGACAAAAAATGAATATGTATTGCTGGCATAGGTGGTACTAACAGTGACCAAGTTCTTTTTTGGATCTTGTTCTCAACATTTTGACTGCCTTATTGGCTTTTTTGCATCTTGACTTTTCTTATGCAGTTCTCACTCTTCATCCCATCACACTTCTCTGGTTTCAGTTCTCTCATTTTGAAACCACCAGCAATATGTTTTCCTTAAGCAACACGTTTCTTTCTGTCTCTAGGAAGCTGTGGTTTGGCTGAGGCAAAGGTTTCAACTGTACTGTAGCTGTGTTGCCATCATATCAATGCCTGGGCATGCACCCTATTGATCCAGACTCTGACCCAGCCCTTCAGACCTAATATCCCAGCCTGATCTCAGGTCTTTCTCATCACTATGGACTTGCTTGACCTGGACTGTCAGCTCAAGCTGGCTAAAGTCACCAGATTTGCTCACTTGCTTTGCTCAGGATTGGGTCTCTTGATGAGGCTCCTGCCTCTGCCAGCCTTGTTACCATCCTCAGCTTCTGGCTCCCTTTCCTTGAGGGAGCTGAGTGCTTTTGCTGTTCCCTGGCACATGTTATCTGAGTCATTTTTCATTCAGACTTTTACTTCTGCTGAAATAGCATTTGGCTTTTATCATCTGAGAGACAAATGCATTCAAAAAGCTCTTGCTTCTTTTGTTATTTTTCTTGACTTAACTACTTTATTTAGGTGGTGTGAATCAATTTTACCTTTTATGATAGAAGCAAGTTTGGAGTTTGCAACCACATAATCACAATCACTTTTTTTTTTCTTTTTTTTTTTTTTAATTTTCTCATTTAGCAACCTTTCAGGAAATATGGAGACTATAATCGCTTCCTTTATTAATAGGCATCTCCCAAGAGCCCAGCTATTTCCTTTTTAGGACTTTTTAGTGCTTTCTTTTTTCAAATGCCTTTTCTAAAGAGGCCTTCTTTACCAAAGCTACAGTTTCTATTCTTACATTGATTTATCCAGTATTTTTACTACTACTTCTTGGTTTAGTTCTGTTGACTTTATGGAGACAAAAAATTAAACACAAATATTCACTAGAAAAATCCTAACTTTCTTTAGTTGTCACCTTTATTTACTGCTAATCAAAAGTTTCTTTCTATCCAAGTGCACTCATAACTCAAGCAGGAAGATGGGCATCTGGACTTGGTAGGTATTGTTAACTTGCCCCCTGGATTGCCTCTATTGATAACACTTACTGTCTATAGTTCAGTCTTTTAATGAAAGAATTTATACTGTTATCATCTGCATTTATGAAAAACCTTTTGCTCTGAGTCATTCAGCTGATGGATACTTTCCAAAATACTGAAAATTACTCACCACAAATCTACTGCAGTGACAGAAATGTATATTTTGAATAATGGATTTAAGGAGCCAAATTCCATTCCACTCATAAGCTGTATTACCAGAAAACAGACATTAAATATAAGTGTGCAGTGCAGCAAACAATTCAGCAACAGGGTGACACAACACACGAGAAAGGTAAGGTTTTCTTGAGTTTCCAAAGTCAGTAGGGATGCAGTTTAGAAAAATTTAGTCTTATGATTACAGAAGTCTAATCTTTGACACCAGAATTATTATTACATTCAAAATTAATGTTAATTGAAAGCCTTAATGTATTTTTCAGAGCAACAAATACACGTGATGATAAATTAGAGGTTTTCATAGTGAGCAGAAGTGACAGGATGCAATATGTCCTTTTAATCTTCTGCCTTCCTTCCTCCTTCTCATTATTTCAACCTTCTACTGGGTTCTGCATACTAAATACATTTCAAGGCCAAGTGAGGGAGAGCTACCCATAACACCCCACCCAAAAGTTTTCCTCATCATTCTCAGCTCCAAGCAGAAATTATATATTGTCTTCTGAATACTGTGAGAGACAAAAAATCTGGGAGAAAATCTGATAGACCAGCAGCAAAATTTTGAGGATCTCGTTAGCAGGAGCAGTGGAACAGAGTTACTGTTAATATTCTTACTGCTTTTTGTCTTCTTCAGAATTCAGCAGAGCATAACTAGGCAGTATTCCTGAATTACCCTAATTTTGTCAATAATTCAATGCAAACCACCTACCAAGAGCATCATGAGGATTAGTGGCCTTAAAACTATGATGAATTTATTTTCTAAAACTTTTTTAAATGGAAGAATTGTACTGACTCTGTGGAGGGGATGGGAGAGAAAATTAAGAAAGAAAAATCAGGGAATTTTTCCAAGGGAAGAGAAAAACACTAAATTATTGCTTTAATTAAATAGCCATGGATCTAACCTGCAAACCATAATATGGTGACAATCATTAAGAGAATCATGGCTCATGATGCCATTTACACATAGTTTTATACCATTAGCATAGTGGCAGATGTGCATTTCTGACAACATGACAGGTGAAATTTATTCTGATTCATAACTGTACAGCTAACCTGACAATTACAATCATTACCATGAGCTTTCTTATGTTTGCATTTGTGCAGTAAGATAACTTATCATATAGCTTTACTTCCCATTTTAAAATAAGATCTAGATACCTGAGATTTAGTGGGAGGAAGTATTACTTACATTGGGGTTTACTTTGAGGATCTGGTAAAGTTTCCATTTAAAGTCTTTTTCTATTTCCAGCAGCAATAGGAAACCACCTGGAACACCACTGGTATTAGTCAAGCATTATGATAAAATCAGAGAAAAAATCACAAGAATGTTGTAAAGAGAGACAGAGTTTCAGCACTTAAATATTTTAAATAGTAATTTATGTGATTTCAGGTTGTGAATATTCTCTCACTATACACTGAAGAACCTGTCAACGATGCAGAAACAAGATAAATACAAACTCATTACTTTTTCCTGGCCTTCGGAGGACTTATCTATTTGAGGAGTTTTTTAATATAGGCTTATAAGTACTGTCATAAATTATTCAGAGTTTGATTTTATATTTTATTTGTTCCACGATGCAGTGATCAAATCTGTGCTACTTTCAAACCAGAATGGCAGTTTGTGTGGTTTAATTGTCTGTATTCTGTCACTGTGGGTCAGACAGTGGGGCAGACATTTGGTTTATTAATGCAGACTGGGATCACTGTTTTGCTGTATATTTGAGAGCCACTTTCTCAGCTCCAATTTTTTTTTATTTCTTTAATGAGCACAGAAGACCTTTCATATATATTGATGACTCCATAACTCCATTCACTGGCAGGTTTTGCACAGGGTTTCATCATTAGCAGATAATTACTGCTAACCTATTTTTTCTGCCATATTTCTTCTCTGTTTCCACAGTCATAGAAAGGCCCTTCCTTTGACACCTCCTTCCCTTCCACAACTGTTTTAATATTAAATAGCTTCCTGATTTTTAGTGGATTGAGAATACCCTATTTTGCTCAGAAGATAGCTTGCATATAGAGCAGTATGTTCAAGGAAAATAAATTACTGTGCCCTTCAGCTAGGAATAAATGGTATCGCATGAAGCTCAAGGAATTACATCAGTAATACCATTACTGTTTAAAAAGAAAACAGAAAACTTTTTTTCAGTCAGTGACACACAGGCAAAAAATATTCTTTATCCATTTTAATGAGATGTGAATCAACAGTTTTCTTTTTAAATAACTGTAAAATATTCTATTTTTTTTTTCAACATTGTTACAATCTATTAACATTTCTTCTGCTCAGTCCTACTCTCCTCTCTGCCTTCGCATTCATCACTGTACTTTGATGGTTTGAGCTTGCCCTGTCTTGTCATTTTCCAAATAGTCCTTCCAAAACTTGCATTAATTAGTTCTTATAGGAGAGAAAAGGGAAGGGAAGGGAAGGGAAGGGAAGGGAAGGGAAGGGAAGGGAAGGGAAGGGAAGGGAAGGGAAGGGAAGGGAAGGGAAGGGAAGGGAAGGGAAGGGAAGGGAAGGGAAGGGAAGGGAAGGGAAGGGAAGGAAGATAAATATTTCAGTTGGAAAGGATCAATTATCATCTAGTCCAGCTGCTATTAGTACACAACTATATCATTCAACTTAGCAGAAAGTTGCCAATTAACCTTCTAATATCTTTAATAATCATAGAATTGGCTGGGTTGGAAGGGACCTCAGAGATCATCAAGCCCAACCCTTGATCCACTACTGCAAATTGCAGGTAAAAAGCTTTTTTTTTTTTTTCCTTTAGTGTAAATTAAACTTTTACTGGAAGTAGAGCAACAGAAAAAAACAATATTCCTTCCAGCTTCAGAAAATAATGCAGCCCAACTGAATGAGGAAGCTGCCGACCTGCACATGGCTATCACATATCATCCCTTTAAATAATTCTGTACCTTGTAGCATTGCCAGAATCCTAGAACAGGAAAACAAATATAATAGAAGCAACAGAATGACAGCTTCTGGGAAGCAAGCAAAAATATTCTTAAAAACTATAAAGAACTCTGATGAAAGTTCCTTTAGGAATTTATAGTTTAGGTATTACTGTATTCTTGCTAGCATAATCTTCATGCACTTATTTTTTCTTTAAATCTCAGAATTTACAAAGTAGCTTCTTTTTAAGTTTGATATATTTGTAAGCTAAAGGAATTGTGTAGAGCTTTGTTTTTTGCAGTGTATGGCAACTAATTTATATAGAATACAAATACATTTCAGAGAATTCTGTGGCAGCTGGGTAAAACCAAATGAAACATCTAGTTTTTACTGGTGGAATGGGGCTCATTTCATCCATCTCAAGCCATCTATAAGTTAACTTAGTGGTATATGATCACCATGCAGTACAGGTATATGATCACCCTGTGGTACAAAAGCACTTCACCGAAGCATATATCAAGAGAACTAACAACAAAACTGCCTTCATGAGCTGACTTCCATCCAGCATTCACAGATAAACATTTCACACAAATGATTTAAATGACCCATGCAACCCAAAGACATAAAACAAAAAAAAAAGCTTTTATTTTACCTCAAATTCTCCAAGCACACCGGGCTGCCCCAAAAAGTTATGGGATTCCCAAGGTTTCCACATGAATTTTTGTCACTAACTTGATTATTTTGCAGGAGTTTTTGGTTTGGTTTGGGTTGTTTGGTTTGGGATGGGTTTTTGTTTGTTTGGGTTTTGGGGGGTTTTGTTATTTGTTTGGGGCTTTTTAGGGGAGAAATTACTGACAACTCCTTCCAACCACTCACAGTTTTAGATACAACCTTTACTTGCCTTTCCTCAAGTCTTATGTACCTTGAACTATAACAAAAATGTCAGTCAAGTTGGAAACATAACTGTCTTTGGTATTTATTGAACTGATTTTTATAGAAACCTTCAAACATACTTGAAAATTCTTATCTATTTTAAAGTACAAATATATAGATATGGGCCCAATCCTAGGTTGTCTCATTACAAAAGAAGTCAGAACCTCTCAGAAAAACATCTATTGAGCTTCTGTTTGATGCTCTAGTCCTGGTATGAAAGATAAATTGTCTTTTCATCAACCTTCCTATTTTCCAGTAAGCTTCCTAATAATCCTGAGCCAGCAGGACTCTTGTCTTGTCTGACATCCAAAGCATTAGCAATGATGGGTGAAGTTTGCTGAATACTTCAGTAAATAAAACAGTTTTACCTTCTACTTCAACACAGGCTCTTTGCCATCTTGTAATAATTTTGAATGTCTCCTCTTCACTTACTATACCATATAAATGAACTCACACAAAGAATTTTTTTCCAATTAGTAGCAGTGGGTAGGAAAGACAAGCTGGTTTGGATCCCAAAGGAGAACCACAGGATGATCTGTTCACATTTACAAAATAAAAACCCCAATCTTATGTATATTTTTTACTGTCAGCTATGTGATTTCTGCAGGTTAGTCTATCAGGTCCTTTATTTGTACTTTTTACTCATTTTCTACATGTATACATTTCAGGTCCAACACAACATGTACATTTGAATTGATCAGCTGTGCATAATGGCTCTTGGTGGTTCAATTTTTATTTCTCATTTTAAAATGCATGGGTTTTGCTTGTTGCTATGCGATGTATAAAACAGTTCATTAAAAATGGACATTTTCTCATGCAACTGCTTTATATTTGACTGGGCTTATTTGAAGGTTTTTCTCAGCTGAACAGTAATGTGCTTCCACAGCAAGGAAGCTAGAAATGGTTTCCAGTTTGGAATCACAGACACATCATGTGTGTCAGTGTTGATCTTTTCAACTCATATCTAATACAGGCTGAAAAGAAAAAACATGCAAGGATAAGAGATGGAAAAACACATATCTGTGAACAAATAAACCTCTTCTATCTGCCCAGCCAGATCTGCATCTGCATTACTACTGCATCACTGAGAACAGCAAATCCTAAATTGGCTCTAGTAAGATGCTGGATAATTCCTGTCCAAAGATTAATGTAATTTCCCAGTAATTTTATAAAGGGTGGAAACTATGGGAATACTATGATCTGGTCAGATATGGAAAAATAGAGAAGGCTGAAGTAGAGCCAGTAGTCTTAGTATTTTTAATATAATCACTGAAGACACATTTTTCATTAAAATCCCTGATAAGTATGGGCACCTAACTGTCCTAGGTTCCTAAGAACACCAGTTCAATCTTACTATTCTTCTAATCCATTTTAAAGGTAATAAAGAAGGAGTGACAAATCTCCTATTACAGAGACTATAAATAGTCAGTCTGCTACATATTAACTATGGAAGAGCAACCAAAGATGCTTGCTGGGATCATTCAACATCTGCCAACTAGTTAGAACTAAATCACAGGAGACTGTTTTGGGATTTTAGCCAGTCAAGTAAGAAACTAAAATCTATGCAAAACAGTCTGTCTCATATTGCTTTTGTATTAGGTCTCACACCTCAACAGACTATGCATTTTTTTTCTATTCATTAAAAAAAGAAAAAAAAAAAAAGAAAAAAAAAAAAGAAAAAAACCATGTCTACTCCAATATCCATCGTATAAAGTCCTTCCTTCAGCAAAAGGAATAGATAGTCTGAACTGGTAATTCTGATTTTTTGTTTTATATCACTCTTCCTTACTCTAAGAATACATGAAATATTTGATTTAAAAACATGTTTCCTTTAGGAAGAGGAAGGCAGCATAAACCACATTGCACATGGATTTGCACATGGATACTTGCAATTTTACCAAAATCAGAAAAATCAACAATTACATACTGTCTGAACAAAGATATGCAGCAGAAGGAAAACCTACCCTGTAGCTGACATTTATAACAAGACTTTCAGAGGGTCAGAAACACTATGTTCAGTCTTCAGCTAGCAAGGTTTTTCTGGCTACATCTGTCATCTTCCAAATCACTGACTCAGTCTGCCACATATTATATTATTTCAGTGTATGTTTGTGGATCAGTCAACCTGATATAACTCCTCCAGGTAGACACTGTACATCTGTTTGCCTCCTGTATTTGTATCTCTTCCTCTGCTGTTTACACTTGGAAAACTGACATCTGTTTTCTAGGGATGGTAAACCACTACTAAATTGCAGCAGAGCACCAGTGTAGCTCTGTAGCAGTAGCAAAACCTTGCTCTGAAGCTGAAAGAGCCATACTTATTGTGAAAAAAAAAGTGCAAATGCAACTTTCATACAATAAACTCAGGCTCTTTAATATGAATCAAATCCACTTAAACATCAAGGTTGGACAACACACTGAAATTGAAATGTCCATACTACCATCTTATCAGCAAACTGTGAGTACCTGCAGAAGACACAATTTTTTCTTGAAGGGCTTATTTCAAAGAATCCATTATTTGGTTTCTGACCTTATCATATGAAGTTTTGGAAAAAGGAAAAAAAAAAACAACCAAACACACAAAACTCAGGCATTTACTATTCCAGTCCAAATAATAACAAGGTATGGAATTTCAGCTACGTGTATAAAAATCTCAGTCAACTTTCTTCTTGCTGTCCTAGAGTTCAGCCAGTGGAGCTCAATGTCTCTTTTAATCTTCTCTTCCTTCATCCTGTTCTGCAGATAGGTTCTACTTCATTATAAAAACTCAACAATACTCTTTGAAAAATTGTACTTGACAGCTCATTCCAATCTATGCCCACAGGACTGTGTATAGCATCAATTCTTGAACTTTTTTGGAGATGTAAACCTGCTTTGGTCGTCTGTCTTGGGCAAAATATCTCCCCTTTCTGACAGCTACTTAGGCTTAATCTAATATGCATCACAGTCCAGAAGTGCCAGATTTTGTAATTTTTGGCAGGGGTTGGAATCCTCCAGGGATGAAGGGTGAGAAAAGACTACAATTACTGACTACAGATGTTTCTATTTTCCAGAGAATTGTTAAATGTCAGCAATTAAAAATAGTTACTACTATTGTGACAACGGAAATATGTGCCTCTGGTAATGATAGCTGCTTGTAAATCTCCTCCTGGACAAAATGAATTCTTACTGTCCTATGTATTACTCCTAGGCTGTTCTCCTAGAATCTCATCCTAATGTTGCATGGCAGAAATATTATCTGCACAAAAAAAAAGCAGAGATTTCTTACTCAATTTTAAAACTGAACTGGTTCACAGTACTAGGTCAAGTGAGCAGTTTCATTGAAGATAATTCACCAAAGATTTAACTTCCTGACAATCTCAGCTTCAGAAGTCCAACTCCAGTTAAGTAATTTGAGCTGAATTTTGCTAACAGTCCTGATGGAAAAAGCAGAGTTTAGTTGGTGCTTTCTGCTTTGCTGCACCTTAGCACTCAGGCCTATCAAAGGCAATGTGACAAACTTGAGCAAAAATGTCCTTGCAGCCTTGATGTGACAAAAGATCTGCTTCCCAGTTTCTGTGGACAACTGAAATCAACAGCTGTTCCTATGGCCTGCTTAATGTCTTATAATTTTTATGTGGAATGGGACAGCTTTAACAGGAACTTTTAGTATTTTTAGAGCTCAGAATATAATAGGCCAGCCAAGTAGCCTGGTGAGAGAGGCAGAAGGCATCATCTCTACCATTTTGGAAATTATGCCTAAAGCCCCTTGGTAATCAAGCTCTTTGTTACCACCTTTCTTTTGTTCATGCTTATGAAATGTTCCCATTTATTCATAAAAAATTAGTCTAGCAATTAGTCTAAAAAAAAAAGGTGCTCTAACAAAGCACTTTTAAAAAAAATCAAACAATTCAATTTCAGGTCAATATGTTTGCTATAGTTTTGTCACCAATAATTGATGTCAGCCTAGCCACACTGCCTTTTCTTGTATTTCAGTTAAAGCCCTTTTATTTCTTAAATTTATGTAAAAGAATCTAGTCTAAAAACATTCCACCTTTAAATCTTACTTTGCAATTCTAGTAGTCTCATATTCTATTTGTGTTAATCTTGATTCATATTAAGTTACTCAAATTTTTGACTCCTACAACCAGAAACCTTTGCTTTAGGAGTAAGTGGCATTCCTGTCAAGAATGCAAGATTGCCAGATTTCATCACACCACTAGGAAGACACACCACCAGGATAGTTCTATTCCAGGTATAGGTAAAACAAAATATAGGAAGAATTTGGATTTAATTTACTAATGTGAATTAAACCACTAGATACAGAAAGTTTTCAAATGTCCACAATTACATAGACAGAATGATACACAGATATTTCATAATTTAGGTTTTCAATAATTCAGATTTTTAAAACATTTTCTCTTTTCTCCTACACAAATCTGACCTACATCACACCTCTAGCCTTCATTTGTTGAGCTGTGACCATACACTAGGTCAGAAAAAAATTCAGTAAAATTTCCCCTCATTATTCTGAGGGTCCCAACTCTTGAATCACCTCACTCTTAGCAAGACAATTCCCTCACTGTTTCAGTACTTCTCAGATCCAGAATCAACACAAAGTTGCTAGTGAAGCTGGTTGCATAAATCTGTATTGCACAAAGTACTCTGATACGTGTGACACACTGAGCTCTGTCAGGTTTCTAAAACCTAAGCTCTTCCAAAAGGTTATGCAGCCACTTCTAAATATTGGCATTTCTTAGGTGCTGATAAAATTTAATAAAAGAAATATTTAAAAGGAAAAGGATCCATTTTACTAGCTGAAATAAAAAAAAAATCTTCTCAGAAAACAACAAGCAAGTCATCTGACCAAGAGTCACAGAGGTAGGTCAGTATTTGGATGACAGTTGTGAAATGGGTCAGCACCAAGAGCTATATTCTATGTCACCAGATATACCATAGCATTTGTTGTAGCTTCAGTCAAAGACACCAGCTAGCAGCCTTCTTTAGTGATCATTAAGATATTCTTCCTTTGATGCTTGCACTGTCTAAACATTTTCTGGCTCCCTTTCATCGTTTCTTGTCATTTAGTAAAGCAGCTGTGTCACTTATGTTCCATTGTCTCAAACAAGCTGAAGCTGGACATATATTAAGACTCTCAGTCTATAAGGATATGCTTCTCTTTAGGATAAAGTGTTGGAAAAGCACACTATTTTAAAGTACCTCCAAACTATCATATCTATCTTTTAATTTTTAAAATATTTCAGTAGCTTCATCACTTCAACAGCTACGAAAGAAAAAAAAAGAAAAACCAAAAAACCTGTAATAGCTAGAAAAAATGTGTAAGAATATGGAATAGAAACTTCTGTTTCTTCAAAAATAGCTGTTCTTGTCTTTTCCACAGATGCCTGCTGTATCTTTTGTCATGAGAAAATAATACTATTATTTTTTCATTGTGAAAGCCAGTAATTTATCTCCTTATTGACATTTTCAGTTACACAAATTCCTGCATTGTAAAATGGAAGCCAAATATGGTGAAATTATTTTATATTGCCAGTGTCATTATGCAAACCACAATTGCTGCTGCTGTCAACAAGAAAAGTTTCGTGCTGCTGAAAAATCACTTCATCTATTCTTGCAAAACATGACACGAGCTGCATGTAAATTAGACCACGCCTCCTAATTACTCAGATCCCATTGCTCTTGACAGCATAGATGTATCAAGAAAAATACCTTAAACAACTTCTCTAGTTACATATAGGATTATAATTCAAACAAATTAAGGGCAGGTGGGTTCCTATGGCCTCGGCTATTTTTTTTATTTTTTTCACTATTACTGTATTGTCTACCAGTTATTTTTCTGTCAATTGTATGAAACTTAAACATAATATCAGGGGGTGAGCCATTAGAAGCCATTTCTAAAAACCAGAAAATTCTATTGTCTAATCATGAAAAATAGTAGAGGGGTAATGGATTAAGTAGTAGAACTTTGTCATTTTTGTAAGATGACTCTATTCCAGCCTCTGCTTGCTCCCTAAAAATCTCTGAAGCATTTGCACAATGCTAAAAACCAGAAGCTCAGATACATTTCTCTCTATGCTATATGTGGAACACCTGCTGGCTTCCTTTCCTTTGGTGTAGATTTTGGCAACAAATAAGAAGCCTAAAGAGTCTATAGGAGCCAGTGTCCACTGGGATGGAATCCTCTGCTGACCTGAACTCACAGGACTCATTCTATTTCTTCAGTGAGAAACACACCAGAAAAACTGCAGAAGGTGGCATAGAGAGATGCACTGAAGCAAAATAGCAGGCCCAATGCTATTTTTTCTATCAAATAAAAATTTATTCAGTGCTTTAGGGTCAAAAACTATTACTGCTATTTTTTAAATTCAGATTAGTCAGATTTTCCTACATCTAACCTAATCCCCAGTTAAAAACATCCAGCCATATTTGGATTATCTGACAGCAAACACTGCAGAGCGAACTAAACAGACAAACACACTTCTGAGCTGCAACCAAGAACTCTGAAGAAGACTTCAGTGCACAGGTGTCTGTAACACTGTGAGTATTTAAGAAAACAGTGAATAGTAGTGGAAATACTGTGGAAACAGAAATAGTAGTGGATGCAACTGAACCAGTACCTATAAGCATGAGAACTTTGGCCTTGGTTTCAGTTTTAATAACATATGCATTTCAATAGACACACACATGGGTAGAAAATTGATACAAGCTGAGGATTTCACTTCCTGTGCTTAAATCTAGAAACTGAACACCAGGAGTGACATGTCAAAGAGAATGGTACAAAGTCATGTTCATTCAGCCTGGTTTTCAACATAAAAGGGCCACATGCTCTCATCTTAGCACTGTCTTGATAGTCAATAACTAACACTGGTTTTGTTCTGTCAAAACTCTACTTGAAATGCTGCTGCAATACTAAGATAGAACAATGAAAGATTTTAGTAAAGTGTATGAAGTTCTGGTGAAGATGAAAGCCACTATCTCTTCAAGGGAAAAGTTGTCCATGGAGGAAATCTCCAAGATTTGCCCAGATGAAAAGCAAGAATTAGAAGAAAGCCTGATGACAGTGTATGTAAGAAGTTATTGCCCTGCTGTACTACTTCAGGATTTGATCTTGTTCCTCTTGATCTCAGTGTTTCAGAAGCAAGTGCACAAACATCAATTTAAAAACAGTAAAAAAAGGAAAAGAACAAATATTTTCTGTTTAGGACTCACTTGAATGAGGACTTCCATCCTTCTCTTGCATTTTGCAATCTCTCTTGCAATTTTTGCAGAAATAGTACATTTAGATAGGCTTACTTTCATGACTACAGTCAGTGGAAGAAAATTATGAATACAAATGCCTTATCCATTCCAACTTTCTGCAGGTCAGCCCATTACAAAATACATTAAGATAAAACTACACTTTTCAAATAACTAAGATTTTAACTGAAGCTGATAAGCACTTTTTTTCTCTCTATGCTGGTAATACTGGTCAGATTTTCTTAGAGCCCAGTATACAGGATAAGTAAAAACTGCTTTGTTTTAATCATAAAATGACCATTAAATCATTTTACCGTGGATTTAATAGATATAACCGTTCATATTAAATGAACAGTATGGAACAGTGAAGATGGAAAAATCTATACAGATTACATTTCACATAATGTAATATACTCTAACATATGAGATAAACAGAAGTGTGATTGATAGTTTTCAATTCAGAAAAGATCACGGTGAGCACATTGTTCATTAAGAACATCAGAGAATGTCATCAAGTATCATCAGTTGGACACTGCAATCATTCCACAATTTCTGTTTAAGTAAAAATATTCCATCATATACTCCATTTGAATAAGTTCAATGGCTTATCATCACAGTGATTAAAAACCACTCATATTTTGGCAGGAATTTATTCATCTTCCTTTTTCTGCCACTCATTATGGCTTTTTCTTGACAAATTTAACAACTTCCTTCTTTTAGCAAAACTCCAAAGCTGCCATCTAGGAAACACCCTAAATTCTCTGAATTTCAGACTTCAACATTTCACAATCTACTTTGTGGACAAGCACAGAAGGGATTTTCACTGTACCAGATCTTAGAAATAGGTTTTGGGTCATAATCAGTAGTAAGTATAATAGTAAGTATAACTTCAATAAAAATACCAGCAATATTAACAGCAAGTAGTTTACTGCAGATGAGAGAAACAAATGAATAAGAACAGAAAGAAAAATTATTTTCACTGTAATTTACCTAAGCCACCAACACTATCATAAATTGGCACATTCCGATACAGGTTTTCCCCAGATCTCTCTCCTTTTGCATAAAATAGTATATTTAGAAAACGTAAAGGAAGTTATTTTCTATTCTCAATAAAATTATTACCATCTTCAAACATAAGCTCTACTGTATTTTTACAAAGAACTTTGTATCATCCTGTACTTTTGGACTGCTGTTATGCCCAGCTGTTTTTGCAATGCACATCAAGTGACATGACTAATATGTCACTTTTGGAAACAGTTGTCTCTGTGTTTCACTTTTTCTTTATGAATTACTCCTGGTCTTGCTCATTTATCTTCAGTGTTATTTGTTTTGTAGGGGAGTTGCTTAATTGTCTTTTAGAAAGTATAAGCATAGATTCTGTGTCTGTATTAATAGTGTAAGAGTTTATCCCTTGTTGCGAGTGCATGTGACACAGAACTCAGATGGTTCTTCTTACTTGAGTTTTTTCCTGTAAGTCCCAAACTACTCAAAAGCCCCTCTGCATTGTGCAGACAGGATTTGTCTTTGAGAAGCAGAGCTTTTTATCAGCAGTCCTCATCCTACATTTCTGGTGGAATCCTGAGACATTGGCCTGGTCAACATGGATATAGGCTTTGAGCTGAAGTCTAGCAGACCAGTGTTCAGAGATCAAATGGACTGAACTCTGGCTGTGTTGCTGTGTACAGTGCTATGTTTTGTATTACCTACTTACATTAAGAAACAATACTTGAAACCACAGCTAAACCCACTGAAAATCCAGATGAGAGGCAGCAAAAGTGTGTAAAATCCAGGTTCAGCCATTATCTACCATCATAAGAGATGCTTTTAGCCACCTGGACATAGTAAACAGGAATGCTTTGATACTACTGTGAGAAATCATCATGGATCTCAGAACCATTCATGAACTTCAAACAGATTTAAATTTTTTGCTGTTTCTCACCTTCAACATAAAGAAAAGCAACCTCTTGATGAAACTCGTAAATACATCTGCAATTTATGGGCTCTATCTGTGATACAAATTAAAATGTCATATAACTGTGAGGATATCGTCCAAATAAATTTTAAAAGTGTACCTCAGAGCATGGCAAAATGTCAACATGACAAACAGAGAAGGGCATTAGTTTAACATTCTTTTCTTAAACTCTTTGAATATTTTCCTCTCAATGCTTCATTCCTGAGATTGACCAACTATTCATAAACTATTGGTTTTATGCAATTCCAAAAAAAAACTGTTGATTTTTTCCTGCCTTTGCCAAACCTGAATCATAAAAAATTCCTTGTTTTACATAAAAATGGTCCACATAAAACCTTCAAAATGATGTAGTTTCTGTACTGGACTTTACTAATACAAAGTGTACTGCTATAAACATGTCTTATGTGGCAAGATCTTATTTGGAAAATAGAGTAAGTGCATCAATTGAGGTAAGTACTGATTCCTCAGTGGACAATATTATTTCATGGTTTTCTTATGTAATGAATAGGGACAAGAAATTGAATTCATCTCCTATCTATGTATTTGAAGAAAAATCCTAGGATGATGAAGTCCAGAAAGAAGCACCTCATTCACTCATCAATATGGCTACAGATTAAAAGAAAATCACCTTGCAGAATCTTGCTGTCCATAAATAAATATCCTTGGATATTTATTTATCTTTGGATATTTAACTATCTTTGGATAGTTCAATTTTGTATACAGAACTGAACTACTGCAAAAATCTTGGTATTTTAACCGGTACTAAATTCGGTGTAAGGTCAAGGAAACTGTTTTTACATCACTATGCTCATTCAAGAATTTTTAAAACCAAAACCAGTATAAATATCTCCTTTACACTGCCTCAAGACGGGAGCTGTCACCACAGTTCTCTACTTGGTATGCAAAACATTATCCACATTTTGTGCTCATAAAAATATAGAGAACTGTCCTGATTTGCCTACTGTCACTTAGCAGGAAACAGAAATCAAACCCTGTTCTATGACCACTTGACATTCAAAACCCTTCATAATCTACTTCCTAATATTCCTCTTCTCTCCTGAGAAGAAAATTTGAGTCCTCCAACTTCTTGTATTCTTGTTTACCATTTCCTTTCAAGTTACTAATACATTTGCAGTTCTCTTTCTGAATCAAGATACAGTTCCTCTTTATTTTCTAATACTGTTTAAAACACAGTCCTTTATGACTGCCATGGACCATCATAAAACATGTCCTTGTGTGTAACCAATTCCTGGCCCTTACCTGTACCTATAGGTGACTTTTCAGCCCTTCTAACCTTGTGAAGTTGCACTACCAGCACACTACTGCACCTTGCTCGTACTCCAATGAGCTAAAAATATCTTTCTTCTTACCAAAGAAAAGAACTCACAGTCAAAACTTAAATCAGTTCATGTAAACAGCATATTGTTGATCATCTTTACATTGCTATTCATCTATGCAGCATTTAAATCCTTGCATATATATAATGTCTACCTCATTCATCAACCCCTTCAGGCTGGAAGTGCATCTTTTTCACAAGTCTTAAAAAAATCTCACCACACTTGGCAGCAAAAAAAAACCCCCAAACAACCCACAAACAAACATCAAAACAATAAACAAAAAACAAGCAAAAAACCCACCTGTATATACTTCATTACAGAAATTTGAAAAAAATCCCAGCACTATTTTTGTATATGAAGTACTCTACATCAAATGTAAAGGTTTGTTTTCTAATGAACACAGATGAAAGAACAATCCCTAAAAAGTCTCTCTGCACTACTCACAGTACTAAGACAAGTTTAGTACTCTGAGAAAATAAACTATGCTGTATATGAGCAAGGCATCATAAAGCAAATAATCATAACAAATCATGAAGTCTATTACACTTTAGAGCAAGAGGGAAGGAATTTATTTTTGGTCAAGTGTGTGCGTGCTGGTACATTTGGATGATTATTTTTTATTACAAACAATGTTTTTATAGTTTAGAAAAAACTGGAATTCAGCAGAATAATTTCAGTTTAAAGCTAATGATTACCTAGAATTTACTTGGGAAATTCTTATATTTTACTTGCTCATTTAAAAAAAAAAACAAAAAAAAAAACCAACAACAAAAAAAATCTATAAGCAAATAAAGAAATTTACTTAAAAAATTAAAAATTACTTTTAAAATTTTAAACAATTCCCAAACAACTCAAATACTAAAATACTCCATCGCTGTAGACCTAATATGTACTTCAAGCAAAGACTACAGCTCTACAGTTTCTATTACAAAGGTTCTTTAAATTTTAAAAACTTTGCAAAAGAATATATTTGACGTTTATGTGACATGTTTGCTAGGTATGACAAAAGCACTGCTTAAAATAATAAACTTCAGCATTAAAAAGTACTCTTAAGAGAGAGGATTTGGGAACTATCCCATCTGAAGGTACGATGTAAATCTAGGGTTGAATAAATTCATGTAGATACATTAAAAAGTTTGGATGAGTTTCATACTGTCTGTAAAGTCTCTACAGCCTTTACAGCCTCTGTGGTTGATGGAAATCCAGAGTTTAGCCAAATGTTCCATGTTCCTGGAGTACCAGTCATCTCATCCTGAAGCAAACACATAAAATAGGGCAGATCAATTATGTCTCCTAAGTGTCTCTTACTCTTCAATGGCTACAAATGGGCCACGAAGTTTTCCTGCTTCCAGTTTCCAGCTACCTGCCCTTCCTGATTTCCCTGCTTCCCTTCCTTCACCCGGCATCCTGGAAGGATTCCATCCGTTCCTCTGCCTGTGCTCCTGATCCGTGCCAGCCCATATCTGTGTGTTCCTGCCTCCAGCTCCCGACTGCTGCCGACTCCAGGATTCCAGCCTGGACTTTCCCAGGGCTGCCCTGCAACCTCAGTGGTGACGTGAGAGTTACTGGGGGAAAAGGGGGGAGGAATGTGGTATCCCTTTTCCTGTATATTTGTATATATTAAGTAATTTTTCCTATTTATCATTACTGTTTCATTAAAGTTGTGTAGTTTAGTTTCCAACCCATAAGTCTCTCTCCCTTATTCTCTCTCCTTTCTTTATCAAGGAGGAGAGAGAGATTAATAGAGAGCGTCTGTTGTTCGGTTTAATTGCCGGGTTTTTTAAAAAACAAACAAAGAAACAAAACCACATAATTTTAAATATTTAATGTATTACATTCTAATTTCTGAGAAAGCATTATATTGCTAAAGCTGGAGAAAGAGCTTGTTATTTCTTGGAGTGTTTGCCAATAGATACTGTCAATCCTGTCCAGGATTAGGAAATTATTGAAAAATTGAGCAGAACACATTTTTTCTGGGATTCCCTCCAGAGAACAGGTATCTATCTATTTGGTGGTCTTTTGAAAAGTTGAAGCTTTTGAAATTAATTATAAATACAACGATTTTATTGAAACCAGCACAGTCTTGGAAGCTGGCAGGAAAAGAGGCATCAGGCTTTTTTCCTCCTATGAAAAACAGAAATGGCAGCTGGTATCTGAAGGAGAAATAGAAATATCACCTCCATGACAATTCCACTCACATTCTGCTCTTACATAAGCAAAATAAAAAGATTGTAAGAGGTGAGGGGGGTGTTTATTTCTCATCCTTTTACAAACTAAAGCTGCTTTGAGACTGTCAGCAGGTCTTGTAATTAAAAATGTACTTTTCGGAAAATCAAAGTTCTAAAGGATACTTCTAATGAAACACTTCACTGGATAAACGAAAAAAAAAATATTCCAGCTAATTGAAGCAAAATGTTTAATTGGGGTCAGGTTAACATTGCAGTGCAGCTGAGCCAGATATGAATGTTGGAAATTTAGAAAGGGAATTTGAAACACCTGGAGTCGAAGTCCCAACATTCATATCCTGGACTTCGACTTCAGGTGTTTCAGATTCCCCTTCTAAAGTGTGACAGTGCCTCATGGATGAGTTGGACAAGAAAGCCTGACCCAGTGACAAGACTGGGGTCTCTGTAGAGCTGCAGTACCTCAGCACTTTCCCTCTGCCCATCACAAGCACATGAGGGCCTGAAGATACAAATTCTAGCACTGGTAGTAGCAATACCTCCTCTCTGCCCTCAGGTTGACAAACCAGCAGTTAAAAGAAAGAAAAGAAAACTAATGCTTTAGTATTTTGCCTTCTCCAAAAATAATCTTTTAAAACATGTTTTATTCCATTAAAACATCCTCATGTTTAATTTTTGTCCTGATATGGAGCAAAAACAAATGATAAAAAATAAGCTCCCAATAAAGAAAAAAAATTAAAAATTAGAAAAAACACGAAAATTAGAAAATTAGAACCTCTTCAAGGAACACTCTGCTGAAACTAGGAGTAAAAGAGTATAAGCCAAAAAAAAAAAAAAAAAAAAAAAAAGCAGAATTATCTGAGCCATTATCTGATGGCTCCTGTGAAACATAACTACATAACTTTAGTAGATACTCTGGATTCAGAGTTTTAATTCAATGCTCACACAAAACTAATGGTTCAAGATGTTAAAAATAGCAGCTATCTGGGATGTAATAGTCGTATTGCACTGGTGAGCAATTTGACATCTCTTGCTTTTCAAGCAAAATCTCATAATCATCACTCAGGTAACCTGCATACAGCAGCCAAAGATGAGAAAAACAACAGTGATTTTCTGTCACTGAAGTAATTTTTGCTGAATAGTTTAATATATTTATTGCCCTGCATTATCTTTATCTTAAAGGAAATGATGAATACATATTTACAGGTTTATTTTAGAAGATCAAAGCTCTCTGGATAGCCAGAAGATTCAAGGAACTGCTCTGTTTTCAACTGCATATGCAGATAACTAGAAGTACCACTAAAAGTAGAAAGGATGCTTAATTTTTGTTAAATCTCTCACCTTCTTCCTTCAAAAGTTACACTTCTTTAAATTGAGTGACTGCAAGATTACAGAATATCAATGGATCTTCCTAAAGCTGTATTGCCTTTCTCATCAGTATAATCATCCTTCATTTGCTTGTCTCCACACCTGATTATATTTAAAGATTTTTTGTCATTTGTCAAAGTAAGTGAAGGTAATGAAAAAATGGGTCAGCTGAGGTTACAGTATCCACCAGACTGGTATAAGTTCATGAAAAATCAGTAAAATATATGCCTACTGCACCTCTGTCTACTTTATCAATTTACATTTTTCTGAGCACGTCATAGAGCTATTTTCTCTTTAAATTCAGCTTGCCTGCCATTTAATCTTCTTCCTCACACAGATGTCATGTACCATGGTGCTCTTTTAGTATTTCACACCCATTTGAGGAAAAAGAAAGTCATACATCTGTTAATTATAAATGTATTTCTCTATCTCTATATGTAAAATATAGGACTCAGGATTAGTGGCTCACAAATTCTTACAGAATGAATTGGGGTAGATGTCACCAGTGCTCATATAAAGCCTCCAGATGACACGAGTGTAGCAGAAATGAACTGAAACACATTCCTTCTAGAACAGCACTGGCACATTACTCCAAAGTAAGACAGGACAACTGATGACTGAAAAACAAATCTTTAAAACAAGAAGTAAACCAAACCTTCTCCTGTTCCTTTCTAATGCTGAGAGCTAAGAAATGAGCTGAAGGGCATCCCCAAATCCCATTTACACTCAGTTCCTTAAAAGCCCATGTATATAACTTGATCTCAATAGCTTCCACATGCTGCTGTACAGAGCTGCCATGCAGCCTTCCAGTCCTGCCTGCTGCACCAGGCAGAGAGAAGACTGAAGTGATGGTGTTGCCCATTAAAGTTGAAATGGGTTCTTTGGATGTAGCTCCTTTCAAGTCACACGCTCTCTTCTGTACCGAAATCCTAAGTAAAATGCAAAGGCATGTTTGCCTTCTTTAAGTTATACACTTTCTGTGGAACCCAGAGGGGTATTTTAATATAGGCTACAGGCTGCTGTATGGATCACAAGTCTAAAACAAAAATTTGTACTACTGTATTTTCTGTCCATAGTGGCAGGGAATACTTAGCACTGCATTAGTAATTTGCCAGTAAAAATCTACTGCGTTTTGTTTCTTATAAAATATTGTTTCTTCAGGCCCTGACAAGCCCTGACAATCCTAATTTTTGATTCAAAATTACTGTGACTACACACTTCTTTTCTTTTTGGGAAAGTTTGTGTGTATCTGCAGCTAGATTATTTTTCTACTTCAGACTTGTTCTGTAGCTGGGCAGAATGTCCTCAGGACTGTGGCTCTTTAGATCCCAGCAGTCTACAGGGGAACACAGGCACTATTCGGGGGGGATGTTGCTTGTGCTTACTCAGTTTGTACTAGTCTGAAGTTTCTTAGGAGCAAAGCAGGCTCAATGCCATATCAGATTAAACCAAAATCTGTCTCTGACAGTGATCAATAGCAGTTCCTGGGTGAGAGAGGGTAAGAATGGGGTGATACTGACTAGATATTGACTACCCTCAGATATATAAGGCCTCACACCAGCCTGGAGAGATTGATCCACCAACAAAGATGTGTTCCTCAGCAGACATGCAGAAAAAGAGAATCTTCAAACTATTCATATTTTAAATTCTTATGGGAAAATATTGCTGCAGGCAAGATTCTTAGAAAAAGAAATCACTGAAATGATCCTTTTCTTCCTTGCACTGCTTGACTGGTTTTGATAATTATTCCATAAATACCATTTATGACATTGAAAAAAAAGTTCTTACTGGAAAATCTGGAAAGGATTCAGTCAAAAAGGACACAAATACTTCTTATCAAAACTGAATAATATTATTTTATTGTTGCTACAGTAACATGTTCGTAACAAGCCTTTGAATTTAAACACTGTCTTAAGAGAGTTCTAGGTCAAGTTAAAAAGCACAGACAAGCTGTTCAGAGGAATCAAGGTTATATTCAGCATGAATAAGAATTCAGTGGAAAAGGTGAACTAAAGTTTTTAGCTATTTCCATAAGGACTTCTCACTTGCTGTGGTCTGTCCTACTTTCTTTCCATGTAGCCACCCAGTAGTCTCTTTTCTGAGCACAGAATTCTCAATTGCCTCTCAGGGAAAATTCTTAATAATTTTTTATCCTCTAGCAAGATATAATCTTTATTTAAAAAAAAAAAAAAAAAAAAAGCTTAGATTTGCAAAAAGATGTATTTGCAGATATAAGTTTGCACCTCCTCAGATGAGACCAAGAATAAAAAGCTATTTCCAATTTCTCACATATGGAGAGTAACTACACATAGATAATATATGAACTGAGAAACTGAGTGAATACAAAATTCATTCATGAGACACCTGGGGATGATAACAGGAATTTATATTTACTTGCTTTATAACTACATGATATCTGGTGTTCCCTCACTGATCTCTAATGTCTGGAGTTTAAGGAGTTATTCTGGGGGAGAGTTGGCAACATGGATACTGGGGATCATCTCTGGAAAAGGAGGAACAACCTCTTTCAGTTTTGATGCAGCTATAAAGCATCAGTTAGTGGATTTCTGGCACCAGTTCAGTTTCAGAGAAACATTCAGTTAATTTGCATCTTCTCAAATGTTTTTACAGTCCTTCACAGATGTCACCAGATACCTACTCATTGGAGGAGAATGAGAACCAAAGCTTCTATCTCATCCTAAAGTAGAGCCCATATCAATTAAAAAAAAAAAAAAAAGAAAGAAATGAGACACATGGAGTATTGTTATTGCAGAAAGCACTCCAAACAGCAAATTCAAAGTAATTTGAGCAAATCATATCTAGTTTCATTTTTAAAATGCTGTTCTAATTCTCTGCTCCAGAAATGCCATAAATTCTTTAAGTCACCCCAAAACTGTACACAGGTGACAGTACTATGAATTTGTTATTACAGACTTTTCCAGTGTGTGAATTTGTAATGTTGTTAAAGTGCTCTATTACCAATTAAATGAGTGAAATAAATCCTGATTCTACAAAATTCAAGGTATAATCAAAACGGCTTTGACCTATTTTCTCCCATGCTGAAAGCAAAAGGGGTGAGCAGTCCCATTTACTAAGTGACAATAGCACTCACCTATAGTAAGGCACATGCTCAAGTATTTGCATTGGTAATAAGACACAAAATTAAACAGATTTAATCATAGCTCTCAGACTATATACTATTATAGAAAAGCTCTCCTGTGATTTATGACATGAAAAAACAATCATCATAATACCTGGCACACATTAATCACAAATGAAATGTGAATAAAAATAATTATGAATAAATACAACTTAAAATACTGTGGAATGAACGGATATGAAGAAACTACACCATGAAATTCCTCTGTTTCCAACAAAGCTCCCAGTTTGCTGATTCTTTACTTACAAAGACTAGGAAAAAGATATGTTTTATCCTGACTCAAATATAAGAGAGATCATTACAGTACACTAACTTCCAGCTTGCCAAATAGCCCTTCTTTACTTTTAGGGTGTCAGAGCACTGAAACATCTGCACAGAAAGGCTGTGGAGCCTCCTTGCATGGAGAAAGTCAAAACCTGCCTGGATGCCATCCTGTGCAACCTACTCTAAGTGAATCTGCTTTAGCAAGGGGATTGGACTGGATGATCTCCAGATGTCTCCTCCAACCCTTAACCTTCTGTGATTCTCTAAAGGCCAGTTATTCCTAACATTCTCTCTCTCTCCTTTTTTTTTGTTTGTTTTTTTCTTTTTTTTCTTTTTTTTTTTTTTTTTCTGGCTTTCTGTTTATCAGTATTCATTGCTTTTATGGATACTTATTTGAATCATTAACTTCTGAAGCTTTACTTTATAAAAACAGCATGTATTTTATCTAATATGTGTTCAGGAAGTGTCACATCTGCAGCCTGTAAACGGTTTGGTTTGGTTTTATTACAAACTGATAGTTATTTGACATCTGCCCAGCTGGGAAGGACTTTCCAAAGGTTACATGGCAATGCTGAAGCTGGTCAAACAGAGTTCTGTTAGCACAGCTGACAAGAGCTGAAAGGACTGGAGAATTAAAACAAATCCCAGGTATAAATGAGTCTTCACCCAACAGAAACCAGAGCAGAAAGGTAGATTCTTCTCCTCAAGTCAGTACCCATTTTAAAGGATGGAAGCTGACCACAAATAATAGTTTCCTCTCTGGGAAATTTCATTAAGCATTCTGACAATTAGGTTAATTGGACAGTCTGTTGAAGCCAAACCAGGATTACATAAACAAGAATGTTACATTATCACATACGTTGTCTGACACTGAGGAGTGATTTGGGTGTGCCTGGAAAACTACAGAACCCTACACCCTCTGTTTTCATCCCAAATGAAGTAACACTCACACCCCATTCTACAGGATGAGGGTCAGAAGATGATACACCACCAAATCACCAAAGCCCATCCTTCAGCAAAAAGAATTCTCTCAACTGAGAAGAGCTAAGCAGAGTTTCTTTGTCAAGTATCAGGAAAAATGCCAGCTCCCAAGCCAAGGGTATCTTTCAGAATGCAACAGAGACAATGGAAAACTGAGTAGAAGAAAATGTTCACCTACTTATTTGCTGATATTCTGTCTTAAATTGAGTTAAACATATTCTATAAAATCAGCTCAAGGCAAGCCCTATTAAAATATCTGAAGCCTGAAATCACCTTAAATTCAGGAACCTTGGACTAATATCTGACATCAGAAGGATCTGAACCTGCAACAGTTTTTATTTATACCAAACATAAAAACAACTTCAGGAAAATGGATGCAGGTATTAATGAAAGGCTGTATTTTAAATACTTCCTTTGATAGCAGGGTTTCCTTGTGTAGTGATCAACTTACATCTGAAAGTAAGTTAGTATTATTCTCATACTGGATGGACAAAAAAAATAGATGACAAAAAGCCCACCTTGTGAAAGCAGTGTTAGATGGCCAAACATCTACACCCAAAATCACATTCTGAAAGCCTCATGCAGAATCTTAGATAAGGGTCATCCTTATCATCCCTTTATATGCACCATGATTTAATTTAGTCCCTCTGGCATCAACCTTCCTAAACTGCAAGTTAAGAGAGTTCAGCCACGCTCCTTTTATCAGCCTGCATGGCAACCCTGTCCCTCCTCAGCACCCCATCAGCTGATCATGTCAGAGCTCTTCTCTTTCTGCAAAACCATGAAAATAGCTACATAATCTGAAGATGATCAAGTATTGTTCTAAAATCCTCTCAAGTAATTCTTTAATTAGGAAAGTTTAACGACTGGGTGTGATCAGCTCCTTCATTCTAGCTGAGTAAGATCCTTCATAAAAGCTGGGTGTTCTCCTTTCTAAAATGTCAGCCATTTAACAGCTGTTTATTCTCAAGCCTTTGTGCTGTGTCCATTTCCTCCTCCCTTCTCAGTTATTTACTTTCAGATTATAAACTCATTAGAGCAGGTGTCACTCAGAGCAGCAAAAACAAATGGAAAGGAAAAAAAAGAAGCTCAGCTGTAGATCTTTGTCTTGTTGGGCACCACAAAACCAGCCAGATATAATGCTTTTTCAATGCTATTATAGTATTATAAACTGTATACTGTCTAAAATTCTGAGTGATTGCTCCCAAAGAACATGATTGTTTCATTTTTCTGCAGCTCTTACAATGGAAATTTACCAGGCAGCATCATCAGTTAACTGGTTTTTCCTTCAAAATTTCTGTTTCCACTATTGCATTTATTTTGAATATACAATTTTTATAGCTGCCCTTTGTCCTTGGAAATCTTCCCCTGTGTGTTATGTATGTTGATAAACTGCAATTATGAGCTGGCCTATTTAACTAAAATGAACCTCCAGGTAGGTAGTACTAAGAAGAATATTTCAACAAGTTTGAAACTTCACTCCATTATTGAGGAAAGGGAAAATTGCAGAATATGACCCAAAATTTCAAGGGTAAAAAACCCCAGCCACCCAGACTTTTCTTAAATACAGATCAAACAAAAACAGAAAAATTAAAAGGAGTAAAGGTTGGACTAGATGATCCTTGGTGTCCCCTCCAACCTGGCATTCTATGATTCTATGAACACCCTGTGCTGATGAATTTAGGTGGGGTTATATCTGCCAACTGTTTTGATAACTCTAAGATGTGTTTATCTGCTTAAATACTTGATTATATTTACATTGGTATCTTCATTAATATGCATCTATTTTCAGAAAGTCATAAGAGATGAATAATTCCCCTTTCCCTTTTTTCTTTCTTTAGGACATAAGTAAGAAGTGGGATAGTCACCAGTGACTGTAGCCCTCAAGGGAAGGAGTTGAGACAGTCCACAGGGTCATACCATGAAAGTAAAAAACTGTTGAAGCTGGGATGACTCCTGGGACCAGGTCACAGAAGAAGATGGGTATAATATTTTGCTGGTGTAAGTAAGGCACTGCACTTATGGCATACTGACAATACTGAGCAGTGCTAAAATCTAGAAAAGGAAAGAACGTTTTATAAGTAATTGCTCACTGAAGATATTTGATAGCCACTGGTCATATCAAATAAAGATATCAAATAAAGCTGAAATATAAACAGCAAATGCATAAATTATTCTACAATAATTAAACTAAAATTACAACAGATCATTGTGACATGAGAAATGCACTGTAATGTATAAAATCTTTAAAAAACAAAATAGATATTCACAATCTTTAATGTGCATTATTCAAGGGTGATCTTTGATGCCATATTTTTAATTCAGCCCTGAAGAGTATATACAATTTAATGTCTAATCTACAAATCAATTCTGTGAGAACAGTGAGGTTAATAGGAGACTATCTCTGACAAGGACACAGGTCAAAGTTCCATGCCATGGAGAGCTCAGTGACGGTGGTGGTATAAAGTAATCCTATCCACATAGCCATCTCCCTGCTGCCATTTCATGGATACCAGCACTAACAGCAGCACTGCTCTCACTGCTTGAGAGCAAGGTTGTGATCAAGATCCAATTTTTTTTGTTTGTTTGTTTCAGCCAAACTGATACTCATTACAAAGGCAAGACCAAGCAGTTACTGGCAGGAATACAATAAACTTTTGTTACTGCCAAACATTCTGTACTGCAAATCTGTAGCCTGATAATAGTTGACAAAACACAGACGATTCCTTTAACATACAAACTCTTTCATCCTCAGGCCTAAAAGATGAGACATGAGCTTCAGGGTGAAGTAAAGCAGCTGTCTGAAACAACTGCTCTGAGTTTAACTGACTTGTACCAACCAACTAAAAAACTTATGATGAAAAGACAGCCCTCCTGGTGAAGAGCAGAAAATTAACGAGAGAAGAGGCTATGATATCTTCAGCTCTTTTAGGACAGGAACAGACAGACAGGTAATTATCAAAAATGTCTATCAGATTTTCAGCATCCAAAATTTATTTGTGCAAGGCATTTTGTAGAATTTTTTGAAGTTCAAACTTGAGAGATCAAAGATAAATTGGGGTGAGGGGACTGTAAAAATGGGTTTTTTTATGTATATTCACATATTTCCTGACTTTTTATGAACTTTGTAAGTTTATTACAATATGTATTGTATGACTGGTATCAGCTACATTGTATTCTATGAAAACATCTGGAAATATACTACATTTCAGGTGGCACATATATTACCTTGTACTTATTGGCTATGATTTCAATCTTATGCAACCATTGTTGCATGCTGTTAAGATATGACTGAAAGAAAAGACCTTACACCCACTACAACCAGCTGTACTTCCCATAAAGCTTCTAGTTACTGCGTTTTACTCCCTTAAATAGCCTGTTTTATCAAAATATTAGTTTGAAGCAAAATAGGTATGCAATGTTAAGTGCTAACTCTCTATTCAGGGAGCCTGTAATTCATCAAACTATGTTTAGTATTTAAATATGTTTCACTGAAACAAACTGAATGGAAAAAGTGCAATAAGATGCAGTAATTTACCAAGCTACTTTAGTCTCAAAAATTCCATCAGAAAAGGAATAAATTCTATAGAGCTAAGCTCCTCTAATTTATTCAGAAAAAAATTTCCCTAATTTTTTGGGGGACACACCTGACCTGAATGGCATACTGTTATTGGGAATGCTAGAGTGGTTTGTCACTATGAAATAGTTAAGACACAAATAGACCCCTTTCACACCCCTCACAAATAAAATCCCTAAAAACTCACATATGTACACATTAACCTCCATGCCCTTCACACATTCCCTTCATGTGCTAAGCCTTCATGGTCCCCTTGCCTTCAGCTAATTCCAGACTCCCTTCCATTTGTCTATTTTACCAGCAAACTGCTTGTTCATTCACCTGCTATTTTCCCTTCACTTGGTCATTATGTTCATTTCTTCTGTCTCATTCAGAGATCTCCACTTGTTTTCCATTACCAGAGGGTTATTTTTACAGATAAAATTTTTTCCAGGACTACTTACATCCTTCAGCCACTTCACTTGTTTCAGTCCTTTACATGACAAACCTTCCTGATCAGTTTACTTGCAGGACCTATACATCTCAAAGCTATGCCCATGGTTTTGAAGTAATGTAGCAGGTGATCCTCATCCAACCTACTTTTAGTTTAAGCTACTTCATTAGTTTCACCTCAGTGGGGAAAGACAGGTGAATCACTCTCCAAAAGTGCTTACTTCTCCCCAGATTTAATATATCTGATTTTGAAATAGCTGCAGTAAGTACCATGTATTTACAGACACTTATTCACCCTAAATTGGGAAGAGTATTAAGAGAATACCAAGTGGAAAACAACAGCTACATTCAGGGAGACATTCACCTGCCCTACACTTGATATGTACTGATGGGTACAATTAATTGAGATTTATAAACTGGATATAGCTTAGAGGGAATCTTGAGTGATTAGCTCAAACAATTATATCTGGTTAGAGGAATCCCACTTGTTATATTAAATTAAATAAATCCTTTCTGCTCCCAGAACAGATTCTCATCTTCTACATGCATTTCCTGACTCAAATTTTGCCATGGATTTGGCCTAAATGAATGAATTATTATTTCTATTTTTTTAACCTCTTTTCCTTCTTGTCATCTTGCCTCCTCTTTTCATGCCTCAGACTGGTCCATTGAACATCTCAGTTTTGCTACTCTGTTTCTTCCACAGGAAAAAGATCTCCACCCAATCTGACATCTTTACAGATCATATACAATTCACTAATCATTCCTAATCTCCAATTCCAATAATTTTACTTTTACAAATTATTTCCTTTCTCATTCCCTCTTTTGAACATCCACATTCCCAACATGCCTCTTTTCCTTGGCACCTCTTCTGCTTGTTTCCCCTCAAGCTTGCTCTTCTTCATCTGCATCTTCACCTGCTTATTTTTTACTTGCAAACATTAGGACAGTTTGACCAGTAACAATACTACTTCATATCTTCCTAGATTTATTAACAATGACCATGCTGAGCCTAACCAAATATCCATGCAGCTCAGCACCCTGTTTTGATGGAGACTAGCAGTGGACTTTCCCTCTTGAGTACTTACCCTCCTTTGCTAATCTTATCACCAAAAACCAAACTGATCTTTCCTCCAATCTTTACTGAACATCTTCCTAAACACCAAGGCAGATTTTAGCAAGACATTATATATACAGATTTTGTAAGAATAACTTCAGAGATTTTATATAATTTTTAGGATACACTGTAAGTAGAATGAGGTACATCTGAGTTCATGTTCTTAAGCTCTCCTTCCAGCCAACAAATATCTGCTCAATGCAGGAGACTTCAGCTCCCTGCTTATCAGTGGGCTCCACCTCCTCATGGGACTGCAGTTGCCCTTTTCTCACTAATGGCAGGCTCTCCACACTGATGTGTATAAAAAAAGCATTGCTATTCACTGTAACAAAGTACACAGGCAACTCACTATTTATCATTACTGTCTCAACATTAACTACCCTTTGGTATAATGCCCAAATACTCCAGGATCTAAAAATTAGGAGGAACCAAACTTCCTCTCAATGGGCTGACTGATGGCATGGTATGATGATGGTGTGGTATGATGAAGTTTTTGGGACTGGTATTCACTGGTAACAAAAAAGAAGGAAGACAAGTAGAAATATTCTCTTTTATTTCACCAAGTACAGAGAAATGTTAGAGTACACTCCAGCAGGAAGAAGAAATGAGTTTCTATTTTGAAAAACTTTTCTGCTTTCTCACAGTCAGTAGATCAAAAAGAAAAAAAAACTCCCTAGAAATCCCATACTATGAACAACCCTCAGAGCACCCTGCAATGATGTCCTTTGACTGGCAGAGAAATAATCCCTCTCCTTTCCCTTTGAAACTTTCAACAAAAGCAAGTTAGATAGTGAACTGGAATCACAGAACAGCCATGTCATGATGCCAAAAACATTAGTGCATATTCTTACCTTTACTTTAATGCAACTAACAGATAGACATGCCTTGATATCAAGCTACTTTGTGGTTGCTTTCTAACGTAACTGATTACTGAAGAAACATTTCTGGAATATGAAAAAAACACTTTTGGTTAAGGGACCCACACAGCTTCCTCCATGGAATATTTCACATTCTGAGCATATATCATGGCCTCAATTAAGTTATTTTCTTGGTATTTTTATTTGCTAACATTATATCATAAGTTACACATAAATTACATCAAATCAACATGATATCAAAATACCTGAGTGCCCATGGGAAGTTCCAAATTAATATAGCCAGAAATTCAGGCAATTTCATCTACTGAGCAGATGGGTTCCACTACAATTCACCCACTTTCTCAGCCAGCCTGCCACAAGCCTCAACCAGCATTTTGATCCAAACACCACTGAAGTCAATTGAAAGGCTGCCATTGACTTTGGTGAGCTTCAGTTCAGCCCAGAACTGATGCAATAAACAAAATTTCAGTCCTCGTGGATCTCCAACACAGTTGACAGCAATGGCTGAGAATGACAGTAATGTAACATCTATCCAACAAGGACTGAACCAAGATACACTTTTATACTACTTCCCATGAAAATCCCATGGCCAAATGCTCCCTGGCACTATTTCCTTTGCACTGTATTTGAAGCACTGACTGAAAAGCCAAAAAAAAATAAAATAAAATAAAATAAAATAAAATAAAATAAAATAAAATAAAATAAAAATAATATCTCATCTGTAATATTTTTTATTTCATTCTCTTGTAATTTAAGAATTAACACCAGAGAAATACTTTCCACCAATGGTAAATTAAGTCCCTGCTCTTGTAATTTCTTAATTCTGTTTAATTTAAATCACTTGACATGCCTAGTCCATGTCTAAAATATTTTTTCCAGCTGTTTAACAGGCACACAGTCCTTTGTGAATTTCCTAGAAGCAACATACAACATTTTTCAAAACTCTGAGTAAAATTTCTATCCTCAATTACATTTTAACCACAGCACAATGTAAGACACTGTGTGTGGTCACTGGCATGTACCAGGAACTCACAGCTGCAGGTTTAGAGGAATGTTTCATGTTTAGAAGCTTATATGTGACCAACTTGTCTTTTTGTTAGTTAAAACTAAATTCACAGCCATTTGACTTGCAAAAATTTTGCCTAGGATGATCTGAATACAATTTTAAAGGAACTTTTGCACGGTATATAGAATAACTGTTTCCAGCCATTTCCTCAGTTTATTAATGAACTCATTTAAGAAGAAAATGCAAAGTGAAAAACAGGATTGCATGCAGCAGAGATCAAATTATATTGCAAAATTATACTCATATTCACTGAAGGTTATAAGCATCATTTTACACATTAGAGGTCAGTCAATGTGAATCACTGCAGCAAGCACACATACTCTGTTTTCTAATACATATGGGGATGGCTTCTGCTGTAAAGGATCTGTATTTTAGGATTTATGAAATAAGGTGACTAAAGAAGTTCACAGTTTACTTTGTTCCCAAGTTCTCTACCTCAGCCATCCTACTTCATATTAAAATTAAATAACTACCACTGCAATTTTATGAACAGATTAAGTCTACTTAAAAAGCTGTACAACTGCATGAAAATACTTTGATAGTTGGAGAGGCAAATTTTTACTGAAGTAACTACTTGGTGTTCATTGAAATGTATTTTAAGTTTAACTGTATCCTCACCAGAATTATTTTCTCATTAAAAAAAGATCCATAGAACTATCACTACAGCAGCAGAGTAACCCAAACCTCTGGAATTTAGCAAGCATGATCAACATATATTGTTCACAGAACAGTACTTTGTAAAACGTCTAAAAAGAAGTTCCATACTCATAGGTGGATAGTATCTTATAAACAAATTAAGATTTATTTAGAATATTAAACGCAGAGCCCCAGTGTTTCATCAAAAATTAATGAATACTACTATGTAGCCACCTGAGTTTTCCTTCAGAAACTGTAAGAATCTCTCTCCTGCGCTAAACCTGGGCAAGAGAAAGAGAGAGGAGAAGAGTAACACTTTTCCTTATTTGTTTACATTTAAATTGCTACTGTAAATGGCAAGAAATAGAAGAGTATGTGCTTTTGTTGACAGCAACCTCTTATAGAAAGGATCCTTCCCACAGGAACAGTCTACAAAACCTCAGGAATTATCTAGGGAAAAGAAACACAAACCTAATTGTTTATTCTATTTAACTGTAACGTTAAGTCTTGCAATGTCATAAGCAAATTTGAAAGCAAGTTACAAAATAAACAGACTGTTATTTAGAGAATATTACTACATGGGAAAGCACAGAGAAAAAATGGCAAATAAAAAGAGGAAATTAAACTATCTTAATCCAGAAATTAAACTAGATTAAAACAGTTCATTAAACAGTGAAGTTCATTAACTTCTAGCTATGAAACAACTTTTAGGAAGACTTTCTGAAACATTTAATAGGAACAAATTAATTGCAAAACTCTTTCTATAATTAAGTGGCTTTTAAAAAGAAAGTTTCTTGTACATGTTATAGAGCCTTCTTATTGCATTTTATAGTTTTCATGGTGCATCTGGGTTCAGTTTTCAACTAAAGAAGATGGGAGTTCTCATAAGAAAATCAGACTAGTATCTTCCACTATAAACACAAAATAATTCCAAAACTTAGATAACTTTTAAAATTACAGTTGCATCTCCTGATGTTTCTAAAAATTGTAGTCTAAAGTTGGCTGAAATCTAGTATAAAAACTGTTTGAAATCCTGGTCAATAAAAAAATACAGAGGAACTCAAAGGGAGAAGCCAGGTAATACTGTCTCACTTTCAGCCATGCAAACATAATAAAGTCCTGTATCTTGTCAAACACAATAAATCCTTTCCCATGTTTCACACAGACCTGTGAGATATCAGTAAGTTCCCTATCCCAGCGAGAAGTAAAAAGGCTCAGCTTGTTCAGTTGGTATTGGAATAACTCCGATTTATTCCTCTCAGACCACTGGATTCCATATGTAAACCCAAGCCTGCTCTTCCCTCATTCCCTTGCTCACAAGGACAGATTTAACTGTCAGGCAGGCATCTTTCCCAAGGAAGAAGCACAGGGATGCTACAGGGAAGTGACAGACACACAAACATTGTTCTGTAGCTACAACACACTGAAAAATATTTTGTGACCCAGACTGGTTTCCAGTTTATGTTTAGGGAGAGAGAATCAAAAACTGACTAATCTGAAAGCACAATGTTTAGCCTATTGCATTATTAAAGGTAAAAATTACAGCTATTACTTTCAATATTTTTATGCAGCTTTCTCCTCAGCAGATTAGGAGAAGTAGTCTATATCTATAGCAACCAAGAGAGCAGAGGGAGGGATATATCCAGTCCAAACCACTTCTTAAAACCTTGAATCACAACCTTCTCTATAGCAAGCATTCAATAGCTCATTTTTACTGCCACTTGACTGAAGCCTCATTAAAAACATGGTCAGCTGATTTTAATTCCTTCTTAATAAAAAGAATATACATGAAGAAGACTGCAGTGATCCTTTGGTAGGAGGCTTCCTTTGTTTCTTAAAGTCATTTTATTTTTTGTCATAGGAAAAGATTTCTTAGGGACAGCTGGTTTAGCTCTCACCCTCTGATCTCTATAACCACAACAAGTAGGAGAAAAAAAATGAAATCCTCCAAGTTACAACCTTCTTAACTTGAAGTGACTTTTGGAAAGCTACTGTAAGTGAAATAGGACTGAATATATTAGTATATATTACTGGAGAAAATTCTGGTGAGCATATAGTCAGGAATGTCTCAGTGCAAGGAGAGGACTGCCAGGGAGACTGGCACAGGAGAAAAGCACTGATCTTAAATCCAGAGAGTTTTCTGTGTCCTTTCATGTTAGCGTGCGTCATTTCAGCAGGTGGGCATGTTTACTGTAGACAGGATCTTCTAAAAGAGGAAGGGGTTGGTTGGAGGATGTCTCAACAGAAGGAGGCTGTTTAACAGTCTTCCCAGAGCAGTACTGGGTATTTTTAGACACTGTTAAAACAGCCTTAACCAGGAGCCAGTGCTGACTCGCAGCTCTGGCAGAATTAGTTAAGGGTGGACACCACCAAGGGCTGGGCTGCACCTGGGGGGTTGTGGCCTGGGGATTTCCTGTGGTTTCCCAGTAAGAGGGCAGTTAATGGGCTGAATCCAGTGAACTGGGAGGAGGGTTAGATTTGTGGAGGATGGATGCATTTCTGGTGACTCCCCGCTGGTGGACCTTGACTTTAGGGGCCTCATGATTGTCTCGGTGGAAGTTTTCAGCATGTGGGGAGACTCTATGAGACTCAGAGATGTCCCCAGACAACCCGCCGGCACATGCTGCTGGGGCAGCGAGGACACCGGGCTGGACTCGGGGTGACTGGGGACCTACGAGGAGAGGAGGGATCCGGGAGGTGAGAGGGACCGGAGAAGAGGGACACTTAGCGGGCAGCGTCGCTATGAGGAGCCGGAAGATGAAGCCCCTCAGCGGAGCCAGTTGAGGGAGCAGAGGACAGGCCCCCCCAGCGGGAGGCGGTCGTGAGGGACCAGAGAACAGGGATGCTCAGCGGCAGCCGGTTGTGGGGGGCCGGAGCACGGGCCCCTCACCGGCAGCCGAGCAGCCGTGGCCACCGGGGGCCAGTGGAGCTATCTCTGGAGGAAGGTCTCGAGCAGCAGCGGAGGGAATGAGGGGACGGCGCAGCCCCGCTCCCCGTCAGCCCCCCGCCTCCCTCCCCTCTCCCCACTCACCGATCCGCGCTTCGGCGGCGGCTCCGGCGGAGGGCTGCTGGCCTCGTGGGGAAGAGGCGAGGACCTGCAGCAGCGGCGGCAGCAGCAGCGGGAGGACGGAGCCGAGCGCCCCCATCATGCCTGGCCCATCGCAGACGGCTGTCCCGCTCCCCTGCCCGCCGCCGCCAGCTCTCACTCCATGCCGCCCGCCTGCCCTTCGCCTCTCGCAGCCGTTCCCCGGCTCCGGCGAGCTGCAGCCGCAGCAGGTTCAACACCCAGGACAGCGACCAGAGCCGCCTGCCCGCCCCCAAGCCGGCCCCGCCTCGGCCCGCCCGCCCGGCAGCCGCGGGGTGGGGCAGATCTCTCGCTCTCCGCGGCGCCGCCTCCCCGCTGCTCTCTTGCCGCTCGGCGTCCGCCCGGCTTCGGGGAAGGGCCGTGTCCTCCCTGCTAAGACCGCGGGTTAGTCGCCCCCGATCCGGCGGGGTGAGGGCAGGGGACGTCCCTTGACCCCTACACCGCCACTGGATCTGACGGAGGCTCCGCCTCAGGCGGGCTGGGTTCTTCCGGGCACTGCGCGAGCGGGCGAGGGGCTGGGGTCCCTTCTCGGCAGAAGGGCTGTTGGCTTGAATCCTCCGTAAAAATGGCTGAGAATGGGAAGGGACCTATTAAACGTGCTTGTTCCACACACTCGTATGTAAGAACAGCTCAGCACCTGTCCAAGCTTTGTCTTGAAGAAGACCCTAGCTGAGTGAGCACTCCCTGCGGCCTCGCCAGTAGTGGTTTATTTACTGCCGGTTTTTCCACATGAAATAACCTGCTCACCTGAAGGATCAGACGATCCCTCAGGTGAACACCACCAGCACCTGAGGTGTGTGCACTCGCTCGGGGATTGTGGGAGGGAGCAGGAATCCCAGGCACGAACATAGTGACTCCCTCCTTGCTCACAGGCTTTCATTTCCTTACAAATTCAGTGTAATCGTATTTAGCCTTTAACTCAGCAGTCACGGTCGAGGTGAAACTGCAGCTGCCATGCCTCCTGGCAAGGAATGTTTTTGACTGGGACACCCAGCTCTGCAGGAGCAAGCGATGGCTGTCCTAGACTCCTCTGTTACTCCAACATCTGCTTTATTCCTCCCGTTAGTTTCAGGTTCTCCTGATCGACTGCACGTTTGAGGTAAACAGCTCTACCAATACTCTCTGATGCGATTCATCTCTTGCTTTAACCAGCCATGGTAGACTCGCACTCAAGGTATTTAAAAGGATTAAAAGCTGTGATACACGAAGTGGCTTTGCCATAGAACAAAAAAACCCACGACAAACTGACCCTGGAAGAGCACAGCTGGTCCTCCATGCTCACCTCAAAGGAGGTGGAAAAAAACACCACCACCAAGCCCAGACCAGGGTGCACATAACGAGTTCTGCCCCACGGTGTGGTCATCTAAGCCTGGGAGTCCAGGTCAGAACTTTGCTGCAGGCTCTGGGTAGTGGGGCTGGGGTGCTCAGGGGTCCACACAAGGCACTTATGGCTGTGGGTGGTCTGGTAGCTGCAGACTTCTCTAATTCTCCCAGTTTTGCTCTGTTGGAAAAGCGTGAGCCTCTGAGCTGGGGAAAAGGAGTTATGGTTTCTAGAGCTGGTGAAAAGTCACCTCCTTTCCTTTATGGTTAAGGCTGGTGATTCAGATGCAAAAAAAAAAAAAAAATTGATTAAGAAAAATAAATTAAGAAAAAAAATATATTGATACTAGATGATGTTTGCTGGCCCAGGGTTTGCAATGGGGTTGGATGGTCTTTTGAAGCGTTTCTGTCCTTGAGGTCTGTTACATGGTTGCTTGCGTCTTGCAGGGGAGGGGTTTCACTAAGTCAGAAGGTCCTATTACCTCAGAAAATCAATGTTGATGAAGCTGGAAGAAATCTGAGCACTGAAAGGGGAGAAATAAAAAAGGAGGGAAAAGCATTCTATGGAAAGGACAAGATGAGAAATGAAAGTGCTGAAACATAAATTCGTATATTCTCATGGGTTATGCAAACCATCTGGCTTTAAAATCCAGTAATAGGAACAAGGAAAAAGGTCATCTGAATTAGCAGAGAACTGCAAAACAACTGAAGGTAAGAAAGGAGCAAATGGTAGGCATAGTGAGAGAACAAGTTGTTCATCAGCATACAAAATATCAGCAGTATTATTGCACATCATTGCAGCTCTGTGATGAATGATTTGCACAGCTCCTGTAAATTTATGATCGAATACCATGCGGATTTTAAAAGGAAATTAAAATTCTCATAGCTGTTCTGTGCAGAAGATTAGGAAAATAATGACATTTGTTCTAATGTGTGTGAAGCAATGTGAAAAATCGGGAGAGAAAGGGCATTCATCAGGAAGAAATCCTTGAGTACACAGGGTTGGTAAAGACAGGAGTAAGGTTTCAAGGAAAGAGTAAAGAATCAATTGTTAGGTGAATTGGGAGTAACTCCAGTAGCAATTCTCAGGGATGAAAAGTGTAAAGCATTCCCTACCTGGTTGTATTTTACAGTTTTATAGTAGGCTGCACCTAGCAAAGATACACAGATCTGTCTTAAAGCCCCAGGAACAGACAGATTGAACCCAGTGGTATTAGGCATAATGATTTTTGTTAATGATGTGTAAAAACTGCAAGACTTAAGTCTGCCTGTAAATTAGATGAATAACAGAATCACAGTGTAATTAACATGTTATGACACATGCAGGTTACTTGCTGGTTCACAGTAATTTTCTCAAGACATTTCTCAGTGCCAAGGTTTTTCATAGTTTGTATAATAAATTAAGCATCCATGTTTAGGTCTAACAATTTTGTGAGGTTGTTTTGATGGTGGGTTTAATTTCACATTTTCAATAAGTTTCTGAAAACGTAAAGTGTGTAAGTAATTCTTAAAAATTACTAGAAAGACTAGAAAAATGAAATTCTGTTCTTGAAGTTGGGGATGTTGTGAGGTTCTAATGTAACTGCAAGGCTCTGTAGTTTTGAAAAAGGAATAGAAGAGGGTATGAGTAAGTTATTTCTGTAAGAGTGTATTTAAATTTTTTGGTAAGAGATTCTCAACTATTGTAGACACTGATTGGTAGATGAAAGGGTTTAATATATGCTCTCCATTGCTAATATGTCTAGAGGTGAATCTGAAGCTAAATGGAAGAATGACATTGGAAATAATAGATCTGAAATTTTCAGTACAGTGAATAACATATTGAAGTTTGGCATATTTGCTGGAACTGAGTATTTATATGACACCCACGTAGGTCTGAAAAACATACTTGACAAAGTGAAAGAAGAGCTGGATAATCTGTATGATTTTATTTGTATGAAAGATTTACATTCCTACCCCTGGTTACCACAGCTGAACACAAGTTTTTCAAGGAAACATTTTTCTGTTTGAAAATGCTGTATTGTTTGACTAAGGTTTCTTTTGTTATAAACATAAATCTTTTAATCAAAAATCCATTAGTAAGGGCTAGAAAAACATCCAGAAAGGGTCAGAAATTAATTATCTCAGAATGGATAATTGCCCAGGAGTCAGGACACCTGCATGGCCTGAGATTTTATAGATTAATTTTTTTCCCTGATTGATTCAAAGATATGGTCTCACCATTAGACAGTAAGGTCAGCCTTGGTGTCTATCTCAATTTAATTGAGCTATTCAGAATTATATTAAATTATTAAATATTAAATTATATTAAAAGCCAATAGCCCTGCTAGAAAAGTCATTGGCAGGCAGAAGTAGTTTAGCATGGAAGAGGCAAGAAGATGAGTATTTATTTTGTTGATTTAATACTGTTTAAAATGAAAATAGTAGGAGTCATTAAAGAATAACCTGATAATTGAGTTAATGATAGGCTTGTTAAAGATGTAAGATGGTGCCAAACTTACATGAACCAAAAATTGAGGGGTGAGGTGGGGGAGGAGTAGCAAAGAAGGTAAACAGGATTCAGTTAAAGTAGAGCATTGCCTAATAACTTAGGCATAAAAACATACAAAGGGAAAAAATTGACTTTTACTGTGTTCTTTGTTACTGAGGTGATATTTGCAGATCTGTTTTTTAATTACAAATGGGAATTATATATGTGACTGTAGAGATTGTATAGGTATATTTGTACATTATGAACCTGCATTTTTTGTCTAAGGTTCACAGAGCTATTTGTCAGTTAATCCGAGTATAAAGAAAAGCCTGAACAAAAGGTCAGTTCCAGCTATGTTAAACACAGTACACCTGCACAAGCAAACATGCTCTTAAAAAAACAAAACTAACAAAACAAAACAAAAGAAAGCAACCCAGTATTATTACCTTCTTAATTTTCTGTCTTTTTTTATCCCCTGGTCTATCTGTCCATCTCTCCAACTCCCCCTTCCCAAAGCAAAGCTTCTGAGCATGTTAATTGCAGATCATTTGTCCTTTTAATGCATCCAGAGTCCACTGGGAACAATATCTATCAGGCAGTTTATCTAAGATTTGTAACCTAAATATCTTGGCAGAGCTTTGAGATGTACTGAGGGGGGTAGGGGTGAAAGAGGAGAGGAGGAGATAGAGGTTTGTGCAATATCCATGCCCAGGCAAGACAGAATTTAGACTATTTATTATTTACATTTTCTGGCTCTAGAGGACATAGGTAAAATATTAAAAGCCTGTTGAGGCAGTACAATCTCGAACTGCTAGTACCGAGCAATTGTTGATGGAACAATTCGACCATAAGCCCTGGGCTAAGCGCAAGGACAGTGCTGCTTAAAGCATATTTTGTAACCACAAGGAACAGCACGTTAGAACACTCGAAGGTTAGGGAGTAAGCAAGACGATTAGATTAAGGGACTCGGCACGATAGCAACATCCACGAAGAAGCTCGAATGTGTGAAAGATAAGCTTTGTTAGTTAATTGTTGCTAAAGGTTTTGTAGCCAATCAAGTTAAAACGTGTGTAACGAGATGTAGAAATCACCAATCAGCAATATGTATACGTGGCATTAGCTCTTAGATTAGTGTATAAATATTGCCTTCTGATTCAATAAAGTTGGACATTTGTTTGCATCAAACTGAGTCTCCGTCTCGCATCTGTTTGCATCAAACTCTCACTGCGACAGCCTGTAGATGAATATGCAGACACAAAGGGAGTTTTTTGGAGGCTTAGTGCTGCATGCATAACCTTTGCTATGCTTTTCTGGGGGAAGAAAGAGATGGTTGAGCAGCAGTAATCTTCCTGCATCTTGCTTGTGATTTGAGGACTTATTTCAGAAGACTGTGAAAATTAAGGCCAGAAAAAATATCTCTAGAGACACATTTCAGAGTGCCATGGTTACAAGAGGAAGAGTGCTAACTGCCATTGTGCATATTACTGGGATGAGCAACCATAAACTCTGTTTCAGGCAGCTGATGAGCACTGGACCATCTTCAGGATGATCTGGCAAAGACACTCTTCGAACAGTGACTGAGGAGCTGTTCACACATTCATTCCCTGGAATATTTTTAATTTTTAATTCCCTATTATTGATGGAAATTTTAAAGTTACAAGATTTATTTTTAAATTGGAGGGAAGGGGAGCGGTTATCACCACTGTATTGTAGAGGTTGTAATAGCTCTTGGGATTAAAAAATATCAAAAATGTTACTAGAAATTTTGCACTATGCTCACTTCCTTTGATTTATGTATGTTGAAAAAGTATATGCATGATTTTGTAATTTTATGTATTCAACTCTGTCATTAAGAGAAAACATATCACTTATTCCATGTACACATTTTTTAAAAAACAGCATTAAAATAGTTAATATTTTAAAGCTGTTGAGTCTGAAGGACTTGTCCTGCAATAAGCAGCACGTCTAAAAAGCCATCCACTTCCTGACACAGTAAGTGTGTTTAGAGGATGAGAAACTGTAGAGAAGTCTGGATTACTGAGAGTTAAAATCACATAACTCTCTCTATAGCAGTACAAATATTCACTGTATAACTGATAGGGTTTTAAAAAGGAAAGGAAAAGAAGTAGGTTGATTTTAGTTATGACTGGTAAGCTGTGAGCTCGTCTTTTATTCCCTATACTGCAACTGAATGATAATGGCTTTTATGTGTTGCTGGAAAGAGCTGTTGGAAAGGAGCCTAAAATGGAGTGTTCAGGGCTTGAGAGATGAAATGCAGCTAGAGAAAATTACCTGTGAGAATAGCAGGAGTTGTGGCTTAACTGAAAACTATAAATGTGACTTACATTAACTGAAGACCCAAACATCTGTGTATATAAGCTCAAAGGGTTGTGTGCTTTGAGCTGACTTCTGAGGCTGTAGAGATCCTCAGTACCAGATCAGGCAGTTCAGTTTGGATGGCACTTTGAGCTTGTGAGGTAAATTTCTATAATCTCTTCTGGTTTGCTAGGGATGCTGGACAGAGCAGCTTCTGTAAATGTAGGGATTTGCTGGTCTGGATTGAACCCAGATTCATCTGAGGTTCATTACAAATTTCATCTGATTTGTTCAAATACTTCTTCTGATGATACTTGCATTAAGTAGGGAGCTGAAGTTGTATTTGATATAAAACTGCTTGAAGAGGTTGCATGAAGCAACTTGTGAGTATGGCCACATGGAGCAATGTATGGATGTTCAGAACCTGTGAGGAACAGACCTCCAGTGTCTCAGGATGTGGATACAATGATGATGAAGCTGAACTCTTGGGGATGGGTGGCTCACCTGCACTAGAACTGGTGCCTTTTAACTGAGAAACTGATTTATTGCTAATGCCCACCATCACTTCAGACCAATACTAAGCTAAACTGTGACTTGCCTATTTTGACATAACTGGAGAGAGATTTCAAAATCAAACTCAAGTGAATTCTTGCTTGTTTTCATGGGTGCTTAAAGTGCTTAGCACGACTGAAAAACCCTGCCATCTGAGCATATCAAGATGGTATATCCAGATTAAATGATTAGACATTAGTACATGTTTTTTTCAAATAGGATCATGTTCTTTTAAAACTAGATTGAAACCTCTAGGTGTGCAATGAATAATGAGATTTTGATGCCATTGATCAAGATTGATTTGAAATGTCAATGGGAAGCCAAATTTTTTAATTAATTGGGTACTTTTAATGCGAGAGAGCTCAGAAACACCTAAAATATTCTAATCTATCTTTGCAAATCTATAGATTTGATACTTGGTGAATGGTTTTCACAACCAATAATTAATTCCTTGAGATATCCACTCCTCTTGTGCTGAATTAAAGGATGAATGAGATTACTGCACTTTTCATTCTGAAAGAAGAAACCTGTAGCTGATTAAAGCTGCTGGGAAGCTCTGGTTGCACGTCCCTCACTTTCTGCATCTGGCTTGGGAAGCTGAAGGTCTGAGCACAACTGCAGCTGGAGACAGGTGCTTTGAAGTGTGCTTCCCCAAATTCATAGGTATTTTTTAACTTGGTCTCGCTGCACTTTAGTAAAACGGTGATAAAGAAACCTACAGAGAGTTGGAAAGATAGAGGACTGATTGCAGAATTCCCAAGCTGCAGTGAGTAGTGCCATAGTAACGCATCTGTGGAACTCAATGGTTTTGTCCTTAGAGCTGTGTATGATTAGCATGCAGCAGATTAAGTATAGAGATGTTTGTTAAACAATGAGTGAAGAAAAAGCACAGAATGTTTGCTGTGTTATCGACAGCAAAGTCTTTGATTCAGCCACGGGGAAGATCCAGACCGACCACTGAGAAGGGAGCAGTTTATGTGGAATTAATAATTTGTCTCAGTGCTATTAAGGATATCGTGTCCATTGACATGTAATCAAAGGGGAGGTTAAAGCTGTGCACAACTTCATTTGATACTTCCTGACTTTTCAGTGGCTGACTTTTCAGTTCTGGTAGTGTTCTTAAACCTGCTTTCACGTGGTATGTAGGAAGGATGATCTGGTTTCACAAAGTGCATTTTCCAGCTTGTATTTCTAGAATACAAGTCAAGAAGCCACTTGTGCTCCCCTCCATTTTATTGTCCTGCATGTCACTGTTGCTTTGCCTGCTTATTGCTGAAGACAGAATATGCTTCTGCGTTAGGCTCATCACCTCTTTATGTTCTATCCAGGAAACACTGTTGTCCTACTTACTGTAATAGACAGATACAAAGCTTGTGGTGACCTAGCAACTGGAGTATTTGCTATAGCTGATGTATGACTACACACTTGGAGTGTTGTTGAGAAATATACTGGGAGGAAATCTACAACTGAACAATATGTTTGATAGCAACTCATAACTGAGCAAGCACACCTGAGCTCAGATTATCTTCACTTCTGTTTTATAGCTTAATACTTATTGACAGAGGCTATGTTCAAAGCAAGCAAATAACAAAAGAAATCAAGTACATAGTTTCTAGAGAAAAAAAAGGAAGAAAATCTCGCTCAAGGCATTCTGATATCTTGGAGTACAAGACTGCTTGGACCATTGCCTATGATGTGTTTGTTTTAAAAGAAGGTTTACTGAGGGTATGCCTTGACCAGAAAAAAATAAAATTAGGGAAAGTTCATGGTAATGACAGCTGGGGGAAGCAACACTGTTTGGACTACACTGAAATTACATTATGTGTCCTCTAAAGTAGAAGATTATATTAAGAACAGTCATGGGTTTTGGTGAAACTATTAGAAGTTGAATAATAGAAGAGACAAGATGCTCTTTTTCAGTTCTAAATCACTGCTTTAAAAAGCCTTCTCTTTGATCCATGTTGTAGTTCAGAGTGTTCCAACAGAGCATCTAAGACCAAACAAAAACATTTACTTGTCTTCTCAAGGGGATCCTTCTCCAAGGCTGAGCATTTTCCAAGAACTTATCTCCTCTGTATAATAAAGCTTCTATTGTATATGGCTAAGTAGGTTGACTCAAACAAAATTATTTTCATATGCAATAGTATTGAATGTGATGCACTGCTCCGGGTAAAGCCAAGGGGTGGCTACCAACTTAGAAAAAGCAAGCCACTATCTGAAAACTCTTTCTATTAAAAAATCCATATCTCCTTATGCCATCCTCACCCCCACTTAGCCTCTTTGATCTGAGAACATTATGATGAAATTAGCAGCTCCTAGCCTGTAGAACTTTTTAAAAAAAGGGAGCAAGGGGGAAACAAAACTATGCCAGGAGTATTTTTATATCCCACCCACTTTATATCCCAGCCATTCTACCAAGGGATGAGGGTGGCTGAGCAATAGCAGCCACACAGGACCATCCCAGCAAGGACTAGGGAGGGCAGTCAGACCTGGGATTGTCCAGGTGAGTTGCTTCCCTCACAGAGCCCCTGTGTGCTTCAGGAGAAACCATCTGGCATCTGGGTCTGGCCTGTGCCCCACTGCACTCAGAAGAATTTCACCATCAGGAGCTGAAGTTCTCCCCTGTGAGAGGGGAATTTCTCTAGATGATCCATGAAGCAGATGAACAAAGTTCCTGCCTTGAGGTTTATGAAGGATATTTAGTATTCTATCATTAAATCCCCTATATTACCAATGGAGAATGAGTATCATGGTGAAAATGTGGCAAAAGTACAAAATTCTACTGGCAAGAATTACATTAAACACAGTTAGAAAAAATACTAATACAAAAAAAAACTTGTTAAATAAAATTAAAGGTAAAAGAGCTGCCCTAAACTTGGACTGCATCAGGAAGGCTGAGAGCTAGAGGGGCAAAGGTGGTCTTCTCAGTAGGTTTGGGAAAAAATAATTCTCCTCTTTCCTCTCATCATAATTTAAAAAAAAACCCAAAACTAACTCTTTCCATACACATTTTTTTTCCACAAAGTCTATGTATTTCCAGAGCCAAAAGCATCACACCTGTTCAGATGTGCTAACTGCATAGAAGAGTCTTTCAGCATATTGCACAATGATTTCTAATGTTAGATCCCATTGAAACAAATCTGCTTTTGAGCATTCAGTCTGTGGACACACTGACAAATTAATAACTGCCACCCAGATTCCCTGATCTCTCTAAGGCAATTTCAGGCTCTGGAATCTTAAGTGGGAAGAGAAGAATTCCCCAGAGACTGTCTGACCTGTGATGGGTGGCTCAGGTGCCAAACATTGCTGTTGATGCCAGTGCAGACCAAATCAGGGAATCAGGAGGCTGTCTGAAAATTGCTTGAGAAGTTCTCTCATTTTCTTAAATCAAACAATTCTCAAGTTCATTGCAGATGGGCTACTTTTATTTACCTCTTTTTCAGTCTATACATAACTTTTTTAATTCTGACCATAGCAGACATTTGAAAAAAAGCTTAAAAAATAAAATCTGTCAAGCACTGAAAGTTAGCAAACCCACTTTCTAATAATTTACAAATCAGATTCTTGGGTCATAGATATATAGTACACCTTACAGTATCTCAGATATTTTTGCTACTGTCCTGGAGTTTGAATATTGCAGGAATCCAGTGTGGACTGAACTGAGGAAACAGTGCTGTCTTTTCCTTTAGATGTTATTCTGAGGAAATAGAGTCACTGATACTTTCCTTTTTTTATAGTCATGGCAAGATTTCAGAAGGGCCAGGCCATGAAGCCTGTTTCTTGCTATTAAACTGGTACTCAGGTATCATTTTAGGCATTTGCTAAGTGAGGATGCTACATTGAGGAAAAAAAAGGGGGAAAATGCCAATATTTTTCTTCATATGAAAGTAGAGCTAACGCAATTTATGTGTTTAATACCCCAAAGGCAGAAAATGTGTCACCAGACATTGCAAAGAACCCAAATGAGGGATGGGCTGGCTCTGTCCTCCATGTCCTTCAGGCATATGGTTCTACAGGATTCATGCACCTTTCCAGCAAGAACTGCTAAAATATACTTAAGATGTACTTACTTAAAATGTAAGGCATTGCAGCAAAGTACCTATTACTGCAGAACATAAAAAAGTTATTAACTCAAGACAAGGATTATTATAGGAAAAGTAAGATGACTAAGGAACTAATTGATTGGAAGAGGGAAATAGTTTAAGCTGCATAGGAATTACTCATGATGTTTTAAAATGGCACCTTATTTCATATTTTCATTAGTGACAGTACAAAAAAACCCTTATAAGCTAATCAAATTTGAACATATATTTGAAACTGGGACAAAGTTGACACCAATAGCAATCAAATGACTAGAATTTTACATGGAAAGTTTTTAGTAAAAACTTATGTCATTTTCACATCATTAAATAAATAAGTGTAAGTCATATGTTTGAGAACCAGAGTATTTTGCTGAGAACAAGCTTGTCCTCTCATTAAAAAAATAAATAATGCAGGAGGAAAAGGTTGGTAAAAGCTTCTACTTCCTAGAGTCATAAGCATTAAGAAAATAATAGTTACAAAACTCCTGCTAAGATACTGTTTTTAAAAAAAGATAACAGATAGAACAAAAAGCAAATTTCCACTGCTGAAGTTCCTCAAGTACTAAAGCACAATTTCTGCAGCTTTTTTAGAACCATGGCATGGAACTGGACCAAGACAAATGACCCACTGCTATTAGAGAAAACTAAGGACACACCTGTGCTGCACAACCTAACCCAGTAAAAATATCCCAGCGATTGCTGAGTAATTTAAAGTTAGAATTTCTTCACATTTTGAAGCCTGGGGTCATGCTCAGACAAGCAGCAGTGTAGCTACACAGAACCCAGGACTAAGAAGTCTTATCTGAAGTAGATTAGGCAAGATTTGTGCCTATTTGCAGTGGCTTAATGAAACTGAAGAAGTGCTGGCTGCCTGGGGAAAGTTTTGCAGCTGTTCCTGAGAGCTGCCCTTGACCAGCTGCTTGTCCAGACATAAGTACTAAGCCATGAGTAGCTACCACTACAGCTACTCCCAGCACAGACACAGCAGGACTTGATACAGTGGTCTTTGTTCAGAAGACAGTGGAACAGATTGGGAAATAAATCTGCAAGATAGCTGATGTATCTCCTCATTTCACATTGCAGTCATCATTTTAAGTATTCTTCAATTAGCAGTTACCAGGTGAGGTGACAGACTTATCCAAGTTAGTCTCTGATTTCCCTCTGTAAGGCAGAAGGCTTCAAAGCACTTGACAGCAGCAGCACTTGTGAGTTTAAATGCAAAGTGAGTTGCAGCTGTCATGGGAGTAAACAGCAGGTGCAAGGTGGGTTATTTCCTTTCCAAGTCTGGAAGTTTGTGGATACATACCTGAAGACATTTATTTGCTAAGGAACAATCTTGAGAGCTTCTGGTTTTAGTTTAGCTCCACAACTTGAAGCTGCAATAGATGGAAAACTGCTTGGACTTTGTTTCCTGGCCAGAAAACAGAGCAAATTGACTTTATCAAAAAATGGACCAATCCTTACAAGTAAAATAAAAAATACAGAAGACTTCTGCAAATAGTTTAAAGCTCTTGCTTTCTTTGGTAATATTTACACAGAATATATATACATGAAGGGGACACCTACAGGCATGCAACTTACAGGTGCAACTAATGACCAGAAAATTTATTATTCAGGCAGCTGTATATTTACAGTGGCTGCCAATGCTGATTGCTTAAAGGAGTATTTTAGGATGTCGTGATCTTGTTCATACTTTAAGTAATTTTATTCAAGTTCTTGAAAAACCTGAGCAGATCCCAATAGAAAGTTTTCAGACATAGATAATATACTGCAGCTGGCTGAGTATCAAAACTGTTCCATAACAAAAACTGACAAGCCCCTTTCCCCAAATAACACTTTAGCAGCACACTTTCCATTTAAAAAAACAAAAAAAAAGTTATACAGGTTTCTAAGATAACTCAGCTTAATTCACATCCTATTTATTTGTATCTTTGAAACAGAAATGAGGTGTGAGCATTTAACATTTTAGCAACACTTAATTTGCATGGAGAACAGCAACAAAACCCTCAAACTCCTAAGAACATCATTGCATGTGTTGCAGAAAAGCCAATGTTTTTTCATCTGTCAGAGCAAGTAAAATAGAGCTGGACTAGAAATTGAGCTGAAATGTGACACCAGATGCACCACTAATGCACAGTGATTTCAACATTCTTGAGAACCATTTGTGTACCTGCCTCCAGGAGGACAAAGGTTTATCGTGAATTTTTCTTACCCTTTTTAGCAATATCAATGTGGAGTTCTTCAGAAGAGATCTGCATATTTCTGATGCTGGCATTACCCTTCTTTCTTTGAAGTTCGGGGATAATGTATCTGCAACAGGTATTCCATGAAAAGTGAAAACTAAAAATACAATATTACACCCTGAGGAAAAACAAGGCAGTAAATTCAGATTCTCTGCTAATCTAACAATATGAGCAAATACTGAAAGACTGAGAAGCATGGAAAAAAACCTCTGTGATTTACATATTCATTAAGTAATTTGTATAATCAGAAGATTTAAAAGGCCATTACTGGAACACCTGCCTGTTAACAGATGTAGAAGAATGAAGGCCAAAGAACACAGTTTTTATAAAGATGTTGATAGATAAATAGTTGGCAGATCTACGGATGCCTGCTGTGGCAGCATTAGTTTTTTTGGCTAAGGCTACTGTTGTGGATAAGGTAAATCTTCTGGAACTCTTGATTTTCCAGTTGCAAAGCCTGACGGTTGTTTATTCAGATTGTGATCGCTTTTAAATATCAATATTCCAGCTAAATAAGCCTTTAATCCAGTAGGGAAGCCTTATGCACTAAGTCAAGTAAGAGTTTGAAGTAAAGCAGGATAAAGGTGGTCCACTGCACTTGGCAGAGCAGGTACTAGAAAAAACACAGAATGAAAACCAGCACAGCAGGTGTCTGTTTAGATAGATGAGGGTACAGCATATGTAGAAATCTCAATCAAGAATAAGGAGTGTATCCTAATTTGGCTAAATTTGCTAATTTCTGTTTTAGTGCCACTCAGTTAAATTGGAGGCCTCAACAGGGCATTTGCAGAGCCACAGGGATAATCACCTCACTTAGCCATAAATGTTAGATACCCAGTCTAGTCTAAGCTGGTGACACGATGCTACTTGTAGTCTTTAACCTAATCATTTTGTGAGGATTCCTGTTAGATCTCATTCCAAGACAAAAGTAGAGCATGAGCTGTGCTGGGTTGGTTGGTTTTTCATCCTAGGTAGTGCAGGGCTATGTGTTGGCTTTGTGCTGAAAACAGTGTTGGTAATACAGGGATGGTTTGTCATTTCTGAGTAGTACTTACCCTGAGTGCCTTCTCTGCTCCCCCTGCTGCCCCTCCAGTGAGAAGGGGGGGAGTGCACAAGAAGCTGAGGGGACATAGCTGGGAAGCTGACCCCAAGTGCCCAGAGGGACATCCCACATCATGTCATGCTCAGCACTAAAATGGGGTAAGTGGGTGGTTTGAGGGCAAAGTGGGACACTGCTCTGGGACTGGTGGGTCAGTTGGTGACAAGCAGTTGCTTTTATTTGCATCACTTGCCTTCCTTGGATTTTATTTTCCACTTAGTTTTTTCCTCTCTTCCTTACAGTTTAAAAAAATGTATTATATTATTTCTTTTTAATGATTACACTGTTTTTATCTCAACCATGAGTGTCTTTCTCCCTTTTACCCTTACAAATTCCTTCCCTGTGCCACCAGTGAAAGGAGTGAATGAGCAGCTCACTCCGTGGCACTGAGCTGCCTGCTGGGGTTAAGGAACACCATGATCTTAGACATCCAATTACAAATATCTTAGGTAAGGCAAAATAGCATTCTGTAATTAGCACTCTATTACTAGTTTTAGGAGAGCATCTGGTTGCATGAACAAAACTAAGTGGCTTACATGGCTGCATTGTCAGCATCATTAGTATTAATTTATTAAAACAGCTAAATATAAAATAATTTAACTTTTGTATTTATCAAGTGTATGTTTAATAGCTAGGGAATTACCCTTTCGGTACACTGCCACCAAATCAACTTAATATTTGAGTTGAGAGGCAGCTCAAGAGATAATCTAGTGCAATCCTCCATTTAAGCAAAGCTAACCTCGAAATTATGACACAATGATAAGGGACTTATCAGACAAGTTCAGTGCATCTCCAAGAATGGATGTTCCACAGCCTCTCTGAGCAGTTTGTTCCTTTCCCAGTTTCAATTCAATCTAATAATTTTTTTTTCCTTATAATCAACAAGATTTTATCTTGCTGCAAATTGTTTGTGATGCCTCTTTTCATCTGTATCTCTGAGAAGTGTCTTTTTCTTAATCCTCATGCAGGCAGGTGAAGGATGCCTCTCTGCACTTGCTATGCTGGTTCACAGGATCATGTTTCAAGGTAAAAGAGCAGGTGTCTTTGTTGAACATCATGAAAGTTGCTGATCCTTAAATCCAGCTTGTCAGGATCTTATTGAATGGGACAGCCTGCCCCTTGGTTCAATGGCTGTTGCTCCCTCCTTGGTGTCATCTGTTCCCAGAGAGGTTGTGTTTCATTCTGTCACCTCAGCTTTTAATAAAAATGTTAAATAGTATTGGCAACAGCAGCTGTCCTGAGGACAGTCCCTAGGCTTTCAATCTGACTTTGGAGTGTCATTAATTCTTCAAGTCTGATGGTAACTTTAATTTCGAAGTATATAAGATACAATTATTATTTGTTTTACAAAAACAAAACCCCTCATTTAATACACTTTATACAGAATAACCTCTTTACAACTATTTAAAAAATCCTTACTATTACATTATTTTAATATAGCTTTATACATTTTGCCAGCTTTAAATGTACAGAAGAAAGCAAAATTTAGCTATTAATAAGTTTACAAGACAGCATTTTTTTAAAAAACAATATGTCTTCCTTCCTTTAATTTTCATGACAAAAGTTTCCACCTGGTCATGGATTCAAATATTCCTCCAGAACTTTCAGGGATGATTGATACAGGATTCTGAAATGGCATAAAAAAAATGCATAACAGATTAGATATGCTATATCAGTCCTTGATTGTTTGATTCTCAGAGTATAGCTACAGTATGACTTCTCTGACAAGTTATTCTGTGTTAGTTTAAGTATTAAATATGTCTTTACAAATTATTCCTGAAACAGCTGGTTTTCTGTTCAACTCCATTTTTCTGTTGATATCTCTTGCTAGTGTAGTCTACAGCAAGCAACTTTAAATGACTATGTCAGTTCAAGCACATTTTCTGATATATCATCATCTATTTAAAGAACCCACTTGTTTTCACAGCATTTTTACTCTTTATTCAAAGATAAATAGTCAAACCCTTTACTGATAAACTAAGGCCACTTTTCATTCTTGTACTTTCTTCCTTTCTCCCTCATTCTTCAATCTTCATAATTTTTCTCCTCATTTGTGGCATTTTTTTCCCAAGCCTGAGCTTTCTATCATAGCCATAGTAGCAGCTGCCTCCTGCAGCTGCATACAGTCATCACAGCTCCTTTCTGACTCCTTTGTCTCACAAATAATCACATAAACAATCTCAAAGGGCAGCTCTGACACTTGGCAGGCCTTTTTTTGTTTCTTGCATTCCCTGACAGTCACTCACCTAGCCTTCAAATTGCATTGTCACACAACTTCTAACTGCTCTAAAATATGCTCAAAAGACAAAAACGGGCACTTTGGTTTTTGGTGAAAACATTATTTCACCATTAAACATCATACACTTTATCCTTTATGCTTCTTTTGTAAAAGATCCTGTCACCTGCATTTCTGAAGCATTTTTTCCTCCATGTTCTTATTGCTCTAGTCCTAGCCTGGTGCCTCAAATAATCACATTCAATCAGTTAATCATGATGAGTTAGGGCATTCAGCATGAAACACCAAGACCTGAAATACAAGAGGCAGCTCTGTATTTTTAAAGCAGGATATTGGATGTTGGAGCTCCCTAAATTCAGACCCCCATGGGTGTGGCACATGCTCCTCTTTTCAAGTGCTACACATCCTTTAAGCCATGATGGAACTCAAAAGTCAAAATAAGTGAATATTATAATGCACTATAATATAAGTATAATCAGTGAAGTACTGTGGTTGTAGACACAATGCTACTTGTAAAAACTTTATTTTGCTAGAATTTAAGGCTAATAAAACAATAAATCTGTAATGTTGGACCATGTACCAGCAGCACACTGGACAATGAGTCCACATTCAGAATAACAAATTCAAGTCAGTTTTACCTGGTGTCTTCCTAGTGAACCTTTACATAGGTGGCAGACAAAATCATACACGAAGTTATTTTACGAAATAAAGAATCAGTATTTACAGATGCCATAAGAGTGCAATAGAAGTTTTGGAAACTAGCTGAATGATAAAAAGAATACCTTTCAGGACAGCCATTAGGTAAATTTAAATTCTAGTACCATTATATCATAATGCTAATGAAAGTAAACACAAAATATTAAGTCAAAGGTATTATGCTATAGCATGTTTTGTTTTCTAGAGCATGGGACACTGACAGGCTTGGGTTTTTTGGTTTTTTGGGGGGGGTTTGTTTGGGGTTTTTTTTTGATAGGCATAAATATTTGCATTTTATAAAAAAAACCCTAATATTTGTGCCACTACTCTTGAGGAAATCCTCTCAATATACAATATGTTGCCCACAATTTTTCAGTGCCCTGAACACTATTTTTAAAATAATAGACACACAGGCACACAGGGCCATCTTAAACTGCTAACTCAGCTGAAGAGGGATGACTAAATTACAATAAGTTTGGCTTCTGAATTACTGCAACAATTCCTTGTTTAAGTGCAGCACTTAATTACTACACAAGGCAGCATTTTCACTTTTTTCTTTCTTTGCTGATATGTAATAGATTACTCCTAAGCCTAAATTTAAGATGCTAGCACAGAATGCCAAGTCTCTTGGGAAATTAAAGAATGTCCTTATTTCCAGCTGTACCTGGGTATTAAATAAAATAATCCCTCAGGGACTTATTAAGAGATAATGCATTCAGAAACAAAAAGTAATAATACTATTAGGATGAGTTTAAAAAACAGTAACAGATTTTGGCACGCATCAGTGCAGCACTGCGAATTAGAAGATCGTGCTCAAAGCAGTGAGCAAAGATTTAGCTTGCAGCACATCATAACTAGAATTCTGGGGTTTGAGAAACAAGGTATGATGATAAAATAGTTTACAAACAACATTTCAGACTTCATGTAATCACATTTTAATTATGCCAGTACCACAGCACTACACATGCCATGTCAGATGACACAAGAGGCTCAGCCTGGTCCAGCATTATGCCTACCTGAGAAAGTGTGAACAGACCTGAAATTAGTCAAGCAAAAACTAATAATTGAAGAGATTTTTCCTAATAATTTCTCCACATGAATTGTTTTACCCTTCTGGAGATAAAAAATTCCCCACGCACATGTAAAAACATCAGTCCTTCCAAATTGTGCAAACTTGTGTGGAAGACTCTGATTTTTATTATCATATTGTGATTCTGATTCTTTTAAAAAGCACTTCCCACCATCACATTCCTATTCATTGAATCTGCATCTATCAATTTTGTATTATACAAAGGGAACCATTCACAGATCACAAAACTGAAACACTGTGTAGCATCTTATTCTCTTCATCTGCCCCAACTTCTAGGTTATTTTGTCCCTGTTCACTGGGCAGAGCTGATCCTACAGATTCATTACACAATTATCCGTGTTCTCACTGAAATTTATAGTCAGTAGTGCACTCAAGTGGCAGCAATTATTCATTTTAGTGTGTCTATATAAGATTTGCTTTTATTTCTCAGCCTTTTTCACTGTCTTAATTAGAATAACTGCAAACTGAATCATGATATGCTGCTGCTCATCTTTCTTTTTCAGATTATTATTTTTAAAAATGTTCTACTAGAACACTTGGCAATCCAGTGTTAAATGGTTTCACGAGGAAAAATTGTTTTTGTTTGATTTTGTTTTTAAACAAGGTCTCAACCAAAATAAATTTTGTTCACAACTCAGCAACTTAATTAAAACAATCTACATAGGAAGAAGAATCACTCTGAGTTTTAGAAGTCCAACTATGTAGTGATTTATTTCTTTGTTTAAGTAAGACTTTTTGTCTCTTTATCAAGTTTTTTTAAGAGCACAATGTCCTCTCTGGGAAGCAAAGTCTTGACAGCAAAGTTTCTGTTTTCTGTTTATATATGACAGACAGGAAATTGAAGTGCAGGGTGCTCTGGTTTTGATTTTTAATTTTCTCTTATTTTTTGAAAAATAAGTCTAGTTTTCATAGTATATAACTAAAGTGGCTCAAATATCACAAAAATTTCTGGTTTATTTCTTAAGATTATGAATCTCTTTAAAGAGAGTTATGTAATTCTTTTTGGGTTCTGATATAACAGCAGACTGAAATGAAAGAATGCATATATTAGCAAAAACCACAGCTACTATATTGTATTGCCCTACTATCAGACTTTTTTTTTCCCTCCTGAAAAAATCCAGTTTACATTCTGCACTTCTAAACCAATTCCAATTCCACAGCCTTGTGGAAGTTCTAGCACTGCCAGAGCAGTATTTGAGCATCCTGACACAGCTCAAGTGCAGACTCTAAGGAGCTGAAGTATCATGACAGGAAAGAGATATATCCCATGTGGTCTCCTTGATAAACTACCACACTTCTCATACTGTAGCATCTCATAACTTCAGCACTGGCTTTAAATCAGTGACACTAATTCCATGACAGCACAGCAGCCAAAGGTCTGTATCTCATCATTACCATGCCAGAGAGCAATGTGCCTCAGGGCAGTGATCCATACTGTGGAAACGTGCTTAGGTCTGAAGGATCATGCAAGAAAACGTTGAGTAAAATGAAATGGGTTTGTTTTCTTTTTTAATTTGAAGTCTATCTACTCTACATCTATGATATAAAACGAATATGAAGAGTAAGGATCATCAGCTTATATAATTCAAGACTGCAAGGGCCTCTGCACATTCAGGTCACTGTGCTACATTAGTATCTTTCTCAGTATTTTTCAGTAAATGTTCATAACCATACTTCATTTTCTCCATACTCTATGTCTGTGCTTTCTAATTTCACGGGCAGCTCAATAACTAGGCAGAAATCAAATATTAACATGTTTTTACACTGAAGAAAGTTTGAGACACTTAAGGCTAAAGCACTCATCCTGATTATTCAGTTAAATTTTTACCATCTGTATAGGTATTGATTCAAATACCTAATACCAAAAAAGTGGGAGAAAAATCTTCTAGTAATAAGAAATAGCATATAGCCTACTTGCTTTGCTCTATACCAGGTGCTAACAGAACAAAATCCTGCAATATGCAAGATCAAGTTATAACATATTCAAATTATATGCAAAAAACCCAAACTAAATGTCTAAAGATTGCATCTGTATGGACAGGAAATTTTATGCTGTGCTGTGCTCAATATCTCGCAATGGTTTAACCAGTAGTTTAAACCAGAAGGCTCTGTCTTGTGTAGGTACAAATCACAGCCAATTATTGCAGAGAGGGTACAGGAAAACACTGGTTTCCCACAGTTACCTTTCCATGCTGCTCAATTCTTCTGTGGCAGAATCCCTGCATGCAGTCAGCTTCCTCTGAACAGCAGGTGCAATATCCTTTAGAAGTGAAGCTTTGTGCTTTCCTATTTGGAATATGATTATGGTGAAAAGTTGGACAAAAATAATGATTTGTCAAAGAAAACTCTGCTCCTTTTCATAATTTTTAAACAGAAGAGATTGTTTAATAAATATTAGATATTAAATTTGATTGTCGTGGATTAATTACTGCAAATTTCAGCAAATCAGAATATAGAGATGGACCCTATGAATTAGCAGACAGTTGTATTTTTAAACTCACTACACAATGATTGAAAGCCCAAAGCTCAACAATATAATTTACAAGTGCTGTACCCTTAAATCCTGTAGAAAAATGGTAACTAAACAGGATGAGAATAGCACCTGTTGAATTGTGTAAGAACTGAGCTTTCATAATGTAGTACATAGAAAAGTCAAAGAAAATAGACAAATAGGGATTGACTGACCTTTAATTATATTCAGAATGCAGACAGTAGATGCAAGACTAAAAGTCCCTTCAGATTCTTCAGAGAGAATGTATTCCATTAATTCACATAAAAATGACCTGAGGAAAAAATAAAGCAAAAATGTTGGAAATCATGTTTCTTTCAAAACAGAACTGAACTCAACAAGTTTGTGATTATGCTATGGTGCCACCATAACTTCAAAGGTACCATAAGAGACAAGGCAGTTGTTACTGGGTAACTGAAGACTACATGGTGCTTCTGGAATGGAGTATGTATGTATTCCTGGTACACACTAAATTTAGCAAATAAAACCAATTTAATTCTTAAAAAAAAATAATCATATAGCCCTACTTTTAGGGGCTTTTTAAGACTCAGATATTATTAAATATGGCTATAGTACATTTATTATCTCATTTGAAATGTTCAGTTAAAGGAATGATACTATTTCTGATAAACATTTTCTCTCATCTGAATACCTCTGTATTGAGGAGACATGTTTATAAGTACCTTATGAAAGCTGGAAACTAATGTGTTATTAAGGAATTCATTAAGATGAAGAGAATTTGTTAAGATGAACAGTGTAGTACATAAAATGTTCTCTGAGAAGCATTTAAAAAAATGGACCCACAACCTGCCCTCCAATCAATACCTACAAGCAATACATCAAGAGAAAGGGGTTATGAAGTAGTGCAGGTAAATTTAGCAAGATCCTAAAAATTTATTAGAATTTAGAAATTAAAACTTTATTCTCAACATATAAGCTGTTCTACACTATCAAAAACCTTGGACAAGTTAAGGTAGAAACATTTACCTGACAACATTTACTGATTTCAAGATTATGGCCATTAAACTGCTTGAAAGAGGAGGAAGGTCTGAACTAGTCTTTGGTAGAGTTAAGTCTTTTTCAGTGGAAGCCTAAAAGAGAAAAAAGTGAGCAGCTGTTTTAGATGAATACATGCACAAAGAAAACATCAAAATAGTATTTGAATAACTCCAGTAACCAAGATCTATCCTTAAGTAATTGTAAGAATCCTTCAATACAGTAGCATCAATGGAATTGTTTCCACATGAACAAACAAAAAAAAATTAAATATAAAAGGCTAAAACTAAATAAATAGTATTTTTATCAATGTATTCTTTACAGTAGTTCTGAAGTTTTATTTAACTACGTTGTTGTTCACTGTTCCTAAAGGCACAGCCTACTGAACATAAATGAGCATTCTTTGTGTATCCAAGTTTAAGTGTGCAAACATAACATCTAAAAATAACTTAGGTGACAGTGATGTTCTGATTTCCCTGTGTCAGCTTTTTTTGGTATCAAGTTCCGAATACCATGGCACGTATATAGTTAGAAATTAATTTTCATTTACAAGTACAATGATCTGGAGGCAAGGAAAACATCAGCTCAGGTGACTTGCTGCAGTGAGCCTTCACACTCCACAAGTATGAATCTGAAGTATCATTTAAGACCATAAAGTTCTACCCTGCAGTATAAGTAAAGAGCCTCCCTCACCCCATAGCCCCTCAGCTCAGCAGAAAAAAATTAGAAGCAGCTCTGTTGTAATCAGTACTTTCTGTATTAGTTATTGCACTCTGACCTGAAGAGCAACTACAGTAATACAGCCTCTTCTAAATAACCTCTGCTCTTCCTGACAGTTCTCAAAGCTTCCATTGCTTTCTGGCCATAGTTGCTCCTACCACTACATGCATTAGGAATATTGGGAATGTTACTCTTCTCATTCAAGGACAGTATTGGTTCTTTGGACTTACACATACAGTAACTTCTGTCTATGTATCATCTTATATATAATCTTCTCTGTAGTAGAGGGGGACCAAAAAACATAAAATGAGAAATGGATCTGTATTGAAGCAGAGAATGTGTAAGTTGCTAAGCAAGGCATCAGCCTGCTTTTCCTGACCCTTATGGGTCTCTATTCCAAGAATAGAGAACTAGAATCTTTCAGAGCACTTTGGTTCACTTCAAGTTCCTTAATGCTGGGTAAGATGAGGAAAGGTGGGTTTAGAACAACCTTTTTTTCTTTTTTCTTCATTCTCCAGGCTTTTACTGCTGAGTGCAATGTTTTATGGTATGTCAGCTTAGGTCAACAGTCTCAGCTGTGTCCCCTCTCAAATTCTTGTCTGTTGTCTGCTTGCTTTTTTTTAGGGCAAGGAACAAAGGGAAGAGAGAAAGCCTTGCCACTCTGCAAGCATTGCTCAAACCACAGCACTGAAGGGACTACTGTGGTGAAAGGTAACTCCTTCCCAGCCAAACAGTGTACAATGCATACAGAGAGAATGCTTCAGAAAACAGGCTGTTAATCTCCAACACTGCCTAGTTTCTAAAGTTTTGTCAGAGACCGAGAATTAGGTATCAGGACAGCTCAGTTTCTACACAACTGTATTCATAAATCTGAGAGATGCACCATGATACGAAGCATGCCAAATAAAATTTGTTTGTTCCATGCCAGTCCACACAAAATCTTGATCTGCAGAACAAAGATGACACTTTCTGAACATAGCTTTATTATTCCATCTATTGGTTAAAAGGCAATACATATAAAGAAGAAAAAAAAAAGTCAATATTAACTTTACCTTCTGTAGCATATAATTTATCTCTGCTATTACTGCTGCCAGGAGAGTAGAGACCACACCTTGGTGAACTGCTGGGCAGGATGATTGCCAGCACTGGACCGCATGTATGAATTCTCCAAGAGGCATTTGAATAGAGTGAATCAACTAAAACCAAAGAAAAACAGATTTTTTTTGGTTGCTTCTCTGTGAAGAAGTACAAATCACACCTTGAAAGCTATTGAAGGATCAGAGAGAACTAGCAACATGTTTGGGAATTGTATTTACATACATTTAAGAGAAAACAATGCTTGTAATGAAAAAGACCTGGAATGTTTTCCAGAAGTCCTGAAAAGTTGACCATCAAATTTTCTAGAGTGATCCAGCCTTATTACTACTACCTAATTTCTGCTATAAAATACATGAAGCTAACTTTTCTGTGAAGATGGAAAGTTATGAAGAACTCTATGATATCATAAATATTTTGAAACTGATATAATTTATGGTGAAAAAAAAAAACCAAAAAATCACTTCTCCTCCATCCCAAGATCATAATATATAGAATAAAATTCTTTGCTCTGTATTAAGAAATTTCACTTATTTGCAGATAAGATTAATAATCTTTAAATGATAGGATAGTTCAGTATAAGTAACAGAATGCCTTGTTGTCTATTTTACCAGTTTTCTGTCATGATGAGACCAACAATGGATAAGAACACATTGGTAATGAAGAAATTTAGAAAATTTAACAAGATGTTGACTGAAATAATAATCTCAAAACATCTAACACATCTGAGGAAAAAAATATGGATTCATCTACAGATATGTAGAAATTTGAAGTGTAATGATACCTGAATCCCTTCTTCATGCTGCTGTTTGAGTATCTGTGCCACACATTCTAAAACTTTCTGGAAGACTGTTTGTACAGCATGGAAAAGATTATTCACTTCATCTGACCCAGTATTCTGAGTTACAGAAGCCTCAATAATTTCTTTTAGAGAATACAGTAACACTGGAACACAAAAGCCACCTCTCCCTAGAAAAAAAAAAGAGTTAAATACATGATATAAAAATAGTAATGAGATATCCTTCAGGTATCAGCTTAGAATGAAACTCAGTTATATATCGTAAATAGCTATAGTTTATAAGTATGGACTTGTCTACTTAATTTCTAAGCATTTTTCGCTGAAATTTTCAATCAATATTTTAAGTATAAAAGCAATTTTCCTTCCACTTCTTGAAGTACAGGGATACAAATTACAGATTCTTCAGAATTTAGTTCTAATTCTGATTGTACTGTCTACATAACTTTCAAAATGTGAGCCACATTTAAATAGTACTACAGTGATGCCTCCTAAGGCATAATGATAAATACTTCTCAAATATATATTTATCACTAATTATATATATTTTTAAAACTTCTAAACCCCCGTAATTATATAGTAATATTTGGAATCTAAGAGCAGATAAGAATCATAAGTTACACAGCAACATGGTTCTGGGTTGGTTTTCTGCTTGTTATCAGCTTTCTGAAAAACTCCTGTAACTTTTGACCATATTACTGGTACTAGCTAACATAAGCTCTAAACACCAGTTTCTAAGAAACAAGACTTCAAAACTCTAAGAGCAACAGTTCTGTTAATATAACACAAGTCATTAAAATATACATGGAGACATTAGTAAAAATATGTTACCTGTTTGTATAACTAAGAGACACATATCTAAAAGCTTCACTTGCAACATGGTATCACCAAGGCCAACCATGATGACATCTTTACATACTGTCAGGTATGCCTAGAACAAAGATGCAGAAGTATATGAGAAACACTATTTATGTTAACTAACAAATAAGCAAAACCTAAGAATAATAAAAACCATCAAATCTTAGCCAAGCTGCCTTTAAAGCCAGTACATCTACTTGGTGTTACACAGTTCCAAAACAGTTCCCCAAATGTTTCTATTGCTCTCCAGTGAACAGTTTCTCTCCAAAGGCAGTAAATCCTTGATCATTTTTACTCAGGCTCAGATCAGAGACATTGATACTTAACATTTACTGAGGCAGAATATGATATCTTTATCTCAAACAGCAAAATTAAAAACAGCATACAAGAAGAGATTTTCCCTCGAGACACACGTTACATACTAAACAGATTGTAATAATAATGTGCAGACATAGTGGAGCACAGAATTTTTAATCAGTCTCTGATTTGGGTGAGCTGGGTTGTTCTAAGGACAGTGACTGTGACCAACATTAGTCTGTTTTTCCCTTGACCAAACTCTGAAAGGACCCATAGCTCAGTGTAAAACCCAATATGGGTTGAGTGATAAGTCATGGGAATGTAACAGAAAACAATTTTAAAGTAACTAAAAAAATTGTATAAACAAATGCTTTCTCTGAAGGGCAAATGAAGATAAGGGTCACTAAGGGTCACTATCAGTGCTGCCCTCATCAAGTTTCCAGGTAACTCACACCCCATTTCTCTGCTGACTTCCAAAGTTCTATGGGACTCAGCACAAGATGCATACTGAATTTCTCTTAACTTTCTGTTAATGCAGCTTTATAAAACATTATCAACACAGCATTTAATATTGGGGGCGAGAGACTGAGGACAAAAATTACTTGCTAGAAATGTAAAATTTGGGAAACCCAGGCTACATCACCTGCTATGTTATAGATTTCATGAGTGGGCACTTTTGCAAGCATGAAACATAAAACATGTTCCATCCTCACTTCAACATAAGATAAAAATATATTTTATATACTGGTAGGTGAAAAAACTTTAGCTGTTGTTGCCTCCAACTACATGATTTAATTGCTAGGGTATGCACAGTTATATTTATATATTTTTTTATTTAAATATAAAGGTTATAACTAACCTCAAAGTAATTTTAAAAATTGGGCAATTTCAAGCAATCAAAGGAATAGAAAAAGTACAAAAACCTCAGAACAATGGGACTATATCTGATTCACTTGCTGGGCTCCATAAACTGCAGTATACAATTGTTACATAAAAGGCTTTTCAGATTGGTAGCTCTCTATTTACATTATAAGAGACCTCTAACCTTGAAAATTAATTCAGAAACATTATTGTGTTTTAAAATGCCATCCTCTTGACCACTTGCTTGTATAAAAGGTACAACTTGACTTTCTACCCAAGCACCTGTCTGCTTCAGAAGTGAGAGAGGATCTTTTCCATCTTCAGAAAACTGGAAAAAAATAGAATAAGTTTACCAATTGTCTTTCCAATTCTTTTGTAATTTCCTTACAATGTCAGCTGTTACTACAGCTTATAGAAAAAAAGTATAACCATACCTTGTTCTGAAGATGAATACCCAACCTGCAAAAGAGGCTGAAGGCTCTTAGGGCAGTTGCTTGTTTGCAGTTACCAGAACCTGCATCAGTTGCATTCAGAATATAGCCAAGAACGTCCTGAAATATCAAGATTTGCATTTATATTTTACAGAAAATCCTTTCAAGTGTTTCTTGTCCCAACATATTTTCTCCCCAAAAACCAACCTGACAAACCAACCAAAAAACCAAAAAACAAAACAAAAAATAACCCCAAAAAACAACCCCAAAAGATTAACAGGCATAGTTTCAATTCCTTTCATTTTGCAGTACCATAGCTGATTTTCAGACTATCCCTCACATGTACATTGCAAAAGTCAGGTCCCTTAAAAATGCTCTAAAGTAGATCACAAAAATTGAGACACCTAAAAAATGACAAACTAGTTAAAATATGCCATCTGTAAGCAATTCTAAACTAATATGCTTCTAGTTTAGAATTTGTTTGCAGTACAAGTAAAAAGAATATCTTTTTCAGAGAGGGGAAGAAGAGATCATGAATCTCATTGCTTTAGTCTTGCAGACCTTGAATTTGAGCCAGGCAACATATAGTTAAGCACTCTTTGATAAGCACTGTTTATGGTAAAGAGAATATTACCTTTGCAGCACCTAGAATTTTCAAAAGCTTCTTCAGTTTCTGTTTAGGAACTGACAGCAGGCATCCACGATTAACAGGATGAGTCAATAAATATTCAGTGTAGTCAAGTGCTACCTCTGGCTTTGATTCATGTGTTACATGGATTCGTACTCGTCGTTCAGATGTGTTAATACTCTAGATGAAACATGAAACCAGTATAATAAGTATCTTACTTTACAACTAATTCCAAAGCAGGAAAAAACCCCCACAAAACAAACAAAAAATAATTGTTTCATGTATGCATGTACACACCTTTCTTTGGACTAGAGTGTCAGACAACCAATCACAGATTAATTCCAAAACATGTCCCACTTTACCCCAACGACACATGCAGTCTATCAGGGTATCATATTTGCTTTGGTCAGCACTATTGTCAATGTTTCTGAGTCTGGAGATCACCCCACAGCTTCAACGAAAACAAATGAGAAATGCATTAGTTTTACATCCATCAGTGCAGGAATTATTCAAAGAAAATCAACCAGTATAATACAAAAAAAGATTGACCAATGGCTCAAAGGTATATTTCCACCTCACAGAATTTACTAACTTACTGAATTTGTTCAATGGATTAACATATCAAAACAGGCACTTAATACACCAAGTTTTGAAAAATCAACAAATACAGTCAGAGATTTCTTGTCATTCATATTTTGGATTTAAAAATAGTACCTGAATGTAGGAATAGCTGCAGGTGGCATAAATGATGCCAGAATAACCAAGGGAGTTGTGCAGCGGTCATCCTAGGACAAAAAAGTACAGCATTTTATGTATATGTACAGATAGACACATACACAGAAAACTGAAGAAAGTCCTGAAAAAGTATTATTAAATTGTATCAAATTAAGATTTTCTGTTTTTTACTAGACATGGAACTCAAAGAATGTTATAACAACTGAGTCCTACTCTCAGAGGATAATTATCAATTATCTTATCCAGCTTTCTGATAAACCACCATGACTATGGACCCATTAGATTAATAACCATTGCAAAAGAAGTAACAGCTCTAGCTTATGTGATTTTTTTTAAGTTGAGGCTAATACTTAATTTCACAATCATCACACCACCTAAGTAACTCTCAAGCAACTAGTGCCTTAAATGAATACCCATTCACATCAGAAATTTATTAAAAAATACTCTAGAGGAAAGAGTGCTTATATATAACCTCAGTAATGCACTACAAGTTTTTACAACACATCATAATGCTGGATGTGGCACTCAGTGCCATAGTCTAGCAACCGCAACGGTGGTAAAAGGGTTGGACTCGATGATCTCTGAGGTCCCTTCCAACCCAGCCAATTCTATGATTCTATGATAATACAAGGTCTAGGTTATGACATGGTGCCATTTCAATTATATAGGAACCAATCTATGTGAAAGACTCAGCAAAAATAGTGTATCTGTATGTCCAAGCATACAAGCAAATGGAATTATTCCCTACTAAGCTAAAATCTTTTAAAGATGTTTTTTACAAGAACATTTAAAAATATATTTGTAGTTTTTCAGTAAAGAAACATGCTGTTTCATGTCTTTTAGAAACCAAGCCTCTGATGACAGGTCTTTTTAGATCCAAGCAGCTTACTCACTATAGAAATACCAAAGAGGCTGCTTGCTAAAGCTGGATATCTTTCTTGTCTCTCTCCCAGAACCTTCCAGGAGGGGTGTTACATCCTCTACCAAAAAAGATTGGGAATGTCTTTCATAACTTTCAAAAGCTTTCAGAGTAGAGAGAGCTTTTGGTGTATCTGTGCTGCAGAACATTACATAGCAATGAACTGTGTTCCACTCCTTGATTAACTAAAGAAAACTTTGATGTTTTTAAGTATAACAGCCAGCATAACTCAGCATAAAACCCATAAATAATAAAAGGGCATCCTGTAGATAATCTTTCCAAATTACATGAATGTGCAGCAGATACTGTTAACACTATCAAAAGACAGCATCCTCAAGAATAACAATAGAACTATTGAACAGATCAAGGAGACTGAAAATATGAAAATTATAGATTTAATTGCTTTTATCAAACCCCAACAATAATGAGGTGTAACAAAAGATCATTAGAGTAGAGAGAAATTAGCAGAAACCAAACACAAAGTGAAAAAGGAGCCTCAGCTGCTTTAGCTGTCTGTTCCAGCAACTAGATCATTGTGAGAAGGGGTGGTGGTGGAAGGGTTTGCGAGGGAGTGGGTGGAAAAACATATGGATTCTCATCCACACTGAGTATTTATTATGCAATGGCTTATTTTCTGTTATTGACTTCCAGAACTTCTGAAAACATGCAAAAGAATGGAATCCTATAAAAACATTACAAGGAGAGCAATTTATTCCAGAAGTATTTCTGTGCTGACTATGTAGATAAGGGTTCATCAGTCAGATACTGGAATTGGACAATAGCTTCTATGCATTTGCAGAAAGCTGGTGGTGTTTATGGTTTACAGCACAAGAGAAAAGAGTAGTTAATGCCATGAAAAGAGAAAGAAGCCATAACACCTAAAAGCATCTGAGAAAAATACTAAAGTACTTAGACGAAAATTTAGGCTTTCTTTACCTTAAATTCTTTAAAATATTCAGGAAGTACAGAAGCAAATTTTCTTATGGCATACTCTTTGGCATCTTCATTGTGATCCAGTGCTTTGTGAATACTTTTCCACAGAATTACAGTTATCTCCAATAAACTTGCCATGCTGGCCACATCAGCTGTTGACAACACATTATTCAACACCTGAAATACAAACAGTTAGATGGTACTACATATTATAGTCTCAAATATAAATTTTAGTTAAAAAAAGGTTTCAAAAAAATGAAAAAAACACCTTTCTAGTAATTTCAAAAAGGCAATGTGTTAGTTGTAGAACATGAAGTTCATGATTCATCCTTATTTTCTGTATATAACTCAAGTCATCCTTCAACAGAATTTTTTTTTAGTAATTTAATTGTGGAATCAAACCTATTTATAGTTATTACTGAAAATAGGGAAGCGTACACTTAATATTTGCATCATATTCTTTCTATATTATTCTAGCTACTTCACCAAGTTTCTGCTATTGCAAGGAATGAAAACACCATTATGGCAATTTTCCCCTTTTTCATTCCACAGATGGCAAAGTTGTTTCCTTCATATTTCTCTCACATAAATAACTGCCTATTTCTCAAAAAAAAAAAGTTACCAGAACTAATCATAATGTGGACATTCTTACACTTGTATTCTCCTTTTCATTTTCATCATCTTCATCACTATCATGAAGACTCTCTGTCTTTGCTTTCTGGATGCAGGCATTCAAGCAGCGCCGAATAGTAAGCATCAACTTTGCTACATTGAAATATAATAAGAATAAATTAAGAGTTACTATTTGTTAAGAATGCTACTAGTCAATGCTTCAAGTGTAATGCTGGTAAACCAGTGTGCAAAAAGAAGACAGCAGAACCAGAAAAATACTGGGAAAAAGATGTGATTTCTAGTAAAAGGAAATGGTAAAAGAGTGAAAATATTTTATATTCTAAGGTATGAAGAAGAAATGGCAACATTATCTCCAGGTTCCATAATTTTATTTTTAATAAAATCTTAGAAACCCCACCACCATCTCCTTTACCAAATCAGGATCAGAGGAAGCTCCCATAGCTCTTACATTTGTCTAGCACAGTTATTAATTTAATGACTTATGTTAAGTAATATATTCCCTCCACTGTAAATTTCAAGTATTAATAAAAGATGTAGTAGCCCAATCAGTAATAAGGAGCTCATCTATAGATGAATGTTCTAGAATGTTACATATAAAGATCTGAAATCACTTGAGACACAAAGTTATTTTATTTCACTATTTCTTCATAAGCAATTAATATCAACTTAGATAGTTTTAAGGTACATGTGAAGAGGAAGGGGAAGAGAAAAAACAGATAATACCAGGTAGAGAGTAGCACAGCACCTAAGAGCAGAAAAAAATTGCAATTGTCCCCTCATTGAAACATCTCAGGAGTGCTGTCACCAGGATTCATTGCTGGTGTCAAGACTTAAAAAAACTACAAACTACTATTATGCTAAAAACAAAGGATCTAGCAACAACATAGCATTTTTTTAGAGAAAAAAAATTAAAAAGCAATTACATGGTGTAATATTAATATTTCCAAATTCTCATAAGGTTTTGTACTTTACCTATGTTGGTGGGAGCAGTGTATTCATAAGCATATTGATAGAACTTTCTGGCTGCTGCTGAATTCATCTGGATGAGAGTAACACAGCGCTCACACCACACATCCTCAGGCTGGTTGGTGGGAAAGAAGGAGTTGAACAAGAGATTGACAATGCGCCGTGAGACAGGACGTGAATCGACTTCAAGGCGAGTCAGAAGGTGCTCCATGGGACAGATTTTCCAGAACTTTTTGGAGAGAGAAAAAGACATTAAAGGAGTTAAAAAACAAAGAGGAAAAAACAATTACCTGATGAAGTGTTGTCCACTTAAGAAGTCTGAACACATATAAGAAAAGCGTGAGCATTTTTAATATTCACTGCAATACCAGCATTTGCTTGAGGTCATAGACTGCTGTAACAATGCTACTTTACTGTTCTGACCTCTTTACCTCTGAATCTCCTGGTATCTCTGACAGATTGGTAAAATTATGATTCAAACAATTCCAGGAAAGAATTGGGAAGAATTATTTATGCCACAAGGATATGACCACACATTATCTGTCATGATGTGACTTGTTACATATTCTCATCGTAAGACAAAGTAGGACCAAACTATATACAAGTATAGTACACACCCTAAAATCCTTTACAGAACAAGATCCTTTCTAAAATCATCCCAAACCATTAAGGGCATCCCATCATTAGCAGGACTCTAGCTTGTCTGTAACACTAATAAAAGGCTATAAAAATCACAAAGAATAAGCAGCTTTTTATGCCAGCAATAGTATTATTCACATTTGTAATTTTTACAAAAAGATATTGAATTAATTATGCTGTGCAGTTTCAGGTGAGAGGAAAAAAACACACCACCTCAAAAATGTTATTTTATTCATGAGTAGAAATATTTGCAGCAGCTAACTCCCCACTGATTTCAAACTATGGGCATCCCTACTTACTATCATAAAAAAAAAAAAAAAGGCCTTTAAGTAAGCATTAATCCCAGGATTTACCAGACATACATATTACAGTTTTTAAGTAAATGGGAAGTTACTCTCAAAACATCTAACACTTATCAGGATTTTTCTTTTATGTAAAATTGATCCTTCTATTAGAAGATTTGAGTCTTCTATTACATAAAAATTACACAAATCAGATTATTAGGGAAATATGCTTGAGTATTTTGAAAATAATAAATAGTAACACAATATTATAGAAATCTTAATTAAGATTTCAGAGTCCAACACTTTCAGAATAGTTCTGTGATGTACTGGAAGAACTTGGAAGTACTCAACTTACTGTTGCATTATTGTAATCCTTATCCTGATCCTGTAAGCAAGAAGCTAAAAGCCCTCTTTTTTTTTTTTTTCTCTTTTAGGAATACTGAAATATTTCAAAAGTAGTTTCAAAAGGTCTTCTTTTTTAAATATTTTATATTTAAAATATTTTTTTCTATTTTTCTAAATAAATACTTATATTTTATCCCCTTTATGCTACTTAAGAAGTGTCACTTATCCTACCTTAGCAGCCTTGGTAGCCTTAACTTTCAGAAGCATATCAACAAAAGCCACTCTCACTTTCTCTGAATTGTCATGCAGACTGTGTTTGACTGCTGGCAGGAGCTGTTCCAGCAATGGATGACTTAGTTTGTTGTCCAAAATGATCGGCAGGCACTGCAAGGAGAAAAAGATAAATTTGAAGAGCAGATTTGCAAAAAGTTGTAGCTACAAATTGTTGAACTGGACCATCGCACTTCTACAGTAAACTTAGAGACAGACACACTCTGAATGCTTATTTTCTTGTAATATTATTTAGTAAAAATTGCTATGGGTATTTAAAATTTCCAGTGAGCTTGTTTCAGATTAAACAGCTCCATATCTACACTGAGGCCACTGTCCTGCTTCTACATGAATGCACAGCATCAATGGCTCTTCATGCTAGCAATTCAAGCTCCCTAAACACTGTTGAATTCAGATTTTAAATATATCTTTTTTTGACAAGTTACTTTTAAATTACCACTTTTTTCTTACTCAGTATAGACCTCAAGAAGCTGCAGTGGAGCAAGTGACGATAGCTCCAAGTTAAGGCTGGATTGACACATCAGACAAAACTTCTAAATAAAAATACTTCTTAAAGAGTTCATCCTTCTGTCCAAGATAGTTATTTATTAGATGCCAGAAAGACAGATGAACTAATCCTGGCATATTGAACATGAGAAACCAGCATTCCCAGAGAAACAGAACGTAGTTAAATTCATTCAAACCTCAAACACAAATTGGGGTACAAAATCATAACATAATTGTGCAAGTCTAGTGATGTGTTAAAAACCAGTGACAGAAACATATTGGAACCCAGATGCAAACATGTTCAAGCCTAAGCACCACTTTTCCAAATTAACATTAAGTTATTTCCTGGCCTTCAAGCAGCCTCTACTAGAAACCTGTGCAGGACAATCATAATTTTAAATTTAGAAAAAGATTTACTTTAAAAACAGAGCATCGAACATCAGCAGATGTTATATCACATGCTAGCTCTCCAGTTATTTTTTTCAAAAGATCAGCAAGAATTGTTGGAGGAATCATCTCCCAGTATTTGGAGGTTATCTGAGTAACTCCAAGTATCCCTGTAGAGCGAACAACTGGATGAGGATCTTCTAAGAGACTCTAAAACAAACAGAAGAAAAGTCATATGAGTGTTATTAGGACTCCACTGCTGCTTAACATTAACCTATCACAAACAGCATTCCATTATGCAAATTAACACACTATGAAAGAAATGTAATATTAATATTCCCTCAAGGCATTTTATTGCAAAGCAAACAAGGAAATTTAAATTGGAAGCAAAATTAAGAAAACTTTGGAAATATATTTTTTAAATATCTCACATTAAATCTTACATCTGTGATTTAATTAAGAATATTTAGATTTCTATTTACATACGAGTTTGCAATGGCCACTGTTCCTATGCAACAATATAAAAACTGTGAAACTGATTTAATTATCTAGTATGTATGTTTGTAAAGACCATACTAAGGATTTCCCAAACATTTTCTTAATTAAAATACTGTTCCTATTCTCACCCATTTAGGTTTGTAAAGAGATATTCTGTTCATATCTCCATTACACTTATGAAGTATTCAATTATACAGTACTAAACTTCTCTTCAAATGCTTACATATTAAATTCAAAGCTCTCTTTGCCAATACTAGGTTGAGTGAGGATAAAGATCCATTCTCATGTGTCTAGTCTTTCAAAAGCATCTTTAATTCACAGATTAATGAAAAACAATCCCAACTATTTCATTTTCAGAGCTGAAAATAACTCATCTGCTGTTAGTTCAGAAATTTAAAATACTTTTGTGTTTTCTGCATTACAGTCTGAAAACCTGAAAGTTCATGAAGTTGAATTGTATCAACACCTTATTTTCAAGTTAGTTTTCAGGAAAGTTTCATTTCAGTTTCATTAAAACTTACAAAGAGTTCTTCAAACTGTTTCTGAATTTCATTGTCCATCTCTTCAGCGTTAAAACTGGGGTCACGAACAGGAAAAGCATCAACAAACAAAAATGCTGCATTTGATCTAACTTCAGAGTTTCTGGCCTGTTACAATGAAGGAAAAAATATTCTTCAGAAAGTACAGACCTTCAATACCAAAAGGCATATCCTGACAAATACTACTCCCCAAAGCACTTCTAGCAAATTAGTGTTTTTAATGAAGTAGAGGGAAGAGATTGATTTTTAAGTTTATAAAAGAACTTATAATAACATTTGTATTTTTTTAACCATTTTTTTGTTCCTATTGAACCTCAGTTATTAGCATAATCAGCTTTCAAGACACATCAAATTCCATGACCCTGACTAATAGCAGAGCTCTTCTGCTCTTCCTAATGCTAAATAAATTTAAAGTAGTTGGGATTTCTCTTGGTCACCTTTAAGCTCCTCTCCTGAATACAAGCTGATGTAATTGAAAAATTGATGCCTATTTCTTCAACAACCCCCTCATTCCTGAGTATTTAGAAACTAAGTACCAGCAAGCCTGCTGTCCAACAAATATATTCAGTTCTGCATGTAAGCACATAAGTAACAGGACCATGTTCTCCAGGCAGATTAATAAAAATCTAAGGCAAGCCTCAAAACCTTCAGGTATTTTACCATTTCTAAGTGTTTTCAATGTTTTACTATGCATTTTGCTAGTTGTAGAACCCCCAACCTAAAGCAAAATGAAAAAGTCTGTATTTAGACTCAGTCAGTGAAAAATAATTGGCCTTGTGGACTCTTCTGGGATATAAGAGATCAGGCAATTAAATGAAGATGAAATTCAAGGTGTCTCGGGGAAAAACCTGAAATCCAACCACCAGGCTACATTTTATTTACCAAAGACAGCAGTGCAATGATAAAAGCCTGTGCACACTTCTCTTGGAAAGAGGGAAGGAAGAATTTTGTTCAGATTTGGGTCCCAGTTAAATAAAACAAATGAAGTAGGCTTAATTTTAGCAGAAATATAAAAGACAGCTCAGGGAACCTACTGACTAATCATCCAATTTTCTCCCTTCCTTGTCAAAAGAAACGTTCAGATTAAAAATGGGAAAAAAAGAAAATAAGGCTAACCATGTAATATTTAGAACTAAATAAAGAAAACAAATTGTAAACAATTACTTTATTTACAACTTATTTTGTATTTCCCTTCTGGATTCATCGTCATAAGGTAGGACACATCTCTGAGCAGAACAAAAAAATCTCAGTTTCTTCAAGCCAAATATCCAAACTGAAATACCAGGAATGCAAATAAAGCCCGTATCTATATATGTATCTACTCCTTCATTATTAACTTGTTTTTATATACCATGGATTATATGAACAGTCTAAATGTGTAAATATTATAATTCCCAATTCAATCTTACAAAGCTGCAGAAAATCCTTTAACTTTGAACATACAGGCTAATATGGGAATTCAGGGTGAAATAGCTCTTCTGCACTAATATGTCATGTAAAGATCAACTCAAGTAGGTTTTTGTGCAGTAACCTAGACCTTTTCTACCATGGCCCTTTCAGAAAGATAATTTTCATAACTTCCCAAAGTGCATCACACTGAGTTCCATTAAGCTCACTTTAATTATGAAGCAAGTATCCAGAGTTTAAATTTCTGCCTTTAATTAACTGGAATTTATCTCAAATGTATTTGAATTTTCAAGCTTGTAATAGAGTCAATGTCTCCACAAAGGTTCAATCCAAGACTTTTAATCCATATTCTATTTTATTTCACACTGACTTTTCCATGCAAGAAGAGCCTGCACTTATTTAAATGAATAACTTTTCTTTACTTTCATGATTGTATTATTCTAAGGAACATTCAGAACCTTATAAACAGTACTTTTTTTCTGCACTTATTTTTCAGAGTTTTGTTCTAAGTTTCATCTGGTCTTACAGGTTTTGAAAGACACTTCCAATCAACGAAAACACTGGTTTTTCCAAGTAAAATTTAGTTTAGAAGTGTGGGATGATTAAAAAACCAACCACTCAGCTTTAAAGGAGTCATTTCCCTCAACAGCTTGAACTCCTAAAGGAGTGGTTCTTGACTTTTCGGTTGATAGGAAATAGCTTAATCACTGCTTATCTCAAAATAAATATCCATGGGTTTATATTTATACAGCTTCTTACACTAATAACCAGTCACTGCACAACTGTCTTTTACATGTTTGCATGAGACTTAATTTTCATATTAAAGATATGGGAAAAAAAGGAGAAAGTTACACAATGACATATTATAAAAAACAAAATGCCAAATACTTCAGCAGTACTATGTGGAAAAAAAAAAACCAAACCAAAAATCAACTGTACAAAAGTCACCCAGCAAGACTATCACCTATACAAAACTAAGTGCCAAATGTCAAATTCTGACATTTAGTCATGTATTTACTTTCACCAATCACAAATATGGTACTGAATCATTTGGAATTCAGAATCTTTCCCTGCACTGAATCATTACATTATTACATTACTATTATTACTGAATTTGATTTTTTTACAATTCTGAAATCTATGTTCACAGTAGCTGGATTATTTAAAACAAATTCTCCATGATCCATTTGATATACTTATTGATGTCTAAGCTTAAAGTGCTTAATTGCATATGTAAAAGCTGCCCAAGATATACACGAAACAAAAAAACCCAAACCAAACAAATAAAACGTCAACTCCTAACCACATAAAACAGCCCAAAAAACTCAGATTTGTTCTAGAAATGGAACCATTAGCAATGTGAATATTATGAACAGTAGATGTTAAAAATCTGAACTACTTCTGGAATGAGGAATTTTACTGTCTTGCTGCAAACCAGTAATTAATTTTTTTTAACAGCTGAATCTGATCATCTTCCCACTTCTATCACAAGGTTCTGCTGAAACCGAAGAGCTCTCAGTTACCTCTTGTAACTCATAAAATCTATTTTAAACATTTTTTTTAGTTATTTCTAAATACTTTCAACTTTACAAGCTTTTAAATATTTCTCTCATGGCTTGAGAAGATGCTGAACATGACCAATCAGTAAATGAAACTTAGGTAAATGTTAAACAGCACTTAATTTGGCTGTAACAAATGATACATACAAGCTCTCACTGAAGGAATTTCATAATCTCAGACAAAATACTGTTCACAAAGAAGGAAGCTTGACTTATCTTAATCATGGAGTGTAATGAATAGATACACTTTAGTCTGTGCATGCACAGGAAGATGTACACTGACCCTAAAAGTATGAGGAGTCAGATATTTCACTCCAAATGCTTGATTAAAAGCACACCTACAGGATGAATACCTGTACATACAATTAAAATAGAATAAAAGATTTTCTAAAATAATACTAGTAAACTAATTGAGGTATATTATAAGGCTGGTAATTAATCAGAAGGTGAGGTTAAATCGTCCTCAGTATTTCTGTCTTTGACCAATACAGTTCTGATTATTCCATAAAGAACCTGGAAAACAGAATAGAGTATTACACAAAATTCCCAAATTTAAAAGGTAAGTCCAAAATTTGTTAGTCACACTGTCTATGGTTATCACTGTGTACCTGTATACAAAACTGTAGAGATGTAAATTATATCAACAAATTAGAATAGCATTGTGTAAATTATACCTAATTACAGCTTGCGAAGTTACTATGCTACAGCTAAATTGCTAACACAGATTTTTTTTCCATTTTTTTCATTTTATTTAAAAAGCATTTATTAAAAACAGAACATATGGAATGTGTAAAAAAATTTAGTAAATGGAGAAAAATGGTCCTGTATTCTGAAAACATAATTACCTTCAGTGCTCTCCAAAGGATAGGTTTATACAACCTATAGAGCATTTCTTCAACTCCTTGACGAACTTTACTTTGTTTATGAAAATAAATCAGCACCTGAAAAAAACAAAAATATCAAAAAAAGCATTTTAATAGTACTTTCTACATTCACGAAGTGTGCAGCAGTTGTCTCATTTCATCATTTATATAAGACCAAAGAGTATTCCATAGTAAGGAAAATTATAAAGCTAGATATATTAATTGACTCTATATTTTATTTACAAGTCTTAAAATAATAAGAAATAGGTAATAAATAAAATTTTACAAATTCATAGATTCAATAGATCTATTTATTTCTCTAACTGAGAAATAAAATTATGGCTAGAGTTTCACAGCAACCACTCATTTTTCATTGCAGTAAAAACTATTTTTAAAGTAGCGACCAGAAGTAATTTGAAACTACAGGTGAATAACTCATTCCTCTTTAACAACAAAGGAACTTTATTTGGTAATGGGAGTTACCCAAATACAAGTCTACAAATATAAACCATTTTGTATGAATTGATGAAAAGCAAGTAAGAGCACTCCTTTTGCCTCACAACAGTACTTCATTAGCTTAAGTCCCTTTTATTTTTGTATCTGAATTATGCAGTCAAAAAAGGAAAGTAGAAGATCAGACCAAAATATCAGAAAAGACATCCTGTAACTTGATAGGAAATAATTTCCCTACTCAGAACAGTGGACAACTTGAAAAGAAGTTGACCCTCTAGTGGCAGCTTCAGGTATTCGCAGCTGCACCTAAGACAAGGAAGCCTGGGAGTAGCATTACAGAAGCCATACTATAGTGGAAGAATCTTCTCTCTCGTTTTGAAATGTATTTAAGTAAAAACAATTTACAGGAGACTATGTAGCTTTTATGTCTACATTATAACGATGTATCTAACCCTATAACGATTTATCTAACCCAGGATTAACCTCAAATCAGTACTGCTTTGTAACAGATTTCATGAGAACAGCAAGCATCAAGATACTTAAAAAGGGACACAGGTTTTACAAACTTTTAATTCAGGAGGGACAGTTGTACATGTTGCTTTGTCCTTCTCTCCAACTGTTCCAATAAAGTAGTCCAAACTGTACTGAAGTGAATGACTATAGTTGTCACTTTCCTAATCACTACAGGAGCTTCTGGACGCTATGTTTTATCTCAGATTTTCCATTCAAATGTACTCCAAGACCCACTCCCCTCACAACTCTAAGACAGATTTATTTACATCACTATCCCCTTTTAAAATCATAAGACTGAGTCTGAAAACCATGAAATATCCTGTTCAAAAGCCTACTCCATCAATCCAGAATCAGAGAACGGAATTCACTGTAGATACGAGAACTTATTTAGATTTGATTCAGAAAAAATAAACCCCCCAAAACCAACCAAACAGAAACAACAATACAGGACCATATGCTGGATTATCAAACTATATATTGCATGTACTATACATACAACTGTCCATATATTTAGGTGAAAGCAGTGGAGGTGACAGGACATAGATCAAATAGAAATTCTCTGTCTTAAATGCTCTGCACACTTCTCATTCTTCTTCAAGTGTTTTGCCCATGAATAAAAGCAAGACAGACAACTAGAATCTGTAACTAAGTCAAGGTATATCCCTATAAACACATACACAAAAATCCTGCACATAAGAGGAAAAAAAACCAGAAAAAAATTTAACTCAAAACCCATCACTAAATTTGCCTCAAAGAGCTTACAACTTTTCATACCTGCTATCAGCTGTGAAAAGGTCAGTTCTCTAAACAAAGAAAAGTTTAGATAACAGCAAAAAATATTTCTGGCACTCTGGAAAATCCCATTACATTTATACTTTTGAGCACCAAAGACAAACCCAGTGCAAAACTATTAGCAAGTTCATGGGTCAAGAGAACAACAGTTGAGCAAGTGAAGAGGACAAATGTAAACCAAACCAAATGCAAATACATCACTCACCACATCTCACAAGCAGACCAATGCCCAGCAAACCTCCAAGCAATGGCTATCTCCCAGGAATCCACTGCAGTCTTTATTCCTGACCATGATGTTATATGGCATGTAATATCCCTTTGGTCTGCTTTTGAATCATGGCTGTACCCCCTCCTCACTTCTTGCACATCCCCAGGCCACTTGCTAGGCAAACAGTGGTGAGAGCCTTGATACCATGAGAGCACTGCTCAGCAACAGCTAAAATGCTGGTGTGTTATCAACACTGTCTTTGTCAATAAATCCAAAACATGGCACCATCCAGGGCTACTATGAAGAAAATTAATTCCATTCCAGACAGACCTAGTACAGTATTTTAGTATGAAATTGAAATTTTTCCCTTTATAGTAACTGATCTGATGTTTTATGCTTAATAGTACCCCGTGCTTTACAGGAACTCACCTCTCTAACTTTAGAATGAACAGAAGAACTTCTGGGAAGATGAATTCCATGATGCATGAAGTCCTGAATGCAGTTATGTTCAAGTATCTACAATAAAAACACACTCATGCTATTTGTACACACAATAAAACAATAAATACTGTAGGCTGTGCAGCAACTTAGTTTTCTATGAAACAAACTGAAAATAGTCTTTGACATTTTTTTTTGCCTGGCTTCTGCTTGGCCAAGGTTTTCCATGCTAGGGTTCTCTGCTTAAAGTGATTTTCAAAATTTCAGAATATGTAATTAATCTGATTCTGAGAACCAAATCTGGAATTCAAAAGCACCTCCACACGTCTCAGTTTAAGAGCACCAGGATAAAACCAGGACAACACAGTAATAGAGAATTATTTGAAAATGGCACTTGCTATTTGAATAAGAATTATTCAAAATTTGGCTGTACCATTGCTGTGATGCTTTAATTAATCATCTGCATGGAAATCCACAAAAAAACAGACAAATATCTAAGCTACCAAACATATAGACTTGCACATACTGACCAAAAGCTTCATTAAATCAGTGTGTTTACACAAAACACTGTGCTGAGCAACCTGATCTAGTGGGAGGTGTCCCTCTCAATGCACTGGAGCTGGACCTAGATGATCTTTAAGGTCCCTTCCAAGGTGCTTACATGCAACCAACCCAGTCACAGTGAGCAAACATTCAAAGCATGAGATGCTCTTATTTCTTTGTAATGCTAAACAAGACCCTTCCTTCAGGAAATAATTCTTTATGGCTTGCTTAGGAGTGATTCCAGGCTTTAAAAGTCATATTTTCTTAACCTTGAAATTCAAAACTGCCCAAATAAAATTTCAAGAACATTATTACCTCCAAGAATTCTCCTGACACCTTCTTCCAGGCCCTGAAGTAAACTTCTGAAATGTATTCCATTAAGGATCTGTATTAACATATGGAAACATTTTAAAGCAAGTGTCCTAATCATATCTACGTACAATTCACAAAGGTAATAACAAAATTAATACTATTCTTACATTTGTGCAACATTATTTTTACAAGAAGCAGGTATCTTAAAAAGTCTACAATGATAACTACTGAAAAAACAATTAATTGTTAATAATGAGCCCCAAAACTATTTTAAAACACGAGAGAATACTTATGGTGAGAAAGTTAAAACATCAGCATAGACACATCACTTATTTCACACTAAATGCCTCAATGTAAAGATGTACAGGTACACATTAACATAACTGAAAGAATTAGAAAGTCTCTCTGATTTTAATATAAAGAATTACTTCTATAATATTTCCCTGAATAATCAAAGGGAAAAAAAAAATACATTTTTTCATCCACCAGTCAAGTTTTCAGGCTATGAGCCTGCAAAGCACTTCTTACTAAAATGTCTATATAAAATCTTACCACATTATATTAGAGGTTGCTCATAGAAAAAAATAAAAACACCTTACAGAAGCAGAAATAGACTTGCCATTCTCACACAAACATTGTAAACAATGCAGCAGTTTACACAAAAGTAATTTGCATTAGCTAATGTTAAGTAAGCATTTACTACACCTATAATTGTACACATAAGCATGTGCAGAGCAACTATCAAATGAAGTTGCTGAAACAATACAGTAGTTACATCCAGCAGATTTGAAGGTTTCTGAATTCTGATTTATTTTATCAATATACTATGTATTTTAGAGTGTGAGACAAGACTTTAGCCCAGCTCTTAAGGATCATTAAGAACTCCGTGGTGCATACCTTGGAAAGAACTGTAATTGGTTTTTAACAGTTCCATGTATCATTTTAATGAAGTTTACATTCCAGCTGAACAAAAAGCTCAAGAATCTTCTTCCCTGTTGGGAAGGGAAAAAAAAAATGTGTCAGATGCCAGAGGAATACCCAGTTTAAGAACCAACTCAAAAATCAGTAACTACAGAGCTCGAAGATGAAAAGAAATGACACCTCTAATTTTAAAAAGCACAGATGAGATAGTTCCAGAAAAAAAATCTTCATTTTTTTAATAGAATTCAAGTATTACTGTTATTTTTATTGTACAGAATTTGTACATTATTCTACAGAGAATGTAGAATCAATACATGGATTATTTATCTGCTTGCATTTCCTTCAATGTCCATTCTGTTTTGGTGTGACTTCCAGTGGTATTCCATAATAAGGAACTGGGCAACTAAGGACCCTCATCAAGGAGGCCCTCATCAACACAGCTTTTAAATAGAAAAAATTTGGTTCCTACTGTCTTGGTGCATATTAAAAAAAAAAACCTGAAACTTAAAAACAACATAGCAGTTCTTCACTGACAGAAACATAGGGAGTCAAATAAAATATTTTTTTTGCTGTACATTTTGCTGTAAAGTTGGGTTCTTTTTATGGTACTTTAAAAATAGCCTATGGCAATGCAATCTTTGACATGGAATGATTTTGAAGAGAAAATGTTTTGCTACAATTATCTGTCTCCAGTAAAAGAAAAACTGCTATTGAAGAAGAGAATTATAAAAGGGAATGGTTTTAAATATTGAGAGATGTGCACTGGAAGCAAGATATTTAGTAATTATTACCTAGGGATACAAGAACTGGAGTGATGATTTAGACATATATTTCTATACTAAGTCAGAAACAGGAATAAAAGATATGTTCCAAACGAGACAGAAATACCAACTGTTTATAGCCTGGTGTCAGAGCTCATTTGTCTTATAATGCTATGTACTGTACTATAAAAAAAGGCTTAATGCAGAACCATTAAAAGTAATCAAATAACCAAAACTGACTGATAAGAATATCACAGCAAGATAAAAGTTTGCTTACCTCTTCTTTTTTAATGTGTTTTACACTCATAAAACACTGAAGCAATAAGTCCTTGACTTCATTACTCTCCTCTGAATCATAATCAAAACAAAGTAATGTCTGATGCAGATTCCATAGATGAACTATATCTGTACCCTGACAGGAAAAAAAATAAAATAAAAGGCCACTATAGTGAGGTAGCTATAGCTTTACCACAAACAACAATTTGAAGGATTTTTAATAATGAATTTTAAATGTATTGTTACCAGGTAGGAAGTTTTCAGATTGTGAAACTGTGAACACTGGTTGATTAACCATATCAGTGGGGAAAATTACTAAAAAATGTGTAACTGCAGAAATACTGACTTCCAACAAATGAAGACATGGTCAAGGATAGCGAGAAAGCCAGTATTTAATGTTAAATAATTTAAAACTGCATTGTTCTGCTTTTGAAGCTTTATACAATAAAATCGTTAACAGCAAAAAATAAAAAGAAATAAGGGAGATATTTTCTGTAATTGAAAAAAAAAAACCGAAACACACCACAATACCCTAACTGACACATTAAAAAAAGTTTTCAGACAGATACAGACTAGGAGTACAAGAAGCTTTCCGCATACTCTGTGAGTAGCTGAACAATGTACTTAAAACATGAATTAACTGAAAGAGGTAATTATTATTTAAACCTTAATCACTGGACTTTAGAAATGTGTGACAAAACCTAAAAAGAAAAGATGATAAAAAAATCAAATTCAGCTGCAAAATTCAGGTCAAAAAATATTTAGTTTGTTCTAGAGAAGACATCATTTTAAGATAGTCCTTTTACAAACACTAAAAAGATACTTTGTAACATGTATCCCACTTCCAATAACTGAGAACCACTAGGACACTGAAAACAAGTTAATTTGAAATGAACAGGCATTTTGGTGAGATAATCTTTCTTGGAATATTCAATAGTTATCTAAATCTATACAGGTTCAGCATACCAGAGCAGCTTTGTTCAAGCTTTTTCTTAGCAGAATGATAAAGAGAGTCTTTCCCAGCTGCTCCTTTCCTTCCAGTCCTTTCTCCCACCACAGTTCACAAACACGTTGGAGTGCACCCTGTAGGACTTTTTCAGATTCAGGTAATGCAGGAAAAATACCTACAACAGTAATAAAATAATTATTGCAATAAACCTATTTATTTATGTAAAATATTAATATGTTAGTACACTAACTATACCTCCCAATGTAAACCAGTTATTGCCACATTTGCATATCTAATGACTTATTCTCACTAGGGGTATTTAGGCAGCTTTCTTAACTCTAAGGTTTTGGCCAAGGTTTTGGACCAGTAACAATGATCCAAAGGTAACAATAATCTGAAGTTTTGCCTTAAAATACAAGACACAGAATATTGGGTAAACAGTTGGGAGAAAGAAAACTAAGTTCTGTGTAACTGATTTTTAAGTAAATGCTCCCTTAAATTTATCTCATAAATAAAATCTCAGAACTCAACCAACTTTTCTCCTGTAAATTCTGTTCCTGAGGCCAGTCAGGTCAAACACAAAAGCCTAGTATACTCATCTGCTAAAAACAGACAGTATAATGCTGTATTCTACAATTAAGAAGTACGCACCGTTTAATATAAGAATACATTCTAGAAGAGCTTTGTAGTTTGCAGTTTCATCCACTACAGGTATGGAAGCAGTAACTACAGCTGTCACTCCTTGGATCACAGCTACAGTTTGTTTCTGAAAGAAAGACAACGTCAAGGAGACAATTCTACAGTTTACTTTATACTTACAAGATAATTATGACAAGACACAAACCTGAAGAACAGAGAGTAAAGCTGAACTGTTATTTAGCTACCATTTTGAACAAAGAGTTTACTGGCACCCAAAAGCCATAAGATCAAACTAAAGCACACATCCTAAAGCACATTTGTTTCAAGAAGTTTGAAAAGGGCTTTCAGCTCCAGCTGGTAGATAACTGCAACTTTTCAGGTCTATCCACTTCATCATTAAAAATTTTACCTACAACAAAACCACTCAAACATGCATCCATTTCACAGGTAGAAGGACCATCATTAGCAGAGTCTCATGAAACTCAAATGTGTAGATGTGGTGAATTTAGATTCAGATTCTATAGACCTCTCTAGGTATGACAGATTATCCACAAGCCTCTAGGTCTCCCTAATGATTTCACCACTGCATTTCCTTTTTCCTTCCAGAACTATACAACCTTTTTCCCTGATATTCTCACAACTACATGAAGTGCAGTACAGAAGGCAGTATATGAGGGTCTGAGTCAGAGGAATTCTGTATAAGCTAAATTTGTGAGAGGGGTGTTCAAATCTAGATTTCATTAACTTCATTCAGTTAAATGAAATAAAAAGACAGGCAGTGAATTTCTTATAGCATATGCTAAATACTTAGGAAACATCTGAGATAATAACATTACTTAACTGAAATAAGACATACAAAAAGCCTACTCAACTCCAATGAAAAAATTAAATCCCATCTTTCATAATTAAAATTATCAGATTTAATCTTTTATAGATAGATATAGATAGATACAGATAGACCAATCATAAGCTTAACCTGAGCATGATAGTCAAGATGTCAGCTGAGAATGGAAGAGGGAGATAATGTTTGGAAATGACCTTGTTTGATAACCCCTGCATGCTTTCAGATGCTATGAAAATATCCCATCTTACTTTCCAGAAAATAAGAAATATTCACTTGTTTGGGTTTTTTTAAGAAAATTTTTACCATTTCTGGAAGTGTGTCAACTTCCATGGCATTATTCCTTTCATCATCTTCAATCCTTTGCCATGTTTCCACAGGGTTCTCCATCAAAGTCTCTGTCAATAGCTGTGTCAGTCTTTCCCATAGTACTTCCTTTTGCTTTCTTGGCAATTCTTGAAGAAGTTCATTCAAGTCAAAATGAGGAAATTTATCTTTCTGTGTATGGTCAGAAGATAGCACATGATTCCACATCAGTGAAGTAGCCTATATTTCATCATCCTTTAGTTTCCTAAAATTAACTTTTTTTTTACACTAAGGATTAATTTCCATTCCAGTGATAGGGACAAAATACCTTTTATAGAAGTCATATTTCTTTAAAGAACAGCACAAGAAATTCTTCTCATAACTCTGTTGTGAAATGAGTGCTTCTTTTTGAAGTCTTTCACTCTTGATGTCAACACTACTAACACAAATCACTTCTCTAAATCACTAACTTCTATCTCTCATAGGGTTCTAAATACTTCATTCCAATGGAGACAATTCCATATCCTTAGCCAAGAAGTTTACAACTACACAGAAGACCATGATAATATCTTTTTTTATCTTAAATATAGATTGTTTAAGGGTGTTGAAAGAAAATCCCTATGCGAGGAGTAGAAATGTAACAGTCAGTACAGCCATAAGGACAGCACTACAGATTCTGGAGTACAATCTGCTCTGTACACTGCACTATTTTTAAGCACACACACACACATGCCCCCAACCAACCCCTACTCTCTCCCCCACCAAACCTAACTCCTGAGCACATTAACCCCACACTTCCATCTTAAGCAATACTGAGTGGGAAGCCTCTAGTCCCTGTAAGAGACTTCACTAAAAGACTGATGTGAATGAGTCCATGATGTTCAAATGAAGTATTTAAGTATTTTTGGTTTGAAGATACACTAAAAAACAGGAATCAAAAAGAACAAAAAGTTGAAGGGGAAAAGAAAAATGGAAAATAATGAAAGGAGCAGCAGCACGTATTAGTAGGTTCCCAGAAGTGTAATATTGTTACATATTTATAACAGAATTTCTATCCTATTCTACAGCTGGAACCAAATTCAATAAACCACAGTGTGATTTACAATGTGAGTTGTTTGGCCTTCTACTTCAAACAAACCCAAAAGACAGGATATCAAGGTGGTGCTTTTTTGAACAAGAATTATTATGTCATAATAAGGTTAGAGTTCCCTGGTCTTTCTCTGGGTTGATACAAGAATGAGATATGAAAATTATTCCAAAACTTATAGGTGAAAAGGATGTCATTGAGTGATAGTCATACCTGTGATTCCTAGTTTTCTGTCTAAAAAATAATGTACTTGATCTGGAACAGGATTTACTGGAAAAATTTAACAGCACTTGATAATGACATTGATGAACAGCACAATATGGTAATATTTCTACAAGATTACAAAGAAAGAGAAGAGAAAAGGTCAGGCAAATCTTGAAGGAATCCTGCAAAGCCCTGGAATTTTAGTAGATATGAATGAAACAAAATATTGAGAGAAAAAGAAAACTAAAGGGCTGGGGGATGCAGAAGCAAGAGACAGTGAAATAAGTAGTGATGTTAAGAACAGAAATTTAAAAAAGTTAAAAAGGCAAAGTCTGAGGCTAGAGCCTAAAATAGAAAAAGCAGGGCATAAATGTAATATAAAAACTAAGCAAAGTGGTAAGACTCTAACCATGTTTTTCTCTTCTTTCTACATTTATACATCTATTTCGAAAGGAAAAAAAGCACTTCCACAGCCTCCTCCAGAAAAGCAGTGAAAAATTACTCAGGGGAGATCCTAAGATGAGACATGGTCAAACAGCCTTCATTGCTGAAGGTTTCAAATAACTCAGGTCTCTTAGACAATCAAAAATATAAATAGAAGTGTATTCATGTTTCCTTATGCTACAAAGGCATGAAAACAGTTTCAATCAATAAATTCACTCTAACTGGTGAGGTACAGTTTCCTGAGATATTGGCAACAGCTGGTACCTGTTGCAAGAGAACTCCTGTGAAATGGTGATGAACAATCAAGGATGAAAAAAACATTTTTAACAGACCAAGATATATTAAGAGAGATTACGGAATGAAAACAGCAGAAAAACATGACCAAATTAATTGAAAAGGAAACACTGCAAGTACTGTATGTGAATCTGAACAGAATAGTTTCTTGTTAGAATTTTTAGATTTGGTGAAAAATGGGAAGGAAGCTTGAAGGAAAGCAATCTGATAATAAAGTTATCATCTATAATCACATACAGGAGCACAAATGAAAAATTAAGTAAATTTCTTTGAAAAAGAGAGTCAATGATGTCTGGGAGACAAACCTTTCTAAACTTATTATATAGAATGTGATCCCTACAAAGGTCTAATACATCTGCTACATTAGTAAACTAGTTTGTGTCTCTGATGACACAGAGGTAAACTAATCAGCATACTTTAATCTGATACATGTAACATCAGGAAAATGCTGATTAGAAAGCTTCAGAAATAAACCTCACAAAATTATTTATTAAAGCTAGCATGTTTAGGAGGTGTTTAGGAGAAATTCTGTGTATCTTAATATCAGACAAACTGTAGCTTAGTGGGAAACACCACAATGCAAATTATTATTGCTGATTACTGTGCAATATCATACACACAATATAAGAAGGAAATTTTAATTAGTAGATTTCTGTGGATTTGTTTTGTTGTTCCTCTGGCTTCGTTCCACACTGCATTTAGAGACAGCAATCTATCATATCTAAAACATTCAGTGACAAAAAAATCTACCAAGTATCATTACACACAGAGTAAAGAATAAGTGGACAGCCTAAACTATCAAATGAACAGATGCTAGTGAAATATGCCTCTGCTATGTTTGTATATTAGGTCATATTTATTACAGAGCAATGAACTCTTTCATAAGTAGAAATACTAAAAAATACTTTATCATCGGCAAATAAATATTTTTTTCATTATCACAGTACTAATTATTTATTTTCAAAAAAGTAAGCTCCATATTAAAAAATTAGCTGGCTTATAAATAGCAATTCCAGATTCTACAGCTTTTTCAGCTATGTTCCCTTGAGTGCCATTTGAAATTATTTTTTCCACAGCAATCAAATTAGCATATCAACAGGTACCAAAGAAATAGCTTCTACCCCTATGTCACAATTTCTGCATGAAAACAAACAAGATTTCATCACTAATGCATTATTTGGCTTACTTACAGGATCCTGAGTATAAAGCAAGAAATCTTCAATCGACTCTTTAGACACAGCTTGTAAAAATGCTTCACGTTTCATTGTGTTGTTTTTCCTACCTGTATAAACAAACCCAAATGTTAAGAGAAAATTCTGTATCTCAAAATAAGATAATTGTTGGCCCCAGTGGAGAATATAAGAACTTCATCTACATAGTTGTAAGAGATGTTTCCCTTTCCAAAATACTTTACAGCTATCTGAATCAACATGTGGATTCATAACGTCAATGGGCTACAGTATTTGCATGCATTCATTTTTTGTCCTCTTTTTATTAAATATGTCTTAAAACATAAGCACTTTTAATGGATACTTTTATTTTTAAAAGGAACAGTATAATCCAGCACATATCCCCTAATTAGCTAGCCATCATTCCCAATGATAGCATTTACTCGTATGGAAAGTGGTGAAGGCAGAAAAATATTTTTTCTTTCTCCCCTGTCAAGTGAAGATTACGGGAAACAAGCAAGGTCACTAGAGGATCCTTGATGTCCCTCCAACCAGGCATTCTGCGACCCTACGGTTGTGTCACCAAGAGCTTATTTTATACACCGAAGAACCACTTCCATCCTAGTTGACTCCTGATGTCCTTCTTCCATTCCAGTTGGAAGCCCGGCTTGAACAGCCTTTACTGGGCGTGGAGCCACAGAACGGGGACAGGGCACCGTCCCGATCAGCCCGGGGATGGTCCCTTGCCGGGCCACCCCCATGTCGCTGGCACGGCTCCACAGCTCTCCCTGAGGCGCCAGCAGAAGAGGGAGAGAGAGGACAGCCGGACAGCTTACCTGGTGCTTCCTCAGAAAGAAATCCTCTACACGTTACGTTCCCATCAACGCGGAGCTGCCTGCACAGGAGGGAAACAAAAGCGACGACCGCGGGGGCCGAGGCGCGGAAGGGCCGACGCCTCTCAGCAGCGCTGCCCACAGAAAATAAACACCGTTTGTACGAGAGTCCCGCCGCTCCGCTGCCGGTAGGGACACCAACCCCGGGTGCCGCTCAGAGACGGAACGGGACGGGCCCTTCCCCGGGGCACCCCTCACTCAGCCCCTTCCCGCGGCCCCCGCTCCCTCCCGCAGCGCTGAGGCGGGCACCGGGACCGCTCGCGCTGCCCGCGCTTTCGAATTCTCCCGCGGTGGCCGTTGAGCGCGGGCGGACGTGAGGCGGGGAGGGGGGAGGAGGGACGGCTCCGTTCCCGTCTCGCGAGAGCAGAGCTGGGTGGGGCGGTCTGGGGAGCGGCTCCGCCCTCAGTGCCGCCGAGGTCTGAGAAGGAGCCGGGGCGGTGTCGGGGCCGCCGCCGGTGCCGCCCGGGACTTACGGGCAGGGAAGTGTCAGTACTGCACCTCTGCCCCGGGACGGCGGGAGAGCTCGTGTTTCCGCCTTTTCTGCGCTTGCGTTCGTGTTATTTGGAAAGGCTGAGGTTGCTTTCTGTCAGGTGCCGCCTGGGTGACTCCTGCTGCCTCAGTGCCACCTCCAGCCGAGCCCACTCCTCCCGTCCCTCAGAGGCCACGTTTTATGGGGGACAGGGTTGGAGAATAGGCTACTGCTGTAGGACCAGACCTCTGAAAGGATGGACGAGACACCCTAAATCTTCCCGAAGAGGGCAGGCCCAGTAATGGGCACGTCTGGACAGCCACAGCCTCGCCATGAGCGAGGAGATCACTGGAGGCCGCTCCTGCCGCTTTAAAATGGCTTCAGTGAAACGATTCCCGGCTGCTCTCACCTGTACTATAAATAAAGGTTAGGGTTAGGGTTAGGGTTAGCAGCATCCAAGCAATTGCTCAGAGATGGCTCACAGATTAACATCCCAGCTTACTGGTACCCTCCTGTAGCTATCTCTTAAATTTCAAAGCCTTCAAACCGTGGAAGAGATGTTCAGTTAAATTTATGTAGAGGCTCAAGAAGCTTCAGTATGCCTTCTTTCATGGACCTTGCATAACATGAATGTCCTATTCTTATAAAAACAACTCTGCTAGCTCACAAAGCCTGCATCACCCATTTAATTACACCAGAGACTTTTTTTGTCCAATAATATTTTTGTTACCAGTGTTGACAGCTATGCATTTAATCTTAAAACACAGTGAACAGTACTTGTATTATGCACCCATCAACCAAAGCGATGAAGAGCTGAACAGTCTGCTCACCAGAATTTATAGGAGACTGGGTAAGATAATTATATTTACACTTTCACTGCTAAGGATTTTTTTTTTAATATATCAGGAAGTGCTGCATTCTGTTCCTTCTCAAACTTGATTTGCAGCGCTCGGAAATAGCTGGGCTCAGTTCCTTAAATTAACCATAATCAGATTTCAAATTCTGTAATACTCCCTGTTCCATTTGTCTGAGCTCCTCTACAAACCAAAACCAGTCAATATGTCTTATTAAGGGCTTAATTTATTTATTTCAATTTTGCATATGCAGTCGCATAATATTTCTCAGTATTTCTGAGTTGTTGGCTGTTCAGAAGAGGTAGATACTTGACTGATATCGCTCACTTTCAGTCTGTGGTAGCAGTGCTGCTTTGCCATTTTACTGTGCAAATAAACAGAACACCAAAGTAATTTCTCTAAAAGTTCACACATCTGATCGGACTTTTCTGGAGTGTAATTTTTAAAAAACATGATATAATTAAGATTTTGTTCTATACTATATATAAAAATGCACTCTTTTAAAATTAATATTTAAGTCTGTAGTATTTTCATTTTATCACAGAATATTCTTTATTCATTCTACATCACAGTATTTGTTTATATTCAGGATTAAGACTAGAACATTTTCTGCTGTATATATTTGATTTACAGGCTTTTTCTGGATTATTTTTTTACATCCTTGAGTAAACAGTTTCCCTGGTGTATTATGTTTTAAGGACTACAGGATGAAAAAAAATTATTTCATGCTTATTCCATATAGTTACTGTTATTCTGTATTGCTTTAAAAATGGACGTAAGAGATCACTGATCTTACCGAAAACAAAGATGAAAACTGTTTCAGTTCCTGAGTTGTCAACCAAATGCATGTGAAACTACTGAAACAACTGGATTTTAAAAGAAATATATGCCAGACAAAAAGTAGTGTAGGCAGCATAGGAGGATGGGTTGCATTACTTGACAGCTGTAATTGAGATGGTCCTAGACCCAAGGCAGGAACATCGTGGCAGAAGGAGTTAGCAGCCCAAATCTCATCTTCTTGAGCAACAGAAGTGCACACCTGTGGTTCAGTGCCACTCCTTGCCTCTACCAGAAGCCAAACACACACATAACCTCCCCAGGTCATATTTCCCTCTTGACAGAGGCTTGTCTCCTTTGAAGTGTGGAAATCCAGCAAATTAACAACACCCACCTACCAGCAGCCACAGAGAAAGGTCCCAGGAGAGATGGATCCCTGGGCAGCCATGTGAAACAGCATCTGCCCTCCAACCCCCTCACTGTGCAGTTGGCATGCACTGACTTCCAGAAGCAAACCACCAAAAGAGGGGAGCATTTTGCTGTTCTACAGTAAAGAATGATGAAGAATTATGGTTGTTTCAAAACCTAAAGACCTGACTTTATTTCTCATTAGGTATCTAAGTTCAAGAAGCTTGTGAAACAGCTTGCTTTAAATAAGTTGTCTGAGCAATCATCATACTGGTAGAACAGTAAAAGTGAATTAAAAAAATATGAAAAATGACACTTATACATTGTGCTGTCTTCCCTTCCTGCATATGTTAAAAAACTTTTCCATTTAACATCCAAACTCATGGATTTATATATCATTTCTCTGTGGACTGAATAGTCATTAGTACCTTGACTAGTCTTTTAATCAGATGCTACATTAGTCACCTGGTTACTGTTTACTTAGTCAGGCACATATCCTTTAGCAAACAAGCTGAAATATATTTTAGCTTATAAATTGTGTCGCATAGCAACAACCACAGAATGATTTTTTCCTAGTATTGAAACTGAAAGCTGACACAGATAACAACAGACAAACACCAAATGGTTCATTTTAAAGGACCACAAAGAGAAACAAGAGAAGCAGAGTAGCAATTTGTAGGTTTTTTTTTTTTTCTCTCAAGAACTGTGCAAGAACTGCAAGCCAGTAATGAAGCTACAACTCTATTTTCAGTTTCTCTAATGTTCTCCCTTTCAGGAGTACAAAATTACATGCCTCTTTTTGACATATCTGTTCATCTGTTCAAAATAATCTATACCCTGTGATAATAATCTCATATTTATTACCATTTTCCTGTCAAGTCAAGTTAAGGCAAAAATGAAAAATGAGCCTTCCACACATGGTTGCTGGGCAACAGCAAATAAAGATTTGCTTTTGTGCTACTGCTTCATAAGCTAGTCTTTATTTTGCTGGTGGCCTGTATAAGATATCTCAATTACAGATGTCTCTCAAGAATATCAGAGATGGAGTATAGCAAACAATCTATTTTAACCTATATGATTCAACATGATAAATACACATAAAAAATTAACAAGCAATTCCTTCAACATCAGATGCTTTCTTGACACATTTTTTTCATACTTACATTATTTTCTGGATGATAGTTTCTGATAATATTTTCGTACACATCTACTAATGCATTAGGATTGTTACTCCTATTTCTTTTCATTTTAATATATAAAATTTGTTATAATTAATACTGTACCCACAAAATCTGCTCGTCTTCTGAGGCAGGCTGTTAATAGTTCATTCATTTCCCTTGAATTTTATCCTGAGTGTACTTGAGTATTCCTTTGAACACTCAAACATGACAAACTACTTTGTTGGACAAAGGTACCAGCATTTACTTGGCTCCCACATCAACCTTGGCTTCGTCAAAGCTGAGACTTGAATGTTCTCTCCATTCCTGATCCAGAGCAGGAACATAACCAAAGCACATTGTGCTTTTCTTACAGGTCCTGTGTCCTTCATTCAAAACAAACAAATATGGAGCCAAGTGAGTGTGGTGCTTGCTCAGTGCAGCATCAGGCCAGGAGGATACATTTGGAGTCAGGCACTTGAAAGTGTTCAAACAATCACCAGTTCAGACATAGCTGACATTATTCCAGTACTCTCCATCAGTTTTAGTATCACAAGACCTTGTGATGATGTCTTGACAATAATGGACAATTTGTCAAGTATTTTCTGATCCTAACTATAGACAAAGAAGAACCATTTTGTAAGATACTATTTCTAGTAGACTTTGGTCTTTGCCCCTTTTCCCCGTATTTATTATACTGCTCCATTATGATTTTCACTGTTGTTAGATATCCTGAGTTTCTAGTCCCATTCTTGAACCAAGAGCAGAATACTTAAGATGTGCTCATAACATTAAGAGGCCCCTTTCCTGTGTCTTAAACTGTAATTTCACTTCTGCCTGCCTCTGATTTTCAAGTTTTTGCACTTAGTCTTATTCAAGTTGTGTTAGCCCCTTGAGAGTTCTATCATCAACTCTAATCATCTAGGCTAGGTATCTAAGGCACAGAACAGCTACATGGATTGCTGAGAGAAGCTTGAGAAATCTATGGTCAACTTAAAACCTTCATCTTTCAGAAGTTTCCCACATTTCCTCACATCTGTTTTATTTCCCAGTGCCTCATTACTAAATGCTTTTACACAAACATTTTGGCAAATTGAAACCAGATATTATTCCCCATTATGGAACTCAAATCTTTCAGAAACACCTGTGTCTCAGAGCAAAGCAGAGGGAGCAGAGTGCAGTGGGACCATGCCTGTTTTTCACACCTTTTATGCTAGGATGACATCTGGCTTTATTCCCAAAGATGCCTGGAATCCAGACCACATCACTATTGTGCAAGAAATGAAATGCACAGGCAGCCAAAAAGGCTTTCCAGAAATAGTCTGCACTACCATCTAGTGGAATATAACAGCATCTTTAAAATAGATAAAAAAATATGCAGTAATGAATATAAATCTTGTAACTTCATAAAAACTGTTAAAAGATACTTTTTCCTCAATTTGCAATGATCCAAACTTGAAAAAGCATATTAAATACAATGAAAAATATTACTTAGAACAAGGTTGCCTGAAACTGAGACTTACCCCTCTTTTCAGAAAGTTCACAAAGTAATTAATGATTTACTAAATAAAATGGAAATCCCCAGCACTGATAAAAATACCATTCTATTAGTGACAAACAGCTATTGCCATTAACTCACTTTCATACTTTGCATTTCATTTTTATCACCTGTATGAATATCAGGTCTAGAGACATCCTGAGGTCTTTGGATGCTGTTATTAAAGTTCATCACATTTATCCATCTGGACTCTGATCTGAAATCTACACTGGAGCACCAGTTCAGTGGCTGTCGTATGTGATTTATTTCAGAAAACATTTAATGACTCGAGGAAAAACAGGCAAAGGGTCTTATCAATTTGAGGTTGAAAACACTGCAACATGGTAACATCAGCTAAACTTTCAAGTAGCAAAGAAAAACCACGCAAAAGAAAAACCATGCAAAATGCGCCAGGAATTTCAGCCTATCAGTTCAAGTATTTCTCCCATGTTGAAGTCTGCATGGAACTGTCTTACAGAATATTCTGTATTAAATTATTAATCTTTGTGAAATGTTTGGGAACCTCCAGTTGACAGTCTCTGAGAGTTTATAGATAACACATTACCTTGCAAGTCCAGCTGAAGTATAAAAATCCTTATTTGAAATTTTGTGCTGGAAACAATCACCATTAAATGAATGCACCATTTCCTGTTTCACCCATTTCACCATTTTCACCATTTCCTCACCCAGGTTATTAGGCCAAATTAATGACATTCATTCAGTACCTACAGACAATTACCACTTTGCTGGCATTATCTACATAGCAACTCAAGTTGTATTTTTAATTACTAAACAATTTTTGCATCCTGACTTAGCAAAGTTTGTGACTTCCTACTAGGTATCACCTTTATTTTTTTTTTTTTCCCTCAGTCAGAGTTGCTACACGCCCATCTCTGAGTGCTTGGAGTCAGGCAGCAAAATGCTCAGGAATGCACAGGCCCAAGATTGCACAAGAGCTCCAGTCTATTTATTGATCCTACTTAAACATTAAAAAAAAAAGTACTCAAGAGGCATAGAACAGTTCAGGTTGGAAGGGACCTCAGCATGTCATCTACTTCAACATCCTGCTGAAAGGACCTACTATGCTTAGGAAATGAATAAACAAAACTAATGGTCAGTCACACAACAGTTTCTTACTCTGCACCTGATGAGGGATGGTGTGCATGTGTGATGGCAGTCAGGGTGCTGGGGTGTCACAGCTTCCCTCCCTGAGCCATTTCTTGCACTCAGGCTGAAGTGCTACACATCCAGCTCTGAGGGCAGTTGGATTATTGAGTCCTGGCAGGAACCACCCCTGCCACAGCCCAGGTGAGAAAGGCAGAAACCTTGCCTAGCTTTGTCTGTCCTTGAACCTGTTTCTACATGGATATTAAAATGGTCACTATTAGCCCTTAATTCAGTTGTAATAAAGTCTAGAGCTAATGAAGACTCAAAGAAACAACAAGGGAAGACAGGCTGGCTTCATTTTGGTAGCATCTGAGGAAATAGATATGTGTGAGTCTGCCCAAATTGGATTCCACTGTAGGTGACTGGCAAGCAATATTCCCTACAGACAGTGAGAACAGAACATTGCCTCTATCATATGAATACAGATTACAGAGTTTTTCTCCCAGAGCTGCCATCTAATCTAGCAGCTAAATTCACTGTGTTCCCTGAAAGAAATGCAAGTGTGTTTTTTACCTCAGCTGCTCTGCATTTTACAAATAACATGTTTCAGAGGGTGGCTGGGAATATTGTTGAGAGCTTGAGAGTTCACCTTACAAATGAGTAGGAAAACATACAAGAATAAAGTTAGACACTTTAAGATGTATAAAACCAGCATTTGTGATTAAACAGCCCAATTCCTTCAAGCAGCCACCTACAGCCACAAGTAGGTCTAGGACCATATTAAGTATTGATTCTTTCCTCCAAATAGCAAAGGTACCACCCAACATTTAGAGGCTTTTTGCAGGAGAATATAAATAATCTCTCTGATTAAAACAGAAACTTCATTGGAAAATAATTTTGCATTCAGCTGAGAAAATACCTAAATTGGTAACTGTACTGGCAAACACTGCTCTTAGATGGAAACTGGACAAACTCAGTGATGGTTCAAAACTGTTTAAACAGTATGGCAAACATTAAAAAAAGTCTAGGCTTGGCTAAGCACAAAAAATTCAAACCAAATCAATATGGAGGAGTGTCTTGCACCATTATTTTTGTACTATAGTAAAATCTTCTGAAGAGACAGGCAACATTCCTTTGCAGTTGCTGATAAAACTACCACCTGACTTGTGCAACTGAGTGAATGATTTGATTTTGATCCAAGTAAGGAAAATGCAAACACTTGATCAGTACTTATATTGACAGGAAGCATTACTTGGCTTAGCTGCCTTCCCATTGAGTAGCAGAAGCCTTCCAATACAGCTAAAAAAATGAAGGTACCTCCCCTAGGAAAACCAACCAGACATATCTTTGTAGTCAGTATTAATAAAGATTATCCAGTGGGATCCCTTCTCAACATGAGTGACTGGTTGATGAACTTCTGCAGCTTTTATTTATGGCTGATGAAAACTGACTAACATCAGAATTTCAGACAAGTTGTAGCTATTTGAGGGAATAGGTTTCATAGTTAATTATGGGATTGAATTAATTATTATTTAATGCAAACAGCATCCATTCTATAATTATTTCATTTCTATGATCTAATAAGTTTTTATTTATGCAGTATGTAGCAGTATTTTCTATCAATATCTGCCTTAGCAAGCAGGTAGAAGGTTGGGAAAGATTGCCACACATAGAAATCTGCTGGTTCTAAATCTAATGTAATAAAATCCAGTTCTACGTCCTTTTAAAAAAATGTAATTCATGGCAATTGATGAGTACCTGCTAGAATTGTGACAATTTGTTCCATTGATCATTTTAAGAGAAAAAAATTAGACAAGCTGAACAAAGGACCTACTAACTCTTATGTGTGAATCTGTTCCAGATCAACAAGCAAGGAATTCCCCCATGAAGCATCATGTACTCCACTTTCATGTAAAACCAAAAAATCTGCCTAGACACCTTCAGCAAGGCTGCACAGTTTAGAGCAGTGGCATACAGTAGTATTTTTAATTTTCACCTCATTGTATTTATAATTAGGAGAGGGACACACAAAAAAGGGGAAAAGGCAGGGTGTGTGTAGAGGGAAGCAAACACTGACTTCCATATGAACCATTTATTGAATAAATACATGCATCATAATGTAGAAGTACACGAGCAAAAAAGGCAATCTGTACAAAATTGATTACCCCTTTGTTCTTAGTTTGACTGTCACCATTTGCTGCAGATGTGATAAAGAATTCAAGACAGAAAAAGAAAATTCTTTAATCCAAATCCAAAGTGATATGCATGCTGATTTGAGTTCAGGTTATACTACTGCTATAATTAAGAAAGCTGTTTTTCTTGTCAGTGAAGCAGAATAAATTCTAAAAACCATTTCAATAGTAGAGAACATGTGTTGGTACATACAGGTAACAAATCTTTTAGTCATTTCTTAAACATCTTCATATGTCCATATTTTAAGGCACAGGTTAAACAAGTACAGGAAAAGCTATCAGTTGATACTGGATACATTGACTTGATCATGAAATGTAACTTTTACCTGAAGAAAAAATGATGTTTGTCCATCCTAATTCCATACAAACAGAACAGTCACAATTTGGTAATGATGATACAGAGGTTTGTTACCACTAACAAAAGAACCAGTCTCGCCTAGAGAGTGTCACATTCTGATCCAAACTTGCTCAGTAAGCAAGCATTTGGTAAAATTTGGTAAAGAGTCTGGCATCCGGGACTGATTACAGTCAATGGCAATTACTGTTATGTAATTGCAATGACAATTCAATCTCTTAATTTTCAATTCCTAAATGGAATTGGGCTCTATTAAGAATCTATCCCTAATTTTAGGCCATGAACTATTTTGGAAATCTAGCCTATATACTTCCACAGTTACTCACTTTGTGCTCTCTCACATTTACCCATATACTGCATTTTCCCCTCCCTCTGGATTTTAGAAGAAAAAATGTGTACCTCTTTTTCTTCAAGTGCAGTCTTCTATCATCTGTCCCCAGACTTCACTTAAGACAAGAAACACTGAGTCAGTCTAACAGCCTATTTGTTGGCTTAGGATAAATCTCCAGGGAGTCTGTGGCCAAGATGTACAACAGAAGTCCTTCTACCTCGGACTGAACTAAGGCAAAAGTGTCCCAAATGGGGAAGGATTGCAGACAAGACAATTACAGGAAACTGGCTGCACTTAGATCTCACTTATTTAGATCAGATTCTGCTTTCTGCATTTTCATTGCATTAACAAAAATTCATTTCTTTCCATTCTTGATATGCTAATGGAGAACTCGCAAAGAAAATATTTCATAGTCTAATTTATATGAAGAGATGAGCATGTGTATATATATAGCTAGATAGATACTAAAATACATTCCAATGTGATTAAAGCCTTCAAATAGAAGTATTTTTTTACATTCTCCCTGTTGCCCATTCCATCAGAAAGTAAAAGAAGCAAAATTTAGAATGTAGGTTTGTTTTCTAAAATTGTAATGTATAAAATGTGGCAATAAGAAGTCCATCACTGTACAGAGTTGAATGTGTGCATGTCACACACATCCTTGACAGATGTTAATGGTAAACTGAATGTAGACAAACTGAAATGTGTCGATTCTTCAACTTGAAAAAGACAAAAAGCTACATCTATGGTAGGCACTTTGGTACATCTAGTAATGTAGGCATATTCTACATCTAGAATTAAGGTTCTGTCAGTAATCTTACAATAAAGCTAATTTCAGGAATTTATTAGTCTGTTTTAAAATTCTTTCTTGGCTGAGAGATCATTCTCACATCTTAGCTAAATAATATACTTTGTCTGTTTAATTGCATACTTATCCAAGAATGAGGATGGTGGCTCTGAAAGAGCTGAACTGTTCTCCTGGATTCTTAATGCACATTTGTATAACAGTCTGAGAAAACTTACCAGAAAAAGAAAACAGTTCTGAATACAAAAAAGTTCCCCATAATTCATAAAATGAGAGTTAGGAGCTCAGCTGTTGAGGCTGATACTCCCGCTTCAACTCTCAACTGTGTACTTTTATCAGTCTGTGCTTACTGTATCACTGCTGGACTGATCTACTACCTCTTGCAGTAGACTGTAACAATTCACTAGAATGCCATTTATCTCAAAAAACTGGATGGACTACTGAAGTGCATTTTTTCATGCACCAAACATGCTCAGAAGCAATGAAGCAACTGTAGAGACGGTCAGCTCCAACTCAGTTTCACACTTTCTTACCTACTGGTGTTCCATTTTAGTATTACAGAAGATACAACATAATATTTAGAACAGTATTGTACAATAAAATTAACACATTTGTTGTAGGTATGGCTACTATATGAACTTACGTTGCAAGCTGATTTCTATATCTTAAAAATAAGTGAAACATGGCAGTAAGGACAGTTCTAAGTGGTTAGAGATTTTGTTTATCAGACAGAAAAATCCATCCTCACATCTTCAAAAGGTCATCTCTAGTACTATAGAGTACAGGAATAAATAGCAAAATCCAAGTGAACCTGTATAATAAAACTGTACTGATTGTTATGTTTACTCCATTAAATGAGAACTCAGACTTATAAACCGTGATTCATGGACCCTCTCTTTATACAGCATTTATAGAATAATCTTCTTTGTTTATAATATCTATAGAATGGTTTCCCAATAATACATTTGTATATAAATATTAAAATGTTAATATTTTGTACATTTTAAGCTAGCCACGCTGGGCCAGGAACACAATAAAGTAAAAACGTTTTTCTGCAGCTTGCTTTTGAAGAATATCACAAAATGATTAAGACCATTGTGCGGCAAGGACAAAAGAGACTGATCTGGAGAAATTAACATGCATTTAGAAGAAAATATCTATATCCTTTATCTAATTTTCCTCTGAATTCAAACCAGCATGAAAGAATTATAAAAAAATAGGATATATTTACATGGTACAGTATACCTTGGTGAGATATAAAACAAGGCAGGAACAGCAGAACAATCTTTTCACTTTCTAACAGGTACAGCCCATTATAAAGATCAATTTAAACACAAAAGGTTACTTTACTGTACTATTGCACATTACAGTAACACAAAACTGTTTTGCAAATTAAAATACAAAGTTTAACAATGATATGTCTGCATAAAATGACCAAGTGTTATAAAATTATTTGGGATGTGTCTAAGAACTAAATCAGTAAAGCTATAAAAATAATATTGATACATCTGTGAGAACAATGCATTAAAAATATATAAAGGTTGGCAAAATTATGTGTGGGGAATTCCCAGGCTTCATGGGCCTAACTTGCACCATGTGGCCTTGTACCATCTTCTGTTAAATCATACCTGAAAATTAAAAGAAAAGCAATATTTATTTTTTATTTTTTTACATTTACCATGTATTATTAAAAAGTACTAACGCATCAATTATTAGTACAGAGTAGTTATTATTAATAAAGGAAATACACTCACCACTGGGTCCAGCCTTTAACAAGCTCTTCAGATGCCAGAGGTATTAATAACTGTGGAAAGTTAAATTAGCCATCAGTGCATGGTGTGTGCCCTTCATTATCTTTTAAAGAGCAAATCTGACAATCCTATAAACTAAAGTATAAGTAATGCCACTAATAAACAATATATTTTACCTCCTTGTCATCATAGCTATCTATCCAACTTGTAGTCAAGTTCCCCTTTTTGGGGGGCTAAAATTTTAAACATGACATATTTTGGCAATGGCAATCAGCTGTGTTTATGCTAACAACCTTCCTGGTAACAGGAAAAAAAGAAGAACACTGTTCACCATGAACTGGCCATGATTCTGGTATCTCTCATCCTCTTTACAGAGCTCAAACATAGCCATTTACAGGGCTGTAGGAATTTATTATTCCTTTTTGCATGCTCCAAATCACATGTGTAGGAAATTTAGAGGGATTTAATGAATGCCTACAGAACAGTGAAGCTCTAAACACAATGGCTGGCTTTGGCATTGGGAATATCTGCAGAATCAGTTCTTACAGGTTTTATAATCTGGAATTTTAATTACCAAACATACACTTTTGTTGTGTGTACTTCTCTAGGTACTCTTGCTTGTCTTTCAAGTTTTGTCTAAATATTTGCTGAGATACTACCTGTTTTCTACTGGTTATCTTCTTTCTCTGATTTTATGATTTAAAGGTCTGACATGCAGGTTTCTTCTGTTACCTAGGGCTATAGTACTTACCATTTTCTAGAAGAGATTACTGCCTCATCTTTTGATGTTTGTTGCCTCTCTTATTGGAGCTTGACATCTAAGCCTTTATATTATCTTAAAACTTTTTACCTGAATAAGGTGCTTCAGTCAACACTAAAAAAGCCCATATCACAAGAGGATTTTAGCCCTATATAATAACAAGCTCTATGAACAGCATTTGCTTGTCGCCAACTTACTTTGCCAAGCAGCCCTTTATCTTTGGATAGGAAACCACCACTGTTCTTCACTGCTACATCCAGTGTTCTTCTCTGTACTTCAGGCAGGGAAACACTGAAATCAAATCTGACAGGCAAAGTGATGCTTTAGAGAGAATTCTGTACCTGAAGTGCAAGTTCAGTTTCTACAGCTAAACAACAATTCAAATCATAACCAAAACATCCCCCTCCTTCCCCAAAAAATGAGGTCTGAGATAAATGAAGAAGAAAAAATTAAAACATTTTGCCTAAAATTTTTCTTCAATACTATGATCAACATCACATTTTTCAGACTTTTATTAACTTTGGTCTCTAGAGGCCACTGGTAAAACAAAGAAAAGCCAAACCGAAGATGTAAAATGTTAACCACTAACTCTACAGAGAAGAGAAGATAAAAGAATGAGGAATCCTGCTATCCTGGTAGATCAGTATTACGATTATCCAATAGAGTAAGAGTGGTCAGTCTTACTGATCCTCAGTTCTCTAGAACCAGAGCTCCTTTTCCTTCCTGGCACAACAAGGAAATCTGCCAACTTTTAGGGAAGCTCACAGTTTGTTTACTCGTTGTAAAACTTACAGAAAGTGAGAAAATTATACCACAATCTGCATCTATTTGTCACTACAGTTCTCAAACAGCTTTATTGCTTTGAACAACATTTTACTTGGAAAGGCAAAGTAAACAAGTCTATTAACTGGAATGAATAGGAGAGAGCTGCACTACCAGGAAAATCTACTAGAGCTTCTAATGATTTACAGAATTCTCGTGGACAGAATGGACTGAAGTGCTGTTTTGCCCAAATTAACCTTCTGTACAGAAAGATCTTCTTTATTGAAAAGCAATGGGTGTGGGAGGAAAGGGAAAGAAACTTCCATACAAAACCTGAGTACCAAGGTAGGGATTCTTATGCAACAAAAGGTGGAACAAGCTTACAAAACTTCCAACCTGCAGGCCAGAATACAGCCTACAAGAAAATTTCCAGACTCCCTGAACACTGAGAAGTGCCACCAAGTAGATGGATTGAGCAATTTCATCATTCCTAGACACTGGCTCACCAGTCCTACACCAAGGGGCCAGCATCTATCAGCCAGGCAATTGGACACTGGGAATCAACATGATTCCTGACAGGGATACCAGCATTGCCCAGCAAAAAGGCACTGATGTTCTGACCAAAGACTGCACACTGATTCTTAGGTACCAGCACAAAGGGGATATAATTTACATGGGACATGGCAGAAGAGAAGACAGAACGGGCTGGTAATTGAGTAAAAAAGGCTATAATGGTAACAGAGAAAAAGAGGATGGGAAAAGCTCTTATAGCAGATGAGAAAGGCACAAGTGAGTGTGGTGGTGACAAGTAGGAGTTTCAGCGGCACACTACTTGGGCAAGCTGAGAAACCTTGATTTGACAGCTTTGTAATTATGCAATATAAACAAAACTACTATATGTAATTTCACACATACATTTGATCAAACACTGGGTTTAATGTCTTCTTTGATACGTGTGTTTTTCTTCTTCCTGATCGTCTCTTATCAGGCAACAAATACATTCGCACGTATGGATCGGATCCTTCTTCTGAAAACGCGATGAGATTTCTGTGATCAGTGAAAAAAAAATAGAACAAGGAAAATAAGTGAGACATTGCTGAATGAAATTTCTACACTACTATCTCTTAGTACAGCACATGAACTGATTGTGGGATATCTTGCTTCAAGTATAATGCGCAGGCAAAGCACATAGATAACAGCACTAGAAAGGAAAATTTAAAAGAATCCCAAGCAGTGACTTGTAGATAAGACAGTAAGAAGCCAGCAGAGCTGGGAATACAATGTTTCTTACATTCCAATTAAAAATTTAGATGTCACTTCCAAAAATTATGCATTTTTTTCATTCCCTGAAGAATTCAGTTTCTTAAGGATGGCTTTCACACAGTGCTGATAAAAATCTAGATGAATTCTAAATGAATCTTTATTCATTTAAAATCTTACAGAGACACAATATGTAAATACAAAATCACAGCAAAATCTTAAACACAGCATTTACTAATTCTGAGTATAGATCTCCATGTTTTGGTATTTCCATACAATTATAATTCATGGGTATGTAATTTTAAATATGACAAAGATCATCCAGGGAATGAAGCAATTTAAGGGAATAAGTCAACATCTGAAAAAGTTTAAAAGAGATGTGTGTAGAAATAGAATTTGGTATTTCATGCCTACCTGCAGGAATGCACTACCACAATCAGTTTGTTTCTTTGGGAACTATGACGAATTGTTAGCTGAATCTGTCCTAATGGAGACTGCCCCAGAGTTGTTCCACTGCAGGAAAAAAGACAGAACTTTACACTTAGCTCTTAACAAATGTATACTTAAAAAACTAACTGAAATACTTGTGAAGTTGTGTTTCCAGGAATCATGTACTACCCATTTAACTTTTCGCTAGATCAATGTGCGAGAGAGGACACACAAATTGTCACAGGAGTGTATCATCATCTTCATCAGTTTCTTGACTTTAGCTCCTTGTCCAGCAGCTCTATTCTTCAAAGGAATGAGCTAGGTATTCCTGTCTGTTTAGAGACCAACTGCTCTTGAGTGCTTTGAAAACTTTTGATTACCTTTGAAAAGGGTAATCTTCATTTACCCTAAAATGAAGATTAGAGAAGTATCTAGGGAACTGTAAAGAACAATGGTACAAAGGGCCACTCTTACCTATGGCCAGGAGAGAATTAGAAGACCATGTCATTCTTTTCTGAATTCTCTAATGCAGAGATACAGGTGTTCTTGGCTTAAAACAGTGATTCTTAAACCCACTTAAAAACTCATATCACAGTACAAATACAGTCATTTTACTTTTCTGTAGCTCATGCCACACTAAATATTGCTTAGATAAAAGGTATTGCTTACAGAAAAAGCATTGCTTAAAGAAAAAGAAAGCACCATCTTAAGAATGTCTGTTTTTAAAAAAAGCCAATTAATTCAGTTTGCTCATTTCACTCAGGACATGTGAATGTCATGCTTAGCAGTTCTCAGCTACCTGATAGATATGCTTATTTCAAGGGAGAGATGTGCCTCCTTTGTGAAAAGCTACTGTAAAGTGATTGCAGAATGTTCAATTAAAATTACCAAGTCATTCCCTTTAAAAACTAGCATGAAGCATTTGAGTTCATTATTTTCTTAGTTAAAACAAAAAATATAAATAAAATCAGACCATCTAAACACATAGGGCCTGCAATAAAGGACCTCCTTAGCTGTGGCTTTACCACTCATCAAATGAGAAAGCGTGAAATTTGTGTATTAAATAAGGAAAAGTATTTCAAGATTTATCACAATTAACAAAGTCTAACCCAGTTCTGGGTCAGAAGAGAGAGTAACTGAAGACAAGGAAACCATAAAGATAAATGGGAAACTGGAGCACAAGAACAGATGCTAAAGGAGATGGGTTTGTACAGATTGAAGAGAAGGCCAACAGCAGATTCATTTGCAGTCTTTCAATACTTAGAAAAGACTGAGTGAGGCTCCTCTTGGCTGTGAGCAGTGAAACAAAACAAGTTTCAGCAAGAAAAGTTCCAACTGGAAATAAAAAAATGTTTTCACAGTGGAGTGGTTAAGCACCTGAATTGCTGTGGAAATTTAAATAATCTCCATCCTTGAAAGTATTCAAAACTTGTCCGGCCATTGCCCAAGAAACCTGATCTAACTTTGAAGTGGGATTTGCTCTCAACAGAGGGCTGACCAAGCTCCAGAGATTTCTTCCAACCCATATTACTCTATCGATTCTATGAACTCCAACAGAGAAAAGGAGAAATTGGTTCAGTTCCTTAAACTAGAAAAATTAGTCTTTCTACATAGATCCTCAGAGAAGATACATGAATAGAGAATTAATGGTTTCCATTTCCCACTGAGAGTGGGATGACTTCTCAGCTATCTTCACTGGAAGGTATAGCAGCCTGTTGAGGCAAGTTAAAAAAAAAAAAAAAGATCAAGAGAATCTAAGAAAGCATGGCTGCTGCAATCCTCATTAGCTGAATAGTAGATGTCTATTAATTTAAAATTCTTTACAGTCAACTACCCCTCTGAGGCATATATTCAGCTTAATTGGCTTAATACTAAGACTAATAGGATTCAGTAGTGAAACAGGCAACTATTGCCATGAAAGTCATTAATATTGTACTGAAAAATACCCTTCCCTCTTGCCATTCCACTGTTCTTAGCACTATACAGTATAGCTACAAGAACAAGAACTTTAGCTTGCAGATCACTGTAATGGTGAGGTAACTTCTATGTGCAGGGTCTAAGTGAGGTACCAGGAGGAAGCAGAAAAATCACAGTGAGTGGTTTTCAGATAACAGGCTCAAACTGCAATAGAAAAAATGTAACTGAAACACAAACTAAGCACTCCTTCTTTGGCTGCACTGACGATGTTTTTTTATAAATCAGCTTAGATAAATGGCAAAATAGTTATTAACACCATACTTTTCAAGCTGACGTAGTCTTTGTCGTAGCTCCTGCGTGGCAATAGGCAGAGATACGTCTGAAGCTATGCTAGGAGTGGGTTCTTTGACTGAGAGGTGGCTGGGAGAATAAGAGAAGCTAGAGGCAGGAAGACTGGAGGAGCTTCGGCTGAGATCTGTTGGCCACTGAGGGCTGGCATTAGAAGGATGACTTTTCTCAGCTGTATCAGTCTTTTTATCACTATCAGTCACTGGGGAAGCTGGAACAGGTTTGTTTGAATCAGGTGGTGGTGAGACTGGAACCTGAGGCTTAAAAGATGATTTTCTTGCATCTTTGGAAAGGGATGGCCTTTTTACTTGGGCTGAGTGTTGATGATCTGGAGATCGTGCTTGCTTTTCAAGAGAAAGGACCTAGATACAGTAAAAATACAGATAATATTACTATTTTCCAGGATAAAAACCAGCAAGAAATACGTAGAACAGAGGTACTAGTTGGCAACAAGTTAAGTTCAGATACTAATGCAAGACCAAAAGTATTCACACTTATTCATTCACTCTACAATAGGAAATCATTTGCATAGCAAAACACAGCTCCATCTTATTTGTAGCAACTGGAGTAACCATAAAACAATGTGAAATTCTCCATTCATTTAGAACTATTGTCCTCATCATGCCCTTCCCATACTCTACACACTTCTGTTGCAAGTGATATTCCCTTTGCAGGTCTAGCCACCAGGAAATGCATTCCGTAATTTTTTCTTCTAATATTCTGAAATTAAATCCTACATCACAAGTTCTTCTCAGTTCTCTCTCTTTCATAGGTTATTTCCATTTTTTAATGACAAGCAAATCATTAAAAAAGACAAGTTCTTTATAAAATAACAGAAAATAGAAGTTAACAGAAGTTTGTCAGTGTTTGCAAGAAGGTACACCTTATTAAACCAAATAATTCAGCTGAGGAAAAAGACAAACTAACTTTCAGGTATGCAATTTTTACCTTCAGAACTCTAGTGTGCTTGGAAGTTGGTCTGAATTTTTCTACTACTATGAAGGTACCTTCTTCCCCTATTAAATTTATTCTTTTTAAACAATTACTACCTCAGTTCCATTTTTAAGAGACAAAGCACATTTCACTGATCTGTAGCTGTGTAGCTCTTGTACACTTATGATGCAGTCATCCAAGACTTGAAGGAATTCTGACTCTAAATATGACATCCAAATCTAAAACAATGAGGAACCTCAGTCTTAATTAATATTCTTGATTACTGTTTTGTTCAGAGAATTTTCTGGTTTTGAAATAGAATATATTTAAATTAGTGGTTAATTAAATTGTGGTTAATTAGTGGTTAATTAAATTAAACATTCCACAACTACAGGTATTTGGCATTGTTACACACAATGAAACCTCTTCATAAAGCTGGAAATCAGAAGTCATAATAGACTTAAATATTTCAGATATTTTTATAACAGGTAAAGTTTTAGAGTACCCTGAGTGCAATCTTCATGTTTATAGTGCTGTTGGGGCCAGAGTTGCTCAGGTGGAACCTCTGATGCATAGTTAAATCTTCACTCTCCAGCAACTGGCTCAGAGGCAGCTTGAAGTTCCCCAAGGAACATTGGTGCTGTTCATCCCGCACCTGAAGTAACACAGAAGCTAAGTGATTTGTTAAGAATTCTGAGAAAGAAAAGGAAATTACAGGTTTTTTAAAGAACAAAAAATTCAAATGTATGTATCAAATGTATTCTTAAATTAAATTTCCCTACTCATAAGGTCATTTTACACTGAAGGAGGAAATAGGAAATATACTCAATGCCTCATTTCTTCATCCCAATCTTCTACAGCAAAAGTGAGACAGAGACACTCTACCCAGCCCTTGATCAAAACAAGCATTTCCAAACTGTCTTTTCTGAAAATGAATTCCAACAACTGTTAGAGGAACAGTAACTAGGACAGTCCTTATTTACAATTCAGTATCTTACAGACCTCTGTGGGATGGGAGAGGAAACAGAATTAGACAAAGATAACAGCAGTTTCTGCTAAAAATTAAGGTCTAGATTTACTTTTTTTTTTTTTAAGACAATGATCTGTTGAGTGACTAGTTACAGTCTTCCTTCCTTTAGCAGTACACAAAAATAAACATTTCATAGCCTGGTCTTAAAAATGTTTTACCATTTTTAATGATGTTCACAATATATTCAGTCTCATTTCAAAACAGCCTGTAATGCTGTAATGTCACTACTGAAATGTCTTAGAAAAGTATTTAAAGAGTTAGACAACATACCTCAACTTCAAGATCTTGTCTTTTGGGATTGTGTACAAAGAAAGTAAAGTTTTCCTCCCATACTGGTTCATTGGTCTTGTATCGAATCTAGAGTTAGAGAACATGAAGCAGACAAATGATAAAAATGTTTCTGTCTTGATGTCAAGCCCCAAGTACATTTTTCATTTTCTCATTGCAAAATTTACATCTGAAACCTGACATCTGACATATTTAAACAAAGATCAAGTGGGATCTACCAAGGTGGATATAATTTCACATGTAAAATTATACACAGGACATTTAATAGAATATGTTTTGACATATGGTTGCTTTCAATCATTGGATGTATTGACTAAGAGTGGTGGTCTTCTGAGTCTACAATTTATAAAAGAGGAATATCAGTTTACAGATCTTGACTGTCGACAGCAGCCTTGGCCACAGTGACCATAAGATCACAAAGCTTAAGATGCTGAATGGTGTGCAGAAAACAACAGTAGAATAAAATCTTTGGAATTCAGAAAAGCAGACTTCAACTTGCTCTAGGAACTGTAGGAAGACATTCCACAACTGTCTACACTGGAGGGCAAAGGAGCTCAGGAGGGATAGAAAACAGCCTCCTCAAAGCACAGAAGTAGTCCATATGTCCAAGCAGAAAAAGCAGATGTAACAACAAAGAAGCATGGCTAAACTACAAGTTCCTGAGAGCTACCCAGCCTTTGGCTCATCTAAGGTTCCACTTTGAACAGAAGGTTCAAGCAGATGACCTTCAATGGTCTCTTTCGACCTGGGCATTTCTCTAACTCTATTCTGTAAACTTTCAAATCATGACCAGTATTTTGAAGCCTACAGTTTGCCTTCAGTATTATCTGTATAATCACTACTGCAGGAATCCCAGCTGAAGATCAGAACCTACTGTGGAAGGACATCTACAAATAGTTAAAAATCTGGTCTCTACTCACAGACAATTAAAACTGAGTAAGCAACCATTCAATCCCTGGCTTCCTGTTAGCAATTTCAGTTCTGGAGGTAACTTCTAAAGCAGTGGGTATGCTGAATGGCTTGAAAGCCAGCACCAAGTACAAAGAGCCACCAAATATTTGCAGATAGAGCCAAGTATAAAGAGTAGGAACTTACCTTACTTTCCTGTGCCTTGTGTCCAACTGACAGCAAAACAAGTGGGTTGGGGTTGCTGTTTATTTTCTTTCCTGACTGATAAAGAGAAAGCAAAACCTTTGCCTTCAAAATAAAGCAAAACTTCTCTCCTCTGAAACTTTAATACTTGTATCTTAAAAATACACATCATGTTTTCTACTAGAGGCTTCTCTATTATTCTCAGTATTTTTATTCAACAGGCTTGAATGACAGACTGGCTAGCAACTGGTGAACGCATTAACATGAAGGCATCCAACTACTGCAAGCAGATGGGATATGGAGAAAGCACAAACTCAGAAGCTCTCTTTATTTACATTGCAGTAGTATTATTAAATTGTATGTAATATCAGAACATTGATATTCCCCCTTTTCAGTCTGGGGACAAAGAAGATGCACTATAATGTACCTGAGGTATATTTTTACAGTTTACCAAATACTCTTTTATTAGAGACTCGACCATCTGCCATATCTGAGCCTTGCTCACCAGCTGTATAGCATTACATCAAGCTGTGGAAATAAACATCAGTTTAGAAACAAATCATACACACAGAGGAACATTCCCAACTAGAGGCTTCTTTCACAAGCTTTAATTTAACCTAACAAAAGTTTAAGTCAGAAAGGAAAGTTAGACATGAAAGTTAATCATCTCAAACAGATGTTAATACACTTTACAAGACCTCAGAAGTATAGTATACACGGTTAATAATATATGTTGAATTTTACCATGTAAAAAATTGTACAGATCACATATGAAAACAGAAAGTTAGTTGAAATCTACTTAATGCATGTAAGGTCACAATTACAACCAAATGATTCAGATATTTTTTATTTTAATTTAAGTATATGCCCACTATACTTCCACTAATGCTATTTGACTTTAATGTGACACTCTGCTTATAGCCATACTTTTCTTTAGAAAAAAAGCTGCTAGGAAAGTACTCCTTTCTTGGTTGAATGACGCATCTCTTTTTTTCATGATTTCTAATTGAAAATATTTATCTCTCAAGGATAACAGAACACAAAGGTTTAAGAAGCAGAAGTCTGACTACACTCTAAGTAACAGAGTTTAAAAATGGTAGGTGAAACTAGTTGAATTTTTTCTTTGTCCACAAAAAGGTCCCTGAAACTTCCTTTTCTTCATAATATGATAAAACTACAGAAGTTGACAAAAAGACCTTGTTGCTTATGCTAATATGTTAATAGAAATTACTTCAATTCATGCTAAGTAGGAAACAATATGAGCAGACATGTATAATGCACCTCTACCACCTGCCACAGATGGATTGCTCAGAATTTGGCTTGGGCTGTCTAAATTTGCCTCTCAACTCTGTTCTCCATATCAAAAAGCTAGGTTAAATTCATAGAGCATTTATATAAAAGATGTAAAGCCCTCTAAAAACATTTAGGAGAAATAAAGTTATTTCAAAACATGTCAGATTGATTTTTATTGGTTAGTCATTCAGAGTTGACCAATAAAGTGTCACTCAGTATATGTAAAACATGTCAGCTTTCATATCAGCTTTGTTCTTTAGTTACTATTTCAAATTTGTTCTCATTACAGTTTTTCCCCTAGACTTGTAAAGCAGCCTATACTTGACTCAACTGATCTAAAATTCCAATTATCCCAAACCATTGTATTTTACCAGTGTCTTGACTGCTTCTTTAAACAAAACTTAAGTAAAATGGAATTGTACTAAATACATATGTGGCAACAGAAATTCCATCAGCTGTTGGAAGAGAAGTGATGCAGGCATTTGTGAATTTTCAATTACTTTTGTGACCTGAAATGGACAACTACATGAATTTTACCTTTAGGGCTTTCTGAACAGCAGCCTTCTTCAAGCCATCAGGATTAAATTCTAATGGATTATGCTTTTAAGTCAAGAGAGAATGAACATAGGAAGGGTTAATAAGACATGCAATGAAGCACTTTCACAAAGTTAATTAGTTATGACACAACAACATAAGACAAAGCAGATTTAAAAAAAAAAATCAACTTAAAAACACATCTTTCAAACAAACAACCAAAGAAAACACAACAACACATCTGACAAAACTTTTTTTTTCCCCTTGTCTTCTTCAAATGCTTGTATTTTGCTTTAAATCTATATATACTCACAAAATAGGCTTTATTGAATGCCTGATGGCCTACTGGCTGCCTTCTGAATTCACCTTTTTAAAATTTGGTCAAGTTAACTTTCACAAAATAGAAACTTCTCCGATGACAAATCAAGTAATTATGCAAAGGAGTCCTTTTATGGGAGAAATTACTAGGCTGAAAATATTTATAGGACTTAGATCATTATAAAAATCCAAGCAGCTTGAGCCTCTTCTGCTGATGAGCGACACAAACACTGCATGCTAACTAGAATTAATTACTCCTACTTTACTGAGTTAAATGAAGACATGCAAATGCATTTAAATAGGAATTCAAACTGATTTATCAGGACCTCTGACTACTTTGCATTAATTAAGCAAGTTTTAAAGTATCATTTTAAGAATAAAATACGGTTCTTCAAGTGATACAGGTGAAGTACAAAAATGTTACAGAAAATTTGCATTTGATGCATAAGAAATAATTTCAGGAAATACTGTTTTGAAATAAAACAGATTTCAAGTTAGTATACTTTTGGCTGGCTTCTTCTTAAAGCATGAAATCTTGCTTCAAGGGAGAAGTCTGCTTTAAATCTGTAGTCTGTGGCAACAAAAATTGCATAATGGCCTTTTTAAACATGCTGGTTTATGAACAGGAACTGATACTATTAATGCTCTGCCAAAAGAAATGCTTTCCTGAAATTCAAATCCAAAAGTGACTAAAATTGGAAAAGAGATTTATGCAGAAATACTGCTTTCCATTTTCTTTTGGAATGTTATATTCTGAAGCTGGACAGTCTGTATGACAAGGTCCCTGTCACTCGGCTTTATAATTTTTATCCCAGAATGAAAATTTTATATTTGTTATGGTGAAACTGGATAAATCCAGGAATAAGGTTTGGTTGGTTCTGTGAGATTTCCTTAAATCATTAGTTTTCTTTAAAAAAAAATTAAGGCATCTTCCACAGCTGTATCTGACACATTAGAGACTTACTATTGTACTTCTATATCTTCAAAGATGGAGACTGCACCATATCCCTATATATATCAATCCTAATGTTTAACAGGCCTTTTCATTAGAAATAAATTCCCAAGAGGTATGTTCCTTGTTGGAGTTTAAGCACTGTTTCTTATTTTCTTTTAAACATGAGGAAATCACATTGTTTGCAGTAACCTTGAAATGATTTCCACCCCATCTTTACTTTCTAATGCTGAGCTCCCTTTCTCTGCTAGTTACGTTTATTGGGTTCCTCATTATCATCACTGTTGTCCTTCAGATCTTAGAATTGCTGCAGCCAAAATCAGGGCCTTAATAATGGCAAAGTAGAACAGAAGGATTCATTACAGGCAACATTCCCTTTTTGTAAATACAGTATGGTGTATTTCTTTCATAACATGGTACAGCACAGCTACAGATCTAGCTCTGTAGGGCTCTCCATCAGACAACTATTGTTATCCAATATTTATACTGGTGCAATGATCATCCCCTATGGAAAAGGACTTATTTTTTCAAATATCTGCAATTCATCAAGATAATTCTGAATTCTAAACCACTCCTCAGTGTTCCTTCACATTTACACCTGCTAATTCATCTTTTTTTTTTTTTTTCCCCCTGTATTTTAAAGCATTTTAGAAGTCAAAAACAAACCTATGTGATCAATTATAAAAGCAGACAGCCAATGATTCCTGGATATTGAACATGTCTCAGTTCCTCTGGAATCATAGCAAGGACAGGCCAAGAGGAACATCAGCTGGGGCAAATATGTTTAAGCCATACTTCAGGTTTCAAGGGAAGGAGCTGCAGGTCCATGAGGATGGTGGCTGAAAGGCTGGGCGGGAGAAGAAAAGGGAGGATTCAATATAAAAATCCAAGAAAAGGTCTTGCCTTGGGTGAAAAATCTGTTTTGCTATAGTTCTGAGTGCCTGTGCAGTTACAAGAAAAGGGGATGGGTATCCAAGAACTGTATCAATAACCAAAACTGCAATAAATCAAATTTTAGGCTGGCATTCTGTAACAGCAAGTTCCATTTACAATAAATCCCAGTAAAATATTCAGAAATTACATCACAACTAACAAGCTGTTCTGTTATTAAGCCAGATCCTAATTCAGTGGGCTTTGGAGTATGACTACTTCTGTTGACTCATAAGTCTTGCTTAGGGTTAAAATGGAGCTTTACAAGTTTCTAAATCTCCAAGTGCATCCTCTATTGATGAGCAGAAGACAGTCACTGCTCTGTAACAGTTGATTTTAAATACAGATCATTTATATGAAGACCAAATTTAAAAAAAATAGTTACAAGCTAATGATAATATATGATAAAACTAGTGTTATTTTGGGAAATTATAACAAGGTCACTATTCATAGCCTTTAGGTTCAGATAAATAAGGGTTAGATGGTAAATGTCTGAATGATGTTTCCTGCATCTTAGGTCCCCAGCACCCAATAAAACCGTCTAGAAAGGACAGAGTACTCAGGGCATTGGATTTTTTCTTCTCTATATAAAGTGAGCCACCTTTTTGGCATTGCCCCACCTGCCCTGCCAAGTAACTCATATCAATTAGATACCTGAACTTGCAGGTGTGAATGTTTGCATGATACCTCATGTTTAAAGATGTCCTGAAAACAAGGTGCAATTTAATAACTGCTGAAGCCTTTGTTATCTCTGTCTACTGCAATCCTCTCCTCTCTCTTTGCCTCCAGCCAATAAATCTTGTTTCCTTGCTTACTGCAAGTCAAGCACCATGTGCAGCTGCTGAGCAGGGTCAGGTAACTGTGGTGCTGGAGGAAATTCAGACCCAGCTATCTCAGAATGGTACCTGCTCCACTCTGACTCACAAATGGCTTCAGAGATGGCTTCAGAGATTTGGAAAGTTTTGTCCACTGTCTAAACAGGTGTTATATATAGATGACATGTCCTAAGACCAGCAGAAAAATAGGGATTCTTTTTCAAGCAATTTGTGGTTTGTTTTTTTTTTTTTTTTTAAGCTATCATTATTTTTAGGATACCTAGTACCTAGTATTTTTAAAATTAAGAAGAAAGAGGAACTATTTGTTAGTTTTAATACTAAAATAACTGAACTATAACTGATGAACTCCATTTATTATTAATTGAGTTTTAACAAGATTTGGTAATGTAGATAAATTTTTGACACTTTAAAATTAACTTCATAGAGAACTAACTGAAAGCACCACAGAAAAGGGTTTTGTTTGGATTGGGGTGGGGAGCATGATGGAAGGTGCTTTTAAATCAAGGTTTACAATATGAGCTAAAAATAGCTACCCAGCAACAAATTTATCTGCACAATCTACAATGGCATATTCACCTTTCTCTGGCAAAAGAGTTCTTACTATGAAGAAATTCTCATTCTTATTGAAGACACAAAGGTTGTATTTAGAGAATTAAGTGTAAGATATTCAGAGGTTCATTAGTTTGCAATAATCTGGTAACATTCAATTCAAACAACTAAGATTAATTGGTGGTTCTCTCTAGGTGGGATTTTCAAAACTACAGACTAATAATAAAAAAAAAAAAAAAGCTTGGGAATTTGCAAAACAAGGAGCATCATGGAGTGAAATAGAATTTACAAGGGAATTTATAGTTTAAGGAGCACAAAGAATCAACAATTTTTAAAGCAATACTTGAACCAGTGTGGAGAGGCTGCAAGTTCTTAGAAACATTGAGTGCATCACCTTTAACAAAACTACAGGGTTGGTTGCAATATTTACTAGTTTAATTTCTTTGCAATAAAAGACAACAGTTCACCAGCACAGTGTGCTAGTGCAGTATGAAATTTCTTTCTCAATGAATCAGCAATTGAAGTTAAATGTAGGAGCTTTTACAACAAACTTGTTTTGGGTTTTAATTGTAAAATGTTAATTACTTACCCAATGATATGCTGACCAGTGAAATTTAAGTAGCCTTTAAAATGCAATAAAAATAGCACAAAAACAATGCACACTTGTTGAAACCATGCAGCAAAACAAATTGCATGCTCTCATTCCACTAAAGTGAGTGGCTTTAGTAGCACTAATCCACACTCTGGCAGATAAAAGGTACAATACAAATAATACCAGAGAACTCACAAATAGTGCTCTATAGAGTGAGGTAGTGTTTTCACAAAAGACTAGTCCCGATGCTCTCCTCTCTTTTAAGTATCCACACCCAAAGTTTCCCTCGTAGATACTCTTAGGAAGATGGAAATGGAAGGAGAAAGCAGAGTGATGGGATTGTGGCAGAATGAATGCATAAGCAGCTTTACTACACAAAAAAGTTAAGGAAAACAGTCAAAGGATTCCAGAGAAAACAGCAGATAACAAAAAGTAATTAATTGTTCATCATTACAAATAGTTTATACTGTTAAATGACTTTCTGTAGTGCAGCAAGGTGAATTTCTTATTTTTAATTTTTATTAATAACTGAAATACATTATTCCACATTCAAAGTTTATTTTTGACAGTTCAGATTATTTATGGCAGGTCCAACTAAGTAAACTCTCTCCAACTGAAACACTAACTTTCTACACTGTTTCTATTTCATGGAAATATGTTTCAGATAAATCATCCCTCTGAAACCTACAACTTTTATGCAGCTTGGCCAATGCCATAATCTAAATGTACCAGTGATAAGCATTAATTTAAGAAACCCATCTGGAAGGTAATAAAAAGTACTTACTCATCTAGAAAGTATTTCAGCTGTAATATTAAAGCTGTGGACAAATGTCTTCATTGTAATGTCAGTGTAACTTCAACAAACTTCATTCTCTTGGAACTTTATGTTGCCCATAAATGCAAGCAATCCAAAAGAGTGATTAATTTTTCTATTAATGTTTATGATCAATGTTTATGAACACAGCATGGGAATCCAGAAGACTTTCATCTTTAATCTTGAAAATGTTGTTCCATTTAAAATCAAATAGACATTAAAAAGCTGTAGTTGCTATAATTCACTGCAGTTTGTCTAGCAGCTTTATGATTTTTATTATATAAGCATTGTCTTCAAGAATTTATTGGAACCTTTTCAGTTCTCTTGCATGAATAAGTCTTCCCACATGACTTTCCCACCATCTAACCATTAAGCCTTCTTGTGTTTGGTTTGGCCAACTTGAATTTAACACACAATTTTATTATTATTTTTTGTGAACTTGTAAATGGAATTTTCAAGTGTTCAATGTTATTTTCTATCACATTCTCTACAACACATTTCAGGAAAGAAGTTGACTTGAATTTAAATATTGAGTCATTTGTAGCACCTGCTTTTCTGGGCTGATAGGGCAAGGAAAAAAAAGAGGGTTAAACAGGTCTCACACTAAGACCAGCCTTATTCTCAACCAACCCAGGAAGTATTGTACTGTAGACAGAACACCAGACACAGTAGGAAGAAATTTGTTATTCTGTTCCCAAATTTCCTAACTGGTCAGCTTTGTGTAGGAACCTTCCCTTTTCTGTGTCCTAGAGTTTAGAGATCTACTGATAAAAGCACTGATTCAGACACTGAAGTTTAAATACTGCTCTCAAAGTGGGTAGAAGTCAAGACTTGCAGCCTAACCTTTCCGAAGGAGGGAGACAATGTTACACAATTTTTGTTTAAAACCAGAAGGGAAAAAAACCTAAACTTACAAAAAAGCCTGTGAGTACTTGCTGGATAAGCTAATCTAATATTGAGAAGCAGAGATGTACAGAAAAACAATGGAAATTGTGGATGACAGAACTTTAAACTATTCCTTTTAAGTAACAGGCTTTAGTGTATTTTAACAAATATACTGAACTTGCAACAGCTTGAGTAAAATTCAGTAGTCAAGTAAGAAAATATAGAAATGGGTTTAATTTATTCTAGTGCACAAAACAGACTGTAAATAAACGTTTTCTGTGCATTGAAGTGTTCTGAAGGTGGTCTTCAGCACACCATCATCCTATTATATTCCTGTGTACTCTGTGCTAGTATAATTCTCTCTGCAAACTTGCAGAGTTCTCCTGAATTCAATGCAGAAAAATGTTAAAAAGATTGGACTTCCAAACAAGCTATACCCTTCTAGCTTCTAGAATTAGCTAAAAATATTTCTTCCAAACACTATTCTATACAGGCTGGAACAGACATGAAATCAGTGGTCAGTGATGGAAATTTTTCAGGTTATTAAGGTTTCCTTCGTTACCACTCTGATGCAGTACTTTAAAGTACATTTGAATGAACAAATTTGCAAAATATAAATATGTGAGGCTTCAAAACTTTATTCTCCAATTAGTATTTTAGTCATCACTTCCAGAATTCCTCATCTAAGACCAATGCTGAAAAGCATGAAATATGTTTCACATATCTATTTTTGGTAGGGTTCATCACTGCTATCAGTTACAACCAGGAACAGTACTTTGCTAATTTGAAGCAAACCACAAGACAATCTATGTTTGTCATAAACAATCTGTTTCACAGTCTGTATTATAATCCAAATAACGACAGAACTATCAATTTTTTTTTGTTTATGTTCTGCACAAGCAAAGAAACAATAGTCTAAATGACAACCTGACAGAAAATCTGCATCAACTGCACACTATAAATTTCATGATAAGGACTTCAGTATCTTCATATCTACTACAGACACCCTAAACCAAAGCAAGCAAGTTTATCTGAACTCAAGGAAGCAGGCCTTTTCCCACTGAGTTCCTTAAAATTCCTCATGCTAATTGTGTACTATTTATGGAAAGCACTGTGTAATAAAAACATGCAGACTTTCAAGTCCAGGAAAGGAGCATTCTTTAGAGAAAAATCACACTGATTAAAGTGTTATGTTTCATTAAATATGTACCTACAATACTATGCTACTAGGAACGTGGACCTTACATTACATGTTTTGAAATGAGAGAAAGTACATAAAACATGGCATAATGTGTGTTAGTAAAGCAGTGTGCCATACTACCAAGCAAGACATGCTGAAGTACACCAGAGAGAACCATGACAAAAGGGTACCCATCAGAATATGACTTACGGGCAGGTTTCTTGCGGAGTCCAAATAGAGAATCAGTAATGCAGAAGACAGCCCATCATTGGCTTGGTCTTTATCAGCTCTAATGCTTGTTAGCACCTAAACCAAAAAGATTTTGTAAGCTTTTCTAAAATTCAAACAAAATTTTTCCAAAATGCAGATATTCACAAAGGAACACTAAAAAGCATAGAAATAAGTTTAAGATTCCATACAGACATTTCAAGACATTCTTAATGAAAATTTCTACTCCATTTCCTAATTTTTTTTCCAGACTGGACAGACCATAGTATCATATCCAGGCTAATTAAATTTTAGCTATTATTCTCAAACCATTACAGTAACAGAAGAGAACAACAAGCATTTTAAAAACCAGTGCCACTAGACTACATTGACAGTTATGGCTGGTTTGAGATTTCTAAATAATAACCTGTTTGGAATAAAGCTAAAGGCTTTGCAGCAGTTAAGAGAATTAAATTACTAAGATATTAAAAAAGCAAGCAACAATGCAACCAACAACAAAAAAACAAACAAAACAAAACCCAAACCAACAAACCAATGGACAAACAAAAATTCCAAACTAAGCAAAGAAAAAAATCACATAACAATTAATTCCTTCAATACCTTGTCTAGATTTTCAGCAGTTGGCATCAATGTGAGCCATTCCAGTTTTAAATGCAATTTTCCTTTGGACACTTCATCCAAAGTAAACCACTAGAAGTTAAGAAAAATCATGTGACACCAAACATGAAAATATTATTTCAACTGGGACGTTTAGGAAATTATAGACTCTACTGGAAATCTTGTAGAACAGAAAGCTGCATAATCTGGAAAGATCTGGTTCATCGCTTAAAATATCCTATTTTGTGCTAAATATTACAAAACCAAATAACTAAAAAAGCCAACAAATCTCTATGTTATATAGTAAAAGCACTTTTAAAATATCAAGTGAATTCTTCAAGAACAAAGATGTTCTGGAATAACATCTGCATAAAATTTCTCTGAACTCTAACATAAAGGGTAAAAGTTAGGTATAGTAGGCTTACAGTAGCTAAACAGGGCAGTTGACTGTACTGCAAGAAACACCTCTCATCAAATACATATTATTTTTCTTTTGCATACTTGTAAAATTAAAACCCCAAAGAAGAAAAATGGCATTATTCTTCAGATTTTGCCAGTTCAGATATCCCTTAAACCACTGTGCTGATCATCAAGTGACCTTTCCTACAGCATTAAGCTTATTCATGAACATAGAGAAATTACTGCCAGGAAAAAAAAAAATAGAAGTACAACGTTTTAAAACCAAAACTTACTGAACTTACCTCATCTAGAAGACGCTCCTTTTCAACTTCAATTAAATCTATAATCAAACTAGAAAAAAGGAAAAATAAACATAATTGGTATTTCAGCCATCAAGCAAAAAGTCTGTTAGAGAAGTCACATCCCACCCTGTGCTTGCTGAGTATCCAGGCTTCCACTGAGATCAAAACCAGCTGAATACTACTCTTTCAGCCCCTAAGAGAGTAAGAAGTAGGGAATGAGATGGCAAAGCTTAAAGCAGAATAACAGAAAATCTGCCTATATTAGAGCCCATTCCACAGCTACAAGAACAACTGGAACAATATGGCTTGCACATGTATGACCAAACTCTCAAAACAGTGACCACATCCAAACTACAAACTGGAAATAGCCCTGGACATGTACTATGACTGAATTCATGCTTTGGTGTTACTTCCCACAGCCTAAACATGTACCAGGGAACCTACCAAAAATTAAACAGGGCAGACAACTGCATGCCAGTGCCTGAGCATCTGTCACAGCTTTTTATATTATCAGCATAATTTTTAAAAGAAAATTAACTTGCAGAACTATAGCAGCAATAAAATAAGGAAAAAAATTACAGCAAAGTATTTAATCTCTTTTCAATACCTACAAACATCTCCATAACATATACCTTCCCAGGAAGTCATCTTTATCTGGATCTTCATCAAAGAGCTCAATCTCTAGCTCCTGTCCTGGATGTTCATATACTAAGGCCTGGAAGTACAGTTAAGATAGCACTATTAATAGTAAAACTAACTAGCTTTGTTAAATGGCACAGTAACAGTAAAACATTGAATTGTACTTTTGTACAATTGAGTACCTTTGTGTATTAAAGCATATCAACAAGCAAGTGCTTTAAAAAGATTCAATTTAATGAGCAGAGCAGATATAAGAGTTTTTCAGATGTGATCTGCTAATATTAGCTTTAAGAGACTGGACAGTTTTTCACAATTACTGATGCTTACTGTAGACAAAAAAAAGTATATACACCAATGAAAATTTTATTTTGTTACAGAACTTTAGGCTTTTAGAAACAGACACCAAGAAGCTCCTCCAGGAGGTCCCCACAGTCTTTTTTTTTAACAGAAGAAACTTTAGAAGACAACTTCACAGAACACAAAACAAGGTGTTTTCATTGGTTATACCTCATATACTTCATTCCACTTGGGATTAAGATTTTCTTTGATGACCTTGCTTTGGAAAATTTGGTTGCCCAAACGGATGATTCCATAAGGATCTGACTTTCCTTTGACAATCCCTTTTAGGTAAGTATCTTTCCCCTCCAAGTCCTGAGCTTCAATAAAATGTATCCTCAGAACACCCTGAAAAAGAAAAAGATGAGTTCATGTAGTAATCTGAAACCCCCTGTCATCACAATTTATGCAATATATGTTTTACAATTTCCACTGTGATTTTTTTAACACAGAACTTAGTTTGGACACACTGTAAATGAAGGGATATCAATAACATGTACTCAGATTCCTGAAAAGAGAAACTGCCATCAACAATCAGAAACATATCAGTTATATCAAGAAATACCATGCTACTGGAAGTGAGTAGCAATAAACAGTAACAACATTCAAGTTGAGAGTAGTAACCATAATTTACCATTATAATATAACACATGCACTACTTAATTTTTAGTCTATACAGTTAAGCTATATTTTAGCCAATAAGATGTTTAAGATGATTAAGATGTTTAAGAAAACAAACAAACAAACAAAAAAACCAAACCAACCAACCAAATTTGTGGCAGTACTATGAAACATTGACTCCACAGAAATTATTCATAAGCTAAATTAATCCTTTCAAGTGATTGGATTCATGGCAACTTGTACTACTGCAGCAATTGCATTTAGAAATTCACATGGATGTACATATCTTTAACGGTTACTACTGAAGAAAAAACTGAAAGCATTAACACTGGAAGTATTAACAGGATCCTGCTTACCTTTGGTATAGGAAACCGCAGCTGAGCAATCTGCACTTCACTGACAAGGGGGACAGTAATTCTGTTTGGAAGGACCAGGTAGTTGGATATTATATCCAATATTATTGTATCTGACAAGCCACTGTTGAAGAGAATAATCCTCAGTTACTTCATGAGAATTAAACACGTAATGTCCACTAATATACTTCTTTTGCTGCTGAACAACCTAAACGATGAAAATATTTGACTTTGGGGCAAGGGGCAGGGTTGGAACATACATGGGTTTTAGAAACTTTTTTAAAATTAAAGGTTCTTGCCAAAACGGCCACCAGGTGGAAGCAGCTGACACTGAATAGCAGAAACCACAGAGATAAATTCCTTTCCACAGCTTCGTGCCCCCCTCTCTTCCCCGCCTTTTCAAGCCACCCAGGGTAAGAGGCTCTTGCATAACTTTTCTTGCCAGCATTGCATACACTGAAACACATGTTAGCTGTTAATCTACTTTTGTATTTCAATAATGATTTAACTGTCCTTAGAAGTTTGGCTAACTGTTCATGTATTGTTATGAAGCAAGTTGTTTCCTTGTGCTGGGAGGACCATATTTTTAAAACAGAAACACAAAGAAAACACACTCCTGGCCCAGTAAAATATAGCCTGGAGAAGCAAAACAGGTTTTGTTCTGACAAAAAGGGAGTGGCAGTACAATCCAATTGGTTATGAATCATTTAAAAAAACCCAACCCCACATCCCTCGCAAACAAAGAAAAGGAAAAGTTTGCCTAAGCTCCAAGTTCAGTTTGGGTCCGAACAGACAAATCAGGATGCTGCTCCCAGACCACCACTGGTTACAAGCATTGCCTGCACTGGCAAAACTGCTGCAGAACTGGAGTGGTTTAATTCTTGACTGTGAGAGTAGTGAGACACTGGAACAGGCTGCCCAGGGATGCTGTGGATGCTCCCTTCCCTAGCAGTGTTCAAGGCCAGGATGGATGGGGCTCTGAGCAACCCAGTCCAGTGGGAGGTGTTGCATGCAGGGGGGTTGTAAGTAGATGATTTTTAAGACCCCCAGCAACCCCAACCATTCTATGATTCCATGGATTCCCCATGGAAGACAAGTGCCCAGGAAGATTTTAAGGGTATGTACAAAATTTAATGGAGAAAATGGTAAAAATAAAGATGACTTCTCCTAAATACACTTCATGATTTTTCTTTAACATGGAATTAAAACGCATGTAATGTTGGATTACTTAGAACATTTTTCAGAGGGAGCACTTGTATGTTCACCTTGGGAAGTTTTTTTTAAGATTGAATCTGCCATTGGGAGTTCCTCTGACTCCACATATTTATAAAAACACAAAAGCTCCAGTGAAATGTAGTATTTATTACCCTTCAAGCAGGGGAGAATATTTCATGGGGAGCAATAAATATATTATGGCAGATATGTGTAACAGAATTAACCCATTCAACACAATCTGGCCCAGTTCAAATCTACACTGATCTTTAACACCAGAGATTTTCAACCTCAATAGTTTGCATCCCCTTGGCTGCCCACTTCCACTATAATCCATTAAATCCAAATGAACTGTGGTACATGATAGAACACAGTTGACACTTAAATGACAACAGGAACAGAAGAAACTCAGATCAAGTATCAGTATCAAGATCAATGCTCTAGGCAGACCTCATCTATTTTCTGGAAGATCCAGCATTGGACATTGTCAGGATATAGCTCAGAGGAAAGTTTCCTTCTATTATAGTTAATTCTCTTGTGTCCTAAGGAGGAGTTTTCTCTTCCTTCCTTGCAAAGCTTATCAAAACAGATTTAGAAAGATTTTCCTTCTACATCTACACTAAACGCTACAGCTTCATATTTTCAGTAATTCTTAACTATTAGAAAAAAAGAATTATGTTATCTGAAAATAAGTAGCTTCTTTTAATCATCACTGTAACATGTTGCTTTTCAAACTTTTTCTGTTGTTTTGCTAAGTACCAAGTTTTCAACTTGTGTATGCGATGCTTTCCCTAAAATCAGTCAAGAAAATAGAACCCATTATTTTGTCAGAGTTGACTTAAAAATTAAGATAAAATCTCTAACAGTTTTAATATTAAAAAGGAAAAAAACCAAAAAACTGAAGTGATGGCAGGATAAGCAACAATCACACTTTTCAAAATACACGTCGGACAATAAATCTCCAACAGAGGGATTTACTTTGTTCTTACTTTTGTTTGTGTCCCTACCTGGCAAGAAGAGAAAGCTCTGCCTTCATGCTCAGTAAAGCACACACCTTAATGAGCTTTATTACTAGATAATTACTAAAGAAACTGACCTAGGTCAGAGACAGCAAACAAATGGTGCAAGAGAAGCAATGCTACCAAAGCTGCCTTGGAAGAGGGTTTATCATCATCTTCTTCTCTAGTATTTAATTACGATCACATAACCTATCCTAGACTAGAAATTGGTTCAGAGGTTGATTAATGTTCAAATGGAGATACAATACATCTTCCTTTTAGAAGACAAAGAAACAGCCTGAAGCACAACAGAGCCCAAATCACTTCAAGGATTTTCAGTCCTTCGTACCAGGACTAAAGCCCAGTTCTGGGATTCCAAAAGTCAGTCTCACAATTTCATCACAGCATAAGTGCTTGAATTTCACTAAAACACCTGAGGAATTAATATGAAAAAACAGCACTAATTGAATTTCACAGACTTTTACGCAGAGAAACTGCACTCGTAGAAAGCAGTGGATAGTCTAAAAGCAGGAAGCTGAAAAGAATACTAAGCAATAAATGAAGTAAGTTCTGGGAGAACGTGTAAAAAAACCTGAAGCTGATCTAACCAAATATTAGCCAATTGGAATGCTAAGTAGTCTTCATAGATACAAGGCAAAATGATAAGATTTTTTATTATTTTATTACTTACACTAAGAGGTCTCATCTATGGAAAAGAGAGACAAATCACTCAGAGAAAGGTGTATCAATTAAATCCCCATTGTTGATGCATCCTTAATAAATAGCTTAAGACTATAAAACTCTAAATTCATTAATTTTTTAGTTCACAGAACTGAGAGAAGTGTGAAATGCGTCAGCTTATTATAAACTTCTAAAGCTCAATTTCATTGAAGAAAAATATTTGGCAATTACAGTACAACTGAGTAATTGCCAAATATTTTTCTTTGTACTCTAGCTCTACTCAACTTCCAGTAACAGAACAAGCACCACTGCATTTTTCCTGCATTGCTTTATTCATACTGCAGAGACAGAACATCTCTGGCTGCAAATAACTTTTTTACTATATCTCAAGCAACAACCATAACAGAATTCACCCTCCCACCATTTACATCCCCTCCTGACACCACCTGATTATTCTGGCCCCTTCTCACATAGAGATTTTAATTCTTCTCCTCTGTAAGCTGTACTAGTGAGGGAACACAAATTACTTCTGCAGCTTTCTCCATGTGGAGTCATATACGAGGAGCAATTGTAGCTGTTAACAGCTGACAATGAAGCTTCCAGCAGCAAAAGCAAAAATTCATTTAGCAGAAGACATTTGCAGAGTACATATAATTAGCTTACTGTGCAGGCAAAAAGTGGTAGGACAAAATAAGTAACTGCTGGCAGCAATCTCTTGTTTATCATCATGTAGAACAACTACAATATATCAAACCACTTTACAAAAAAAAAAAAAAAACAAAAAAAAAACCCAAAAATCCAAAGAAAACCCCACAATCTATACAGATAAGAAAAACAAATAGAGCCCTGAAGAAAGCTCTTGGCAAGCAGAGCATGAGTCACCACAGTTACAGTTACTATAGAAACTATACCACATCTAGATGGCACCATTCTATGTGTGTGTGGCCAAGCTTGGTTGCTCTGGAAACCATAAACTTAAAATACTTAAGGAGACTGTGTTTATATTTGAGGTTTTGTGTATGCAGTCAGGAAGATCTGTAGTATGATATGAATCTCAGAAGCCCAGTAAGCTTAAGTATGTCAAAAGGGAAATTACTCAGGAGCTGTATTTTAGAAGCCATTTTCTCACTCATCAAGAAAACCTCTTCCCTTAGAGACAATTTTAAGCAGGGTTGAAACATAAGCAATTCTTGCAGCCATTAACCTACTTAGTGCAAGTTCTAATTTCAGACAGTTCAACTGGGATTCCATGCAACCACTTCACTTGTCTAAGGAAAGCAAAACCAGCTTCAGTCACAAAACTGAGTACTAAAGGATTAATTTAATACTTATATTCAAACTCTTGTTTTTAAACACAAAAAAATAATTCTGGAATCTGACAACTCTTTTGAGTATTGCACCCAGTAAAAATACTAATCACAAAATCCAAGCATATGTCAGATCCACTATTATCCCCTCAGCCATTGTCTCTACTAAAAAGCCCTTGGGTAACTATTAAAACTCAATAATTATAATAATATTAATGAATTTAACCTTACCAGGATTGCAATTATTCAAAGCAGCTTCATTTCCTCCTCTGTCTCTGCTTTTTTCTGAGGTTTTTATCATGTATTATTTTTAAAAGCTATGCATAAGCCAAAGCATTTCTTCTAGCTCTATATAGTTTCTATTTTTGATACTCCATTTGATCTTGACATAATAAACTGAACGCTTTTAAAAAAAGTACTTGAGAAGATTACAAAGTCTATTTAATTTGATTACTGTCATAAGGTATTTCTAACTACCTCTACACGAGGAGCTAGAGATATATCAGCATATAAAGCCATGAGCCAAGATGTTGTGAGCCTACTGGCATGAAAAATAAGGATCTTTCTGCTGGCAGATAGGAAACTCATAAGATTCTCAAAATCTGGAAGAATACTAAGAAAATACTAAGAATACTAAGAAAAGAAGATTTAAAATATTTTTAACATGGGCTATTAGATATCCTTTTGATGTACCTTCCCTGGTAGTGAAATCACTACCTGCTGTATATTTAGCAATTTTATATCATCCTAAATTAAGAGATAACTGTTCAGAGTCATTAAATCTAAAATTATTTAGTTTGTGGAGTTCAGATTTTCTGGGGTTTATTGTCATGGAGGAATACATATTTACAAATGCTTTACATATACTCACTTCAGTCCTGGAACATCCAGAAGATTGGTCAGTCCAGTCCAGTTAATTTCCAAAAGCTGTGAATTACAGACAAAAGGAGAAGGAGGGTGAGAAGGACAAAACCAAAACAAAGCTTAAGCACCTCAGAAATTTAGAACTGACAACAATGCAGAAATGTAGCAATCTCTTCATTACCTTTCATGCATACATATAAATACATACACGTACACCCCAATATACACATGGACATAGTCCTTACTACATACAACCAGTATCAAATGAAATCTCCTTTTTCCTAGAGAAAATTTTTCATATTCACCATAGACCTGTTATAGATGAACAGTCACCAACATGGATTTGCAAAGTATAGTACGATAATGAAGAATTCCTGGTTTGAGACCAGGAAAAAAGCAGATGTAGAAGACATGACCAAGAGAAAAAAGGAAGGATTTGGTTTAAGAAGGTGAAAGGAGGATGCTGACGATGAGCTTTTAAACATAGATAAGGCTATTTTCAGATACAAAGACACAAATTTATTCTATCATTCATGCAATAAGGAAGAAAGGTATCAGCAGGGTACCAAATTGAGATAAATTCTCAGAAATAACTTAGATAAGTCATTGCTAGATCATGCATACTTTCTTCATTAAAAATCTTTACAGAATATTGGACATACAAATTCTGCAATGGTTCTTATTCTTTTCCAGGATTTGCCAGCATGAACAACTAATTTCTCATGTTCTTTAAAATCCTATATGCTTCTAATTTTAAATAACAAAATAACAGCATTGAGTTTCTTATCACCCTTTTTTTGCATTTGCATTTCCTTTTGATTTGTTTTCATGCTTTATCTATACCGCACACAGCAGTCAGCATAGCCCAGTGCCATCTCCTAAACAGACTTAACCAAATTACATGAATGGAGCAACACAATGCATGTTGAAATCTGGCATTGAGAAACATATCCTACACTAGACTGAAACATTTACCATGCTGATTTCTGTATTAACTGCCACAACGCCCAAAAATCCCAAAGAACAACCTACTAGATACCACTATGAATAGGAAGATTTTAAATTTATGTGACTACAAATCATTTGAAAAGGTTGCAGCTCAGCATACGAAACACATTCAGGGCCTATGGTACAACCTCACTATCCATACTTTGACTATTACACACTTTTTCTCAAAAAAAAGGCTCCAATTCATTCCATCATCAGTCCCTTAGACCAAGAAGAATGTAAAAAATTATCACACAGAGAAACTGAAAAAAAAATAGTGGCCATCTAGACAAGACATGCAATTTAGTATATGAAATATCAGAAATATCTATTCATCCATTTACTGTACTGGAATAAATACAGAGGTCAACTTCAAAAATGTTAAAGATAAATCTTTTTCCATTGAAATATGAAGCTAACAAATTTAAAAAACATTTCTAGCACTAAGCACTTTACAGGATTATTAGAAAAGCTTTGCAAATTAATCTTAAACCATGAAATACTTTTGAAGAAATACAAGTCTTTAAACTCCTGTCATAATTCAAGTTTTAACTATTTGGGCTGTGAAGGTAAATTCTCCTTGCAGACAAGACTTACTACATTTATCCACCACGAGTCCTTCATTTCCAGTTCTACCAGAAGATCCCAGCAGTAATGAAGCACCTCATATTACTGCAGTAACACACACTCTCTAATCTTAGTCTCTATACATACTAGTGACTGATGCCTCTTCTTTTCATGGGTTTACTTTTGGAGGTTTGGTGTTCTTTCCCTCCACCCATCACCCCCCCACTCCCCTCAATAAGGTTGTTTCAGGTCTGCATACTTGGTTACCAAACATGATCAGACTTCAGCATAAGATACACCTTCTGTACATACACCTTTCTGTAAAATAAGAAGAGTTTTCCAAATAGCAACACCAAATTCAGTCCAAAAAGAGCCTATACCTGCAGTAGAATGGAAATAGCTCTGACAGGAGGCAAACTCATAGCAGAGGCAGAACAGCAGTCACATCTCTAGTACTGCTTGATGCACAAGAGGGAGCCCTTCCAGCCATAGTCCAGACAAATAATAATGATTTTCATTCTATGTTGGATTCACGATGAAGATGACCCATGTAGGCATGAAGAAGATGACCCCCAACTTATGATTCTGACAGGAAATTAAAGCAACCTCACCACCCTAAGAAGCTGAAGCACCCTGTGGGGAAAAAGGGAGCAAGCAGAAAACTGCCAGCTGATGATATGAAGAACTGAATATGAAAAAAAAAAATATTCCAGGCTTTAAAAAATAGTTTTGGCTTTTAAATATAAAAAATAGCTTGATGATATAATTTCCTTCTCTGCCACCACTTTGAGCAATGCAGAATTCTTTTAGTTTAGCTAAATTCAGGGAGTGCCAGCTGGTTCCCTGCTGCAGAACTAACAGGGCACTGGGAAGACTGTGTTCAGGATTCGTCACCAAGTGAAACTCTGCCAGGAGCAAGGAATGATGTGGTGCCTTTTTCCACAATGGATTGCAGCTAAGAAGGGTGATGTGCCTTGCAGAGACTCTTCCCAACCAGCCCACTGGCCTGGAGCAGGATTGCAAACACCAGTTACACTTACCAATGAAGCACATTAAGTGTCATATTATTCAAAGCTCTTTCATTTCCTCCTCTGCCCAGAGCAGTGAAAACAAATTGTTTCCTTCCTGAAAACCAAGGAGTTTGTGTCTTATCAAGGCTCTGTACTCAGAATTCATGCGATACAGACACTGAGGCTTACAAATATACACAACCCTGTAGTCTGTAAGAAAACACAGGCTAAAAGCTAATGGCCATTTTTAATGTATTTGGGGTTCTCAATATCCTAGAAGCCTTTACAAAGTGAAAAGAATGCACTGGAATGTAGAATATACGGGGCCACAACTGGAGTTCACAGCAGCACAAAAGGCAGCCTCTGAACACTGCCAACACTGTGGCTTGATTTGGCTGCAATAAGCACTGCTAATTCTCAGAACAGAAGCCACAATGTATTTTAAAATGATGATGAACTTCTTCCTGCTAATCAAGTTATGGAAGAATAAGATTTCTGCAGGACAAATTAAACTCTGCTACATGGTACAGTAATGGAATTCCACTGGATAAGCTGTGTTTCTTCTCAGAAATTTATGATGAGAAGGGGACTAACACCCCATTTTCTGTTATTTGTGAATGATCATCTAGAAAAGCAGCAGTGAGACTCACTCTTGGAGCAAGGACTCCTTGTGAGTCCAATTTTCATCAGTACTGATCATTTTGAAAGTCACAACCAGCACAGAATTTTCCCAAGTCAGCCAGTAATAAGTGAAACTAAAACAATATTAAACAAATCAGAACTACAGGATAGAACCAATCTATAGAATAGAGGGAGAGTGGTGCTCAAGTCAGCAGGTGGAGGACAAAACTGTGCTCACAAACGTGAAAGCTTTTGAAGAGCTGCTCATTTTCCTGGAAGGGATCCTGTTTTCCAGCCATTGTTTTTTAAAACAATAATATTGGTACTTTCATGTCTGTTTTGTCACTATTTCTTTTTTTTTTTTTAAAGAGAAAGAGGTTGGGTTACAACAATATTGAGTATGACAGTAAAAAAGCTTTTGAAAATCACCCATTTGCACTACAGCAATAAGCCACACACACTTCCATAACTGAACCAAAAATCAAAATAATGAACTATGCAATATTTGTTTTTTAAAGTAAATATAACTGCACTTCCAGAACCAGAATATACAGTAAATATAATGTTAACATAATGAGAATTAATGAAAAAACTTAGAAATCCTGACTATTTACACAGTGTTAACTTGTCTCTAGCACTGAAGCTCAAAGATTAAAAAGCCAGCTTCAAAATGTTACAATGCACATACTTCTCTCCCTTGAAATCTCTTATTTTTTGACATATTTTATAAGCTGATGAAACTTGTAGTACCTCCTTCACAGCAAAAGGAGGTACTAATAACAAATAAATACAGTATTTTATAAACTGTATTTATATAACAACAAAATACAGTATTTAAAAAGTTTCATATAAAGTAAGAACCCTTGTAGCATCAATGCATTTCATGCATCACTCAGAAATACAAGACTGGTAAACTCATTGAACAAGTATGTTTGGAATTACTAATTTAGACAGCATTGCCTTATATAGCCATTAAAGCTAGCAAACAGATGATACAGAGCAAGAGGAACTGTTGCCAGTTACTTTATACTGGAAAATATGAGAAAAAAAACCCTAAAGCTAGCTGCCAACTAATTCCTCTTCTAACAAAAATATTGAGGAAAACCTTTCCTTGGCTGCAGCCACTTGTTCTCAAGTAAGAGGCCAGAATTTGGTTATTGTTATAATAAGCATTATTTTAGAACTTTCTACATAGGTTAGAAAAATGAACACTATGAAAATGCACTGCAATGGGGAGAGAAGTCTGCTTGTAAAAAACTAAACGTCCATGTATAACTGTCAAAATTATGGAATAGCTTGATTTTGAGATACATTTTTTTGAACATACATCCTTAAGTTTTCTCAGCTTGACAAATAGATTAAAAGGAAGGTGAGAAACACTGGTAATGCTTCTGAAACTGAATAATTTTGGGGAGAAGCTGACTTCTTAATTTTCATAGTCCAGTCTATTTCCCATCCTTTTTTTATCCTACTGACCACAAACAAGAGATTTTTCAGTTGATTTATTTTCAGCTTACTAACACAGGTACAAGTTATCTAAGTCAAGAACTTTTCAAACACATGGCACTTAGAGTGGATCAGGGACAGAAAGGACTAAGCACAGGTACTAGAATTAAAAGATGACTGGAGAAGTATCTAGGAGTACCAGAAATAAGGGCCCAGACAAACGCCATGAGAGCACGATGCAGGGAAACAGAGCAAGTGTCAGGAACAGCTGAGGAGCATCCCTGCTGCTGGTCTCTCCCTCCTATTCCCTACCAGCTTTCCTACCTCTCCCCTATGAAGCAGCACAGGAGCAGCAGCTGCAGGAGGTAACCCAGGGAAGCAGCCCAGACACATTGCACTGGCCCTGATCAGTCTGAATTCCAGTTCCAACTCTATGCTTCATCCATTCTCATAGTTGGGTCCATTAGTAAACGTAACAGAAATTACCCACTTGACATCTAGGATAGAAATTTCAGTCCCTGTAGTGGGTAAATTCAATACAATCATTCTGGGTTTAATGTGTGGTAACAACACCATGGTTTTAAAACAACCTTACACACGTCTCGTGGAATTTTAACTTAGATGACACTCACCCCGCAGACTGTCATGAGAAACAGCAGCCAATGCTTTTTAAAAAAAACATTTTAAGTGTACCTAGAAGACTTTCAAGAAAAAAATGACAGCTTTGACTGAACACACTTAATTTCAAGGTAATTATTCATCTTGGTTTCTTCTTGTATTCGTAAAACTTGTCCCCTATTTTTCTGTGAAAATTCAGCCAAATAAATGATAGTAATTGCCCATTTTTTTTTCCTTTTGCAGTTCTTGCTCCATTGCTGTCACTGGCACTCTAAAAGGAGTAGAGATACAGACAGAAGTACTTACAGGTTTCCTAAGGAAAAAAAGGGATAGAGCTCCAATTAGGGGCATGTCTCCAATTAGTGGTTCCAAGATAACCCTCATGGTGCCATGGATCTACAGAAAGGGAGGGAAAAAAGCAACAGGATGGATTTTAGTTGAAGTTTTAAATAGAATTCATTCACTGGCAAATGCTCACACTTCTAACTCACTAAACTCTTGGTTATGGAAGAATTTTATATATGTGAATTTACATGTCATCCAAACCCCAAAGAATTAACAAAGGCACTAAATAGTTCAATTTAGAAATTCATTACATTCATCTACATGATGCTGTGTCATGTTGATGGTAATTTTGCCAAAAATATGAGGTAGATTATTTATACAGGTCAGTGTAAACAAGTGTGGCACAAACCAATCTAATGGCATACACAGGTACTAAAATACAAGTAGTTAAATGCTTATAAGTAGTATCAGAAGGTAATCACATCTAAACTAGTAATGGCATCTAACACAAATATTAAATAAAACAAAAATTTTAAGCTTCATATTCCCTTTAAGGACTTGCACGTCACATGAACGTTGGGTTGATGTGAAATTATCTCCACCTTCTCCTGTACAAAATGTTATCTACTTCTAACAATTTACACCTAAAAGAAATCTACTCTTTCAGCCAAGTCATGTTACTGAAATTATTATGCAATATCACGCAACTGGAGAAAAAAATACTAAGCAACAAAACTACACTATTACTTGTTCTTTCTTATAAATTATTTCATTGGAAACTAATGACTCAGTGATGACTTCAAGATCAAAATAAAAAAAAATAATTTTCACCTGTATACTTTTCACACCAGCTCTGCAGAAGTATCTCTTTATTTCCAAGTCAATTTCACAATTTCCAACAAAACTAAAACAAGAAGAAAGTTCACTTTTATGGAATGTTTGACAATGTATCTTTTCATCTCAGTCTATACACAAAAAAAATATATGTTAAGCCATTTAAAACAAAGTTGGGATTGTTAAAAAAATTACATCCTCTTCAAAATATCTCTAATTTGAGATATTTTGATTACAGTAATGTCAAACTATGTTATCATCTACAGAAACACACATAAGACAAAACACGTAAGTAGCCTTACTTTTGGGAAATAAAAGTCACAGGATTCAACCTCTGTTTGAAGAAAGCTCTATATAGGTGTCATTGATAGCACATGAACCCAAATCCACACTCATTTAATATAATAATGAGAAACACTAGATACAGGTGGTTATTTTGCTAAAAATCAAAGTTGTCTGAAAGATTTAGACTTGCAAAAAGTCATATTCATAAATTCAGTGAGCTGGGCATGATGAGCTGGTTGATCTAAGCAAGGATTAAGTCAAAACCAGCTGACCCTTTAATGAAGAGAGAGAAATTAGAAAACAAAATATTAAAAACAATGTAAGTTCTTGCATCCTATTTTGGGAGATGCAAAGTCAAGGACTTGAAATTTTGCAGATGCTGTCCTGTATCTCAGAGATAGATACATAGAAGATTGTAAAAAAAGTCTATTTTGCCTATGCAACAAAGCTAGAGGATTATTTGCACACAACTCAGATTGCAGCAGCTGCTTGTCCTGAAGCTCCACGCAGAGATGACTGCAACTTTTCCAAGAACTGATGCTGCTGTGAGTCACACTGGGTCTGAAAACTAATTCTGAGACTCAACAAGGAATTTAGCAAGAAAGCTTGAGTCACTGATTCTACAGAACAACAACAAAGACCAAAAAGCAAGAGACTGAAGACCAAGCTACAGCTAGGGAGAGACTGTATGGATAAGGACGCTGGCTATAATGAAATGAGTTATAATGAAAGGGCAAATGAAATAATCTGAAGAACCCTCTCAAAAGATGGCCCAGTTCAAGAAGATGGAAGAAGGAACTAACTGGAGAGGAGACAGGGCAGCTGCAACATAGCCAGACACTGCTGCAGGAGGGGGAGGGAATTTTTCTCTACAGGGCATCCATTTCCAAATCCTGCAGTAGAGTCCAGACTTGCCTGCAGAACATTCATCAGACCTACCTTGTACAATGAAAAAAATTGTTAAGTCATGTTTATGAGTCTGATGGAATCTTATTTTAGAAATACCTGAGAAATTTAAAAAGTGGAGTTTCTCTCCTCATTGGCCAATTTTAGGACTAAGTCAAAATAAAATAAATTGATTTTACAGTAAGAGCAGAACAGGACGACTCCTGGTCCCTCCCCTCTCTCCCCCAGCTGATGACCACCAAGCACTATCAAAAGAAATTTAAGTTTCTGCATTCAGGATATCCTTTATTGGAATCATCTATAGCCTCCTGTGCTCTGTGTATGATGGGGCTGTCTTTGGGATTTCAAGCACATGCAGTTGTTTTCAATCCCTTAAAGAGAAATAATAATACTGCAACATTCTTGTAAACATCCAACTTTGGAATTGATTTTGGACTGCTCAAAAGACAACACTACACAGAATCATTTTGGTAGAATGATCAGTTAGGGGAAGTAAAACATCACATGACAGAGGCCCATGTGAAAGAAAGGTGATCAGAGCTGTCCCTGGAAAGAATGTAGTGTGACTGTACAGTTTAAAAATAGGTACATCATTTTTAATATACTATTTAAATCGATGCAATTTCTATTTTTACCTATCTAACTATATATAGCAATAGTAAATATATATATTTAGATAACTATATAAATACATACACATATACAATTGCATAACAACATGACACAAAGACACAAGGTCAATTAAAACTTGAAACTGGAACCTTAATCTTGGCACTCTGCAGCATCAGAACTATTTGTGTTATGAAGACTGGGAAGCAATATGCTTGTTTGAAAATCCATGACGACAAATTGAAGTAAAAATAGCAACAAACTTTATTTGAGGGTAATAAGTCAACAACTTTTGACCTTATATTACATTTAAACATGGTTTTATACCCCAAGATATTTGGCTGTGTCCATTAGCAGCCACCATACAGAATTCCACTTTAACATAACAAAATTTGAAAACTAAATTGAGTAAGCAAATTCTATACATTCAGATCATAATACCCCAGAAATACTTATGATGTACAGATCACCAAGATAGATTACAGTTTAATGAGGATAGTCTTGTAAGAACACAACAGCAGCTGTACTGAACCAGCAGCACAGTAATGGGTATGTGGTCACTGTAGCCCACAAAAGACGATTAGAAAAAACCCAAAGAATATGACAAGCATATTTCCCTGTTTACAATGATCTGTGATTCCGTATTTTGGACTATCTTTGTTATTTTTTAGAAAGCCTTTAGACCTCATTTTTACATGTCTTCTGCCAGTGAAATAGTAGTGAATTTCTCCATTCAAGTATGTCACATGAAAAACAAAATTCAATGTATTTAAATTCATAGTCTAAAACTTTTACTACTTCTATTTTTTGAGTCACGAGAAGCTGAAAAAACTCAGTTGTACACTATTAACAAGTATTTCCTAATCTATTTTCTCTGGCTTTTTTTGCTACAGTTTACATTTAGTTTGACAGTTTATCTTGTTTTGTGCTGATCCATAACCTTTAATTTTCCCCAAATAATTACTACATTCATATGCTTCAGCAAATATAAGATTTCTATTTATTAACTATTTATTTAGACTTAATATTCATTTGCTCAAGTAGTCAAAATTTTTTCCTGTTTTTTCTAAGCCTTAATTGCTAGAAGCTATGATAGTAACTCCAAAGATCTCCTGTTTACATTTTTTTCCCAAAAGCCTGTGCCCATTGCAATATACACAGCCTGGGGCAATCAGTGGGCACCTAGCTGACTCAGCACTATTATTTAAAACACTTCAAGGAATCTATTTCAGCCTTTTAGACCAGATAATACTACAGTTGTTACCACTTCTCCAACTAGGTTGCAATGTAATGTAATGAGACACATGGGTCAAGATTTCCTTCAGGTCTAGGTAAAAGGACATCCTTGAAATTTCTGTACAAAGCCTTTCCTTCTGTGGAAAAAAATCTCCTTTAAAGAAAAGAAATGGACTTGAGACTTGGTCCCTCAAGTGTCTCAAAATTAGCTTCTCAAAACCATTTTTTTTGCTGTGTGTCCATAGTGGCCAGACAACTCTCTTTTCCTAAGGACTTAAGTCTGAAGAGATGAAGCAGTTCTCACACACGCTATCAAAAGTGGCAACAACGAGAAAACTGAAGGAAATTTCTCCATTGGGCATAAGAGCACAAATCCAGTGAAACAAGCTCTCAAGAGACAATCCTGCTGTATTTCACCCAGCAACACCAAATCCAGCTTTGGAAACCTGTCTTTTTCCTGCAGAAAAAAACATGTTCAGTGTGGGCCCTGCTCACAGAAATAGCCCTTACTCTGCTCTGAAACCCAGGCAAGGATGCAGCAGCATCTTACCACTCTAGGGTCCAGCTTTGACAAAGAAGCAGTTTTCAACTTGGCTGAGATGTAGATAAGTAATCTAAAATTAGGAATAATCAAAATCAAATTTTGGAGCTGACTCTTGAAAGAGAAAAGCTGAGAATCCAAATTACCCTTCTAGTTACTGCAAGGGAAGTAGCAATAAACCCACAAGGCTGCTCTTTGCTGCATCACAAGTGACTGACAAATCTGGCCTTTCACAAGCTACAAACAGCTAAAAGTAGTCACTGTAACACATATCTCTGATGGTGAAATATAAAAACATTACTGGTTTCACTGACTAAACTTAAAAAAAACCCCTCTAACTGCAGACTGCATCGAGATTTTGGCAAATGTTGGGTATATCTATTTATAAACCTATACAAAAGGGGTCAGGAGGAAAGGGCAAAGAAACCTGAAGCAGCAGAGCACAGTCACTCTGGCATTACATAATACACAGATTTACTTCAGTAGCTCTCATTCTCTTTTTCTAATGTGTTTATTTAAAAAAAAAAAATCTATGTAACTGAGAAAAGTAAAAAAACCCCTCAAATATCTTATATCCTAAATTCTAGACCAGGCTAAATTTCATGGCAAACTTTTTATACATTAGGAAAAAAATTCAAAGACAGTGCTTTAGCTATGTGAGTTTTATTAACTGGTGTTACTTTAATGATGCACAGTGAATTAATAGATTATTTTCCTCAGCTAATGATGTTTACAGTATGCAGCTCCTTCCTCCATTCATACATAATTAGAACTAGGTACATTTGTAATAAAACAATTCTTCTACTTCCAGACCAACATAACTGCCAGATCAAAGAAAGCACATATTATAAAGCATGGGCACCATCATAATAAGATAATATAGTTTACCTGATTTGAAGATCCAAAATGATCTGCCTCTTGTCCACATTTTCAGTGTACACTTTTACACCATTGATCCGTAGAGGCTAAAAAAATGAATTATGTAGAAGTTGAACCCTGCTACTGAGCTATACCATATGAAACTCTTAACTCTGAATACACGCATATTCATGCCTGAAGAATTTGTTGTAACCATTATTAAAAGGTGTGAAGCAAAAGGTATGTTTAGTTTAAAAATGTTCACCTTGTTAGGATCCACTCAGCCACAACCTTCCTGGAAATTACCCTGGGTTTAGACCACTAGATTTGAAGATTTACCAAAGATTTAATATCTTGCTTTCCCTCTCCCCACAATAAACTTCTCATTTCTTCGTACTAGCTTACATCTAACACTCCCAGAGAAAGCATTCTTTCTGTGCAACTAAAACAAACAAGAAACTAAATTTAGTTCACAAAAATGCAGTTGCCTTAAGTGGAATCCAGTCAGAATGGAGGGAAAACAACCTGTTATCTCCACAGAAAGTTGTATTGTTTTGTCAGCTACTCTACGCTCTCTAAACCACAGTGCTTGTGCTCTCCCTCCCTCTCATGTAGAAAAAGCACAGACCAACCAAACATTCCAAGATTCAAATATTCATCAAACACTACAGGTGGGAGAGGACGAACAATGACCTTGCTTAGCACAATCTCCTGTCACATTTTTTGTTACTCCTTTTGGGAAAAACTGTCCTATTTCTATTTACATCTTTTTAGTAATTTAAGTAAAATGGGAAACTCCTGCTGTCAGACTACCACTGTTTTAGGGGCTGTGCAGCTCACAGGATTCAACCCAATCAAGGCTGTGAGATACAGTAATAATAACTGTTTCTTTCTCATGTCTAGAACTCAGAAGTTCTCAGGAGCGTACAGAAGCATGGGAGCTAATTTAAATCTTACTTAAAATTAGCACTACTTAAAAGGAATGCTATTCTACAGATTGTAATATAGAGCCCCTCAATGAAAGGATTTACAACTTTTAAAAAACAAAAAAAGCCTGCACAAAAGGTGCAGTAGAGTAAAATTAACAGTAATATACAGGAAACAGAGTCACAGAGAGAGAAAAATAATTCCCATTCATCACATCTGATACTCAACTTCAGTTTTCCTGATATTCAGAGGTGGGGGGCGGTAATTATAAAAACCCTTATTTAAAATATTATTTATAGCAAGAAGGAGTAACATAAAAAAACAACTTCACAAAACTGCTAAGCTGCATCTCAACAGAAGTAAAGTTATGGTTGACACAGGTAAGAGTAACCAGTCCTGAACTGACTGCACCCAGAAGTAACTTAGGCTTAGCTTGTTCTGCTCAAACAAGGCTCTCCTACAAGCAGGTGAGAGCAACACATTATGGCTTTCCTTTGGAAAACTGAGCTAGCAGCCTTGTCACTGAACTCTGTATGTAACATAAGAATCCTTTACTAAAAAATCCATACACATTTTTTTCTTACTGTTACAACAGAAACCAGAATAAGACTCACCACCAAATGTTACTGAGAAATATTTTGTGTAGATTTAAAACAGGCTACATGAAAATGGGAGGTAAGACAGAGCCTCTTAGAAAAACTTCAGACGCTGACCTGATTTCCTATATCAATCTTTGTAAAACTGAAGGTGCTGAGGTGGTTGTTTGCTCCTCTTACTGCTGGTTCTATGGTCTCTCGGAAGAGTTTCTCAATAAACTGGCAAATAAAAGGCCACATCTGTTTTACAGTCTATCAGGAATAAAACAAAAAACAAAATTAAAAAAGGAACGTGGAACACAACTTCACACATTACTGAAAATATTCTTTAAGGCATATGTAAAAAAATTTTTTACAAAGTTTTAAACATACACATTTCCTATACAGTTCATTACAGACATGAGAATTAGTTCTTTTTTTACATAAAGGGAAGCTTTCTGGAATTCTCAATTTGTGTTTTATACAGTTACATGAATCTGAAGCACTGGAAAAGGAAAAAAAAAACAGTACAAAGAATTTTCATCTTTTATCCCTTGAATGCACATGTATTCAGCAGTGATGCTGAATGTTGGGGAGAAGGGGGTTAAGTTTACAAGTAAAGAGAGGAATAAGAAAAAAAAAATGGGTCAAATGCATTTTTAAAACACATGCATAAACACATGCATGTAAAAAAAAACCAAGAAAAAAACAACAGTATTTTACTGTTGTATCTGAAAATTCTATCTTGGTGTCATTCCCCCCTATTTTCTAGTTAGCTCATTCTTATATGCTCTTTGAATGAAAGATATTTTTAAAAGCCAACCTCAGGGGATCTTTATCTTATATCAACACACATAAAAATCAAAAATGCAAAACTGATTTATTTTTAGATTGTAGGTCAGAAACCTACAGTAACTGTATCCCAGACAAGTAGAACATAAAGGACTTTACAGCTGCTATGACTTCCACACAATTATAGTTGTCATTATTTTAATGCCAATTAAAGTCATTCTCCAAAACTCATCATTGCAAGACCATGAAAACAGACTTAATCTTTCTCATGACTAATTGGATCAATGACCAGAAGCTTCAAGTATAAAAAGAGCATAGAAAATTAAAACCATTCTGTTCTCAGAATCCTGCCTTGCTTTTTTTTTTTAATTTCAGATTTTTCTCCTTCTACTTCCCATTTGGAAGCAATGTTAATGAACAACCTTACCTTGTTGAGCCATTCTGCCCTCTCTGTGTCTGGAAAGTGGACCTAAAAAAAAATTTAAAAAAAATTAAGACAAAACACTTTTTAGTTATTCATGTCCAGTCATTTATAAAACAGAAAACTTAGGGGCCTCCCTATGAGTGAGCTACCTATTAAGCAGAGAACATTCATGACAAGAATATTAGAATCCAAAACATGAACTCAAGTTCTGCTCTGAACAGATACAACTCCAAGCATATATTGAGCAGTGGCAACTGGAATAAAATATTGCTTTAACACTTCAAATGAACTTAAAAAAACAATAAGCATAGCTGACAAAGTTAGTGTCAACAAAATCTGCCTCTTAAGTTTCAAGGGTTTTTAACATGACACTCGACTGCCAGAGCCCTGGCTGCACCTCTGCTTCCTTTCACTCATGGCAGAGCAGTGCAATATCAATAAATCATGGCTTGAAATATTTAGTCAGTGAAGCTAAGCTCGAGAATAGATGTTTTAAGCTTCATGAAAAGTCCTTCAAAAGACATTTTTAGTGTTTTCTCCAACAACTTTAGAAATCACAGAGAGCCATATCTATATGTACATATGTATGTATGTATACACATATATACATAGGATGAAAAGTACACATGACAGGAAAACACCAATTAAGCTCTGGATGAACAGACACCCCCCAAAAAACCCCATTTCTTTAGATATCAACAACTTCTACAATGAGATGCAGATCACACTTCTGAAACACAAAGAGCCTTTGAACACACTAAAAAACTGTGACCTACATATACTGACTTTCATGAAGCAAAGTCTCTACTTAACTGAACTGCAAAGTCTTAATCTCTTCATAGCATAGCAGACTGTACCACTGGTTTTAACACCAGTGCTACTTGTTATTTTTATTATGCATACGCCCCAAATGTGAACAGTCAATTAAATACATGTTTTTTAAACTCTATTTTCAACAAGTTGGATTTGAAAGCAAGCCCTAGCAATGATGGTTTTTGTTTAGTTTTTATTAAATTCTTGCATTAAAAAGCAACACTAACTAACATATTCTTGAATATACTCAATTTATCTTCTGACCAGTCCTTAATTTGATCTAAGCATCCATGTTTTAGCTACTGGCCCCTACAGTATAATCAGTAATGTCACTTCTCTGGTCTGCCTCCTTCTCAATATTCTCAGATCCAAAACTAAGGTCAGACACACAATTTTACAGATTCTTAAAGAATTACAAATACTGCTGACTTCCACTGTCAAAAGAAAGGTTCTTGGCATCTTCAAATGACCTTTTTCCAAATATATCACACAGCTATCAAACTATTCCACGTGACACAAGAATGACTTATTATCTGTTTGGCTGTAACAAAAACATTTGATAGGAGTTATTTTGTGAGTTCAAAGTCACATATTATGTGGAATCACTTGAGACAGGCTGGGAAACAAGCAAGAAGGCACATACAATAACGTCTAGCTATATGTGCTAATTTATCTAATTGGATTTTTACCTGCTGTATTTATTAAGAACTTGCTTAAAAAGACATAGCTCTTCATTTTTCCACAGATATAAAAATTACTTGTACTTTAGTGTGCCTCATCTATCCCGCTACTACCATTATTTGAGTTAGTACTAAATTAAGTCCTTAATTATATGTCTAGATTACTCCTACACTTGAATGTAATACAATGAATTATATCTCCCATTCCTGTTCCTCACCCCTTTTGCATCTTTGCTTTTCTACTCACTCCACTTTTAATATAATTCAGTTACAGAGACTGCAATGCTAATGGCAGTAAGTTGTTTTTTGGTTTGAGTTTTTTTTTGCTTTAAGAGTCTTTGATATCAAACACAACTTCATGCAAAGACAACTGGGGAAAGCCTGAAGGATGGAAGTTGGTACTCTAGATAAATCAGAACTGGCACAAGAACATCAAGGCAATTGCACAAACATTTTAGGGCCAGACACAGAAGCAGGCACCAGACTAAGTGATGTGCAAAATCTGTTAACTCCTGTATAAAATCTATTAGACAAGCATAACAGAAAGACACAGAAGATTTCAGCAAAGACAAAGAATAAAAGCATTTTCCACTTGGTTTCTGTTACTAGATTGCTCATGCAGGTTTTGGTAAGTACTGTCTCATTTTAACCACTTGGCAGAGTTCCTTGTTATTCATAGCGTAACTAGAGAGAACTGTTGCAAGAAATAGGCTAACACCCATGTTTAGCACCAAAGTACTACAGTATTACATGTTCCAGGAACGTTCTAATAGTAAAAATTATATTGCAGAACACTTGGAAGTGCTCAAAAGATGTGTTTCTGCACATTAAAAATACATGATTTAGCTTTCTCACACAACTGCCTGTGGTCAGCTCTAAAAACTCTCATGATTACATCCTGTTTCTGATGCCCTCATATCCTGTGCAGTTAAAACCTCAATCCAGAACACATTATTTTCCAAACACATCATTTTTTGTAATGATCAATAGGATACCAGAAAGAGCCCAGGGTATTCAGTTCCTTGTTCTGTTCTGGAAGACAATAAAACAAAACAGGGACAAAAGAAACCCACTAACAAGCTCTTATTTCCATAGGAACAGCAGAAATATTTCTTACCCACAATTTTTTTATTATTCAAATTCTCTACTTATACTCTTCATATTGGGTAAATTAACTCAAGTTTTCTACCCAGATGATCATCTGAACCTTTCTAAGGAAACAAGGCTAGACAAAGAACAATAACCATTCAACTCAAACACCACAGACTGAGGACTGGTTGGCCATTTTTTGAAAAGTCAAACAGTGATCAGCAAATTATATCAAATGAATCCCAAAGTGCAAATAACAGTGTTGCTGCCTTAAACATAAGGGATTCATTCAGATAAGGGAAGTTTCACGTATCTACATAGATGTCACTAAAAGCAAGCAGTGACAAGAAAATCAGAAAGAAGTTACAACACCCTTCTGGAAGTAATGGTGAACTGCTTTCAGCACAAGTTACAGGTATTCTACTTAAAAATAAAAATTGCACAGTATTTGTTCTTATTCACTGATCCCCTCTCTGTAAAACACTTTTCTTCTAAGAATTATCTTAGTAGCCTTCTCCATCCTTAAGGCTATTCATCCGCCAATCCTTCTTGTATTTAACTTCTATTTAATTATTATGATTAATACAGCTCATAGGTCCTAAGTGTTACATGAACAGAAACAAGAAAAATGGCACCTGCATTGAAAAGAGGTAAGTACCTCTATTAACCAGAGTATACCATCAAGTGAAAACTTTTTTTGATGCAAACCAATCAAATTCTTACTGTGTTGTAACACACAATAAATAAAAAGAGAAAGTAGCTTAGATTAAAAAAAATAGCAAATACCAACCAAACAAAAAATCCACACTAAAAAAAACAACTGAAGTCCTGCTGCCATTACTGTGTATGGAGTTTCTTCCTAACCTCCCAAGAATTAAAATTAATTCAATTTTAAACTACATTTAAATAATCTATTATAATACTTATGCTTAACAGATACTTCTCTGAGTCAAGCACTACCTAGCTTCTATCTAGTTTCTTCAATTACTTGTTGCTCCAGATGAAAATCTTGAAGAAACATTAGGAGTAACTTTTTTATTAACCACAAGGTCACACAATATAATGAAGTTTCTTGATAATAGTAGTTACATGTAACTTGAACAGTTTGGCAGGTATTTCACCAACATCTCTTATATTAGATCCCAGTCACTTCTGCTTACTTTGGAAAGCTAAAATTACATAAAAAAACACACACAAAAAAACCCCATACAAAACCACACAATTACTCTTCATAGTCTCTTCAGGCAATATCAGTGCAAAGGAAAAGCATAGGAAATACAGAGCAGAAGTCTGACTTCAGAGCTCTAAATCACCTTCTAAACACAGCATAAGCAGTTGTTTAGTTACTAAACCTAAAGCTAAGTGGTGTGGTAGAAAAGAAACACATTAAAATTAAATTATCCTTTTAATTACAACTGTCATATTAATTTGTTTAAACTACCTGCACTTGTAGCTCAAAAAGGCCAGAGAAATTTAGTAAAAGAATTACAAATCTCAGCATGGAGACAATAAGAAGTGTTATTCAATACAAGTGGTATTCAAGCTCATTTTAACTGGTGTTTTCCAGCTGGTAAAGCAGGATGGCCTAGGGACATTTTAAGTAAAACAGAGCTGAGCAGGGCTGATTAATTAAGCCCATGTATTCCACCCAGCAATCCTCTCTCTCTGGAGAAACAAGGAGCAGCAGTAGATGAAGTGAGGAATCCCTTGCCTTTTGCTTCTCAACACAACCTGGAGATTCTCAAACACAGACTGAGGGGACAAACTTTTCTTTTTAATAGGAGGTAAAAAAAAGGGGGAGCTGGAAGGGAAAGCAGAGCAGCCAGGTTGCCTCCTGTTACTCCAATAATCCACATCCAGAGTTATCCTGGCAGTTTTCCTAATTACTTCAACACCACAAATACTGTACCTTCCATATCCTCTGAATTACAAGGAAAAAATGCACGAAATATTTACTGTTGCAGAACTGCAGGAGTCAGTATTCCTAAAAGAGAAGGTTAAATGTTTAATAACTAAGGTTCCTCAAAAAAGCTACAATTAACCACAGGTACTGCAATTTCCATTGTATTTCTGGTAATCTGATTCTGTTTAGCATGCTTTGGCATGGATTTTGTGTTTGCAGCCTTAAATACATTGAAATTATTAACCTTTGCACAGCAAAATTCTTATTCATCATTGCAAACGCTGTATGTTTTCAGTATAGGGATTAAGCAAGGGCTCTTGAAACGTTTTCACTGACTCATTGGGGCATGATGCATATGTCTTTCAATAGAAAGATCTGGAAGATCCAGAAGCAGGCTGAATATATAAAATTCAGTTTCAATTAATACATTGAATAATTATTTAAGCCCACAGGGTACTTCATAAAAAAGTAGCTAGAAGGGCCTGTGCACATCACTACAAAAATTAAACTCATAAAATAATCAGCACAGGTTTTTGTAGTAATTGCCCACAACCAACAGCAACAAATAAATTAAAAAATAAAAAGAAAATAGAATGTTGAAAAAATCATACAATAGACAGTTGGGGCAGGCAATCAAAAAAACTCCACACAAGTTAGATGCAGTGATAAAGGAGGTGTGGAAGGGCCCTGGAGTCATTGCCATAGGCTATAAAACCCTTAAGTAAAATGGAAGCATTGTAAACAGTGGAAAAATATCCAAATGGAAGAAACAGTTGTAATGCCAAGCAAGGTTAAGGATGGTATTTATTTATAAACTGGAACATAAGCCATTTAAGTGTTTGGACAACACACTGGAAAATCAAATAAACCTTAAAAAAAATAAATAAACAAAAAAGCACACTACATGCCCTTTGAGTTAGATATGAATGTATGAGACAAGACTGGTATTGGAAACACACACTTGGGGCACCACCAGATGTTCCTAAAACATTCCTGTCATCCCACGTGAACTGACATTATCAGCTCAGCAAGTCCTAGGAGCTGCCACAACAAACTATGGACAGCTACTTAGCACAAATCTTCCAGTCTCATCTCGACCACATTCTCCACTGTTTCACAAGGTATTTGCTTCAGAGTCAGCATGGGCATCAAGTGAAAAAAAAATAAAATAAAAATCAAACACAGCAATCAGCTTAAATGTGTGGCAGCTGTGAATTCAGAATCCATCCCTCTGCAGCCCTGGTATGACACCACAATATTCTTACCTGGGTATTTCCCCTAACTTCTGTGGCAAACAAGGTCTTTGGCAATGTACAATAAAGTACTTGGAAAAGAAAAGCCCTGCCTAGAGATGCTTTAGGGTTCTGACAGGACTGAAACAGCAGCCACAAAGCCAGTCAAGCAATTCAGAACTGAAGGATGCTGAGACAAAGCACAACAGTTTCACTTTCTCCACACGTATCTTTCACTCCAATAACTGTTAAATATGCTTCACTCATACTGGTAGTGTCAAAAACTGCACTTTTCAGCATTTTGAATCACCAGTACAAAAACTAGATAAAATTTGCCTAATTGCTGCTGCTTTAGCAGAGATGGAGCAAGCAGGCTACAATACACAGCTACCCAGAAACCTTCTTAGAAGCAGCTTGCCATAAAAAAAAAAAAAAAAAAAAAAAAAAAAAAAAAAAAAAAAAAAAAAAAAAAAATCCTCTGGGATAGACATTAGAAGCAGCTGCTCTGGAAGAATGACAGAACAGTAGTCTACCAGTAAGGGAGCTGGGAAATCCTGCTAGCCTGACACTCAGCATTTGCAGCCCCAACTGGAGAAAAACTGTTAAGCCTAGAAACTAAAAAATAAGCATCACTAACTTCCAGAAGCATCCCTGCTTAATCACCTGAAGAACAACACATACAACAAAAATCCCTTGCTTTACCAATAGTGGTTACACAATTTCCTTCCAAACACCTGGAAATACATTGGCATGGATTCCTGTCATACCTCGAGGCAGAATCTACCCTAAACACTGTGTAGTAGGTCTCCTAGAATCACAGCTTTTCTTTGCTCATGTTAACTCTTTCTAAACACAAACTCCTAAGCCTTCAGTCCTCTACCACAGGTTTTTCTTCTGGTGCTGCATACTTGCAGAATTCTTATAAAATAATAGCATACTAATAATGTATATCATAACTCAGGCTTCAATATAAAGTCAGCTTTGTAACAAGATTGCTTTATTCTCTATGCAGCTTAACAAGATCTTGTAATTCTTCCTGAATCATTGTTTGCACCCTTTTTTTCTTCTTTCCAGATGGAAAAGAACTGCAATCTGTAGGCTTCTGAATGGCTTCCACTTTCTGAAAGATCCACATGCAGAACCTCTGACATAATATTGGTCTCTTGACACAGAAACAAACATTTTTTCACACCTAGCTAGCAGTTTTCTCTAGAATTAAATGAAGGTTGCTGGACCACCTCTAAAACAAGAACTTTATTTCTCAGGGTGTGAGATTTCCAACAAGTAATTTCAGCAGTGTGCCACAATATGTCAATATTCCTAAGACTCAGAATAAGTCAGGGCAAACAATGAATGCAACCTGAGCAGTGCCTGCTGCCTGGCAGACCAGCCAAAAGCCCTTCCATTACACAGTCTAAGTTCATATCCACCACTCAGAACCCATTAAGAATAAACACTCGCTGAAAGATAACAGTCTTCAAGCTTACAGGAAGTGGAACACTTTATCAAAAACATTTGAAGACATTCTTCATGTAATGTTTTTCTAAACTGTCAGCTGGCACAGAAGTGATGTTGAACACTTTTTAAAGAGAAGTGACATAAAAACTAAGTTTAGCACTACCCAGATTTACAACTGTGCTGCTGTCTACTCTACGTCCTTATTCAGAAGACCAGAATCAATTATGAATTGTTATGATAGCCAGATGCCCTTCTTCAGACCCCATCTTCAGTGGGCATTTACAGCAGTAACAATTATATTTTAAATGCTTATGTCCAGTGAAAGGCCAGGAACAAGAGAGTTGAAGAAATAAAAACTGAACAGCACAGCTATCTACACAAGCAAAATAAAGAACTTTATCCTGATTCAGTTGTGCTGTTACACAAAATTACAGACACCTGGTGTTCCCAATTTTAAGCAGTAAAAAAAACATTCGCTGATAACCCACATCTCCAGATCCCCACAAGCACTGATATCACTACTGAAAGCAGAGATGCAGATTTTAAACGCTTAAACTACTGAAAAGCATGGCATGAACCATAGCTGTAAGGATGCACTTCAAAAATCTTGCACAGTTTTACTTTTTGACATGTTATCAACTTCACCTTTTGCTTCTCAAAAGAAATTTCACATAAGAAAATTCACTTCCACAACATAATCTTAATACCTTCAAATCTGAGCCTTCAGGGTTTAAAAAAACCTTAGAGGCATTAGCACCTTATTCTCAATTTGTTACCTTTCAAACATCTGTACTTTTTAGCCTGTGTAACAAATTCCCTTTCAGCTCTGTTGAGAATTCAGGCATGTTCCCACTCCATTCCCACTTACTGGATTGATGGCCAACAGAAGAAATATTTTTCTCTCTGGACTGTTAAATATTAGCTTTCAAAATAGCTTATACAACCAGTGTTGCAGCACAACTTACTATCCTTTGAATGTTTACAGCTATGAAAAGAAGTGCTGGGCTCTGCACCAAATTGTCAGCCATCCTTTTTGCTGCTGTCTAGACTGAAACATTGAAGGTTTCTTCTCCTTTCACTCCACTGACCCACTGCCCCCTTTACCAACCCCTGTAGTCAGGAGCTCTTATTCACTAGGGCTCCTTTTCCTGTGAACATTTGCTACATGACTTAGTTAATCTCTCTAAAGGAACCATGCAGGAGTTCTGTGCAGTTAAAATGGACATCCAATTTTCAAGAAAGCTGAGTATTCACAAACTACTGACCATCTTCTGCAGGACTCCCTGTCCTCTTTCTCAGGCAGATTAAATGTCCTTTCCTGTCTTTAACTGATTTACCAGCAACTAATTACTGAAGAGTAAAATGATCTTCTATGATTCAATGTGCACATTTTGGCAAGAAACATTTCCATTTATTGAATCCCAGATTTTATAGGCTGATTTTTTTTTTTTAAATGCAACACATATGAAACAAATCCATGTGTACACTTAGACAAATGTCATTCGCTTTTGATTGGTTTGGGGGAGAGAAAACTGCAAATTCATGTTTGAAAATACAATAGAAGAGAGAGGTTGATATTTTTTTGTTTGTTTTGTTTTGTTGTTATTCAAGCTAAAATACAGTACCAGAGCATGCATATTCAAGTTGGGTAAACCTGCATCCTAAGAAGTTAAACAAGTCTATAGAAATTGTTCATTACTTAGCTCTTTCATGCAAATTTAGCTCTTACACTAAAAGAAAACATATGCACATCCATGTCTTAATTTAATCTGACTCCTAACACCTGAAAAAAGTATGTAACATCTGTTTACTTCACTGCATCTAATATTATCCAACCAGAGTTTATTCTTTAGTGTTAAAACACTCTTTAAACATAATCATAAATAATACAATGCATAATGGGTGTTTAAAAGCCCCCTGTCCCTACTTTCTAGCTGAAACACTAGACACTTACTACAAAAAATCCAGAAGGCATAAAGAGTATAGCAAGACTGGCAGCTTTGCTGAATCTGCAAATATTTACTGATAAACTCTGAAAATATACAATTCTGCTGAGAAAGTAAAAGAAAGCAGAGCCCTCTAATACCGTGAACCCAAAAAAGAGTGGTAATGTTTAATTGAACATAGTGAGAGGTGGAGAGGAAAGCCCTAGTTAACCTGATAGCATCAAATATCAGGTGACAAACAGCTTATGTAACTCTTTCCGGTTCTTACACTCAAGCATTTAACCAGATTCTTATACCATGTTCTTATACAAAGTTTAGTATTTTTAATAATCAGGCACACACTAAAACTTCAAAGATATTACATTTGTTCTCTGTCCTCTATAAAATCATGTGACCCCCTAGTGGACTGTATTTTAACACAAATACAGTATGATGCCATTTGCTAGAAAGATACTCAAAATATATCACCAGTTCATTGACAACATACAACATAGGAACATAGAGATCAAAGGTCCAGCTAGAACAGCAATAAGAAGTGATGTCTAAAAAAAAGGAAAAAAATTGTAATATGAACATATCCTTTCCTACATATTCTTTCAGCTTCTGCAAAGGCTGGCTGCAACCCCTAGCAGCTACTGTCATCTTCCTTCAGCCCTTCCATCCCAAAAGTGTTCAGCTCTTTGCAATAACAACAACCCAAAAAATTAATTATTTAACTATTTACAAATTCTCTTGTATCAGACACATTTACTTAAGACAAAGCTGATGCCCTATATTTTAGGGCAGAACTTATCCTCATGCAGGATCATGCTGAAAACACAAAACCAATGGAATACATAACAGAAAATACTCTGACCACTGAATTCCAGTCCTCTGCAATTGCAGGCATCATTATCCCATTTCTGTTTATAAACTCCACCTTAAAACCATGGAGTTTGCTACCATTCCTCAGAAGAAACCAGGAAGGGCCACTCTGTGTTTTTGGTAGGCTGGGTTGCTAAGGAAAGACACTGAAGCACTCCCTGCTAAACCACTTTCTAAACTTAGGTATGCTACATCAGGCACTTGAGTTACAAGGTGGAACCAAACCCCTGACTGCCTCCCAATTAAATTAGCTGTTATTCTCATTCTTAAATATCTTTTTAAATATCTGATATCTTAAATATCAGTCTTACTATTTTCATTCTCTGTGTTAACAACAAAATAAGGAAAAAATCTTCAAATGACAGTCAATAATGTTCAACATAAATAAAAATCCCCACCAAAATCCCTCCCAGTAATTGGTATTGAAAAGTTTTACATTACATATTGAAAATGTTTTACAAGCATGTTTTCCATCTGCACCCACAGCTTGTAATTCTTGTGTTCATAAAAATCGTGGATCTGTTTCAACAGCTTCTCTCTTTCATCTGGAATTTCTGACCCATGACTGAGATTAGCAGCTCTTATCCAAGAAGCTATTGTAGGAAAAGCAGAGTAAGTGTACTTAAACCTACAGAGGAAAGGATACTACTGGAACTGGATCCTCTATGGAAAACATGGACACTCATGCTGCTGGATTGACACACGTGGTACCTGTACAGGATTACATGCAGCAGGTTGCAAATCTCCCACAAAACCACTGCTTTCTGTCAACCAACACAAAAACCAACACAGCTTGGAGGTAGCTCATGTTCATATATAAATACAAAGCTCTCTATGAAAAAAAATTGTAGGTAAAATCTTGGTTCAAGTAAAGTCAGTTGCCAAACTCCTATGAATGCAATAGGCTGAGAGGAAGAATGCTTCAGCAGGTGGACACAACATACACAATTGTGCTCTGGAATGGGAACACAGTGCCTAAGACAAACACACCATTAAAAACAGATTGACAGCCCAGCACTGAGACTTAACATTGACACTGATGAACTCAGGTTTCATTAAAAATAATTAAAAAACCTGAAATAAACAGAATTTCACACTGACAAAGGTTGCTGCTCATACATACAGAACTAGGACAAAGACTTCTTGTAGTATCTCTAGAACTGTACAAAAATTTTCATCAGAAAGTCAGTTCAGTACCAAAATATTCCATCCATAGCACTACAGTATTTATGAACATCTGCAAAAAGGGAATACTGCCTGGAAAACACATCTGGGTTTGGAACATAATGAAGTCCACACTTGGTCAAAACAAAGTTAAAGCCCCTCAGGTGGGACTAAAGCAAATAAGCAAATGAGTACCAAAGGGCAGGCAGTACCTTTTCTGCAAAACACTACTGCTTGTTGCAATACTTCAGTTTAAACAAACCTAGATATTTGACAGTCCTGTTTGATCCCTTTACTTGTGTACACAGACAAGTGTTCAACCACTTGTCTTTCCCATGCAAGTCTTTAAAAATCAACAAAGCCACCAAGGAGGAAAAAATATTACTCTAAGTAGGAAATCTGGAGTTTAAAACCTACATCTGACTTTCATGGGTTTTGTTTTTCTTAGATTACTGACCAGTCTTCAAGGATATGACTCACTTAAGAGTAAATATAAATATAAAAATAACAAATGACAAAATAAAAAGCCCACTTGCAATGCTCTCCTACCAAAATTCCTGCAGAGCCTGGTGCCAGGAAACAACCCCTGAGATTCCAGCTTCCCACAGACACTTTCACTCATGTTATGACTGCAAAACATCACTGATACCAAAACAGTTCTCCTACACCACTTTGTACCAAAATATTCTCCAGCCTTTTCTTAAAGAGTTTTTCCATCTTAAAAAAGAGGGAAAGCAAGTGATCATAAACTCTAAAAACCACAAAGCCTTCTTCTAAACTAAGCTATTTTTAAAAACAATACTAGAAACTCAGGAATCAGTGTTCCCCTTTGGGAAGTTGAATGTTTTGCCACATTATCTTAAATGGCTTCATTTTAATTTCTCTGTTTGTAATGTAAATTGATTTAAGTTACTTGTGTTGGTTTAGAGAGGAGGTCCTATATTTTCTGAAAGAATATTCTGTAGTTTTTACATAGGCAGTTACAAAACTATCCCTTAAGTAGAATGCAAACTGTGTAAAAACTACCATGTTGAGTACATGCCAAAACTTTTTAAAATTACCAATGTACTCCCAGGTAGCATGTCCAATCAAGTGTGTGTAGTTGCTGACCTGAACCACAGAAGTTTGCTTCTATACACACAGCCACTGCCTATGCGTTGCAAGTGCTTGCATGAAGGTTTTTACCCACAACTGAAACAAACCCTTGGATAAAGGCTGTTACTGACCTTCAAACAAATGATGGGTAGCAAGCAGGCATGTGATTAAGAGTCAGTATTCTCTTAGATACACAGGAGGAACATTCCAGCATTAGGCTGCTAGAATTGTAGGGTATTTGCTAAGACAGGATGGAGAGGTTGCAACAGAGAAAGAAGAGTTGTGTACATTTTACCAACAGATTGCCTCATGGCCATTTCAAAGTTTTTTATGTTAAAGATTCAGATGTTAATGATAAGCATGCAGTTGCAATTACTGAATTATTCTTCTCTGAATTTCAAAATTCTATCTTTTACATGTCCAAGAATAATCTGGTCACTCTAAATCTTCTGTGTCATTAATAGAGAGATATAAAGACCTCTAGAAAGATATCTCTAACACCTTGAAACACTTCTCCTATGGGCAGGTAGAGTCAAGAGATGCCTGTACTGATCATAACAACAATCTCAAAAGAATTCAGACTCGTATGTCTAAATTTAAGTTCAGCAAATTCTGGGTCTAAGTGGGAATCTAATGCCTTGTGCTTAGAAATAAACTGACTATTAATTCTATGAATGGAAAGAAATTTCTGTCAAATCAAGACAGAACTGTAAGTTCTGAACTGTAAGTAATCAATCCCCCCAGGCAATCAGTTCCCTGAAAGCTTCAAGAACTCTAACACATGGCAATGCCAGAATAGCTCTGCCACCTTGACTGCTCATGTGCAGAACCTTCCTTAGCCTGCAGTCTTCTTGCAGGAGTTTGTGCACAACACATATGCAGCCAAGTCACTGATAGCTCCTAAACTATCAGCAGATTTTAGAACAGATGCTGCTTCACAGTGCTAGTATTTTTTAGAAGTTCTACAACAGAATATTTACTACATGTATTAATTAAAATTTAACAGCTGTGGCCAATATTATTCCCTGATAAAACTAGGCATGTAAAAAGTAGCAGTGAAGTTGTGACCTCCTTATTCTGGGCTATTACACAGAGAAAAGAGACCTCTTGAAAAAAATTCAGTTCATGACTGAATAAAGACAGATGGCAGAAAGAGACATAACTGAAATGAGGTGCCAAGGTTCAGCAGAATGAATCTATGTTTCAGTTTGCTACATTAAACTTAATTGCGTGCACTAATTTGCAATTGATTATTTTTTTTATGGCTTTTACTGTTAACTGTGCTGTTTCAGGCCTGAATCTTGGCTCAGTAAAACTGACAGATATTTTCATACAGATCTCAGACTGCTGAAATCCTTAATCACATGTAATAGCTTTCTTACAGAAGAATGCAGTGACGACAGTTAAATGAAATCAAATCTTCTGAGTAAAGAGCCACAGTTATTTTTCAGAGATCTGCATAAAGAGCAGTTGATTTGCAACTATGGCATTCCAGATAAAAAAAAAAAAAGTCTTTTCACCAATTTGATGAAGGCTTTTCATTTTACAACTAACCTCTGACAGGAAAAAAAAATAAAATAAAAAAAAAAGTTTTTATTTCTTTTCAGGATCAAAGGGATGTTGAAATCACATGCACAGTTCTTGTTGCCATATACTCTTTGCTGCATCTGATACAGTCTAGTTCTGCTCAATATATTTTTTTAACTGTCAAGACATCAAATAGTCAGCAAGCTTGACATTTACTTAGTTAAAAAAAAAGTGAATGTGAGATTTCTGTTCTAACTAAATAGTTGAAGATCTATTTATCTATGGAAATGTCTTCAATTAAAAGCAACATGCAAACTTTTTGGAGAAAAAGAAAATTCTTTGGGATATGCAAAGCTCCATGTTCTCTTTTATACTCGGGAGCTTATATAGTTATTTTCCATTAAAACAGTGACACCAGGAATCGCACATCATGGAATAATCTGAGCTGCTCCAAATCAGAGGGTTTTTTCCCATTTTCCTTTCACAGCAGGAGACTGCAATGTAACAACTTCACATACATATTGTGTTCTTCACCAGAGCATGACAGACAGATATGTTACTTCCATGTGCCTGGCAATGCAAACCATCACAGCAGCAGAAACCAGCAATGGGGTTCAGCACGAAGAAAATAGAACAAATGAAAACTCAGAAGACAGCTGGGCCTGGCAAAAAGGAAAACCATTTCCTCAAACACTGCAAGTCTCAAGCAAGAAATCTAACGACCTTAGAAGCTGTAACACACTACATCTAAACTAGAAGCTAATCTGTTACACAGGAATCAACAATCAGAACATCACAATAAAGGAAATCCCAGAGTAGTTTGTCACCTTAAGACCCATTAATTTTAGGAACAGTAATAAACTAATCTCTTCTCTCTGGCAAGGGGATACATTTCTATTGCCTTTCAATAAAATAAATGATGTTCTGTAGTTTTTCAGCTTCCACACTGAGGACACAGATGCGAATCAATATTATTAAGTCAAGAATGCTTTAAAGTAACTGAAAGTAAAAGCTACAGACCCTTCCATTCCTTGAGCAGTTTCACTTCAAGCACAAATGTCTCCACTTCTTAATAGAAAAATGTTTTACAAAATATCTGCCAAATATTCCACATCTTAAATACACAGATGAAAGCTTGGATGTCTTCAGCCAGAACAAATACAGACTGTGTAGCCCAGTATCCTATAGCTACCCATTTCCCCCAGGAAAATGTTTGAACATCTTCAAAAATTGTCCATTAGGTCTTAAAGATTCTGTCTACACTCATTCCCAAGCAAGAACTAGCAACTATAATTAGCAATTATAATTGCCTATTACTCCAGAGTAATACCCAGAACAACATTGTGAAAACCCTGTCTCCAAACCCAACAAAGGCTTAAGCACAAGAGAGAGAGAGAGAAAAAAAAAAAAAAAAAAAAAAAAAGAAAAAGAAAGAAAGAAAAAATTCTTGTATATCTATTGTCAGAAGTACTGTTATGGTATTACCAGTACAAGAGACTTCCTTCCTAGCTGTGCCAAAAAAGCATAAAATTTAGGAGAAAGGAAGCAGGTGTACTAATAACTACACGTGCTGGAAGCAAAATCACTTAACCCTCAATTACTGCTTTAATAGAACATTTCAATAGTTCCTCATCTCTCATATAGTAAAATTTAAGTTCCTATCTTAAAGCATGAGGACCTGATTTGTAAAAAAAAAAAAAATAATTCCAAATCACCCCTATTTTCAGACTGTTACTATGGCCCTGCATGTAATGGATTACTCCAATGAACAAAAACAGAAAAAAAGCCTCTAAGTTCTGCTCTTTTTCTGGTAAATCAAAGTAACAAAGTCAACCAATTTGGAACATTTTTGTTACTCCCTCTAGGGAGCTGATGAAAGGCCAGACACATAGGGGAAAGCAGATTTAGACTGTAACTACAAAATTTTCAAAACACAAAGGAACTGACAAAAAAAAACCCCAAACACTTGTTGAAAAGAAAGTTTTCTGTTACCATGTATCTATGTTAAGACCTGAACACAATACAAGCACATCTTATATGCAACTTTTTAAAAAGCTTTCTATATATCCAAATTGAATAGAGAATTCTCATTATTAAACTCGTATGAAAAAGAAAAATAATAAAATTCATTTCTCAGAGGAACATGGATAGTTTAGGAGCATTCACATCAACACTCTGTTCATACCTAGCATAACCTAGAAAAAACCAAAAATCCCCCACCATTCCAAACGCCAAAGTATTTTTCCTGAAATATAAACCAAAATAAAGAACAGCACAAACAAATAAAGAACAACAAATGCTACAATTTGAACTAGTACGTCAATCACTATCAAATATTCTTATAACACATACAATTCACATGACCGAACACTTTTTTTTTTCCCCAAAACCCACTCTTACTTCCTGCATGTTATTTGACATATAACTGGCAGAGGGTGGGTGGGTGGAAAAGTGTTCTTTTTCTAGTTCAGGCGTTTTAGGGGAACAGCATTGGGTGAGGAACACTGCATATAAAAATATATTCTGCATCATAAAACTGATTACTAGACCAAGACAATTTCCTAGCCACACATACTAGAGAACTTTTCTATTTCAATAATTAACAAGATGAATCAATAGACTGTGGGAGGAGAGAACAGAGTTGCCACAACACAAACTGCAATTTTTCAAATTATTGCACCACCAAGCTTGCTCTACTAGGTAGTATCAACAAATTAAGAACAGATATTTCCTCATTTGAAGCATCTTAGATTTACTACATTAACAGTCTGCTCAAAACGTGCAGACACATCAAACTTGCCAACTGCCAACAAGTTCGGGGTGTTTGCTCTATAAACCAGCACAAAACCATGCAGCTCAGCACATGTGTTGTGACATAATGAAGTCCACACTTGGTAAAAAACAAAGTTGAAGCCCCCCAGGTGGGATTAAAGCAAATAAGCAAATGAGTACTAAGGGGCTGGTACCAAGTACCAGTACTTCTTTCCCTGAAGAGGAAAACACAAGAGTTGTGATGGTTTTGGATATAAAGTTGCAAACTTATTCACTATTATTTTTCAAAGCTGATCAAGTTACTAGTCTACAGAATACACTATGTGAAGAAGGGCATCTAAAAGTACAGATACCTGAATTTTTATATTAGGCTATACAGATCTGAAATGAAAAACCACATGCTACAAAAAAACATTAATAATGCTTAAATATAAAACAAACCAAGCTTCCTGAACTGGTAAGTTTTAGTAAGCTATTTTTAAAATGAACACGCACAAACTTTGAGCACAATTAATTCAAATCAGAATAATCAAGGTTTTATAACTACCTTCATGCTTCAACAGTTCTCCTGGTTGTTTTTAAAAATTAAAGAGGAAAACACTACATTTTCAGAGATTCACCTGTTTTCTTCACACCATCCTTTCAAGACAGCGACTGAATATAGTAATATGGACTGCCAATACATTTAACTTTGCATTTGGTACTACATCTTTCAAAATCTTTCTGAAGTAAACTATTTCAGTCAGTCTGGATGATTAAGTCAGCATCTAACCGAAGGAATGCAAACAAAGGTTGCAAAAACAACAGTGCAGTCTGTAGTAGGCTCTCTCAAAGTCTTCATTAAAACAGTTGCAGAAGTATGCAATTTACGTAGCAAATATAAATCTCTTAGGTGAAAGTGATTTCAACTGAACTAATGTAAACTTGACCCATGCTGCTATATGATAAGGACAGCCAAATGACAATGTAATGCTTGTCTGTCATATGAGAGTTATTTTCAGCCAAGTAAAACTAGTTTCATATTTCTGGTAACAACTTCATGCTACATAATTCTCCACTGCTTCAACTGAAAACCATCAGCTCTGTTTCAAAACTGTAACTCCTAATGAAAATTTCCTACTCTCATCAGGGTGTAGCAGACAAAACTTTGAGCAATGAGTCATTATATTGGAACACTCATCTTCCAAGGTTTATTTATATACCAGGAGTTCCATCTGAAAAAATTCTATGTTTTATCAATTTGCTGCACAGAGTTTTAATACCAGCTATTTAGATGACAAGCATCTGAGAAGCTTAAAGTGTCTCACTACCTCCCACAAAACACCCCTCTAAAAATAGCTTTTTCTTTCCTAGTACACTTAATAGTTAAGCAAACACTGCTATTTTATGCAGAAAAGGTTTCTTACCATTTTAAGCCACATCCAGAGACTAAAAGTTAATTCAAATGACAGTTCAAAAAACCCACAGAATAATTCAGGTTGGAAAGGACCTCTGGAGGTCATTTGATCCAAACATGCACTAAAAACTGGGCTAACTTTTAAGATGGATCTGCGTACTGAGAGTTTATGTTTGATGATTTAATATGTTAACAGGTCTGTTGAAATGTCATAAGAGAAATCAGATGCACAACTTGACATTATAAACTGCTCAAGTTCCAACTTTGTTTCCCCAAAAGACACCTCAGCAGTACTATTTGCCACTTTCTCTAAGTCCTCTTCATGCAGGCTATTGTTCTCTTTCACTTCAAACCTGACCACAGGCTTCAATAACCTTCTTTTTTGCAGGCACTAGGACTTGTGTGCTTTCAATAAAGCCAGCCCTTATATACAACATATATATATATGTTATATATATATATATATATATATATTTAGGCATGAAAACAACAACAGCAGACTAAAATGAAAATTAAAAAAAAAGAAAAACAACCAACCAAACAGAAAAACATCTTAAGACCTGTACACATCTTCCTTAGTTACTCAGGGCAACAGCAGATTTAAAGGATACATTACTATCAGTTCCAAAAGTCAGTAGCAAACGTTATGTAATATCAATGTGTTATTTGAAAAAATAGGGTATTATACATACTGTTTGGAAGGCACTCAAAACAGTTCAAGCAGCACACTAATACTTTCAGGTTTACATTTTCATTTAGTAGCTCAGTATCATGTTCATAAACATCAGTTTGTTACATGGCTTTCTACTATAAACATCCTGGAAAAGAAACTTTATATATGAATCAGTCAGTTTACCACACTACATCTTATGTGACAGTTATAATCTCAGCATAGTTTTAGTACACTAAATCTGACATTTGAGAAACAGGAAAATATGGTCAACTGTCCAATATAAATGCCTTTTTTTTTAACTGGTTCTCCATTCCTAAGACCACCATTCATGTGTCTCTTAACTAGTAGGAAGTCAACCATGTTACCTTCTTTAACACGAAGTAATAGAGAACCAAACAAAACTTAAAATTTAAAAAAACAAAAACCACACATACAAAAATACAACCCTCAATACACAAATGTTGCATACATAAACTATCAGGTACTTGGAACTGATGGCAGCTAAAAAAAAATAATCAGGAAGGAGAAGGACACGGACTTCAGTTGTCAAATACTCACACTTGATTATTCTATACTTACCCACACTTCCCAGATACAGGCTGGCAGCCTAGAGTAAATGGCTATCTGCAGTACTAACCATATAAACTGATTAGATCCATCTTAACATTAAGTACCCATAAATGGTAATAATTTTTCTTATGAATCACTTCTCAACAAATTCAATCTAACATACTAAAGCAACATTTGGACAAAGGATCAAAAGGATGTGTCACAAAGCCTCACCGCCTTTCTTTTCATATTTTCCTATGTTGTATAAAAATTCATCTACAATCCTACAGCTATTGTAACCACAGAATTAACCAAATGTATAGCTAGAAGCTAAGAGAAAGATCTTTTGCTCTATGGCAATTAAAAACAAACATCACACTGCAGAGATCCTCTTGCTAATCAGCTTTACAGAGTATATACGTAAGGCCAGTCAGCAGGGATTGGTTGGAGATTCCTGTCCTGAATTATCCATCTAAGATCCAGTTTGCAAGTTTGATTCTACATCATTAAATCTTCATATGAAATATGTTTAACACAATAAACACCTTGACCACCTCTGCCAATGTCACTCAGTACAGGATGTAACCTGCAGATTCCCAACCTTTTTTCTTCCACAAGCATACTGGGTCAGCCTTGCTAATATCAGCAAGTACCAAAGTCTTTTTTACTTTAACCACAGAACTGGAGTATTTGACAATAAGTTCATGCATTAAGCTTGGGGATGGAGGTGAATGCATGCAGATTTTATTCTAGCACAAGGCTGAATACAAATAATTTCGTAGCTATAAAACAATTTCCTTTTTCAGATGTGTCCTTAGGTCTGCTTTTGCTCAGAATAGCTCCTCCTCTCTCAAACACCAGCAGCTTGGTGAACATCCAACAAGACATTCAACTGGGAAATAGGCAGCTACCACTGAAGTCACACTTCAGCATTGCAAAAACAGTCATCAAAACATGGGCTGATAATTATTTCATTGATTATTGTAGCTATCCATCAGCATCTAGTAAAAGAGTAAATGCTGACATTCTCTCTTGCCCATTGGTGAAGTGGTATATGGTAACTCAGTACTCACACAGTGCAATCATTTCCTACAGCTTTCCAAGAGAAAGAAAATGGACCAGGCTTCTTTAATACAGGAGTATAAATGAGTTTAGTTTAAAAGGCAACTAGGCACCTACTTAAGTTTAGGAAGATTTTTTCTTTAAGAATATAAGGAAAAAATCAGCAAAAATAAAACCCTAAAAACCACCTCAAACTACAGCAGAAACCTAAGCAAGTCTAGGACCCAAAATGCTACAGCAGATTTGTAATTAATGTTCTAATATGACATTACTTTTACTGCAGTCGTGTAGTATTTCATTTCCTGTATAACACATGGCTAGAGATACAGAGAAAATCCCTAATTTTGTTTTCAGAATGAATTTTCAAAATGTTAAAATTTATTTCTGTATCGGTTTCCTGCTGATTGCTGACAGACTGCACACAGATACAGCTCTTGGTACCAAGCCAAATTTATAACTCATCTGGGGAAAAAATATCAGCATGGCTCTTTCTATCTGTATGTTCAAGAAAACAGGAGTCAGATTTTCACTTATCAAAAAAAAGATGTTCAACATGATATATTGGCAAGTTATAAACATCACATTAAGCAACAAAAACCCCCACAAAGGCAAAATCAGATTAACTTCTTTGCTTGTTCTAAGAAAAAAAATGGAAGTAAATTCTACCACTTATATTATAAAATTCCAATAGTTTTTTAAAAAATAAAGGCCAACATGATAGCTGGCCTTTAAAAATTTAGAATTTAGTCCTCATTTCCTACGTTCTACCTCATAAGTTTTTATACTTAAATTGCCACTTACCTAATACATGTGTCTTAATGACACTCATTCCAATATAAAATACATCTAGTGTATTAAAACACTGCTGAAAAAGAGGAAATGTCGACTTTATTTAAAGCCCATTTTGATCTCAAATCCTTTCACACTGTAAATTCTGCAGCCTTGTTCTAAATTACTTGGAAAAGTACCCACCTCTGCTCCTTCCCACCCCATATAATCAGTGACATCTTCCAAACATGGCACAGATCTACAACTATTCAACTATTCAATCTACAACTTGTTAGCAAGTCCAGGAGTACAGATTTTATTCTTCTAATGCAGTAAATGAAATATTATTTAACACACCCATTTTTCTTTTAAATAGTTCAGTGCTGACATTTCAAATAACAACTTTTATTCATGTTGAATTAATTAATTTAACATGCACAGCAGAGAATATTCCTATTGTATAACCACCTGCTTACTCGAAGAAGTAAATCTAATTTAGGAAACTAATAATTAACATTACAAACACTAGTGTGATAGCACAACAGAATCACTTTCAAATTGTAACTAACCATATTGCCAGCAGGAAAATCTGAATTCATTTCTCCTGCAATAACCACTTTCCTAAAAATAAATAATGCAGCAATACTGCATGTACTCATGCATGTATCATTACAGTATCAATCAATCTAAAGGAGGGGTGGGGAGGGGAGGCACAGTGGGTGGAAATCACACCTTACATATACTGCTGCTCAGCTAAAAGTTCTTTTCCAATCAAGAGCTCAGAAAGACACCACACGTCAAATAAACGTTGGGAATGTTACGTAATTTTAGTTGAAAAAAATCTTACATCTCAGTTTAAGTCCCAGAAGAGTAAAATATTTCCTATATTTAAAACACAGCATTGTCCTACTTAAGTATTAAAGTTTATTTCTCTGACCAGAAACCCAGGGAACATACCCCAGTTTGGAGCTCACGTTGAGATGGATAAACTGCATACCTACTAAAGACACCTCAGGCTCCATATACTGTCCAGTAGCTCCAATTTGAAATATGACTGCAATCCATGAATCTCCAAGACAACACACATAAAACAGAGGGATGGAAAACAGCCGTTTTCCAAGGCACATTACAGATACAGCAAAAACCCATATAAACCTTAATGACTATGACAGCAGTCACTGAAGAGTGCTTCTGATTTAATTGGGCCTCCAACTGTCAGAAGATTTCTGTTTTCCAGATTACATTTCATCTGGAAGATCCATTTATTTGGAAGCATGGTATTTCCAGAATATATATAGTATATAGGTCAGTAGAAAGAAAAGAACCCCCACAAACAACATAAAAAAAAAACCCCAACACCAAACCCTAAGTGATTTACAGTATGTCTGCCAAGTGGTGTATCAGAATGTCACACTTTTGGGGTAGCCATGCATATATAGGATCAGTTATTTCTCATAATGCCATAGGATATGCTGATGTTTGCAGCCAGCACTCACCTCTAATTTCAGTCAAGAGGCTCCTTTCTAAATCTTTATTTATTTGAACAACTCCGCACAGGAAATAATTTCCATTTTATCAAAGGTAACAAATTGGAACTTAGATAAGATAAAATTTACATGTAGCACTAAGTTTGAATATCTAATGCTTAGTTACCAGCAGACAGTTACTATATACAACTCTCCACAACAAATCTAGCTTCAATTAATTAATTTTAAATGCACCCAGACAGAATACTTTCATTATATAGCTGCATGGTAACAGGGAGAAAAAAAAACCTCACTACCAACATAGAACTAACATAAGAGCTAATAATCACATTATTTAAGACTCACATCTCAGCTTCAAGAAGTAAACTGAACTCATCCCTTTTAAACACAGTCCCCATTTTTACCATGACCTTCTGCTAGAAAACTTGGACAAAAGATACTAGGAAACAGGAGTAAAAAAAAAAAAAAAGAGTCCCATCTCACACATACATACTATATGTTCTCCAGACACCTGGAAGTCCTATAGCTTCCTAAACAGAGCTGGGACAGGCCATATCAGGTATAGCAATTTGATCATATGAAAACAGCTACTTGGTTATTTATGATAGCAACCCAGCTCGATGCACAGTCCTGCAGAGTACCTACCCGAGGTGTGGATGCCTATTATTAAGGAGCAGAACAGACAACAAGGAAGTCACACTGAAAGATGTAACATGAACCCTCAAGACTTCAGGTATGGAGACCAAGAGGGGCAGCAAGCTCTGCACCGGGGCAGACCAGGAGAGACAGAGAGGCCTGGATGAGCACTGACACTGTCGGGTAGCTGGCTGTCAGCCGTATTAAAAACTGTTAATCCTCCAAAGTAAAATTTAAGAAGAAAAGGTATTCAAGTCTCAGCGAATACATAAATAAATAAATAAATGCAGTTCTAAAGACTTTTTAGAAAGCCTGAAAATTTCGAAAGAAGACCTCCACTTTCGAAGAAAGCGTTTTATAGCCAACCAACCACAGCAATGCACATTAAGGCTACCAGAGCCCCTTAGTCCTCACCTCCCAACTCTGAAACCAGCCAGAAACACCTCATTCTTCTGCCACTCCTGTCAATAATGCTTTATTCAAAACGGTAAGACCGATGCCAATTTTGTCTGCCTCTAATCTTAACTTTTTAATAAAAGGTTCCTGCCCGAGTCGTGCCCCGCAGAGCCCTCGCTACATCCAAGACGCGTCCATCACTGCCATCTGGCAGGAGGGGACGGGAGGGGGAGATGGGGGAGAGAAAAAAAAAAAAACAACCCCTGCGGTAAAGTTTATTTCTGTGAGGGAAATCCCGGCCATGACAGGTCCGGTGCTGCACGGCAGCGCCGCGGGGCTGTCACCACACGGCAGAGGCGGCGCGGCTGCCTCAGCTGCTGCGGGCGCTCCAGGACCAGGTGGCCGCGCCGTGGCGGGCGGGCGGGCGGCGGGGACAGGGACAGGAACAGGCCACCCCGACGGAGAGAGGGTCCCTCCGCCTGCCCACGTCCAGCACCGCCGCTGCTGGACGCCAAGTCTCTAAAGAGGCTGACAAACCGGGACGAGCAGTGCAGGGGACGCGGGAGATGCCTCCTGCTCACCCTTTTCCTCCAGCCAGGCCGGCTTTAGGGCTTTGGCCTCCGGCCTGGAGGAAGCCTCTTCCCCCACTGCCCGCGGAGGAGGGGGCCGCCTCGGGGGTGGGCGTCACATTGCTCCCGGGGAGGTGACAGACCCCATCCCGCCCAGAGACTGCGCTGCCCGCCGGGCGCGGGTGCTCCCTCGGAAGCGCCGAAGGGTGTTGGCCACTCACCCACGCAGGCAGATCTGCGGAGGAGACGCTGAGCCGCACCGCCTCCTCCTCGTCCTCCAGGAAGGCGAGCGCCCGGCCCAGCCGGGAGGTCTTGCCGCCGCGGTGCCTGCGGATCCAGAAGAGCCCGCACAGGGCGATGAGGACCCAGCTGAAACTCAGTCCCAGGTAGCCCAGCACATACACGGGGAAGATCAGCACGAAGCTCCTCGCGAACTGCGACACCAAACCCGTCACGTCCACGCTCAGCAGCGGCTGCGGCGGCGGCGGCTCCGGCACCGAGTCCCCAGCTGCCACCGCCTTCTCCGCGGCTGCGGGATCCGTGGCGGACCCCGCGCCGGTGGACTGCTTATCCGCGGCCCCGCTCATGCTACGGCAGCGGCGGTTCCTACTACTGCTGCCGCTCCTCCCGCTACTGCTGCTCCTCCTTCTCGGGCGCTGGCTGCGAGCGAGCAGGGGGGTAGGGCGGCGGCAGCGCCTCGCATCCTGCGCCCAGCCCCGCTCGCCGCGCACCGACACCAGCCGCCGCCCGCTTCCGGGTTCGGGGCGGCCCGGCCCAAACTGCCGCCGTCGCTGCGGGGAGGGGAGGGTGGTGCGGCGGGGGGCGGGTGGTGCCACTGCGAGGAGGCGCCTCGTCCCCAGCCGCCCCTATTGGCGCCCGGCGCGGCACGCGAACGCCCTCTCTGCTGTGCCCCCTCCTCCGCCCCCGGCAGCCCGGCGTCCCGTCTCCCCCTCCCTTCTGCCCGGCCCGAGCCGGCATTACTCCTCTTTCCTCCCTACCCTCCAGGCCTGCCATGGGAAGTACGAGTTTGTCCTGCACGCCGGGATCCCGACCTGGAGGAGACCGTCGCCGCCTCTCGCCGAGCTCCCCTCACTGGCTGGGATTCCCGCCACCTCGGACACCCCGGCTTGGAAGAAGACAGCCCGACCGATCCCCCCCTTACCGCCACCGAGGGGCAACGCGCCGAGGGAGGAAGGGGCCGTGGCAGGGATCCGGGCTCCTGCTGGGTGGCACGAAGCAGAACCAGGTTGCCACGGCGTTAGAGACCGCGAACGTGCCAGTGTGGGCTTCCTCAGGGGCAAACCGCACCATTTCCTCACTGTCTTCAGTCATGAGTAGGGTTGTAGGGTTTCTACCTATTACACCCTTCAGTTACACCCTTCGTGGGTTTTTTTGTTCTCCACTGAGGGATATTATGAACGGATCGACTGATCCGTGGCTCAGAGGAACCAGAGGTCCCTTGCTCCGCTCCTTTATTACAACAGGTGTTCGCGAAGCTTTGCTCACGCATCCTCAGTTAAAGTTGGCTCTTCTGTCATCTTAATACATGCGAGAACCAAGGGTGGCACCCACACTATTACCCCAAATTCTGATCTGTGAAATTATGCAAACTGATATTCTACAGGCTTGTGTCCTGTAGCCTTTTATCACAGAAACACCTGGTTCTCACATCATTCCTGCTGCCATTCCTTTATTTTTGCAATATTTTTTATGTACCCACCAGTTTCACACGGAGCAGCTGTTGCTTGTCCTTAGCTGTGTGCTAATCAGTTTGCTGGTATGCGCTTGCTGATTAAACTCAGCGTTTACCAGGAGGCTTTCGTCCTTTGGCTTTAAATAGCCAACCTTTCACTTAGTGGGAAAGAGGGTCCTTTCTCCTCTCTTCAGCTGCCAGTGATCACAAAATCTGTAGGGCATTAAGAAGCTTAAGTGTTTGCAGGCAGGGAAGAGGGGAGAATGAAGTTAGCCAATAGCTTGAGAAGTTACAAAAACACAAATGGACAAATAGAGAAGCTGCATAAACTTCATTTCTTTAAGAAGTGGAAGCAACTTCAGTCTCAATTATTCAGAGAAATGGAAATTCAGAAAGGTGATGGCACAAAAGGAAAAGTTCTTTGCTCACTGCTGCACAGCAGAATTGGAAAGAAGAATCTGTGTATTGATGACTGAACGTGGTGTTCTGTTGTATCATCTTTCCCAGTTCTCTCCATGTCTGCAATTAGACACCAGGGACCACATATGGAGAAACAATTTCTGGCCAGAAACTCATTTTTGATCTGGTGTGTTCTCCACCTGTACAATAAGCTTAAGCAGGATGAAAATAAAAAAAATCAAATTATATTAAAAAGAAGTAACAAAATCAAAGTTTTACAATTATATGGTAATCTAAGCTTTGAAATGACAATATATGTTCTGTCTTGTAGAGAACACAAACACCTACAAGCTGTAACAGAGAGAGTACTGAAGGGCAGCATGGGATCTTGCAGCTTGTTACCTTGAACTGGGGGTATTAGATATGGCTGTGTGACCCCTTTGTATGCCAGTAGTATCAAACTAGAGTAAATGTGAGTGGTTTTTTTGCATTTATTATATTCCTCTTCTAATTTTTTGGTTGCTTATATAGAACCTACTCCTGAGTTTCAGTAACACCTAGTAAAAACAATCATATTGTACCTTTGCAGCCTCCATTATAATCAATATTATTAATATTTCCTCATTTTTTCAAGCCCTTTGTTCACAGTCTTGGATTCCATAGCTCCATGTCACTTCCCTATCAGGATTCACAGTATCTGAAGTAAAATACAACTCTACCACAATCCAAAATGAAAATTCAAAGCAAACAAAAAAAGTGATTAACATGTTTGCCAACCAACAGTACCATATGCTGCATTTTACTCTACTCTCTCCTTTATTTCTCAGTGCGTATTCTGCAAATGAGCTGGATATAGAATTTGTAGAGGAGTACTCTGTATAGGCAGTATTATACTGGAGAAGCACATCATGAAAAAAAACAACAAAGTCATCTTGTAGAAGCATTTAGAATGGCAAACACATAATGATAGGCCTCGCATTGATACTGGGCAGAGTAATTAATCAGCTGATATGGGAGTTTGATCAGAATTAAAGATGAGTGATACTGTGCCAATCAAATAGGAAAATGGAAGCAAGATCTTGTAGCATCAGTTTGATAGCATTTATCTGTAACATCAATAGAACATTCTGATAAGGAGGTTACTGCTGACTTCTTTGAACTTCTGTAGATAACTTATTTGGCCCCATGCAGTATTCTGATGAGGAAACTGGGTGGCATGAAGTTAGCACGCCACTATTATAATAGGGACAAAAGAGTTTTGTTAAAATCAAGATATAAAGTCTATTACTAGGGAATAAGTTAGGGTCAATATATGTAACAGTTTTCCATAAAGTTTTCTAGATAAACACGAGTTATTTGTTTATTCTTTTTGCCTGAGAACCTTTGAACTGGTAATGCACTTATTTCCTGCTTCTTTTTTTTTTTAATACTTTTGATAGTCTTCAATGCATCAGGAACTCCTGAAGATATTCAGTTATGGTGCAGAGATCACTCTTGCTTTCCCTTAAGTATGCTGTAGTGAACTGTGTAGGAACTGATTATGTTTATTTAATTTAGGTAATATTAATTATTTTCATACCATGCTGTGTAGATCTGTTTCCTTCTAATAATTTTCATAAATGCTTTTTGCTTGCAGTATTCCTTTACTCCCATTCTTAGCCATGTGTTTTTTCCCCCTTTTTTGCTTTTTGAAACTCAATAATCAAAGTAGTCAAAGTAGTGTCAGCCTATATCTATCCTTATCTTGCACCACATCTGTTTCCCATGATGCTTTATTTCCAGTAGATACTAACACTATCCTTCAGAATAATAAATATTCTTCAGAAAAAATCATCTGGGCTTTTGAGGATGAGAACCACAGGCAAAATTAAGTTTAGATGGTGAAAAAGAAAATTTAAGTTTCCCTGACTTCTTTGCATTTGACAATAAGAAAACATGTTTTAGAAGCAATTGTATTTGTTGCCTCTTGACCATTTTCAGTAAGTTAATCTTCCTGAAAAACAGGATTTGATGCTCTACACCTCATCTTACCCAACAGCATTATTTCAATCTGATGCTTCTCTCTACAGGTTTTTAACTATTGAATGGAAGTCTTTATTGAGTAGAAATCTGAAAATGTTTACTCAGGAGGTTTTTTCCTAAAAAAGAATGTAATTATTAATGGAAAGGTAGTTTACATGAAGTTTCAACATACTAAATTCTCATGCAGGATTACTCAATACTTCTGTGTTTCATGTTACCCAACTGTCTCAACTTGCTTCAGATTATTGAGTATGCAGCACATATATTTTCTGCCTGCTGCAAATTTTCTAATATAGAGAGCACAAAGAAAAGTCAGAAGACTCTGCCATACCTGTTCAGTGCATAGAGCCTTAGGTTTGAAACAAACCAAAATATGTCTGATCCCTGCTCTCAACCAGTCTGGCTTCAGTATCACTGAATGTGTAAGTTTTACTCTCATGATAAGATCCTCAGATTTTTATTGCTTCTGAAGACAGAAAAAATTTCCACTAAAATCTCTATCCGTAAGCTTTCATAATAATCATCTTTTTTTTCCTACTGGGATTCTTCCTTCATGCAAAGCCCTCATTTATAAAACTTATTTTTTTAAATAATAAAAATATCTGTTTAAGCATGGTGGAGGATTGTCATGTTGTCCCTGTGAGGGTTATTTCCAGTAAATTTTTGGGGTATTCCTGTGATCTGTCACTCTCTACAGAGGTGGAAAAAAAGGCAGTATCACACCCCAGAATTAGAGGAACATCCAAAGACAAAAAATAGCCTATTATCAGAGAATGAATAAAGCTGAGTTATTCTATATTCCTGTTTTTAAGGTAACAGTGCAGGTGAGGAGTAAGGTATGAGTACCAAGCCAGAGAAGATAAAAGCAAATAGAAGCTAAAATCATATCAAAGTTCCTAGGGCTACCAAAAGCTTTCCTAACAACACACTTCTCTTTCCAAGAAAAACTAGGGCATCCCTTTATACTATCTAGTAATACAATAGATATGTGCCATTTTATTGCCTATATTCACATGATTCTAAACCCCATTGTTATAAAATCCAGCACAACTACTGATGTATTAATCTTTTCCACACTAAATTGGTGATAAACTGTAGTTTCTTTTTACTACATGGTGGAAACACTTAAACATGCACAAATTTTAGCTACTTTAATCCAAAGGTGTTATTCTAGCTTGTGTTCTCATGCAGCAGTTAAACTTCAGTTTGGGCTGTGTCTTTAAGGTTTGAAAAGTTCTTACCCCCACCTGCAATTCTTCTCTTGCCATAAAGCTGCCGAACTAGTGCACTCCAATGGGAGTAAGAATAACTTACTGGCAGCCAAAACTTGTTTGTGTTTGTTTTTGTTTGGTGACATATATGCATATTCAAGAGTAGATGGTAGAACCAGAATCTGAAGCTGCTTCTTCTGTTTTTTGGTATCACTGTCACATTTGCTTGTTTTAGTTAAATTTATTTGCTATATTGTTGTTAAAACCAAAACTCAATTAGAGTACTTGAAGGCAATTTTCCTTTCAGCCTCTGGATGTAGGATAGCATTTCTGTGGAGTATCCCTTATTGAGGAGATGCATTGTTCCATCTCACCACTTTGGCCTAAGAGCTATTTGAGTTAATCTAAGATGCCTTGTAAGTGCATTTTTATTTATTCAGAGAAGAAAATATAAAATGCTTACAGAGTATTATTGCTTTGTCAAAGACAGTTAAATAATTCATAAGAATGCTTATAAATAGCTTAGTATCCATAGATGCTTAGAGGATGTAATTTAGCCCTTAAAGGTCACAGTTACAGTGAATGGTGCTTCCTTAATTTACCTTTGCTTTTCCTGCTACATGATAAAGAAAAAATATTTCATAGTAAACAGAGAGATATTTTACAGTCTTTTAATTTTATTCTGGAAACATCCGTAAGAAGCAACTGTAGCAACCATTTGTCAACTGTTTAAGACCAAGTATAAAGGTTAGTTTTATCTTTGGAGTTAGCCTGACAAAAATGTTCTTCCTTTGCTTTTTTCCGACCTCAGTAATGTTTTCCACATACATTGATAGTAAGTATTAGCAGTGTTACATATTTGTTATTTTTACTCTTAGAAAGAAAAATTAGGCAACATACTCAGAGGGCCCTGAGGAATCATCAGGTCTTTTAAATCACACAGGCTGTTAATAGGTGGTAAATACTTGCTGTGAAAATAGCACACCCCTTTCCAGCAGGCAAGCATTATTTACGTCGTTTCACGTGTTTGGTAAGATGCTCTTTTCTATTTGTTGCAGAAAACAGCTCCAGCATTTGTTATTGTGGGAATATTAACATTTTTCATTTCTACACGTGTTCTTCAAAGGTGCCACTACCTAACATCGGGTAAACGGCAGATTAGGTTATGCTTATCACCATTAACTTTTTTTTTTTTTTCCTCACAGCAATCGCGTATGACTTCACAAAAAGTGACCCAGCTGCAATTAGCAGTGGTTTCAGGGCACACTCGGCCTATGAAAGGTCCAGGTGAACAACAGGGGTACTCGAGCTGCTGCTTGTCCCCTCCTGCCCCCTCTCCTGCCCCTCTCCTGCCCCCTCTCCTGCCCGCTGCCCCGCGGCTCCCAGGCCGCCTCCGCCACCAGGGGAAACCCAACCGGGGAGGAGGAAGAAAACCTTCCGGCAGCCACTTCTGCCGCTTCTCGGTTACAAAGGCCTGAAGACCATGGCCCGAGGCCATCCTACCGCGCCGCGGAGGAGTGAGATCCCCCGCGGAACTCCTCCCGCCACGGTACGGACCCTGCTCCCTTTCCCCCATCCCTACGCGGCAGCCCCGTCCTCCCGTTCTCTCTGCGGGCCCGGCGCTCATCCATCGCTCATCTATCGCTCATCCGTCGCTCGGCCGATCGGCTGCTTCCCCCTCGCCGCCTGTTGCTAGGGGATCCCGGGCAGGGCCGCAGCGGTTTTCTGCCCGCTCCAAGGCGGCCGGCGGCGGAACGCGGCTCCCCGTCCGCCCCGGGCATGGAGGGTGACAAGGTGAGGGGCAGTTGGGAAGCGGTCGGGGCTCCGGGGAGCCGGACGAGCCTGCTGGGCTCCTGCGGACACGGCGTAAGGGGCCATTCCGCCTCGCCCCCTATCCCCCCTCTCCAGGAGGGCCCTGAGGAGGTGCCGGGGGCGGTGGCAGCGGGGCCCGGCCCGGCCCGGCTTCTTGTGCTCAGCTTCCCTTGTCCCTTTACACCTCAGGGCCCTTGAAGCCCGGCCAAGCCATCCCCCTCACCCGGCCAAGCCATCCCCGCACCCGGCCGCGTCTCGCTGCTGCCACTCGTGTCCCTTGGCGCTGAGTAACCGGGAGGTCTGTGTGGGGCAGAGGCAGGGAACAGCCCCAGTGTTTGTTCTGCTGGCCCTGATAACCCCCGTGGCACTCCCGGGACAGTTCAAGATTCTTTGTTTTGTCAGCACGGCGATGAAACTCCCACTCGAGAAGCAGGGCAGTAAGGGAGCCCTTACCCCTCTAGTAAGAAGGATGAGGTCGTGTCAGCCACAGATCTTTCTGCAGAAGATCATAGGTGGTTTATGACAATATCCAAACCTCTTAGTGTTTCAGATTGTAGATAAAATATATTTAATGATTGATACTCCTGTAACCACTAATTGTTGGGTTTGAGTTCTTTAGGAACATATATGACTTTTGCATGATTTCATTAAATTATGGGAAGTTTGTAGAGCTCCGAAATAAAAGAAACAAATCCACATGGATATGCTAACATAAATTATTGTGTTACGTAATAATTTGAAAAGGCAGAAATATCAACTATTCTAGTACTGCTGTGTGAATCTGGATTTTAAAGCTAATTAATTTGTAGTGATGCTGTATAGAAAATTGAGTAGGAAGTAGAGTGGGTGGGCAGGATATGTGAAGTAGTATGTTAGAACCACTCTAAAAATGTCCACTTGGGGTATCAGTTCAGTATCTGTGGTAAGTCAAGAACCTCTTTACTGAAAAGGGATCAGTTAGTTAATTGTGATGGAAAGTTAACCTTTGATTTCAGTTTTAAGTGCATTGCTGTAAGACTGCCAAGGATGTAGAGAGTGTTGTACTAGCAGCCACACTGAGTGAGAAACCCTCCTTTTGCTGTTTCTGTTCTATCAAGTCTATTACTTATTTGAGGGCTCTCAGACATGTAGCTTCTATTTGATATGAGAAAGATATGTATATGTAAAAAAAAGTACTTTTCTCTGGCTTAAATGCTACAGACATTTTACTGTTGTTTTGGTTTTTTTTTTTGAGGGTTTTTTGTTTTGATTTGTTTTTTTTTAGAATCATAGTTACTTAAACACGTAATATTAAGTTCTGAGAGCCTCCAATCTTTCTAGGTTGTGAGCGAAGAAACTCTTCTTAATCTCTCTTGAAGAGTTCATCTGAAGTATCAAGGTCTCCTGTTCCTCTAACTTCATAGTGCATACTTCTTGTCTAAAGGGCGTGTTCTTGAATGTTGAAACTTTTTGTAGCACTTCTTGAGTTCAGTAAATCTGTCATATTATGTCAGCTGATGGGCTTTCCATGCTCTGAGGTGGATAAATGAAGTTAAACCCTAGTGTGGTTTAAATAACTAATCTTAATCTGGATTTAAGTGGGTATATAAGGACTTCTAAATTAGCAGACAGGTGAGAAACTTCAATAATTCCTTATAAAGTTTCTTATAAATATTTTTTTGTGTGTATACAATGATTCCTTTAGTAACAGAGGGACAGTGGTCTCAGAAGTATTAACTTCCTTGAAGCTTTATCGAAGAGCTCTCTTTGCTTGTTAGACTCCTGCAAGAGTAGAGAGTGCAAAATCATCATGTATAAAAGCAACATATTCTAGTGGTGGTGGTGGTGAGATGAAAACTGCAGACCTCAGAAGTGTGGCTGATGCCCCTTTTGGGGCACCAGAGAATCATTTCTAAATGGTTACTGCATGCTTTTTGCCTCAGCTTTGAAATACATCTCAAATTACCTTATCTGGTATTGTCTATTGGTGATACTGGCTTTAGGCTAATAACACCATTAGCATTCTTTTTTTGTTTGTTTGTTTGTTTCATGATATGTATCTAAATATTGTCCAGAACCAAAACATAATATATTTTAGGGATTTTAAATGCATAACTATTTGAGCACACTGTTCTCTTCCCATCTATATCTGTCCTTCCAGCTTACCCTCACACAGTTCTGTAAATTTTTTTAGGGTTCAATAAAATTTCACTCAAGCATGTGATAAACTTTGATTTTACTTTCTCAGGTGACTGCAGCTGTATATATTTGTTTTGTGTTTTTTTTTTTAATGGAAGTAAAGGGCACTTTTCTGCCTTCTTGATACTTTTGATGGACTTTAGATGAAGTTTAGCAGTCCACTACAATCTCTTATAAAATGAGATTTTTTTTTTTAATGTAGAATAATTTAAAAATTAAAATGTACTACTAAAATGCTAGTTTCTTATAATAAATAAGCAAAAGTTGGGCACCATATATTTATTTTTTTCTACCAGTGCAGCTCATAATTCAAATATTGATGAGTGATTTTTCTGGTAATTTTAAATAACTTTTACCAAGACTAAATTGTCATGTAATTTTGGATATAATCATCATCTTTCAGTGACCTGGTTAAAATATTCATTAGATTAGAATTCCTCATTTGCTTTAGTGATGTCAAACAGTTGGTTTCTCTTGGTGTGTTTAGTGGCAGCCAAGCAGGTAAAGGCAGTAAAGCTGCAACTGAGTATAGGGAAATTAAACATACTTAGTTAGGGATAACTCTAGTGAAAAAATGTCCATGCAAATTCTTATTATTTTCCTTATATTTTCACTTTTTTTTTTTAGTGCTAAACAGAAATTTTGTGTATGGTTAATTGCATACCAGTTATGTGTATCATGAAGAATACAGCTAGTAGGTGTAGGGAAGACTATTCTCTACTCAGCACTTGTGAGGCCCTGCCTGCAGCATTCTGTCTGGTTTTAAAGTCTCCAATACTAAAAAGGTTCTAGAGTCAGGCACTGAGCCTGGCTTTGGGGCTGGAGCCCTGAAGTACCTGAGGCTAAGGTGCTGTTCAGACTGCAGAAAAGGAAGCTGAGTGGATATAGGTGCTGTCTTCAAGTATGTAAACAGGATCTGTGGAAAAGGTGGAGTCAAGTTCTCTGAGGTGTATAGCGAAAGAACAGAAGGTAGTGGCCCTAACTATCATTATACTAACTCAGTATAATGAAAATATTTTTAATTGTGAGTGGTGAAACCCAAGAACAAGTCTCCTCAGATATTACTTATCTCCAACCTCAGAATTACTTAACCTCACCTAAATAAATCTCTGACCAGGACTTTGAAGTTAGATCTAATAGAGCAGGTCATTGAATCCAGTTACATTGATTACTTTCCAAAAGTAGCCTGACTGTGTGCACTCATTTGGTCTTTTGATCAAAGATCAGTTTTAAGTCTTTCTTGAAGGGCTGCACTATTATCCACCATAGGTATGGACCTCAAAATTAGTTACCATTTGTGTACAGAGCTGGATAACTTAGTAGAAGTCTGATCTTCAAGCCTCTTCCAGGTCCAGTCAGATCCAAATCAGTGTAATGTTTATGTTACAAAATGCATTGGTCCTTGCCATTTATACTTTGATGCTCTTCTTTGGAAAACTAATCATTACATGATTGGCTTCTGTCTGCAAATTGATTAATCAGTCTTTTGTTGTCTTTTGTGTTCTAGAGACGAACCAAAGAAGATACTTGGAAATCAGAAGAACTTAGGAAGCATCTTAGGGTGATTTATTTTATATTATTTCTACTAGTTTTCATGTTAGGTTACCTTGCAGCAGTGAAATGTAGTGACAGTCTAAACATAAAATCATAGAATGGTTTGGGTTGGAAAGGACCATAAAGATCATTGCAGTTCCAACCCATCTGCCATGGGCAGGGATACAGAGATACTGGATACAGATACAGGGATACAGATACATACTTTTTTACTAGCTACTGTGCCTTGTGGGATCTATAGTAGCTCTTTAAGGCTTTTTAGTACACCAGACATTTTAAATCTGTATCTCTGAGTACAAATCATACAGATCTTTTATGTGTAGCTGCTAACTTCCTTGCCAAAACTGCTTGTTCTGAAGTCCGTGTAGTCCAAGTGTGTCCAGAGGCTGACCCAATCACTTAATGTATACAAATCACAGAGAATTTCTAGAGGTTTCTTCATTAGGTAAATATAAAAAAGTTCCATTACTATGGAATTAACACAGCACACAGCAGAGTGATTTGCTGGCCACCCAAATCCAAGTTAGAGCTCTGTTTAATATATACTTTTTCACTGTCCTACATGTATATTATGTACTGCATTTTTTATAATCTATCATGTTTGTAATGCACTTTAAAACTGGTTAGTTACTTTTAGCTGCTGATCAAATAGGCATGCAGGCTCCGGTCAGTTCCACCACTGATATTCATATTAGCTTTGTTCTATATTTTGCAAAAGCTCTTTTCCAGTATGTATGTTCTGTTCTGTTCTGTGTCATGTGCAGATCGTCATTGGTCCTTTGATGAACTAAACCATCCCATTTGTTAATCTATTGCTTAGCTTTCTATCAATTACATTTCAAAGCTCCCCTTTATTTCAGTACCAGTTCCACAGTATCAGCACTTCTTTTTTTTAATCTTTCAGTAACATTTCCACTATTTCCATCTGGGCTAAAGCAAACAAATTTTGAGCTGAAATGCTTTAGTTCTAACAGAAGTGGTGTGGTTGGATTTTAGGTTGTGTGAAACAGCTGGGTGACGTTTAATTCACTTTGCTTATTGACTGTAATCAGATCAAGTTCTTTTCATTCTGTGTTGAGTAAATAGCTGAAAAAATGGATGTAGTGAAATCATTGTGAGTTGTCCTGCTTGCTTCAGGAATGTTAAAATATCACTTATGACTTCAGAAAAATCTAAGAAAAGTTGAATTCTCAAGGCTAAAAATGTCAGTTTTTGCTTGCTGCTTTCTATTCAAGTAAAAGCTAATCTTCTATTCCAAAGGCAGCTGCAAGATGCCCACTTATCTATCATTATTGTTTATACCTGTAATGTATTTTAGAAGATGGCACAGTTTCTGTCTACATGACCTAACAGCTTTAAGATGCTTAGTTAATTTTTCAGTATCTCACTAAAAAAAATGCACAGTTCCACAGTAATTTTTCTTTTTTATCAAATTATTTTCAGACACATTGAAAATGCAGCTTATTTTTAATTTTATCCATTACTTATTTTTTACAATAGGTAGAGACATAATGTTGGTCATTTACTAAGTAAGCCTAGAAATTTTAATACACTTTGGGAAGTGAAATTCACAGATAGCAATCTACAATTTTTCTTTCATATCAATGTAATCTATCAAAATAGTTTGTTCAACTATAATAATAGATTTTGAATATTTTTATTTTATTTTATTTCAGGCATCACAACCAGGTAGTCAAAATGAAGACCAAAAGCACAAGGAAAAGAAAGTGCAGAGGGAGAAGTCTGTTCATGGCACAGATGATCGTAAACATGAACACAAAGACAGAGGGAAGAGCAAGGAAAGAACAAGAGAGAGAGAGAGATTTAAATCTGGTGAAAGAGACAGGGATAAAATGAGAGAAAGGGGAAAAGAACACCAGAGAGGAGACCAGGAGAGATACAAAGATAAACTTCAAGAGTCAAATTTGAAGGAGAGATACAGTTTACCAAGAGAGAAAGACAGGGAGAGCAATAGAGAACGAGACAAAAAGCATAAAATACGTGAGATAAAGCAAATAGATACACAAAGTAATCTGAAATCATTTGAAAGAGAAGAGAAAGAACATCACAAAAGAAGAGAAAGCAGGCATCATTTAGGTAAGTTGCTTTGGGTTGATGTTGTACTTCAAAATATTTGATACTTGAGTAGAAATACTAAGAAACCATATCCCATCAGTACAGAGACAATAAAGGCAGGAAGATGTGAGTACCTGCTGAAATGTGTGTCTTTACAGAATCTTGTTGTAATGTAGTTTTATTTTGATGCTTTTAAAAATTTTAGTGCTCGTTTCACTTTCTCTGAAGAGGGGGTCAGTGTCACTGTTCTTGTTGATCAGTTGATATGAAGAGAGTAACTACTACCTTCCTGCCTAGACATCCTCTATTGAGGGATCCATCTTAATCCCCAAGTTGCAGGGTGATTTATGAAGTTAGTAGCATGTGTCATACTCTTACCATTACACAAGACAACTGAGAACAGAGGGAGTCATTAGCAAAGAAAAAGAAGTAACCATCTTTGGATAGAAATTTTCAGTGGAATATTAAGTTATTTTTAGAAAACTCATATGATTTAGAAAATCCACACCACTGAAATTATATTTTCTAGCTGCTAGAGTTAATTAAGTAGAGAGTTTGAGTATAATAAAATTTGTTCACTAATTTATACATATTTTCCAGAGGAGAAAACAAGAAGTGAGGAGCGAGAAAGAAGACGTGCAGAAAAGGAGGTAAAGGAAGGGAAAGAAATTATGTGTTTCATAGTGGAATAATATACAATTGTAGAATAATTAAGAAACTGTATCATACTCCAGTTCCCAAGAAATCTAAGAGATGCATAGATAGTAAATCCTCACAAAGCTACAAAACGAACAACAGCAAAATATATCTGAGCCATTCTGTTTTAAGTAAAAAGAAAATCGAATTTGCACAGCAAATAACATTTTAGCCTTGTACAACTAGATAAAAATTTTCCATCTGCTATTTATGCCTTTATTCTTTGCAAGAATATGAGTAACTATCCATTCTATTTTTTGTTAGACCACCTAGTAACAAAGAATTAATTTTTGGTGTGAAGAATACATGATCAAAAGATTTTTCTGTAGATAAGGACATGGTGTCCCATAAGAAATAACAGTATCTCAAGTGATTCAATATCTTGAAACTTGCCATTGTAGATTAAAAAAAAATGGCTGAAAGTTCCACATGGCAGAAAAACATTAGGTTACTTACAAATGCAGCATTCCAGTGGTTAAAAATTGAAAGATTTGTGAAAATAAAACTCATGGAGCATAATCTAACTCTTTCATGTTATCCTTCTCTTTCTAGGATAATAACAAAAAGAGAACTGACAAATTTTTAGCATACAAAGCTGAAGAAGTGGAACATGTACACAAATTACAGAAAGACCTAGAGCTGGTTAAAGAGGGAGAAAGAAGACAGAGAGAAAAAAAAGAGCATTCTGTTAGGCCAGGAAAAGAGAGGCTTTCAAAAGAGAGAAATCATAAAAGCTATGAAAAGGAAGAGGAAGAAAAGCATAAATCAAAGAGATCTAAAGAGGGATCTTCCCATGGAGACAGAGAAGGGCACCTGGCAGAAGCTAATGAGACACCAAAAAGCAATGAAAACGAAAGAAAGAAGAGTGATCAACGGGTTAGTTTTGTTGAGACTTTAAAACATTACCTTATAACTTATTTTAATTGTTGATATATCACAATTGATAAGATGAACAAAGAAATACTTGGATTTTTAAGTCAAAATTTTCTGAAATTCGAAGCTGAAGTGGTAGATTAAAAATGTTACATCTGCATTTAAGTATCTTAACCCAGAGCTGACTCCTTCCATGAAACTTTAAACTAGAAACTTGTTTTTATGTTGTTAATGTATTTTATTCATAAAATTATTTATTGCAATGACTTTTGAAATTTGTAGGAACAGCATGGAGGTGAGATTAGGCCAGAGGTCCATTAAAATGTATTGGCTGTCTTTACAGGAAGGAATTATGATTTTAATAGAGCCTATTTTTTATGTTGCCTGTAAAGGGAGCATGCATATCTAACTCATGTTAGATGCCACGTTTTCTAGAATGAATATAGATCCATTATATTTATGGTTTTTAGGCTCTGAAGCCGCAGAGTGTCTTCTATGGTTCTAATATAGGTCATGTTGTTATATCCTAGAGGTTTAATCAAAACTTTCATATTTTTTACTGGTTTTTATTGTATAAGTACTCATTCTATAAGAATGAAGAAATATATAGGAATTTTTAAATCTGAAAATGAGAAGTTTTATGGAGTACAGAACCATTCAGATCTATGGTAGTTGCTTCTGTTGCCTAAAGAGTGAAGATGTACAAGATACTCAAGTAAAGGTTTGGAAATTTTCTGGTGAAAATACCAGAGCTCTTCAGAGCCCACCACCACTAGTGATACCTGTAGGTGAGTTTCTGCAGTAGAATTCAAAAGTCTGTCTACAAAAAATCTGGAATTTAATCTGATAAAGCATTATAAGGGTTTGTAAAGCAAAGGAGAAGATTCAAGATCCCATCTTCTTTCCTTTCTGCATTATAGAGAGGGATGTAGCCAAACTTTACTCCCAAGTATTTAATACTTTCAGAAGCTCGTATTATGATATAGCATGTCTTTTATAGGTGTATGTTTTCTTTGCTTACCATGGTTGATGGTTATACACAGAACTTCTTATCATAGAATCATAGAATTGGCTGGGTTGGAAGGGACCTCAGAGATCATCAAGTCCAACCCTTGATCCACTATTGCTGCAGTTCCCAGACCATGGCACTGAGTGCCACATCCAGTCTCTTTTTAAATATCTCCAGGGATGGAGAATCCACTACTTCCCTGGGCAGCCCATTCCAATGCCTGATCACCCTCTCCGTAATGAAATTCTTTCGAATATCTAACCTAAACTTCCCCTGGCACAACTTAAGACCCTGCCCTCTTGTCTTGTTGAAAGTCGTCTGGGAAAAGAGCCCAACCCCCACCCAGTTACAACCTCCTTTCAGGTAGTTGTAGAGAGTGATGAGGTCTCCCCTGAGCCGCCTCTTCTGTAGTCTGAACACCCCCAGCTCCCTCAGCCTCTCCTCATAGGGTCTGTGCTCGAGTCCCTTCACCAGCCTGGTTGCCCTCCTTTGGACCTGCTCCAGGTCCTCAATATCCTTCCTAAACTGAGGGGCCCAGAACTGGACACAGTACTCGAGGTGTGGCCTCACCAGCGCTGAGTACAGGGGCAAATAAATGACTTACAAGCAATGACTCATTAAGAAATGTGTCATAGAAAAAATTAATTAGAAACTTTCCTTACTGTTTAATATCACTGCTACCTATACAGTTTCATATGCATATTTCCTCCCAGCTTTTCTGACACATGAATATTCTGACTTCTTTTACAGAACAGCAAAGACAAAAAGAGGGAGAGGCTTCAAGAAGAAATGAGGCATCATGATGCAAGGTGATATCAGAGATTTAAATAAGTATTTACTGTATGATGTCTACTCAGATTCAATCACTGCCAAACAAAAAGCATTGTTGATCTGAGATGTCTGGGTTGAATATCATTTTTTACACAGGCCTTTTAAACAATACTGTAGCAAGAAAAAAAAAATAATCTGTTTTGCTTCTAAGAGGACTCATATAAAAATGTGTGTATTAGTATTTATTCCATTTACTTTTTTTTCTACCCCAGGATAGCAATAAGTATTTTGTAGTCCTTGCAAACTGCATATAAATTAATCCAGGCATGTAGTTTGGGAGGCAGAAATGTTTCTTTTTTTTAACTTTTCAAGTATTTTTTTCTTTTTGAGGTGAAAAGACTTTCTAAAACAAACAAACAAACCAAAACTGATGTTTTTTTCTGAGTGAACAAATAAAATGGATGTTCTTTTTTTCAGTAGAACTGTAAAAGACAGAGGAAAACTCCCTGAAAAAGAGGAAAGGGATACAAGACAAGAGGTAAAAGTATTTGGTTTGGAACTTAGAATGTTGCATTTTTTGGGGGGATTAATAACAATTACAGTATGTATGCCAATGTAATGACATTCTAAGATAATATAAGGTTTATATATGTTGGTCTTTAGGTATGTCTTTCTGGATAAAGCATTAGAAAATTAGTTTATTCTGTATAAATTTGCTAAGTATTGAAGGTAGCCATCTATTAAACTGCAATTCAGTATCTTCCTGAAAAATTAATTCTCATTAAGTGGGAAGAGTTTAGATGTATAATACAAACCATCTACACATACCTAAAGTATATTATTTCTTTCTGTAAACAGCTGATATAAGCAAATAATATGCAATGTATGGCAATGAAAACACAGCTAGCTGTGTAATTCATGTGTTTCTTAAAACAGTTGCCAGAAGCAAGAGGAAAGTATTTCCCTGTGCTTAAATGGACAGTTTTCAGCAATTCTGAAGTGCAAGCTTAATTTGGGATTAATTTGGGCCAATCTGTTCAGGAAAAAGCCCAACTTTACCATAAAAAGTTGTAAAATATTTTGTCATATTTTCAACCATTCCCCAGAATCCAAATTCTGATTTGAAATGTAGGAAATAAATAATAGTACATAATGAAAACATCCTTTTCCATATTATCATGTCCTGGTCAGCCATGTATTTTTTTTTTTGTACCTTTCATCCATGTGTCTTTCAAAACCACACTATGTTCTATTAAAATGTGTCTGGTAATCACTGCTTATTAATGTATTCATTTATTTTTTTATATTTTTTATATTTTTATTATTCATTTTTCTAAGCTGAATTTTTTGTATGTTTGCTTGAGAAGGTTGAAACATCTGAGGAAAACAACTATTCATTTATCCTTATGCTAAGATTTAGCAAATAAATTTTTTTGTAAGATTATTTAACAGATTCATTTATTTTTTCATTTAGGAAGTGAAAGATAAACACATCTATAATTCAGACACAGGAGTTGATAACTTTTCAGCAAATTATGAAGATGATTTTGAAGTAAGTAAAAGCATAAAAGTACCAAAATATTGATTAACTTAATCTATAAATAAATAAATAAAAATTACTGGAAATAACGTGTTTTTTACTTATTCTTTTCTGTTGGCAATGATAATAGTAAATATTTATAAAAGTAAATACTAAGTAACTAGAATTCTATGTAGAAACTCTCTGCTATATATTTGCTTAACTTTCATCAGGGTATGGGAACCAACTTTTGTGTTCAACTTCTGTGTTTTGTCTTCACAAGATGCTCTTTCGGTCTTCTGGATTTTAATTATTTAAACAATTTTCTATGAAAAATGCTAACTTTTTACAATAAATTTCAGGATGAACACATCCTGGTTTTTTGCATTGCAAAAATATCATAATAAATAACTTTATACACCAGTGAAGCATTTATTCCACTAGCACTGTGGAACAAGTGCTGTTGTCTTGTCTTGTTTAAAATAATCTCACAAGTTATGCCATTTCTTTCTATCAAATGTTTGTTGTAAAATGCCTTTTAGTCAGAGGATTTATAAGAATTTTTTATATTTGTCAGCATTTTAAAATTTCTTAAGAAGATTGTGCAAATAGGTTTAGAATCCATGTTTATTACTTATTGAAAGTCCTATTACTTCTAAAGGATTATGAAGATGATTTTGAAGATGATGATGAAGACAAAAGTAGTGAAGAAAGAGATGCAGAAGAAAGCCTAAGAAAACCTTCATTTTCCAGAACATCAGAAATTAAAGAAATTCAAAGAGCGATTAGTGCAGAAAATGATAGAATTTATGCTTCCTTGCCAAAGAAAATTGAAGATGTAAAAAAGGAACCAATCATGGGTATGTAACTAGATACCAGGGTTTTTTTAAGAAATGTATGAGTAACACATATAATTCCTTAGTAAACAGGCCACTTTTTTCTAGAAGTCTGCTTTGAGGCAGAAATCTGCTCCTCTGGATGAGTAATTTAGGATTTGGAGTAAGTAGCTTGCATAAACTAAAGAATGATTCATGGGCATTACTAATGATTTAAAATGTGAAGTATAAAAGTTTACCGACTGACATTTAGTGTATCTTATTTTGGCTAAGAAGAGGCTACAAAAGTCTGGATTTTGAAAACTGGAGGAGTGCTAGAACAGTTTGGGGCTTCCACTGACATTTTTCATGTAGCAAATTTGAAGCCATTGCTCTGGGTGGGAAGGCAGGAGAAATACAGATACAACTGAAATATGTAGTTCTACATCACTTTTTATTTTTTCTGACTTTTTTTTTTTTTCCTGAAATGTGACTATGGCACTATTGTCTTATTTTTAGTTGAGCTGATACCTTTGAGTGCCATATCTGCTTATTTAAATAACTACAGCTGTGGTTCCCCTTTGCATCCTTCACTTATGTGAATGGCAGTATAGCATTGTTGTGCAAAAGGATCTTAAAGAGATTTTTTTTTTCTCTAGTTCTTATAAAGTTAGTGCAGTCACCAAAAAATAGCAGAGATTTTTTTCTTCTTGTAGATTTATGGAATTATTACTGTTTTTCTAATAAACAATATGAAATGAAAAAAAAAAAGAGATGGAATACAGAATCAGATTTTAAAATTCTGAACTGTAACACTTAATGCTTTTTAGTTAGTTACACAATGCTTTTTTGGTGAGGTTTTGATCTCATTTGGTTAAAAAGGTTGTTGATCACTTTGGTAATGATTTTTAGAAGCTTACATTTTTTTTCCAATATTCTATAAAAAGGCAGTATTCCTCTGAGGAAGTGAAGCACCATTGCACCTTACTGGAAGTTGGTTATTAAGGGCAGTTAGCTACCACCTAGCCAGGAAAGAGGGTAGAATCCACATGACATCAGATACTGCATTTTTTTCATTAAGTGTGGCTTTTAAAGCTACAGTTTTCTATGTTTTTCTTATTCACCCAAGGGCATCAGTTAAGCTGACGTTTGAGATTCTCCACTAGCTGTAGTGACAAAATCTTAATTACAGGTGTGGCATACACATGGTGTAGTCTGTGTGAATTTGGCATGCTTTTTTGGATTAGCTCATAGGGTTTTACTGTACACAGGGGAACAAGGGATCTGCTAATGGCAGGAGAAAGAAAGAGGCACTATCTGCATGTAGTCTTCTAAAATAAATCGGAATGGTCAAGCATTTTGAATTGATTGGTAATGGACCATAATAAGAGGAAATGCTGACCTGTTAGAGAAGTTGAGAGGCTTATTGTACTGGTAACTGTATTAAAAAGTTTGTTGTGTAATTTGCAAACTAGTTACTCTTAGTAGCAGTGTCATGATAAATCTGTTGCTTTTTAGACTCACTGCTTTACATTTTCATGCACTGTAAAGTGTGAATTACAACACTTGATTATGTTTTATAATACCACAGAAAAGCAATACACTTCTGTCAGAAACTCTTTTTGTGGAATATTCATGGATTTTCAAATGGCAAACCATCGACAAAGTAGCCGAGATATGGCTAATAAGCAGAAGTAAGTAAGTCTATTTTAAATATTCCACACAAAATGGCAACTTGTTACGTGAGATGTAATTTTTAAAATTATATTTGAAATATGTAAAGTTTACAAACTTGTGCCTTTTTGAGTCAAATATTCATATCTAAGCTAACAGTAATTACTTCTTCAGTAAATATAATTTACAGGCTTCGAAAGTATCACTTATAACAGAAATTTATCTCTCTATATTTTTATGGGTATAATTTTATTGAAGAGTGAGTTACCAGGATTGTAATTTCTTTGTATGATTCTTCAGTCTCTTAATTAGATGACTTACAGTACTAAAGCACAAGCCTTCTAGTTGCGCTTAGTGCTCTGCAAAACTGTTTTTTTTAAATAATCAAGAGTCTGTGTAGTTCATACTGTTGCCAAAATAGCATCTTCCCTCTCAGGGTTAATGCCAGTTGGTGTAAAAATATGCTATTACTGATCTAAGATTTCTCTAGATTTGGGACATCTAAGACAGCTCTATATTGAAGAAACAAATGGATGCCTGCTTCTTGTGGAACTTGTCAGGAGCTCCAGTTTTATCCAAAGCACTTCATGTATCTCCAGTTTTCTGTTGCATGAATTGCAAGGATATTAAATTTTATTGATAATACTAGATACCACTGATTCTTGGCTGGAAAGCAGTGGCTGATCTTCACATAAGGGAGATTTTATTGTCTAGGATGTCTTACTCACCCTACCTAAATCTATATGCCCAAATTTTACACAAGTTCGTTGGCGAGGCTTCCTTTATAGACAGTGGACACAGATTAGGAAATTCAGTAGGGTATCTCTCTGAAGAATTGCCTTCTGAAATGTTTGTCAGCCTCTACTCATTGTGTACTATAACTGATGATATTATTTATATAACTTGGTGTACACGCTAGCAATATATATATATATATTACATATACATAATCTGTGACGGTAAGTGACATTTTCAGAAGAGAGGGTTTGTGGAATTTAATGCTGTGATAATACATCACTCTCAGTTAACAGACTGAAAAAAATCCCATAAATGAACTGAGGCACTTTGCAGTTGTATTAATATGAGGCTTAGAGGTTTATTTTAAGCATTTGTATATTTCATTAAGATTTTTAAGTAGGAAGCAACTTTGATACATTTGAATTAGAGCTCAGCAATCTATGCCCATAATGTTTGTGAAGAGGTGGTGTTTAAGAAGTAGAAATAAATATAGAATGCGGGTCAGGAAACACAATAGATGCCATCAAGTACCAAAATGCATGAAAAAATGCATGAAACCGCTACAAAAATTTTCTTATTATCAAGGATTCTGTACTCTAGGAAGAGCATGGAATTATTTTGTAAACAGCCATCTGTGTATAATTCAGGCAGGTAACTCCTAAACCAAAATATTTTAGCAGTTTTATGACATCAAAGTAGATAGATAGTTGTGAGAATTGTGACAAAGATTGTTTTTTCTACACATTCATCCAGGTGGAGTGGTGTGAATCTCTTTGTAGTTCGTGATAATAAGTAATACCACATAAATGGTACATAAATGTTTTAATATCATGTAAAAGTTTTTTATTGTCAGACTAAGATACTGTCAGACTGTCAGATCCAAAGGTAGATTTGGTTTGCAATTAAAATTTAAAATATAATTCCATTTGTGAGCAGAGATGGAAAAATTAAGACTTGGGGTAGTCAGAAAGTGAAAGTATTCAGGGAAGCTGGATAAGGTATTTGAGTTATTTCATCATTACTGCAAGGGAATATAGGAAGATTTTGAGGTTTCACAGGACAGATTCAGGTATCTCAAGTACTGTACAATGTGCCAGTCTTTTTCAAAACAAAAAGTACAAGTGGAAGAATACATAGTCTAGCTCAATCGCAAGCACTCATTTTCATACAGTTTAGGTCTGGTCCAGTAGTCCAGGAACTCTGATGGGTTTTGGGTGCTTACTTTTTGGGAAAGAGGTCAGTTTTCATGTTCACAGGTAATGAATCAGCAATTAATTTATTTCATCCATATATTTAAAATGTATTTTAGGATTGCTGCTGTTATGTATTTCCCTAATCATGTAAAGAGCTACAAATGCAGACAGCCTCTTGCAGACTAATTCAAAATACACTTGCATGTCTAACAGAACCAGGATATTATAGATCTTTATAAATCATGTAGGTGTTTTAAGTTAATAAACTGAGTGTAGAAGAATTAGCCACCATCCTAGCTTTAGGAAGGAAGATGCATTCACCTGATACTTCACAGAAGAGCGTTTGACTACTTAGGCAAAAGTAGTTCTAGGCTTTGACAGTTTGGCTTTAATAATAAACCACATTTTTCCTTTTGCAGTCAGTATTGCATTTTCAAATATGCTAATTAGCATAACATTAAATGATAATTCATAACAATATTATATATTTCTTCTATTGTTATATTTTTGTCTTGGTACAGCTTCAATTTGCATACATCAGTGGATTGTTAGATCTCTGGAATGGTACAGAATCAGGTTGTTTTTCTTTTGGAATAGCAAGTATTTGGTCTTAACCATTTTTGTGTTTCTCTCTTGCAATTCATTCTAAAGAAAACGGAGTTCAGAACTTCTCCCATTAATTGACCTGGACTTCTCAGTTAGTTTTTCATTGCTGGATTTGCCTCCTGTAAATGAGTATGACATGTATATCAGGAACTTTGGTAAAATGAACACTAAGCAGGTGGGTAACAAATATGTAATGATATTTAGATTCTGAAAGTGCAGATTCATGTTCTGGAAAGCAACTTTCTTTACAAAAGAAGGTTACTAAGGCCACTAGGACAGTAAAATAAGAAATGAATAATTTTAATCTCTAACCCTTAATGCTAATACAGCAATGATATCAAAACACTTCAGCCAAACAGGCCATTTCCAATTCTATATTAGAAGAGGACTCTGTCATGTTCCTTCCCCATTTTCTAAAGGGCTTCCTATATGTCTGTGGTTCACTGTCCCAAGTGTTTATGTATAAGGCATCCTGTATTTTTGCAGTAGGTCACTCCTGTGTGAAATGTGGTAAAATGTGCAGTAACAAAATAGTGACGCTGTCAGTATGCTTAGGTCTGAATTTACAGACAGAAGAGGTTGAGCACATTGGTCAAAAAATGGCTGTTGAAGTTCTGTTCAGTTATGCACTGTCATTCTTAGCTGTGCTACCCAAATGTCAATCACTTTATCTTTCTACTCTAGGCATATGTTCAGTGTAATGAGGACAATCTTGAGAGAGATGTTCAGACTGAGGAAATTGAGACACTGGAGAAATGGACACAGCATCCAGGAGAAAGTGCCCATGTATCTGGAGGTGAAGAACATTTTATTCTTACTCATTTATGGATATGTGTATTTAAACTTTGTCTGTTGTACCCATTAATCATCAGAATTTGTAATGTGGCAGGCTGCATCAACAGCAAACTGCTGTAGGCACTCTGAATCCCCTTGTGGAGGGAGTGGCAAAAGTAGTTTATTTCTTCTGGATTGCTGTTTCTTTTGCCAGATCTTGTTCTTCAGTACTGTTACTTCTGCTGAAGAAGAAGTTGATTCCTGCCACTCTGCTCTTGCTTAAAAATGACATGGTTCTTATGGTTCTTTTGAAGCTTCAAGTTTGGTTTTGGTTTTGGTTTTTTGTTAGGTCCCATAAATAGCCAGGAGGTGTCAGTGAGTGGAGCACTAACACCTCAAATTGATTCACAGAGATTAACAAACTTCCTCCGGTCTGCTTTCCAGGTATGTTTAAGTACTTACTACCCTTTATGACTTGTGTACATAAATATACAGTGTGATATATTGCTTACAGTACTTATTCTGACTAATTTAAATATATTACTTAAATATTACTTACTATCAGGGAGATCCATCTCTTTGCAAAGGAATGGAACCATAGCTGTGCAAATTTTATGTCTGTAAAGCTGTATTTGCAAAGATATAAAAAGAACAAGAGAGTTAGTAAAGGTTGATTAAATTAATCCATGTACTTTAGAAAGCTGCAAATATCAAAGCTGAAAGATAAGATGACTCTTTTATTTCTATAAATGTAATTATGTTTGAAAGGTGATTGCTGTTTTGCTAGAGGAAGATCAAGTTGCAACACAACCCAAGTGGAAACTAAGTTCTGGACAAACCAGTCTGTCTATTAGTGATAGCTGTTTCCAGTTAAATACTAACCAGCCATTCCTCCATGGTAAGGGAACTTTATTCTATGCTTTGTAGTATACAGTGTGAACTCTTCTTCCTTACACAAAATACCATTCTTTTTGTCATGACTGAAGTGCAGGAAGCACATATCAGGATATATGGATAATATAAAGCCCACTTTTATGTATGCTTATCTTGTGATTCTGAGCAGCTTGGTTTCACATGGGGAATATCCTAGCTGCTGTGAAACCAGAAATACAGTCAGTGGCTAGTATGATATAGGGGTGCCCTGGATGTAATTTCTTGCACCTCTTTTTGAAAGGCCATTCCAAAGGATGTAATTTCTTTTAGACTTTTATGCTGATAGTAGGGCCAGAATTGTAGATAAAACAAGGTTATTGAACAGGGAGATTATAGCCTGATAAATTTGAACTGCAGTTATATCTTCCTCATCTAAACAGTCAATGCTCAGATTGAAAGAAAACGGAAAATAAAGCATCTGTAATTATGTTAGGAAACGTTATAACACAAAGCCACACAGATTCTAACAGGAGCATGAGATGAACCAGACAAAACCTGACCTGTGATATTTCCTATGAGGCTTAGCTTAAATTTCAGTAAATATACTGGCATCAGATCAGATTGGCTGCCTTATGCTCAGAATAATTATTCAATTAACTTCCTGGCTCTTTTCCTTTTTGCTTTCTACTCTATTTTTTTGTTTTTATTATTCCTGTAGTCCCTCCTTTTTTCCTTGTGTAGTGTCAAAAGCAACACACTCTTAATAGAAATAATCTTCATAATTATGTCTTAGCTTCTGTGTTTGTTGCTATAGCATCTGAATATGCTTTTTCATCTGCATTGAGTTTGCTTTTTTATTGCTTTTTTTTTTTTTTTAATTGTGTTTAGACAGAAAAATATCCTGCTTATATGTCTCTCAAGTTCAGAGGCAGACAATACTTTCTGTTCATGGATTACCTGAAAAGCCAGGTGTTGGTTTACTGAACAGAAAGAGCATCATATGTGTTTGGAACATCTGGCAGCCCTCCAGTCCTCAGAAGGTTTTAATATGTGACTCAGAGGTACGTTTTACCATTGTATATTTGTCCAGTGAATAAAAAGCTTTATTATGTGTATTTTGTTTTCTTGTTTGATGTAAGATGTGTCATCTTTTAAGAAACGTATTTGAGCATAGTGAGCAAAACACTGTTCTCATTTCATTTTGTGTGATGGTCATGGTGGTTTTTTGTTGGTTTTTTTTTTGTAATTTTACTTCATTTCATGGTAGAAGAGTGTAAGGAAATAAAACAGCTGGTTCAAAATGTTGTCAGGACATGTCAGGTAGTGATCTCTACTGATCACTATCATACAGTTGAATCAGCCCCTTTAAATTTGTGGCAATAGATGCAGATTACACAATTATCTTGCAAAGGGAAGGCCTACTGAAAGTCCTGTATCCTACTTCCCTTTTAAATAAATTGTTCTTCTGAAGCAAAGATCTGTAATCTGTCTTTTTGGGATTTACATGTGTAGGAAGAACAAACATATCTCAGGCTTAGCAAGTCATTGGCCTTTATCATATCAACAATGTGTATTTTTACTGCTTAACAGGTGATATGTTGCTGCTCTAGTCCCAGTAAAGCAACCTTTGTTTTTGCTGGAACAATAGATGGTTCACTGTTGGTGTGGGATCTTGAAGAAGACTCCAGAATGCACCCTCATATGATGGTCGGTGACACTGACTGGACATTTAGAGTTCCAACCTTTTCCACTGGTTAGTACCTATCAATTCTGTGATTGGTCCTTTTGTGGGCACTGAGAGAATTCCACTACTGATTCTTCTGACAGCACTCTATCTCAGTAGCCCAGTTTAGCCAGTTCTGAGATTATATTTAGTCTAGTAAAAGTTCCCAATTGACAACAGCTGGAGTGTAAGCCAGCTCAATCAATAGACATGATTCTCAAGAAGCAGTGAGAATCATGGAATCATTTGCCAAATTGGAAGGGACTCATCAGGATCATCAAGTCCAACTCATATCCTTGCACAGGGCACCCCAAGAATCACACCATGTGCCTGAGAGCATCATCCAGACACTATTTGAACTCAGGCAGGCTTAGTGCTGTGACCACTTCCCTGGGGAACCTGTTCCAGTACTCAGTAAAAGAACAGGGAGGTGGACAAAATGTAGAACCTAAGGAGTATTGTAATATTAAAATAGATTACACCACAAATTTAAAGAGATGAGCAAGTCATTTATATTATTGAATTTCTCAGTATATCTAGGTGTGTGTTGAGAGGTTGGGAATGATGTGTACATACCTGCAGTTTGACCCTTGGTTTGTCTCAATCTTAATTATAAACTGTGGCCATTTTTCATGGCACTGTATTGTACACTATAGTGAATAATAACATATAATAATATTTAAAAAATATTTTTATCATTGCAAATTAACCTTTTTGAGAGGCATTCCTGCCCATTGCAGGGAACTCGGAAAAGATGATCTCTAAGTTACCTTCCAGCCTAAGCTATTCTATGATTCTATGATGATTCTTTATGTATTTTTCCTTGTTTTGTGTGCAGGTGCTACCATTTAACTTACACTGATGTATTACTACTAAAATCCTCTTTTGTTCACAAGTGTATCTAACGTTAATCATTAGTTGGTCACTGATAGACCTAGTGGGTTTTTTTTGGTACACCAAAGGTGCTTGGTCTTGTGTTTCAGAATGTGTGTATACAGTTTCATGTAGTTGCTTATATAAGCAAGCATTTTTTAATGTTTTGTACTTAAAAAGTTTTATTCCTTTAGTCTTAAATTAGATTAAGGTTCACTGCACAGAGCAGGTCAAGAAATCAACAGTATCTGACAAAGAATGTATGTTATTGTTAAATTGTTAAATATTGTTATTGTTAAATATACAGTTATTTTAAAATGTTATTAAGGGGTAAATTTATATTTTCTTGTGAATTTGTTGTTTAAGCATAGTTACATTCTATTAAATAATACTCTGTCAGAGTAATTTTTCTTCAATTTCGTCTTTTCTATAGTAAGCAGTGATTTATTTCTACCCCTATTATTTATGGAGCTTGAAATTCACTTAATTCTTTTCACTGTAACCCTGAACTAGCAGATTTTAATGAAATTTCTGGTGCAGTCAGTGTTGCAGCAGTCATTTGGAAAATGAGAAGTAAATGCAAATGGTGAAACATTGATTTATTTATTAGTATTTTGATAACTTAGGAAATGGTTTGCAGTATTGTATTTAAGTCTTTTATGAAGTAATTCTTTATAAAGTTTTTATTTTATTTTCCTTCTTTGTACTCAGCGTTCTCCCATAACCTGAAGAGTGGTTAGGTTTTTGTTGTTTATGTTGAAAATAATATGGTATATTCCTTTCATTATTCTTAATTACAGATGGCATTCTGAACTCAGTAAGCCACACTTCTCCTATACTGGCAGTGGAACCTGTCTCAACCTCTCTCTACAGTGATCAGAAGTACAAACTATCAAGCCTCTCTTATCAGGATGGTGTGTAAGCTGCTGTTCAAAGTATCAGTACATCTGAATCTTTAGGCATCTAGTGAAAAAAAATACTTTGTAGCCAAAATCCTGCATATAATTCTGTTCTGTCTTTTGTCTGTAGTATCAATTGCATACAACATTCATGTTTAATTTTTGCTCTCATTTTTATGTAATGTTCATTCAGTGCAGTTCAACATCTTCTGTGAGTACATGCTTCTTACAGTGTATGAATTCAAGACAATATTTTGTTCTTCCATGGTAAAACAAATTATCACTCAAAAACTGCTTTTAGAGAAGTCTTACTGCTTCTGTAATATCCTTAAAGAACTCTGTATGCCTTTAGAGAAGTCTTAGTGCTCCTGTAATGTCCAAAAAAACCCCTTTATAAAAAAAGTGGAGAAACTTGCTTACATCAGAAAGCTCTTAAAATATGTGACTGTACTTGATGTTTTTTTCCTGGCCTTTTCCATTTTCAACCTTTAATCTTCATGCCCCCAAATTCTCAGACAGTGTTTTACAGGAGACATTATCCCTTCTATTGCCCATTTTCACTTTGAAATCCATAGTAGTCCAAACATATGTGCTATATATTGCAAATTTTACAAGATTTCATCTATCACGCTATGTTCTGTTCTCAAGTCCATGCAGAATCCTGGCATTTTAAAAGGTGCCAAGAGAACAAACACCTACCTGTTAGGACAAACTGAACAAAGTAGTTTTATACCTTTTTTTTTCAGGTAGAATTCGGGCATATTCTCTTTTTATGCAGTTGAGACAATCATAACAGTTTCAGACAACTGACCAGATGTTAACCTAGAAATCTTTCAAATTATTGCTCAAGATGAAGGTCAGTGTATGAATATAAATTGTTCCTATTCTTTTCACAGAAACGTCAGGCCCTCCATTTCAGATAGCTTCAATGGATGAAAATGGAATCCTCAACATGTGGGTGAGTAATATATGTATGAAAAGAGAGAGTCTCTTGTGTTGGAATAATAAAATACTTCTTCAAATGTAGCAACTCAAATCCAGGATTTTTGATAAGAATTTCCTCCCTCAAAAGTACAGCAACACTAACCATTCTGTTGGGATTCTTAAAATGTTTGACCTTACTCCCTAATGCCATGCTATTATCTGGAGGCAACACTTTTAACAGGTACATGGATTCATTAAAACAGGCAGTCAGTATTTCTGCTTCATAGGTCTTTGCTCATGTATTGCTATTAATTGAATCATAGATTTCAGTCCTCTTTCATCTATCTCATTTATTGAATTTTAATCACAGTGGTGTCATTGACTGTACTGAATATATGTAAGAAATTATATTAATAATTTATATAAAATAAATTTTAAAGACTTAAAATGTGAAAATCTGTGGGTAAACTTACCCTGCCTAAAGTTTGACAGTTAGGTAAGCACCAAATCTGTCATTCTTAACTACAGTTCTGACAACTCTTCTTCCTAATATATGTTTTCAGTCTTACTGTGATGCAGCTTTGTCACAGCTGCTGAACCTGTTGTTTGCATCTGAATTGATCTTGTTCAAGGAGCTGAATCACTCAGTGAATAATAAGGGGATAAAAGTATTTCCCTCTTCTCAATAGTTATGTCCCTTAAAGCTCTAAGTAACTTCAGCAGCAATTCATTTAGGCCACATGTTTTACCTTTTCTATTTCATGTATAGTAAAAAACACAGCATATATGTTAAATTTCCTTATTGGGGGATTTAGGTTTTGGTAGGTTTTTAAATTTTTGTTTTTGTCTGTTATTGTTTTTTTTTTTCTGACTAAATGCCAACTAGCAATCAAGTGTATACTGTAACTTCCCATATTCTGCTTTCCAGCAGGATCATCCAGCAGGCATTGAAGCTATTTCTAGCATTGCAGACATTGAAAAGGATAGAGAATGTACCTGTAATAACTGTATGGTTAGACCTATCTATCTAAATGTTCTTTTAGACTTATGTTATACATTAGAATACATAGTTAAAAAACTTTAAAATCTTGTAAATATTTATTGCTTATTAATGTTAAATACTGATTTCTCAGGTAGTTGTTGAATTACAAAAAGTGGATTTAGCTGGCTCACAGACTGATTTAGGTGAGTATTGTACATTAAAGGTACAACAAAATGCTTAAGTTTTGAGATTATGAAGTTAGAACAGAAAGGAAGAGTCAGTGATGACAAAAAAGTTTAGAAGAAGGCAAAATTACTGAGGGAACAGTAAATTTTAAATAGGACATAGATCTGATACTTGGGATTATTTGTTAGGGATCATGAGAGTTATTTTCAGTGCTATCTGAATTCCATCTGCTAGTTTTGTATTGCTAATTGCCAACAGGCAACCACATTTCTTATAATGGCACAGCAGATTTCTGTGTCTGCATCTTTCTTTCCAAAGAATATGAGATATTATGTTCTTCTTAATCCTCCTGTCCTTTCTTTCTTTTTTACCAAACCAATTATAATGCTTTTGTTCTTGCCTACATCTTCATTTTGCAAGTTGTTCTGAAACTTCTCCTTTGTGTAAATTACTTATTTAGTGTCAGAAAAACATTTCCCTGTCAAAAGTGAAAAACAGAGCCTGTTCGACTCCTTTTGAGTTATGTGAATTAAGAAAATTACTATATTAGCTATATTAAGCTGCTAAAGCTGGGTATTATGGCTGTGGAGAGGTGCATTTTTAAGCCATGGTTGCATGTTGACACAGTTTTACTGCCACCAGCATTTAGTTCTTTTTCCTCTTCAAAAAATTCTTACATTTGAAGGGTTTGAATAATTTATGTTATTTTCTACTAAGAGGCAACATAGATCAGCTTTATAGAAGCATTATCAGTTCATTAGAGATGTTATGGTAGTTCACTGTCAGAGTGAATGAATGTGCATTTTCACCATTGATAGAACTGTTTGTTATAGAGTGATATTACAGAGATGTTATATGTGTACTGCAAAACTAAAAGAAACATAATCATATTTCTCTGTCCTCTTTCTTTGATTTCTGTCAGAGATTACAGATGTTCAGATTTGAGATTTCAAAAGCCATATGTACATTAAACAATATAATTATGAAATATCTGCTTATTAATCATCTTAGTTTTTAATTTGATGGTGCCACTTTCTTAAGCAAGGTGCTTGTATCAGTTTATGTAATTATTTTATGTAATTTTAGGTTTAATTCCTGGAGGGAAAGTGAAGTTAGTACATAGCTCTACTATGGAATTAAGTAACAGGTAAGAAAACAGGGGCATTTAGATTTTACAAGTGTATTCCACAAAGCTGTTTTTTTCTTATACTTTTATTAATTTGCTGTTACTTTTCTCATTAGTTGTTTGGGGTTTTTTTTAATACACATTTCTTCTTAAAGCTAGTCATAGACATTTCAGATCAAGAGTTCCTGTATGTAGTTGCATAGCTTAAGGAGAGAACTTCCAATATTTATGTCATATTTTACCTTTATGTTTTTCCTAGCCTTTTCCCAAAGGATGTGCGCCAGAGAATGCCCCTGACACAGACTATTAAATTTCTGTCTTCTAATCCTAATAATTTCATTGTTGGAACAAACATTGTGAGTAATGTGCTGAAATTCATCTCACTGTAATTCTTTATTTTGGAAGCTAACCATTTACTTGGAATTTTAGCACAAATAATACTGTATACAAAATTTATAATTCGAGACTATTTTTAAAATCTGTTAGCTATTAAAATCTTTTAGCTATTAAGAATCTTTTATGGTAACAGTTGTGTGAATTATTTAACATTTTATCATAATAGTAATAAAGCAAATTATTTTTTTGTCTTGGGTAATTTGTTTTCTATGTGTTGCTTATAGGGATTGGTAGCCCATGGTACAAGACATGATTTAAAAGTATTTCCAAAGTTATTCAGACCCCAGGAGGGTGGACTCAGATCAACAAGCATCAATGCAATTGATTTTTTCCCTTTTGGAAAACCACTATTTTTGGTATGAAAACTTTTTTCATAGAATACAACTTTGATCTTTTAATTACTTGCTGAGGGAGGATTTCTAATTTTATGTATTTAAGTAGATGTGATAGTTGACTTCCCTCACTAATTCCAATCTGCCATGAAGGGTGGCAACAAATCTTGTGTCCTGGTGTTTGAACTTTGTTTATATAAAAGGTGGATCATCTGGTTCACAGAAACAAATGGCAATTGCACTTCAATCTTATGTCTTATTCTTTGTTTTTACTGAAATTCCTCATTGCAAGCAGGTCTTCTGCTGTTGATGAACCCTCAGCTTTTTATCACACTTTTCCTACATCTGACAAGATAACAATTTTCTCTTCAAAATGCTTTCTTTCTAAATTTGCCATGATTTATGTTATTTCATTGGGATTGCCTAAGGTATAAAATGAACGTGTTTGGCTGAAGCGTATTTTGTGTCACTTCTGTGGAGTCAGATCTTCCTTTTACCAGATATTCTACCCTTTTATCCAGATTCTTTGGACTGTTACTGGGTTCTGCAAGCTTGTATCTGCAGAATTTGCTCTAAAAGTAAGCCCAATCTGCAGTCACTGTAAGAAGTCATCATAATTTGAAAATCCTAGGAAGTCTTTCTGATGTAGAGGTTTGTAAGGTCCAGGGTAGTAAGAGTAAATTATTTTCTGTTGTCGCAGAATAGTTTCTTCTGTTGCTGGATTAGAGCAAACTTGTAAATGTTGCCTATACTAGTCAAGACAAAAGCTATAAGAAGACATCTGGAAGCAGTTCTATCTGCCTGTCTTTGGATTTAGTTGTTTAGTATGAATCATCTTAATTTCAATATAATGTTAACCACAGCCTGTCCTACTGAAAGCCACTATTGCTTTTACATATTATTTACATATTATGTGTGACAATAAGGAGCCCTCTGATTTGATCTCTAGGTCTCTCACCCTGATTCAGACTACCTTCAAGTTGTGCTGAATCATAGTAATAGTGAAGCTGGTAGTTTAAGATTTTCTTTCAAAATAGTATATTAGGACTTCAGTCCAGGATTAGTGGATTAGATTACTCTAGTATGCTCAGTACAGAGGTACTGCATTTGGACTATGAAATACATTAGAAATTAAATCCAAATAGTATGTACAGTGACATATATGTGCCACTTCAGTCAGATAACTCATTTTTTTTTATATGCTTTTTATTCTGAGTGACTGAATTGCAGTTTTTATCTTGCTTAGTTGGTTTAATTCCCACTAGGTATTTTCTTTTTTACTACTATACAGGTTGGCTGTTCAGATGGAAGCATTAGATTACACCAAATGACATCAGAGTATCCCCTCATGCAGTGGAATGACAGCACAAGTGGCCAGCCAGTTATTGCCCTACAGTGGGCTTTAACAAGGCCTGCTGTATTTTTTGTCCTGGATGCATCATCTAATATTTACATTTGGGATCTTCTTGAAAATGATCTGTTGCCTATGGCAAAGCAGACTATTCCATCAGACAAGTAAGTACATGCAATACTATCTTTTTAACAAAATATCAATATTATTATCTACATTTTTATTAGATATTGGATGGGTGGGTGGATATTGACTTTAAATGTTCATTAAAAGCCTATATTTTTTAAGCAGTTGGAGGTGTGGAAAAAGACTATAGCAAGCTAAATTTTAATTTATCCTTGTTTACTTAGTATTTTATACAGTCTGATAAAAAAAAATAACATTAGTATAAATCAAAATCAGGGAGACTGTTATCAGTTGGGGCAGAGGTCTTTACATGGAGCAGCCATTATTTATATGAAGAGAAAAAATGTATTTCTACTGAAATGTTTGAAGTTCAAATACAGCTTTACTGGATAAGATTCAAACCCTAAATTGGGCAAGACATTGGCCAACATTTAAAAGTGCCTATGGAGTGCATGGTTATCTGTAATAAGAAATACATTGTGTTCAGTGTCAAAAAGTGAACAGCAAGACTAACATCAGGGTAATCTCACCATATTGTTCCTGTCAGTTTAGAAACCTATGTATCTTGTACATTGATGTGGAAAAGCAGTTTAAGCCTTTCTGAATTACTGTCTTGAGGATTCTCTTTCCTCCCTGATGGGAGCCCCAGTGGGAAGACTTGCTCTTCTGTAGGTTTGACTTAGTCTTGGTGAATATCCCTCTAGCTGAAAGTTTCCCTTGTAGGTTTGTAAGCTGTAGGAAAATGCTGCTAGTCTGGGGAGAAAGTAAGTTTTAAAGTTACTACTCTGTACTGTACTATAGTTCATTTTCACAAAGCTGAAATACTTTTAAAGCCATGATTAGAAACTGATGATGGAATCTTAGAACAGAGTAAAAATTGCCTGTTATATTTACATTCAATGATTACAACTGATGAAACACTAAAGAACATGATGGGACTTGAAACAGTGAGAAATACTATACTGTGATGAGCAGAAGAAAAGAATCAGGTGGCTAACTATAAGAAACCTGCTAAAAATGCATCTGAAAACACCAGTATCTATTAATTTTGCCTCATTTTTTTTTTTTCAGTGTTATAACTATGGCTCTACTGGGAGAACCAGAAAAAACAAATGGATTGTTAGGCATTGCACTGGCCAAAGATTCTGGACAGATAGAGATTCACAGTGTAAAGAAGAAGTGGGCATTAACTCAGCCTGAGGAATGTGAAAAACTACATTTTATTTTATTGCAGTCTTTTTAGAAACAATACACCTATATGGTTGACCATGTTATTGCAAAATCTTTAGATTATTTTTTTACTTCAGTTAAAAGGTTTATAATGCTTTTTTTTATTTGTATATATCTTGTGTATATTTTATAGAATATCAATAAAATATTTCATCTGAAATAATGTAAATTCTTATTAGAATGACAGAACCACGTTTAGCATAATTATACTCAAAAAAGATGAATTGTATTTAATTTGTGAAAGTAATCTAGATGCATATAATTTTTCAAAGAAATATTGAAAATATATTACTATAAATTACACTGTTGTTTCTCATTATTCCACTCTGAAGTAATTCATAGTAATCCTTTATCTGGTAAGCATGAAGTTGTGCCTCTGTGTAAGCAACCTGAATGTATGGAGATTTCTACCTCCGGGCATTTTACACACTCATACTTGGTAACACTTTGTTAGATTTACCTGAAAACAAGTTGCAGTACAAATGTACATCACACCACATCTTACTTCTGATTTTGACCCTGAAACTTTGAAAAAGGGATACCTGACTACCTCAGGTTACATACACTGCCTGTTTGGATCAAGCTATGTAAATGATACGCTTGTGAGATTTACTGAAGTTCTAAATCTTTTGGGATTTCTGATGTAAACCAGAAAATACTGACCTGTTTAATCCAACAAATAATTTCCAGAGCTCTTGTTGTGAGGAAGAGGATAGTTGTCTACGATATTATACTATTTTTTGTAGACAATTAATAAAGTTTACACCAAGACCAAGCGCTGAAAATATCTTAAACTTTTGTAGCTTATCAGTTTAGATAATATCAAGATCATGGGGACAACCATTGTTAAATGAGCAGAGATTAGGGGGAAAAAGGACAATTGGAAGACAACATGTTCAGACCTTTGTGACCATATATTTAAGGTATTTACTGTCTTCTAAAATAGACAGAAATAATTTTTAAACATAGTTGCAAATGCTATAATATATATATTGTTACTTAAATTTTGCAAACTCGAAGTGGCCACATGATGGTGCCAAGTCACAGCAGTAAAAAATGAGTGCTTCTCTTAACAACATACCCCACTTTGGGATTGAATCTGTTGTAGGCTCCTGCATGTTTCCCTTTCCTCAAAAGCTACATCTGCAATCCAGAGAGCCCGATTAGTTTCCTATCTTGAACTAATCTAATAATACAAATGTATCCTGTGCTGACAGGATGTGTTTTTATGAGAATGTGACAAAACAATGTGTAGAAGTTTCCTCCATTTCACCTTAGCAGATTGACTTACTGGTGTGGCCATTTCTGAGCATAATCTGGTCAGAGAAGTGAAAAAGACTAGTAGGCATTCATATAAGGAAAGGACTCACAAAACTGAACAAACGAACAAACAAAACAAAATACTTCATTTTGTGTCAGCTGCTTCTAATGATTTTCAAGCTTATATTGTTAACATAAGGTGTTCAATTTTATGCATGTCTCCGAGGGAAGCAACAACACATTTAACTACATATAAGACCCTTTGTATGAAAGAAAAAATTCACAGTTGATTCCAAAGTCTTTCCATATCAGAATAATTTTTACCAGTAGCTCTGATGTATCTGTGTACATGCTCACACATTCTACTGAATGGTCTTTATATATAATGTAAACAGTACCATCATGAAAAATTAAAAATAGCCCAATAAATGTATTTTTTCTGACCTGAGGAGAATATGTATTTTGGAATACATGTTCTTAATGGTATGAACTGTAGTTAAAATTAAGTGAGCCATAGAATAGAGACTTACTATTCAAATTACATACAATTTCAGTCACTATCCACCCATATTAATAGCTTCTATAAAATATAACATCTTGCTCTTAAGCCAACAAATCCTGGCAGCAAGGCTGAAAAATTCTGAATATGCAAAATGCCAGAAAGCATATCCAAAATTTCTGCTTTTATTTTCCACTTTATGGATGTGCTTTGAAAACCTTTTCCATTTAGAACATAAATATTAATATTGTTTTCATTTGATTTTGTCATCTCACAGATGGGAAAATGAAGTTTTCAGTAGCTAAATAATAAGTTAACTGAGGAACAGAATTCTTGCATCAGATGGCTGATTTCTTACAAGTGTTTGCAAATGCTTTTATTGACCTGTCAGCCTGTATTTGCAGTGTAGCTTAGAAAAACAGGAATAGCATGACTCTTCTTTTGTAACAGAACATTTCTTTGTAATTGTGCTGCAGGTGTACATCCTACCCAATGCAATTTTGCCTTAATTAATAATAGCTTTCATTTAGTTAAGACATTTTGAAGGATACAGGAACATTGTAGCTTCCATAGCAATGAGGGAACATTTTGCAAGCTGGAATATTTTTAGCAGAACACATTTGAATCACAAAAATAGTTATTCTTTTTACATGCAGGTGTTTTGTCGGCTTTTTGGGTTTTTTTTCTGAGGTATTGGGTCTGTTTTAGGTGTAGAAATTGGCAGAAGTAAAGCAAATACTGAAGTGTCATTGGATTATGCAGCATTTTGGAATAGGCCAATATAAAATTCACTTAGGAAGTAACCAGAATTTGGCCATCAGTGGTGGCAAAGAAGGGAAAGTTATGAAGATGCTGGAACAGGAATATGGCTCATGAACCATACTTTCAATACTAGCTTGGTTTCCAGGTTTACCAGGGTTCTAAGAGTAGAGACAAAAGGTTTCAGGAGGTTCTATCAGTAGAAAACCTCTTTACCCTAATTTCTGATGTAGGCTTTTTCATGTGATTCAAGTGGCTATAGGAGGGCCTGTGTCTTGATGTTGTGATGCAGGAAGTAGTGATTAAGGGATTTTCCACAGTCTTTCCCTACAAAAACTGTGATTTATTTCAGGCTGTCCTTTCTGTGGTCTGCAGCCACCTTACCAGGCCCACTATACTGGCAGTGAAAGCACTTTCCTTAATTACCTGAGATTTTAAAGTGTTAAATAAGTGTTAAATAACTGAAAATGATAACTGTCAATGATAACTGGCACTGGAAGCTGGAGATTTTTACCTCCACAGCAGATACCACTCTGGCAGTAGCAATGCAGACTCTCTCTGTGCCTGACAACGTGCAGAAGTGAGTCAGTCTATAATGAAATAATTTCTCATAGACCAAATTGAAGCCAACCAAAATCAATGGAAATGTTTCTGTGCATATCTTATACAGGCTATGGAAAGTAACAGAAAGTAAATTTCTCCCTTCAGGTCTGTATTTTTCCTGCATTTATATACAGGTATTTATAGGCACTGATTGTTCCCCTTCTGTCTCCTATCCCCCTCCCCCCCCCCCAAAACACACTCTTTTCTATCAGATTCTTTCCGAAACTCTATTGTTTTTTCTTGTACAGTCAATATTAATATAGATGTCAGCGACTGCAAGTTAAGAGAGGTAAAAGCTGTCAATCTATTTTCAATAGTTCAAGGTCCTTTAGTTGGAAAAAATTCTCTATAAGTGTTGGAGAAAGCCATTTGTAAATCCAGTAAAATGCTTAGATTTAACTGAATGGCACAAAGTAAGGAAAATTCAGATGTGTGTGAGATCTATTTCCAGCTGCTAACAGTGTCAAGACCTGGCTCCCTGCCTCCTCACTGTAGTGCCAGCTCTCTGCTTTGGAGATCCATCTCATCTGGATGCAGTGGTGGGTTATGTAAAATCCCAAAAACTATCACATACCTGGACCATTAGGACTCTTATATCAGTATGAGGCATGAGGAAGTCTAGTGGTCCATTGGAAATGGAACTAGTGGTCCAGGGAAGAGGTTATCATCTGCAGTCTGGTGTGACCTTGGTGCACCTGAGCATTGGCAGCAAGACAAGGCCAGCTCACTCAGAGGGTCCTGCTTTCCATCAAATCTGCTTTGGGGACAAAAAGGGAACGTCTGAAGTACAGGTTTAGTTACACCTTTTTGTCCTCTGTGACAAAGCTAGTTCAGACCTTCCAGGAGCTGCATTGAGTAAACAATTTCCATTTGTAATCAGAAACACGTTTCCTTCACAAAACATGGATTATCAGTCTCAGTGGCTTAGTGCAATGTGGTCCTGAGTTAAAGGGGCCTTATACTAGCATGAGGACATCAGGCCAGATTTACAGAGTTAGACTAGGGTCAGATTCTTTGGTAGCATTGCTGGGCATGATTTTGAGCATAAAGAAATCTGTGGGTTTTTTTCTTCATATTGGTTATTGCCATAGTGTCAAACGCAGGCTTTAATAAAAGCAATAACATGTTTGAAAAACCTGTATTTTTTATGGATGTAGCTTAAACTTTTTGACACTGTGCCATTAACGTGATGGAATTTCATCCCCAAATAGTTTGTATCCTATTATAAATTAAAGCAACCTGCACTCTGTTTTCCAGCTTTATACTGGTGCAACCCAATTGAAAACAGCAATGATACCTTAGTAAAAGCAGAAGTAATAATGTTATAGCCCATACTACCCATTGACATTTATAGTATGATTATTTTTCACCTTTAGTTGAACCCTTACATCTATTGGATTCATTAAGTTTTGTAATATATTTGTTGCCCTTTTCTCCTGGATGTCAAGTGGGTTTTGCTTTTATGAGTCTGAAATATAGCAGATTCTTTGGAAACTAATCCCATGCTCAGGTCAGGCAATCTGTTGCTGCTGAATATAGGTTTAATACAATAAATAAAAAGCAGTTAGAATATATTACTAATCTTTTTAATCAAACCTTGAGGTGCCTACAGTATTCTTTAAATGGTTTTCCCTCTTAACCAAGAGTTCTACTTTACTAGCTGATAATTTCAGAGCTCTTCCTCTACTATGTTGTATGTCTTGTGACCAGGCAAAACCATCCAAGCCTCCACCACAGTTGTTGCACATCAGGGATTTCATAACTTGCCTCTAACTCAAACTGCAATGTTTTTTATCTGTTACAGAGAAAAAGACACAACACAGCAACTGGTTAGACAGATATTCTAAAAGCCTCATGGAGAGACATGGAGGAACTCTTCCAGAGGCTTAGAGAACGGATAGTCCAGAATCAGATATTTTCCATCATAGTTAAATAGAGTCAAACAGTGAATCCTTGCAGTGAGTAGCATAAAGTAGTGAAGTACTGTGACCTCAGTACTGCAGGTTTCAAGTGTCATATCTTCGGGGCAAAGAATTAGGAGAAAAAAGTTAACAAAGTTTGCTCATTTAGAATATTCTTTCATAGACAGTTGGGACTCAAGTTCTATTGCACTGTCGAAAGAAGTAACCAAGAGAACAGTCTTTGTCTCACAGAGCTTATATGATGTAGGTGGAAAAGATTTTTTTTTTTGATTGCTGCATTTATTTGCAATGGTAACATGATGCTTTTAATGCCCATGCAGTTGAGCCAAAGGACAAACTGATTAATAGTCGAAAAGTTGGATAAAGAAAAAAAAATATCTGAGACTGCCCTTCTAACCTTCATTTAGAAAATGAAGTATTACTGAGGTTACTTTAGATATCCAACTATTTTTCATGTTATGAGACAGTGTCAAAGGGCTTCATTTAGAAATGAATTAATCCAAAATTATGAAATTCACATTGAGGATAATGAAATTCCTTCATTGGGGCTGTTGGGATTGGAATGCAGGGTTAAGGTTACAGAGGGACAGTGCATTACCGTAGCTGCCCTAAGTTTCCTTATGCTTTTGCTTTTCTCACTCAATACTTAGCATTTTAGCAGTTCAGCAAGGTCAATTATTAAGCAAATACTTTTTTAATTATGTTGTGGCTGCATGGAGTCCATTCTATACAGATGGAGTAGAAAACTACCTATCCACAGTCTTCTAAGGCTTAGAGTAGTTTACATTTGTTTGAACTCCAATTTGCATCTTTTAATATTTACATAGACCAGGATCTCACAGCATACTGCATTTCATATCCTTCCATCCATGTCTTTAAAAACAAAGAGTGCCTGTTCTTTAGTGTCTCTACTGATCTCTGAAGTTTAAAGTCTACCCTAAAAAAATCTAGCTATATATGAAAATAGCCAGAATCAGACGTTAATCTTATCCCATCCACATGGCCCAACAGCAAATGCTGAATACAGAATAACACAGGAAGCATGCAATGAGAGTTTTCTTCCAAGTATGGTATGGCTTCCAAGCTTCTGGCCATCTGTGGCATAGGAATTTTCTGACTCAGATGATAGCAAATCACAGTGTTTAAGAGAAAGAGACACATTTTTCCCCATTAATTCATCCAATAGCTTTTAAAAACTATTTGTATTTTGGCATCCAAAGATTTTGTGGCAATTCACTCCACCTAATAATTTACACTGTGTAAATAAATTCTGCTGTTTTAAGCCTGCTGTCTGATCACTTCATTAACTGTGTCTATTAACTGTCAGTTTGAGAGATCAAAAAAAAAATATTCCCATTTACTTGAAACACTGTTGAATGCTTCAACATCTTGTGATGCATGATCACACCATCTTCCAACATTTGCATCTACTAGAGTAGGGGGGAAAAAACCCAACCCACACTGGGAGTGCAACAAGCAGCAAGTAGTACCCACAGTTCTTAGATCTAAAGTGGGACTGGGTTTATATTTTATTAGTGTCTCCCTTGTCACTTTATAACTAGAAATGCAATTGCTCATCCAGCCAAGATGAATCATTGCTGGTTTGCCCTTACCCACTGTGTGTTAATGGTGACTTTAAAGGGAAAGCTCACAGTTTATGAAAACCCCTCACACTGTGTAACAATCCCCGAGGAATATCCATGCTCCAGGTGTCCTTAGGCCAAGGAATGTTTGAGGAGTCTCCTTATGGATATGCAGCAATGCTACCACTCAGGTAAGCCTTGGGCCTTAACATGAGTCACCATGTACCTTAATCTTGGGGTTTTTAACCTCTAATTTTAAGTCAGGAGCAGTACTTCACTTGGGATATACAGCACAAGATCCCTGCTCCTTGAACACAAGCTCTGTGTATTTTCCCATAACCTCATCCCTGTCCATGCAAACTATCAAAGAAGCATTTGGGTACAGAAGTCCTTATTTGGACTAAAATAATGTAAATAATTTTTACATTATTCAATCTATTGAAATTCATCCAGAATCTAATCTACTATACCAGCAATGTAGGGCATGATGGGAGTAGTGCTAAACATTATATTTCTGTTCATCTTGTATTTCAGAACCTCATATTAAATTTTTAAATTATTTTTATTTTTTTATTTTTATTTGGTGGGTTTTGTTTGGTTGTTTTTGTTTTTGTTTTTTAATAATACCATTATTCCTTTGGATATATTAAAAAATTTCAAGGTATGGTAATTCCTTTTGAGAAAATGGGTCTCTTTCATCTCTCAAAATTCAGGCCCTTCTGAAAGCCTAAATCTCGCTGATACCCAATCTGTGGTTTTTCACTTTCTATCAGAAAAGTATTTATGTCTTTGATTTAAAGCACTTCCATATTTTGGTTAGCAAATCTCTTCACTAATGCCCCCTCCCTGGAAGTGTTTCAGACCATGTTGGATGATGCCTTGTGCAACCTGATCTAGCTGGAAGTGTCTCTGCCCATGCAGGGAAGTTGGATCTTGATGATCTTTAAGGTCCCTTCCAATCCTACCCATTCTATGACTGATTGATTATTTTGTCAGTCTGTCACACCCATTTCACTCAGGGCATAGCAATACCCAACGAACCACATTAGTGGGCAAAATCCATCCAGAAAGTTTGTTGGTTGACTTAAAGAAGACTATGGCTCATAAAGCTCTGCTGCTCTAAAAGCATTATTAGCTGCTGAAATAACTTCAAAGTAATTTTCTGTTCCAAATTAGACTGTATCTTTGCACCATAATCAAGTCAACTTACATGCATAGTTATTATTTATGGTTTATTCTTCATGTATTATTAGCAACTTGCTGCAAACTTCATTTGTAATGTTGACAAATGTATTAGCATACATCATTTTAACCAATATATTGGAAAAACTTAAACATCTATAATGCTTTACTCAACAATCACTGTGATGCCTCTGGCACAGACAGTGTTTGCAGAACCTTGAGGTCTCCAGCAATTTTACTAGAGCTCTGACTAAAAGCATTGACTACAAAGATTTATGCTGAAAGTGCTGAAAAAAAACCTTAAGAGAAGAAGAATAGTACCATAAATGGCAGCACTTGAACAGTCTGATGCTTTCAGTTGGCAGTGGATAGAGAAGTAATGAAGGTGAGGAGTGTGGTGTTTGCTGAAGTGACACTTGTTTATCTTGAATAAGTGCTGACAGAGGGATGAGTGACAGGGTGCAATCCTTGTGAAATAAACTGGTGTGGAAAGCAGGCAGATTGGAGCAGAAACCAGGAGCTTTTTTGCTGCACAAAGCACACGTGATGTTTCATTCCTTTAGGTGTTATCTGTGACGTAGATCTGCTTTGCAGTGAATTAGGAAATGGAGACACAGACAGTCCTACAAAATGTCAGGAGAAAAAAGATTTGGAATCTGAGTCCTACTTGCATCTCACCTGGGGTTCGGTATCACACGGTCTCTCCTAACCTTTTAGGGCCCTAAGTACCTGAGTAAGCTTAAATGGCAATAGCAAGCAATAGTTACCTTATGCAAAAAAAGGGCTGTTGCCAGCTCGGTCTTACAGCCTCAGGAGATACATACATTATGGAAAACACATGGATTTAATCAGGATGAAGGGATGGGGTTCTATGGAAGAGTTCAGATTAAAAAGTCCTTCTCGCACCTGTGAATTTGCCTTTTTTTGAGCATCATTTTGCATTAATTAAGATGCTAATAAAAGATCAAAAGCATTGGGAATGGGTGTAAAAGTGCAATGGGATGCTACAATCCAGTGGCTTATCAGTACTGCAGGTTTTACTGATCTTATTCCACTCAATGTGCATAGAAGTACCTGCTGGTACAAAGCTACTCAGCTGGACATCCTCAGATGGTGATACATGGTGGCTTTGCCTATGTTGGACTCCAGTTCCCTTGCCATCCTTTCTTCTGTATCCCTGCAGGATTTTCAGGGACAAGAGAGTCACGGGCATTTTAATTTAATTTTCATTAACCAGGTTTATTTGGACAATGACAGCAGCCAAACTGCATTAATAACTTCAGCTTTCTAGCTATGAGAGAAGGGGAGAGCCATTATCAAAGAGCAAATGTATGGGCTTAATAAGGAGATGGACCCTTATTAATGATAAAAGTCAGAGAAATTTACCATGAGTTGATGAAGATAAACATTCCAAAAAAAAAAAAAAAAAAGAAAGAAAGAAAGGAAGAAAGAAAAAAAGAAAGAAAGAGAGAAAAAAGTTTAAATATGTTAAATATGAAACTTCACAGGAAAGCAATGAGTCCTGACAGGCACTAAAAAAATTAAAATCAAAACTGGCACAAGGGTGTGTGCTTGAATCCAAGTAATTTCTTATGATATCAAGAGTAAATAAAGCCTAGTGGGCAGTCCTGCATAAAAATAGTTTGTGCTTGTATTAGCTATTAAGGTTCATGGAAAGATTAATTTTAAGTATGCAGTGTGTGGAAAGCTGGAATTGTGGGAAAGTGCATACCATGATGGGTATGTGTGCCCTTAGGAGTGGAGGGCAACTTCTCAGGCTCAGTTATTGCAAAGGTGTAAAAGACAGAGTCTGTGCCCAGCAAGGTCTCAACAAGGAGACAAGAAGGGACAGGAGAAAGCAGCTCAGAAGGAGCAGAACACTGATGTTGCTTCCCTGCACAAACGTGGGCACTGTCAGGGGGAAATGTTCAGCAAAGAACATCATCTATTGAAAGAGTCAAGTCCGTCTTATCATAGTACCCTTGTGACCTGCTTTTAACTTCAATATTGATAAAGAATGCTTTTATCCTTCATCTGTTCTCACAGTAAGCCTGTCCCTAACTTCTGAGACCAGCAATGGTTTAATCACAGGAGAGCACAACGTGCAGGTGAGCTCCCCTCACAGACAACTCTGGGGGTGATCACTCTGGGAGAAGCAGCACACATGAAAGGGGCTATTTCAGGTCTGATATGACAGTGCCTGTATTCATACATGTGCCTTGCTTCATTTGCATTCCCAGCCAGGCAGTCTTTGTGCTTCATTTTTCCTAATGACAGCTGCACTTTGATTGCACTTGTGTACCTAAAAAACTGTGATTGAGAATTTTTTATCTCCAGATAAATTAATGGTCGTGAATAACTGGAATAAAGGAAAGCAATTAGTTGTGCTGAAACTGACACACCAAAATGTCTGAACAAATGTTGTTGTGGTGAAATTACCCCAAAATATTTTCAATACCATGCAAGATGATCTTGAGGCAGAAGGAAACCGGTTGGCAGTACTTACATGCTTATTATGTGGTTTTCAACTGCTTGAGAATGGAGGTGATTTGAAGGGGTGAAGGGCACTGGGGGCCATCATGGTGCCTGCTGGCAGAGGGAGAGGATGGGTGCCAGCTCCTGCAGTGCCTCCTGCAGTGACTTTGGTTGGATTATTGCCATCTGTTTCTGTTTTAGCAAGAGCACTCGGTGCCACTCTAGAGCAGCAGCTGACGGCAGAGACAGAAGAACAGGTTTATAATTCAATATTTAGGGCAATTTGCTTTCATTGAACCACATTGGGACTAAAAAAATTTGTGATAAATTGGAGAGGGGCAGGGAAAATACTATTTTCTTTGAGCATAGGTAAACCTAAGAGATGAGCAGGTGAAAGCAGGCAGGCATTTCAAAAGCATTTCATTATGTGCCATTTAAAAAAGTGCCACTGGTTCTTGGAAGATCACAAGAGATGTGCAGACCTGTCAAGGTGGGACCTGTACAACTCACTCCCTTCAGTTTCTCATCAAGTGTCTCTTCCAAAGCTTTCAATTACACTGAATTTTGCACCTAAGATGATGCCGTGTCATGTCTTGGCTGCAGCTATCTCATGGTGAAATCTGTCCAGCAAGACAGAAACAAGGAATTTAGAGCTGTAGGCTTGCAAAGAGAAGGAACCACAGTGATTGTATGTCAAGGTGGGCCCAACCCCAGTGATTGATGCCTATTGATTGATGCCTATTATATCTGAAGATATAAGTAAGGGGAAAAAGTCATTCACAAGTGATAAGATATTAAAATATAGTAATATTCTAAAAATATTATGTTACTGTTATTTTGATACCTGAAAAATTACTGTTCCCCTTATCATGTATGTGCTTTGTGATACAAAGAAGAATGAGGATGTGGCCCTGAACTGTCAGAATGCTACTTAACAGCTTTGGACAGGCTGGAAAATGGAGATGATAACAGTCACTAAGAGAACATCACCATGGAGAGAAACTAAAGTTTAGTACCAACATATGGTTGCTGCACTGAGGATAATGTACACTCCATTTCACAAACCTCCCAGCAAGAAGGAGTACCCCCAATTCAGAAAAATTTGGGCAGAAGATTTCTTAGAGATAGCCAAAGAGTTTGGGTTGTGTTTATGGTTTTGCTACAAATGAAGGAAACTAGGTGATGATAAAAAGTGTGGGGAAGACATCTGAAATCCATAGGTACAATTTGAAGTTCATTCCAGAGATTTCCATCAGCATCAGTGAGATCATTATTTCTTTTATTTCTTTAACACTTGTGCCCAGGGGGCAGAGGATGGTCAGAGGCAGGACCTAACTTGGTGACTGTTCTTGGGGGAGCAACTCTGGAGCTGAGCACAGGAAAAGAGGTCATATTTAGAGTGTGGTGGCTTAACTCCATTAATCTCACTTCTTACATCCAAAATCCTGGTCACCTACGTTATTCATGTGCCTCTGAATTCAGGTCTATTAAAACTCAGAAATGTTTTTTCCTTTGGGGAAGCGAGGGTAAGTTGCATAAATAACTTCTTCTTGCCTGTACATGATTTGCTACCAGCGAGTGTGCCATTTACTCATCTCTCTGTGCACAGTACCTGCTGATATTCTGAAGTCATAAATGAAATTATTTTGCTCATGCCATCACCATCCCTCTTGGCCATGGTTGTGCTGCACCCCTGTATCACTCAGAACTGCTGTGTGATGTGCTGCTGACTGATGAAATTCTTCCCTCTGCAGGCAGTAACACACACATAGGTCAGCCCCCTCCTTCTCAGCTCAGTGCTTTTCACCACCCAGCAGTACAAGCTGGAATGAAGCATGCTTTTAAATATCTCTTGACACTGCTATGAGGAGCACATTGTGGTGCTTGTATTTCTTGCCAGTTTTTGAGCTCCTGTCCACCTTCTTCCTCCAGCCCATGGACTCCCAGGAGTGGTTCACTGGCAGGTGATGCTGTGTGCTCCTGTGGCAGAACAGAAATAGCCCAAATACACAAGCAAAGTTCATAATCCTATCGGCTGCCTTTGGAAGATGTTGATACTACAGGGGAAAGAAAAAGTGAAGAAGCTCAACGTGAGCAGTTTGTGTGGATTGTTCTCAGGAGAAACAATAGTGCTCAACTCATACATAGAAAATAGGCAGAGTTAAAAACAAAGGAGCTCATATAGAAGAATATCCTAAGCATATGCTTGTTTTCAAACAAGTATGAGAAGTCATATGAGAAGTATTCTGAGCATGTGGACAGTCCTCACACCAGAGGAGCTATTCATGTTACATCCTCTGCTGCAAGCAGCAAAGCCAATTTCAGCCTCTGTAACTGGTGCTTTTCTGACTTTTGAACTGTCTCAAAGGTGCAGAGACAAGTCAGGTGGCTGAAGGAAACTCATTTCACTTTGCAGTGAGGGTAGGCATAAAGCAAGTGCTGGCTCAACAGCTCTGTGGAAATGGAGAAGCATTTAACAGTAGTATTTCAGTTTCTGGTGGTTACAAAACATCCCAGAGGTCAACACAGTAAGGCCAAGCAGAGAAATATGAAACACTAAAAAAATGTTTCCTCTTTCTGATGTTTTTTTAACAACTAGTTAACTTAAATTTTATTGTATGGGTTTTCTGGGTTTCTCAGTTTTGATTAAGAGACAGGAGACCTCATAATTCATGTGTCCTGCAAGACATTTCTTTAGGGATTTTTTTTCATTTTACAATTCAAAGTAGCCACCTTTAAAATGACAAGCCTTTCTATGATGTTCTGTTCTATGGTGTTTGGGCACTTTCAAAATACCTTTATCAAGGTGTCCTGCGTCTGTGGTTTCTAACCAGCATCATCATCAGTACTCTTCTATTAACTTGGCTCAGTTTCTGATCCTCCTACTTTGTCATATCTACTAGAGCCCTGGATAGTTTTTTAAAAATCCATCAAACTGCTGCATACTGTTTTATCTTAACTTGCTTTTCTTGACTTCCTGTATTTCTTTGTAGTAATTTTCATCATTGAGATACCATTTTGCCAAGCTGACCTTTGAAGAATTATTATGTTTAATTATTGAAATAGCATCTCAGGCCTCATAAACAATGTATGTACCTCAAATTATTAGAACAGCAATTTATAAATAACGTATGATGAGTCCATCTGTATAACTATTGTTAAACTGTCTGTAATAACAATAGGGGAAACAGACTTTAAAGAGAGGTATTACAAACAATAACACAATGGTTATGAGCATCTTAATACACAATGGTAAGGAATGGTAAAGGATAGTTACAGTGATTACTGCTTACATCACTTGCATGCAGACATACCTGTTCATGCAGAAGTCAAGAGCTCAACCAGCCTACAGGAGATTATGGTCATGAAAAGCATAGAGCATAGAAAGTCTAAATGTGAAAATGACTCTGTAGAATATTCCTGAGACTGTTGAAAGCAAAATAAAATGTTGGTCTTCGTTCTGAGCACCTTACAGCATCTTGGGGTGTCTTGGAGTAAGGAAGGACCAACCTTTTCAAATATTCACTTTTATACCATGCTGGGGAGGACTGTAGAAGAAAAGCTGTAGGTACTTACTGGATCTTACAGATTGCATTGGTGACTGCATGAATACAACTGAATGGAATACATGTCTACTGGTGCCGGATCCTTAGGAAATTTTGAGAAAGTCAGAAAGTCAGTGAGGTGGATACCACAGCATTTGACAGTCTCAAAAGCAGTTTGATTTAATGACACCTTTTGGAAACCACACTTATATCCAAGCTCTGGGACATCTAGAATTGGGAAGAAAGAGAAATGCTAGATGGCACCCTGAATGACTGCCTGGTAAAGCATAATGGCCACTGGCATACTTAATGCCATGCATCATGTTTTGCATTGAAGATCCATCAAATAAATTTATCTGATGACAGAAACTGCCTTTGCTTCCTGTATGAGCCTTGGTTCACATATACAGGGCAGATAGGTGTGGGGTGGTGGTAGGTGTTAACATAACATTGTTATTTGTGCAGTCCTACAGTAGAGAGCTGCAGGTTCTAGGAAACAAGGGGGGATGTGTGAAGTATATAAATCTGCATGGAGCTGCTGTGTAATTTTAATGAGTGTGTCAGGGGTCAGCAAGGGAGCTAAGGAGGAGCTTCAGGGCTCTTCAGCTTCCATTGACTTTCTGAAGTTATTCCAAATACAGCCACTGCTACAAAAGTTGGCAGTTTGGCTACATCCAACACTAGAAGCTGATGGTACAGTGTGAAGTCCCACTATTCCCTGTCTCAAGCAGTAGAAGTACTTCACAGCTGTCATGTCTGGTCAGATGAGCTCTCACAGACTGCAGAGATTCAGACTATTCATTTAGTTTAAAACAAGGTTGTGTTCCCACAGTTGAAATTGATGAAGTTAGTCAGACAGTTTCCAGATAAACATCCTCCATTCTGGAAAGTATCCAATCCAGATATGAGAGGAAAAAATTGGTTCTGCTGAAGCTAGTGGAAAAATTCTCAGCAATTTCAATGATTTAATTTCATATTTTCTGAGATAACATGGTAAAATTGTCTGTCCCTTCAGGTGAGGAAAAGCAACATGCCCTTCTTGACCTTTTGATCAGCACTAATTAGAATAATTAGAACCCACATTATAGGAGGTGCAGTATAGACAACCTTTTCAAGTCTTTATATTGCTTAAAAAACCCAGCAAGAACCTGTGTAGACATTGATACTGTTAGGAAGTGAAAGTTGGAAATATTTTCTAGAAGACTTCTTCATGTGCCTTGCTACCTGTTAAATGTGATTGAGTCCTGAGATCTGTGTTATAAATTCAAATAAATTACAGAAAGTAGGGATGGAAAATCCCTGTCATTTAATTACCCAAGTCCTGGTCTGTAAAACCAGACTATCTTTAGCAGATGTATAAGGCATGTACATATAGTTTACAATCTAAGACATAAATCTTAGTGTATATTTATGTGTTGGAGATTCTTTCATCTCCTTTGGTGATCTACTGTTGGATTTATCAGTTCCTGTAACACTCATGCTCTCCTAACCCAGACTCCTCTGACAGCAAATGCAATTGATTCCATCTTAGTTTACATTGGTGGGAATGGAAAAACATGGATTATCTTACTGTGTAATAACCTTTGTAGGTATATGAAGATGATTATCTGTTCTAAAATGAATTATCTCCATTTTTTTCCTACGAGGCTGACAGTTTTTACAGTTTTTATCTTTCTTCTCTCCTTGAAACAGTTTCTCATTTGTCAAGAACAAGTGCAATATCCAAAGCAAAATGCTGTACTGCAGCAACAACTCTCCCTTAAATAAATCAAGCTGTATAAAGGCAATGAGAATGTAGAATTGCACTGAAAATAAAATTATTGCAACATGCCATTAAAGGATTCCTACCCATATTCTCACTGAGTACAGAGCAGAGCAAATTTGTCATGGACTCACCCACTGCCAGCAATGCAGCACCACTTAATACGTTATTTATTTTTTTTTAATCTTTAAAAAAATCATATGGTTTTCTCTGTATTCTTACTGTTCCCGTCCAGTAAAAGAGTTGCCTGGTTTGGGTGGTTCTGTTTGGCTCATGGTGAGGAAAAAGGACCACTCTTTCAGTTATGTTAGCTACCATTTAATCCTGATTTATTTTCTGTCCTGAGTACTGTCAGCATCTTTCAGGAATCATAGCCTTGCAAAGACAGACTGAAATGCAACATGTCTGCATTTCAATATCTGAATATCTGAATATCTGGATATCTGAATATCTCCATGGGGTCATCAGGCTCACATCTGTATTACCTCCACTGGGCAGCAGAGGGTTACACATAAAACAGCTGGAGCAGAAGTGACACCTGGTATAACAAAGCAACAAAGAAAATCAAATGTTTTTGTCCTCCCAAAGATTTATTGCTGTTGAAGATGAGGGCAGAATTTCTCTGATTATTAGAATTTGTACCTGGAACAAGATGTACACACTTCCCTTTCTGGGTTAACGCTTAATTCTCTGAAGCTGCCTGCCAGGAAAGACATTTAGCTTGAGATTGCTGATAGCGTGAAGGAAATTTTCATTTCCCTTTAAATAATGAAATTCTGCTGTGGAAACTTTGAAAATATGCAAGGGAGGCTTCTGTGCAATGAGACAGAAGCCCTCTCCAGCTGCAGAATTGGCCAAAGTTATGAAATAGGAAGTGCTTGTTTTAAAGTGTGGGAGACACTGTGCTGGTTTGCAGCATAAATTATGCATCTCCCCCTTCCTGCAGGCCTGCACTGTCTGTCCATGGCTGAACACACAGTCCTTGGCTCCAGTGGAAAGAAGCTATCTGGATAACAGGAAAGGAGGATATGCTAACAGGCAGAACACTCATTTCTTGCTGAGCACTTGTCCTTAATGGCAGGGGAGTGTGTTCTTGGGTTGTCTGCAGCCTCATTCCTGAGAGAGAAGCACCATCTAAAAAAAGCTGATGCTCAACTTCTGTAAACCCTTCCAAGTAATTATCACCTCAGTATGTAAAGGGGAACAAAACTTCAAACTTCTGATGGAAATGAAGGTAACTCCATGTCTGGAAAATATTTCTGTAATGCTTCCCTGTAGTGAAATAAGGCAAGCAGGTGCCACTAATTCCCAGGGAGTGTCATGAGTTTGTGTTAAGCCCACCTGTGCCTAATTAGGGTGGGCCCCCACTGCGCATGAGCAGGATTAGGAGGCCAATAAAAGGTGAGGCTTGAAGCACAGGCTCAGCTCAGTCCTGAGCTAGCCAGCAGAGAGGCCAGTTGCTCTTGGAGCAACAGCACCGATCTGGGCTAGTCAACTCTGAGGGCCATAGGCTTAGAGCATTGCTTGTGAGTCTCTGCTGGAACACCTGGTTGGACCTTGGAGTGCCGTTCTCTAAAAGAGGTTTGTCTTGCTACACCTTCTCATAACAAACTTAACTAACCTAATTGACATTACCTTCAAACTTGCTCATACCAGGCTCCCTGCTCCTCTTCCTCTCCTGTATACTTCACTACTGGTTTGATGTGTGCCCAAACCTCCTTTACAATTCACACTGTGGGAAAATGAATGCACTCAGGCTCAGATTAACCTGTGACCCCGGGCACTCACAGGGATATCTCTACATGTGCTATGTTTTTCGGGTTAGGCTTGAGCTCTCACTCAGAGCTGGTAGGAAATACTCACAGATGAGCTTACTCCAACCACAGAGAGTGAACTTGACTGGGGGGCATGGTAACATCAACCCCAGCCCCTGTGTCTGTGGGAGCACCAGTGGGGGTTGGGGACAGAGCCAACTGGGGTCAGCTCCACTCTCACCAGTAAGGCAAATGCATCTTTGTACTCTCTCTGGTAGGCAAAATACACAAATGTAAATCTCCCTTTGCTCTCTACCATCAGCCATAAAAACTGTGAGCTTTCAACTCACCATATACTTATTTTTTCTTGTATCATCTCTTTAAATAAGTGTATGACAGAAAAATAGAGGAAGGGCACAATGCAGAAATTAGTATTTAGTATTACTTGACATGATACCAAATGCTACCCAGCAAAGCATTTTTTTCAGAGTGTAATCTGTAGATTTGATAATTAATATGAAATTCAAATATGATCTCTACACAGGCACGAGACAGCAAGTCTGTGGAGCAGCTCTGGAGCAGAGGAGAAGCCAGGAGTTGTGCTGGGGGTACTGATGAGGTGAGCTCTAACTCTGAAGGGAAACCCTCAAAAATAAGTTAAGCAAGCAAAACAACATAATGAGTCTTCAGCCTGTGCTTACAGAGCTGCATACTCTGGAAAACTTCATGGGAAATGTAGTATTTCTTCAGGTACTTTGGAGATATATGGTATGTTTGTTATATCCCAGAGCAAGATGTAAAGTGTGTCAAATAGAGATTAGTCATTTGGAAGGCACTGGTTAGTTTAATTTAAATTCAAGAATAGTCAAGCTATGGCAGTGATACAGAACATATTCCTATAAAACCTGAGGACATCTCTGACTGTAATAGGGATGACCTTTTGTATTTCATTGTCAGGAAAGGATATTACTGGCTGCAAAATACTGCTCAGCCCCCATAAAAATGTACTCAGTTTTTGAGTGCTTTATTTATGGGATAAGCAGTGTGATGACATTTTATATGCTTTCTCTTTCAATGGCAATATTGATCTCATGATTATTTAAGTGATTTTCTCAAACAGTTCTCTATTTAGGAAACTGAGATATATGAGAAGTATTGTCACGTAAATGTCAGTGCAAGTACTTAAGCAGTGAGAAATTTAAGGTTGCATCATTTTTTCCCTTTTTCCATCTTTGACAGAGAATTTCTAAAGCAAGCAAAACTAAAAATGTCCCAGGAAATATTATGGGATGACAATGTGACATGATATAAGAAAGGATTTCCATCTCCTCCACTGCACTTTCCACATGGTATTTCTATAAAAATTCAGAATAAAGTAAAAATGTAGTGTACAATGGACTCCCTAAATGCAATCTAATGGAAGTAATTTCTGAGTGTAAACTCCTAGCTCCATCACAACAGAAAATAGTTTATCATGAAACTAATAACCTGAAAGATATTGAACACTTCAGAATAAAAAGAAAAAGGCTTCTAAGACTGTGACCCAGTGACAATCTTCTCTTAATGGAAGATTTTCAGTTCAGATAAGGCAATATGCTTCCGAAATAATTTAGCCAGGTTTATCAGGAGAGGTCCTTCAGTCTTGTTGCCACATCAGTGCTATATTAATGGTTTAGATTCAGCTGATTCATCAGGGCAAAGGATGCAAGTCAGATGATTTCCCGAGTTTTCTTGCAGAAGGTTTGGGGTTGCATCATTCTATGATCTAGTTACAAAACCAGTCAAATCCAGTAGAAAAAAATTAAGATAGAAAAATTACAAGGCAGAACTTACTGGAACTTGAACACATTTCCTAATCAGCTTTCTGGATTTTTTTTTTTTTTTTTTGAAAGTTCAGAGTGGCTATCACTGGGAAATTCTCTTTCTTTCCTTAAATATGATGCATGTTACTGCCAATAACATGGTGTTGATGTAGCTGTATCCTGATTAATATTTATATATGGCATGCTCTCTAATAAATTAATTCACTTGCTCATTAAGTTTCTGTACAGCAACATATATTTCATTAGATGTTTTTCCCACCTACAGAGATAGATATCTCTGAAGAAATGTTTGTCACTGATTACTGAAAAAAGCATTCTTGAATTGTGAGCTGTGTGCTGAGTTATCTTTCTTTTGATTTATTGACTGATTCTGATTTCTATGTAAAAATTATTTCCAAACCAAAATGTCTTATGTGATCTTTCATCTAATTACAATTGAATATTAGATTAAATTATTTTTCTGCTACTACAGGTGGTGCATTATGTTATTTAAATTTCCATTAATTAATAGATGGTTATGCAAACTGTTTTTTAACTTGAAGAAATTATCTCTCAAGAGGCTTTACTATTTACTTAAGTAGATCAGAACAAAAGAATTTAGAAATCATGTCTTGCATTTATGTTGTGCTTTTGCATTGTTACAGGGTGTATATTCTGAATATACAGTAATATAAATGTACATATAAAAAAAAATAGACCAGAATGCAGCATCAGGAACTTCAAGGCTGGAACCTCTATAGCTGTTTATGGAAAGTACATCTGATATACTGATGCTTTACTTTAATGCACAGGAATTTTTTTGATCTTGATGGAAAACAGACTTTATCCCATCACTATCCTTGCTGAACATGGGGTATCCTGATTCAGGACTCCCTTGGTACAGTGGCAGTATCCCTTACCTCACATTTCATTTGGACTGCCAAACAAACTATGAGGCCAAGAACAAAACGTCTTATTTCTGTGATTTTCTGTGTGTATATTTTATTCAGCAGTTTCAAAACTCTACATATTTTATAAATGTTAAGTGGATTTATTGCCTGCTATTTCAGTCTCTTCTTCCAGGAATTAGCTCTTTGAAGTAATATTCCAGAGAATATTACAACTAAGATATCTGTTCCATTGAAAATGTACCAAAACCACTCTTATCTTTTCAGGTAGATAACACAAGCAGTTCCCAGGCTGTTAGAATTTAAACATGTCTCTTAAGTATGCACCACATCAGTATAAAGGAGACTCCAAAGCCAAAGTTTTCTGTGAATGGAAGAAAAAAATAACAAGCTAGTACCTGTTGCAAACCCCCTGACTTTTTCTATCTATCTGCAAATGTCATTGCTCAAGGCCACAGCAGTCCTGAGTGTAATATAACAGAGTAAAACTGGAAGATGAAAATGAGCCCAAGTCATATTAATTGATGCATAAGTTCTTTGAGGATCTGCAATACCTCATGATGAAAAAGATGGGTCCAGGGGTTTCTGTTTCATGAGGACAACTGTCCCGAGACAACTACAGTAGGAACTGTAACCCTGGGAAGCTGTTTTGTACATCACTGAATTGATTTTAATGAAATGGTTATGTAGACAATTTGGTCCCATGTGTAGGTGCTATAATTCTCTTGCTAAAAAACTAACACCAGATTATAAAATGTGGCAGCCCTTCATCCCTCCTAGTGAAGCTAAGTCATTCAACTGAAGTGGAGAGTCAAAAAATAGGAACCAAAATGAGAAATCTTTCTGGTAGAGGAGTCTGGATCTGGTGACAGTCATACACATGTGCATTTCAGTCTTCAGTACAAAAAACATGGACAGTGGTGGGAGTCAGGGCTGGAGCACCCATAACTTCTGTAACATCAGTCTCTATCTTAATGTCTCTGTTTGTGCCTTACAAAAGGAAATTAAAAAATTCCCTTGCACAGAATGAGAAAAGAAGCTACTTCCTCTCTCTAAATGACTATTTGAAAGCAGCTTTTTGGAAGGTGATTCACATTCCCTCTCCAGTGTAAGTTGAAGAATAAGGGAGCATTGGCCTATCTTTATGATTCCAACCTGAAGAACTAAATTAACAACCTATGTTCTTGTACTAAAAGTTACTGTCTTGGCATATATTCTGCTTCTTCACTAAGTGCTTGTGGTCTTTCTGTTTGGTTTGCCATTGTAGAAATTGTCATAAAACACTCTTGCTAATTGAAAGAAAACATGAAAAGACAACCCCAAAAAACACATTAACAGTATGGCACTGTAAGCTGAATAAGATTGTTAGAACATTGTCACTTGGCAGAGTGAGAAAAGGGGGCATAAAAATCACCAAAAAATGACTGGGAGCTTGGTTTCAGAGGTGGTAGAAGATGTTCTTCAGGCCTCAAAACACAGAAGCTAAATAAATGAGGAACATTCACTGATTTGAAAACCATTAGTAATTCAGCCTTGATTTTTATCCAAAATACAATAATCCCCAACATTTTTTAACATGGATTTTCTACTTGTGTAGGTGTCCTTTGTGTTGCTCTTACTAACTGAACATTATTGTTCCCACAAAACACATTACATTTTGTTCCTGAATGACTAATGACTCCACTTTCCTATTAACAAGGGCAGCTAGTGAGATACCATCCTTATCCCCCCCCCCCTGCTGAGCAGAACATTTTATGCAGTTTCTTTACAATAGACAATAAAGAGAATGAGAGACTGGTTACTGTGGATTGCTGCTAGGGATATGAGTTTCTCCTTTCTGTCACTGTTCTAAGACTCCCTGAAGTGCTTGTTAGCATATTAACTAAAAGGCATTAATACTGGGTATAGCATTAAATTATACTGACCATCTTGTTTGGTTGTAGCCTGTTCTGCAGAAACAAATGTCAAAGGTCCATTTCCTGGGTAAATTATAAAACTAAGATAGTTATTACATTTAGAAAACTAAAACCTTTAATACAGATGGTGCTAATAGCTGGCAGCCTCAAAAGGTGCATGAAAAAAGAACAAAAGTGACTAAAGAAATATTTCACACATATATAAGCCTTTATAAACATTTTAAAATAAAGCAGTAAACAAAATTTGGAAGAAATGAACTTCTGATATTGTTTGTGTGGTGTTCTTTATGCCATTTCTGGCATATATGTAGGTCAGTGCTATTTTATTATAGTACAGTAAATGGCACATCTTGCTTAAACACACACCTCTTGGTGGATGTAAAAAGTCTCAAAGATAAAAGCCACAAGATGAGTGGACAAATGAAATCAGTTTTACTCAGGTGCATAAGGATGTAGGTTGTAATTCTTAGCAGGATGAAATAAAAGGACACTTAAATTACTCTTGTGTGTGAAATGGCTGGATTTGTTTCCCACATACACTCAGTAATGTGCTAGCAACATATCTCACATGAAAGATAAAAAAGGAAATAACTCTTGCATTTTTTATTTGACTGTGGTAGAAACACAATACCACAGTTGCTATTAATGAAAAACTCTTCACGTAATTCTGCAGGTCTCTCTTATTCTTTAATTTTTGGCATTATGAAGGTGATAGTTTCAACTTAAAGTCCCTTAAACTATGCAAGTGGCTATTTGAAAATGCAAACTGTGCACCAGCACACCCAGCATTGTACATTACAAGTACAAAACATCTTCTCCAATCTGCTTGAAAAAATCCCAGCTTGAGAGGTGCATAAACTGAGTGTTCGTACCCAAAGAATACTTCAGATGGTTCTTGAGTTCAAAACATGAGCACTAAGAATTAGAAAATAGGAGCAATGGGAGATAGCGTTTTCAGCAATATATAATAAACTTTCACAGGACCAGAAAGTAGCACACTAATACTTAACTTTATGGAGTTGTACGCCCTCTCTTATTTCTGCTGAGTTATACAGATCTTATAAAAAAATTTCAGGACCTTTTTAAGTTCTCATCAGTTAAAAAAGTGTTGCAAGGAACTAGGCCACTGCAGTCTGGGACTTGATCCAAAATCTATTTAAATCTCTTGAAAATCAGGTGATGCCTGATCATACTGTATCTCAGGCACATGCCTTATGTGTATGAAATTCTTAATTGAATATAAATGTTTGGCCAGGGTTGCAGGCACATAAGTGATCTGCTTAGTGAAGGTCTATGAGAAAACTGAGATTATCCTGTCAGCACATCGTGGTAATTATCTACTGCTGCTTGGCTTCTGAGGAGCTTCCTTGTAACTTGAACTAATCCAATATTAATTCACTGACTACATAGAACCAGGGATATTGTGTCATTAAATTAACTTAAATAGCTTTGTAGCAATGTGGCAGAAACTCAGCTGGCATTGCATAGATCTTCATCATTGGTTATCCTTGATGCCCCAACAAATGTGTTTTATTCAGACTTTTGCTGCTGAGAATGCATCAGTTTAAATATGAGCTACTGAATGTGAGATTAACAGTCCATATATTCCACTTGTTTTCCTTGTGAAGCTAATTAAATAATATAAACAAATTAATTATTATTTTTCTTCCTTGGATGTTTGATATCACAACAATTTCTTTTTTAATTGTTTAATATATTTTCCCATTTTATACACTGGTCTGAGACTCCATGATAAACTAGTAAGAATGACTTGACTTCAATAACTGCAATTCCTCTCACTGCCTCTCATCCATTTCCAATCATGACCATTATGGCTAATATTTGAGAATTAGAATTTCTTTTTTATTATTATTCACTAGACAAAATCATTTGTAATGAAAGAAGAGGCATTCTGTTACACTTTCCAAATACAGCCATAAAAATTCCAGTAGCTGAAGTAGCCAGTTTTAGTTATCAATTTTTTTCCTCCCCATTTTATTAGGAATTAAATTATTCTAATTAAGGGCTACATTGATTTTTTCTGGACTGCAATACTTAACACAGGACAAAACTACGTGAGGAAAGAAGTGAGAGGGAGATGGATGTGAAAAGAAATGCATATTAAATTCATCTTTTTATCTTCTGTATTCCACTGATTATAAATTACTTTTCAATCAACCCAAAATACTGCTGCTATGCCATATAATGAAAGGAGAGACCAAATGTTAAAGAAAAGAATATTCTGCTGATGGAAGGATTCAGATTCATGTTCAGCAATTCTTTTTAGCTCAAATATTTCATGTAAATTCATAGGACTTCAGTTCTGTAAGGCTTGCAAGGTAGATTACTCTGAAAAGAAGAAATTGAATACATTATGGATGGGGTTTAGAAATTTCTGATGTATTCTTTTCCGAGGTTCATTTAACTTTAATTCAGCTTTATTCTGGAAGCTATTCCTGACAAAAGACTGCAGATGGGAGATAAAACCCCTAGCTGTATCTATATATGGCTATAACCACATGCATTTGAGCCATTGCCACTCAGAGAGGTGCCTTTAGATACTTTGAAAATACTTAGTGCTCAGTGTTGGTCAAAAGTCAAAGAGTAAGGATCTTTAATTAAGATCTTTAATATGTATTTCTTAGCAAACAGAAAGAATCATTAGGTTGTAGAAATCAATGGTGCTCCCACTTCTTTATCACTGCTTGCAGCTCTGATTCCTATTGTAAAAGGGATACAATAAAGCTAGAGATGAAACAAGAGGGAAGAAGAGCATGATTACAGGGACAGAGCATCAACCTGATGGCTGCTGTGGGTTAACCCCAAGAAGCAGCTCATCCCCACAGAGCCCCTCTTTCACTCTCCCCCAGTGGGATGGAGAAGAGGAACAGAAGGGTAGAAGTAAGAAAGCTCATGGGTTCAGATGAAGACAGTTTAACAGGTAAAAATGTCACACAGAGGCAAAGAAAGCCAAGGAATTAATTCATTACTTCCCATCAGCAGGCAGGTGTTCAGCCATCTCCAGGAAAGCAGGGCTCCATCATGAGTACAGTGACTTGGGAAGACAAACATCACCCCAAATGTCCTCCTTCCTCCTCCTTCCTTCAGCTTTTAATGCTGAGCATGACACCATATGGTATGAAATATCCCTTTGGTCAGCTGGGGTCCCAGCTCCCTACTTCTTGTGCACCTCCAGCTTCCTAACTCACAGTGCAGCCTGGGAAACAGAGGAGGCCTTGACACTGTGGAAGAAATACTTAGTAATTGCTTAAACACTGGTGTGTTGTCAACACTATTTGGGTCTCAAATCAAAAACAGTGCCCTAAGGGCTGCTATGAAGAAAATTAACTCTATACCATCCAAACTTTTTGTACATCCTGGTTTAGAAGAGTGATGAAGGAGAAGAGGTTCCCTAGAGTCAGCTCACAAATGGGGCAACAAGGGAAGCATTATTCACATCCTCTCATAACATAACATTTATAGGACACTTGATGAAATTATTAGGTTACAGTGTTAAAATAAAAAGAATTACTTTTCCAAACAATGCATAGTAAAATTACAGGATGCAGACTCTGAGGATGCTGTGTCACTGTGATTGTGTTCAGTCCAACCCATGGAGTTCAAACCTAACTGTATATATTAAGTAGTAAGGAGTTGGATTCAAATTTAGCTCAAGATATTCCTGCACTACAGGAGAGTAGTGGGAGTACCCATGCAGGCAAGATTAATTTTATATACAATTTTCTTCCCATAACTTTTCCTGCTGCATCCACTACAAATTACTGTCAGAGACAGACTAATCACCTGATTTTAACTGTGTGTTAACATAGTATGGTATTTATGTTCTTATTTTCAGAGAAGTTATTCACAGATGAACACAAATCAAGATGGAACAAGCAAACATCATATTTAATGGGAGCCAGTACGGCTGCAGCAATCTCTGAACATTGAGGTCCAGGACATTAGGAAGTTCAGTTCACATTGCACATAAATAACTTCTTTATGAAAAGACATCTGTAAAAAAAGAAAGCTCTGTGCAGATCTGAATTAAACAATGTCACCTTGGCAAGCAAGTCTTTGGAAGAGTGGAAAAAACCCTCAATGCTCTCCATATATTTATATAAGCAGTAAATGCAGTTTATGGGCGGATGTTATCATAACCTATGCTCACAATCACTTTGCTGTTCTCTGCAATTGTCAGGGCAAAAAACATTTCTGCAAGAACATAAAGATAATGGCAGTTAAATTTAGTTGACTATTTTAATCTTAAAATTCAGCCTCTAAACACATGTAATTGATAGTGTATGAATGAGTCACGGAAACTTGCTTTTTATGAAGAAAATTACTAATGTTCAGTTCTGCCTTATCTCATTACTTTTTATATCACCCATTTCCTTCCAGTATGCAGTTTAGTGATCGCTGATCCACAACATTTATAGTAATTTAAATGTATTTCAGATGCTGGCTAACATGACTCCTGCCATTTCAACATGCTCGTGAGTTTCCAAGATATTCCACTTCCATTTTTGTTCTTATGGGCAGCTCATTATTTACGAAGTCTTCCATGATGACCTCCTGCTTTACCCAGGCTGGAAGGCATTCCTTTCACACACAGCTTGCCAAGACCTTTCCAGCACAACTGGGAAGATCAGCTATGACCAGGAGAGAAAAGACAGCGAGACCAGAGGAGCAAAGGAGGTTCTGGGATGTGGACAAGGAGTCCTTGATGGGCTCAGACACTTGCTGATGTTGATGTCGTACTGTTCTGCAGCGCTGCAGTGCTGTTCCCACTCTGCTTTGCAAGGCTGCCCTGCCATGGTGAAGGGTGCCAGGTGTGTACTTCTGAGTCTGCTTCCAGTTATACATGGGTTTGACTTTGCTCCATTTGGAGACGGGCAGAGCTCTGTACATTTTCCAGCTGAAGCGAGCAGAACTGATGGACAAGCTGACATTCAAATATTATTTGAATTAACTTTTAAAATTATAATGTGAGATCTTAAAACTGATGATAACTGTTCTCAAGCTGCACTGAGATGCCAAATCATTTGCTTGTGTTTGCATGTCAGGACAGCCCCATGGGGCTGCCAGGAGGGCTCATAGATAAACTAAGTCACTTTGGGGTGAAAATGATCCAGACCCAGCCAGGGGGACTGTTCAAGCTGTTGTTACAGAATCCTGAAAGACCTCAAGCTGAATGAAAATAGAGGAAGCCACTGAAGCTGTTATTTCATCCATTCACATAATTTTTAAGATCCACTTCTTTACAGTTATATAGCAGTGGAATGTTACTCATGGCTCCTGATCACATGAAATACCTGCTCTACAGCTCCCAGGGTCAGAAGCTTTGCCACACCTTTAAGTATGACAGCAAAATGCTCTCGTTGTCACAGCTGCATGGGAACAGATCAAACAAATGATTTGCAATAGTACACATCTCAGGAACATCTCCACTGGTTTCTATAAACAAGAACTTGGAGCTAGAGACTTGAAAAGTGGCCCCTTTATATACCCAGAAGGGAAAATCAAAGACATTTCTAGTCACTTAAATAGTTGTCAGTACATAGCTACATGTTTCTGAGAAACAGATTTGCATAACAGCATAAAATTGATTGAATTAATTCAACAGCAAAGGAGTCAGCCCCTGTTCGGAGTGTCACCTGCCACTAAAAATGCCATCTACAAATTCATATCACTAATTGGCACACAAAACTGTAAGTGCTCTAGCAAAAACTCTATAATCCAAAGCATCAAACTTGTATGACATGTTTAGAGAACAGGAGGTGTTGTAACTGTATGTATGGAAGGAAAGGGTATCCGGCACACATCTACACACATCTACAAGAGCAGTGTGACTTGAGTGTGAAGCAAAGCTTTAAAATCCTTTTGTTTTTTGTATTTTTTTTCTTAATAAAAAAACAACTCAAGAGATGGAATCCATCTAAAACGTGAGGAAATCAAATAGGAGTTTGCCATAGATAACTCTGCTGGAAAATCCAGTATCCTTGTTTGATAACAGCTGATCTTTTAGACAAAGACAGTGCTATATGTACTTGAATCAGTGCAAAACAATTGGCATGTGACTATCTAAAAATGTGAGTTAGGCAGAGAAGATAGGGATTATTATATAGCATAGAAAAAAGGCTGAAATGGCAGGCAGCCCTATTAAGTGCAGAGGGAGATATCAGAGGAATTCCTCAGGAATGAGTCCTGAAAATAATCTTACTTAACAGTAATCATGAATTAAATTCATAAGGCCATGGTCCAGAATTGTGGGACTTTTCTAATGAAACCTACTGATGGCACAGAGTCAAGAAAAATCATTGTTATTGAGGGGTTTTTTGTGTGTTTTATTCATAATCACATGGCACTTGATGGTCAAAATGTTAGAAATGGTATTAAATACAACATGAGATGGAAGCCCATATCACAAGTGGCTGCTGCTATAAACTTTGAACCATGGCACCAACCTTGGAAGTTCCAAGGCTTGGCAAGGCAAACTTAAAGCTCTCATCATCCAGGGTGGCATCAGGTTTCCCTCTGAAAGGAGGACTGGACTGTGCTGGAGTGATCAAGAAACATTATTTGTCTCTGTAAGAAGGCAGGAGAGAAGGAGAGATTGGTGTGTTAGACAGCATGGACTATCAACTCCTACTGCTATGCTGCAGTCCCACAGGGTGTTTGGTAAAGATACTTCCTGTAGAGATAAGAGGTGATTTGGGAAAATGCAAGTTTCTGAGTGAAATGCTTTATACAGCTGTAGTAACCAGTGCTCAGCAAACATTAATTTCAACTTTAAAAAGTGCAAAAAGAAGAGAATAGGACTATGAAAGTGGCAGGATTTAAGACACATCTGCCTAAATGTTTTAATTCTGTTATAAAACACAAAACATTTGTTGCCTTTTTTAAACACAAAACCAAAAAGCTTTAGTGGAAAATAATCTAGATCAATTCAAATTTGAAAAAATAAATAATACAGAATTAGAACAAAAAAATTCAAGAAACCTAATATAGAGGGGTTTCTGGGGTGGCTTCAATCTGGAGTGAAGGATTCATTGCAATGTTTTGGTCATATTTGTTTTTCCAAAGCTCTGAATCATGTAGGATTTGAGACACTGCATCATGCTGATACTCTGACAGCAAGAAAGGAGAGTAAGAATTTTCAGCTCTTGAGAAAACCACATTGCACAGACTCTCTGTCTCCTCTAGAATGATTTCACAAGAACAGTCCAAGGCAGTCTACAATACTTTTAGTAAAATTGCACATATTTCTTGCAATGAAGAAAACTGTTAGATAAATGACAGGTATGACCTCGTCATCCAGAAATGGAGTAGATGGTGTTAATGATGCTTGCTTCACTTTACATGCAACCCTGCAACATGTCAACTTAAACAAATACCCAAAAACTTAAGCAAAATGTCTCTTCTTGAAGTTTCTGTGTTCTCTCTCCCTTATCAGTGCCAAACCAACCTTTCTGCTGGTAAATTTGAGGTTTGTCTCCATGCATATTTTCACCAAAAGTCCCTAAATCAACACCAAAATTTTACCCTTAATCCTTTTTGAACTGGAATTTTGGTGGGGAAGGAGGCTATTTCAGAGTGCAAGATGTGACTCAAAAACAAGTCTAAGGAAAGCTGAATTCATAGCTAAATAGTAGGGCTAGAATTCAGAAGGTCTGGACTATATCCTTGACTGCCACATACTTCCTGTATAAGCTAGGCATATCTGAAATATTCAGTTTCCCTCCTAGAAAAAAAAGGGGATTAGTTTTATCAAGTTAGTAAATCAGGAGAAGATATTAGCAGATATTCTTCAAGCACTTTGACAGATGTTTTTGAGAGAGTATAGAGCTGCAAGATCAGTATAACTTATATTTCATCACATGGTGTCTGCACCTGGAACTTACTCTGTTTCTTGGTAGAAATTTTAATTATTTATATGCTGCAGATTTTAAATGTGAAATATTGGCATAAACTTATCTCCCTCTTGGTAAAATTAATTTTCTTTGACTTCTCTCTTCATCATTCATTCTTCAATCCCTTCTCTTGAAGCTACTAAAATTTTCCTAAATTTATACTTAACCAATTGCTCCGGACTTAAGAAAACTCAACTTGTAGATCTTCTGAAATGCCACAGGTAGGATCTTACACTATCCCCACACATGGGTACAGTGTGACAAATCTTTCTTTCTGGTTTAAGCCATCCCTGCCCCCATTTCCCACCCCCATCACTTTGCCTACAGCAACTCTCAGTCTTCAAAATGAATCAGAGATAAGCACAGAGACAGAACCCTGCCAGGGTATCAGAGAGAGAGGCTCAGATTGATTAGCATCACACCTCATGTCTGTGCAAATATTGTGATTCCCTTCCCTTGCCTGCTGGACCAGGAACCTGGAGACTGCTCTCCACCAGCTGTTGCTGCTGATTTCCAGGAGAGAGACAGAAATGAACCCATTAGCTCTCAACTCCACTCCAGTGAAGCTGATATAACAAATAATGTGAATTGACAACCCCTGCAGTATCAGAAACAAACCCCTTTGATTGCATAATTAACTGCCTAATCACAATCTTGCTCCTTTCCAACAAAACCAATTCAACTGGTTTTTCCAGCTTCAGATAGAAGCAAGCTGCACTTCCTTACATAAAATCACTTGCAGAGGGTATGATTCTGGATGTCACCCTCAGAAATAAATACTTTAACCTGAATCTCACAAATACTGCCAAAATACCCATGATTTATTGATGAATGGAATAGCATATGAATGGAATGAGGTCTTAAATGCTATGTATTAGGAAAAGTGATGTTACTCAAAATCAGTAGCTTTTTTCCAGTTTCACCTCCTGTCATAACACCTTTAGATATTTTTACAGCCTGACAGGGAGAAAACAGCTTTGAATCTGGCAAAAATATTCTTTGAAAATTATTTATATGGTGGTACATTTTCAAAAGGATGTGACAGATGAAAGCAGAAATATGTGAATAAAAGTATAAAATGGGCAATATTACACAAGTTCCAGGAGAAAATTTTCCTTCTTGGAAAAAGTAGCATCATAAGATGTTCCCTTGCAACAGCAAGAAACAGAGAAGCAAAGTTTGTAACAGACACATGAGCCCAAGAAGGCTTTCTAGCTTGTATGAGTACACGAAAATTCTGGATTTTGGGTCCTGTCACAGAGGGAGAAAAGCAAGGAAAGACAGGAAGAAGTTGCTACTTTGGACAATCTTAAACTTCATCTTAACATTACAGAGTTGATTGAATCTTCATTGAAACTGGGATGAAAGCAACCAAGGAAGTTTTTCATTATTAAATATAGTCTAATATGTTTAGCAACTTCATCTGTTCTTGGAAATCAGCAACATTTTTGAAACAGTAAAGTCTGAGAAATTTGCTGTGTGATGAAGCTTTCCATTCCACGGGGAGCTGAAATTCTGAAGAAGTGCACTGATATGTCACAGTGTTTTCATCTGCATAATCAGCCTGGAAATGTCTGTCTTAAGGGCTGGGGAAAGAACATCTCCCAGTGACCAGCAAGAGCAAGAAAATCTCTTGGTGTGCAGCAAAGCAGCGTGGAGCAGCACAGAGTGCTGAGGCCAGAGGCTAGAAGGCAGTAAAGAAAATGCATTATCCTAGTTAGGAAACTCGAGGCTGCAACTTGGTTGTAAAGGTCAGAAGCCACTTTCTACCCTATGAGCAAACCAAACACTTCAGTATACAGATTGTCCAAAGAAACCACTATTTTTTAAACCTAATGACACATTGCATGAGGAAAGCTAAAACACTCAAAAACAATGCCAAATGCTGAGATGAATAATTACAAGTCAGAGGAAATAAAGTATTCAGCCCAGACATTTGGAGAACATATATAGAAGTAGAGTTGTACTATTCGTGGATCAGTATATGAATAGGTAATTGGAAGAAAATTTCTAGGCTAAGGATGAATGCAGAGCACAATGGAGGGAGAAGACAAATTTAGACTAAAAATCTCTTAATAGTACTCACATTTTCTTTCAAAGTATCTACGTCAGTGGCAGTTTCTGTTGATCCAGGAACAAAGGACCCATGTTAGCCTGAATCTACAGATCAAACAAGTGACTGGAATAGCATTAATAGAGAGCTTTATGAGAGCAATTGACAAAGAATCAAAACCTAATGATTTTTGTAATTCATTTACATGTTTATAATCTCAGATTTAGAAAAGTTTATCGTTTTTTTCTAATTTTTCTTTCCAGAACTTTGGACTTACTAATGCAATTAAGATTCTATAGTCTTACAGGAGTGTAGGAAGTATAAGTTTATGGGTCATGAGGTCTAATCCCCTGCTGTTTTAGATTCATACCATATTACCCCCTCTAATTCATATAAAGAGGTATCTAAAGGTGGAATTTTCCTTAGATGCCATCAGGTTTTTTTCAAAGCCCATGTCCTCTGGCAAGTGCAAACAACTTTCTAACTTCCAGCCTCAGTTTATATGAAGCCAGTCAATATCTGACTTTTGTAGGAAAATCTGCATGGGTAGAGGAACAATAAAAAACTCCTCTGCTAACATTTGTGCATGCAAGAACAGTTGTTACGCAACAGTAATCCTTTTAAAAAAAACCCTCCCACTCCTCAGGATGTTTCAAAGCATTGCTGTAAATTCACTGTTAACACTGCAGTGAAAATACTGAGGGTTGTAAAGTAAATATCATCTTACTGCATGTCCTGGGAGCGGGACAATAAAACTCGAGATTGTGGGTTTAAATTCAGATCCAGATTGCATAAGCAGCTGAAAGAATGGGAAAACTTCAATGTTTCTATAGCACACCCCTGTCAGGCTGCCAATAAAAGGGAGAGTGTGAGGGGTAGCAGCACTGCCAGGGATTGCTGACCCCACTGCAGGGACACGGATCTCCCCGCTGCAGCCCCCGACAGGCTTCAGGCACATCCTTCCTGCAGCCCTCCCTTGGGTTAAACAGGAGATATCCCAGAGGCAGGATCAGTGCTCAGCCTGGATTCTTGGCTTTGCATTCAGGCAAAAACCAAATTTGCAAATAGAACACTCAAGTGAGGTGTTTAATGTTAGATAAACATGAAGGGGGACTAAATGACAAAAAACCCCAGAAAACCCCCAGTCAAAAAACCCCCGGTGTTGCCTGTGTCTTCCAAGCATTAGCTGTTGTTTGCAGCATCAGAGCAAGTTTGGAGCTATGCCCTGAGCAAGGTATATGCTGGGTTTTTAAAGGATTTTTAAAAAACTTATTTACAAAATGGATTCCATATGTTACATGACCAAATGGTACTTTCAGTTGTCTAAATTGATAAATTATTTTTCTAATTTAAGAAACAGGATGTTATGGTCTTTATAATCAAAATGAAAATGATTCTTTAAAGATGTGTATTTCAGGGAAACAGTATTTTTCTTCATTTTTTTATTGTTGAGTAATAAGGTCAAGTTAAGTGTTTTTTTAAAACAGGCCATATGGTTTGGGTACTTATCTGAGCAACAGAAGCTAGAGCCTGCAGGAATGATTAATTTGTCCAGTTGATCACCTGGCTAAGACATAATCATCCTCTACAGCACAATTTCCTGTATTACTCAGATTATATTTTAATTTTCAAATTGCTTCTCATTAATACATCTCTGTATAACAAAATATCCCCCAGTAGTGAGGATCCCCCCAGTTAATTACATTATAAACTTGCTTACTGATTCCCTCACTATTTGCAGAGTATTTTTATTTTATATCCTACAGAGACAGGCAGCCAAAGCCCAAGGCACTAATTAAGAGCAGGTAAAGAATATAATCAGGAAACCAGGAATAAGCAGTGGTTGAGGACTATTGCTAAATAAAGCCTTTCTGAACAGAGAATTTCACAGCTTAACAGGATTGTGTTGAGAAGCAGTCTCAGTTACAAAGGCATCAGCTGAGAAATACAGAAGGCCTTCAAAATAAAGCAGAGCTCTTCATTTTGATATCTTGTGTCTTCCAAATTCAATATTCATATTTAATTGAATATTCTAGGGCACTGACCCTTTTCTCTAGGATGTTACTAGAGAAATACTTATCTTCCTCTGTGAAAAATTGATAGCTGGTTTGATGCAACCTATACTTACTTACTAAATGGTTTGATACAAAAACAAAACTGCACATCAGCTGGCTCACAATATAATTCAGCCTATGTTGTTAAGGAAAGATGAGGCTATTAAAATACAGCCAATTATGAATAATAGAACTTAATTAATAGAAAGCATCTTATTTTATTTAGGTGGACACATCGGGTCTGGTTATTTAGAACTTATTATTATACATCATATGCAGTTCAAGGGATCCTCTTTGCAGACTTAAATGACCTCTCTCCTGTCACAGAGTCACTGCAGAAGTAGTTACCCCCAGTTTACAGGGAGGCTGCATGCAGGCTCTGCCTCTTCCCCAGCAGCTTGCAGAGCAGGTTGATGCTTTTCCTGGACACAGGATCTCAGGCCTCTCACTGAGTTCCTGGTTTCTCCTATTACCTCTCACCTATGGGAGAACCTCTGCCCAGGCACAAGCAAAAAGAGCTGGAACTGGGAGCTACATTAGAATTTGGTCTACATACTGCAAATGGAAAAGTAGATGTCCTATAAAAGCAACCTCATTCTATAATCCAGCCCCAAATTTACACATACATAAACACACATGGAGTTTGCAATACTTTTTCTTTTGCTGTCTGCTGCAGCTCTTTGGTTCAGCATTCTTGCAGAGAGGGGCAGAGGAGAATGCAGGCATTCCCCCCTTTCTGATTTTCACTGTCCTAGGCACTGATCTCCTTTACCTTTTGAAATGTCCCAACTGGAACCTCCTTGGTACAACTGGAGAAAACTGGCAGCTCTGCCCTCTGTTCAAGGCTGCCTGAGGGCCAGTGGTAATGGGTACAGATCTAAGAAGAGATTCCTGCAGCTGATACCACCAAGCATAACTATGCTGAACTTGTAACTGTTTACTTCTTCAAACTGCTTCTTGAGTGCATGCTTCCTCACCCTACTCCCAGATACAGTTTTTTGCTTTATTCTGTGGACATCCATTTCTCTTCCTGCAGGATTCTGTCAGCATTGAATAGGATTAAAATTATTTTTAATTTTTTTTTAAGGTATCCACTTTTTGTGTTTGACAGGACTCAGACTTACCATGGAAAACTGCAGGTGCTGTTGCCAGCTCTGAGGGCAATCAGTCCAGACGCCAGCCCCCCCCCTGCACACCTCCACCCTTGCATGTTCAGGCTCATCAGCCCTGAAATAGCTCATATGCAGACATCAAGGTGACCTGGTTGTGGAACCACCCAGTTAGCAATGAAGAGGACCTGCATGTGGGCAGGGACAGAGAAGCCCTTAGCAGTCATGTAACTGAATGCAAAAGGGCAGACTGACATGTGGCTTATACAGGTACACACAAAACATGGCAGATGATGAGAGCTGAGGTCTCTCAAAGGGTCAGACGACATCTCTGAGTGATGTTCTACAGACACAGAGAGGACAGATTTCCTGGTTGATGAGAGACAGCAAAATAGCTCTCTCCCTCTCTCTTTGGCCCTGCTGGCTGTTGCCACCAGAGGAAGTGCTCTGCTCCATGAGATGAAACCTCCTCCTCCATGTGCTCACCTCCTTCACTGACCCCACCAGCAATGCATCCTTGCCAGTCTTTCCCTGATGTATCTTTCCCATGGCAGGAGCATGTTTTTTTTCTTTTCCCCCATGCAATACAATTCAGTTCTAATCACACTGATGAGAATCCCTGAGCTGCCAGGGCAGGAGGACCATTTTCAGTTTTGAAAATATTCTTTGTGACTGAATCTCAGAAATACATAAATTGCATAAATAAAAAGTTCTGTGCAAAATCTTGAAAAATTTTTATTCTCTAATTCCTCTTGATGCCATTATGGTGTTATTAACTAATACCTCTAATACCATAAAGATGTAAACACTTATTTGTTCACAGCTTTATATATAACACATCTCAGAGAAGGCTGTTAGGTATGTGACATTAAAAACTGAAAACAGAAAAGAAAAAAAGAGCAAAACCAGAAGAAACATACAGTGAATTACAGCATAAATAGGAATTCTATTTACACACATTAATCAATACATCATAGTCTGTACATTTTGTAAAAAACAATGACATTCATTTACATCATCTTTAATTTATACTTGACAGATGAAAAGTTAAAGATGACAAAAGATAATTTCAAAACAATACTCATGTGCCAGGAAAAAAAAGAAACTCTGCAGGTTAGCATGAACTTATTACAGCGCACTGGGAAATAAAGGGTGCTGGGACATTTCAGCCTCTGGTTTGGCTGACAACAGAAATGTCACTGATGTAGATTTAACAACATAGTGTTGTCATTGGGCAGAACCAGGCTCAACACAGAGGGGTTAAAATATATCACAGAATCCCCCTTTTAAATGTTACCCTGATGTGCTCTTGTAACATGCATGTTATAACATATTATTTTTGTTTTATCATTGTTTCTTCATCAGCAGAACAGCACTGCATCCTAACTCCTGCTGTTTGGTTAGGTCAGAGTAGAACTGACAGCCCACAGCTTATAGAGGCACTCATGGTAATGTAAAGGTACTTTTGTTAGTAAAAGTATTTCCTGTATGCACAGGTAGTAATTGCTTAAACAACAACCCTTATACACATAGCATCTTTCTCTGCAGGTTACTTGCCAGTTCTTTTTTATCAGACATATCTAGTGCTTGATTTTTTCCTTAGAAATGTCTGAGAAAATCCTCTATAAAGTGAACCTGGACTTTATTAACAATCACTTTGCTGAACTGGACAAATTTCACAGTCAAGATGGTTTTTGAACTCATAGAACTCACAACAGGAGACAAATAATGCAAATGACATCTTAGAACTTACACAGTGAGATGTGCATTTGGCAATGCCTGATTCTGACAGATTCTGACAGATTCAAAGCCATTCTGACGGATTCTCTGGTTTGCCTGTAGTTTTATCTTTCATCATGTCAAAGGCAGAAGGAAGCATGTCTGGAGTCCATCAGAATACGAAATGGATGTAAGGGAATGGGGTGGGATACCTCCAACTTGACTACAGAAGGTTATTTTTATGCTTTTTGCCACCAATTAGTTATTGTTACTACAGTATAGTTTCAACATATGCTTAAACTGGGTAATTCCTCAGCACCCACCATAAGGCTGTTAAGGTGCAATTTGTTGGGTTCTCGTGCACTCCAGCTTGGAGTGCTTGGAGTACTTAAATACAGGCCATATTCTTAAAATTTCATGAAAGCCACCAATGCTTTCAGTGGGTGAAAAGGTTATTTTGCAAAGCACATTAATGCACCTGACCCAGACACCAAGACCAATATATTTTTAAAACGTGTTGGTTTATATGGCAAAAAATACATCAGCAATAATCTCATCACACATCAGTAGTCAGTTCCTAGTTGGTTAAAATGCCTGTGTAGAGTCAAAGATTTCAAAAGTATGACCAGGTAAGATTGAGAAATATGCTCAATATACATGCACTCTTGAAGAAGATACTGAAATGCTTTCTTTGCATTTTCTTGGCCAAAGCAATTATGAACAGAATGGAGAATAGAAGAAAACCAGGAAACATATATGAGAAACATATGAGAAAATGCCTTGCTGTCAGAATTTGAAATATTTAAAATGTTTAGTTTCTCAGAGAAGAAATCAAGACATGATTTAAAGAGTGATTTTCAAGAGATTTCACTTAAACATGGTAGTCTGAAGCATTTTGTTCCAGCATATGACCCTTCTATAAAGGGCAAAAACGCAAACACCTAACGCAAACGAAGGAACAAGCATTGAAAACTGAAGCAAGGCAAATCATAACAGGACATAAGGCTATTTGCTTTATCACAGATGAGTCAACTGCAGAGATACCCTACAAAGTGAACTGAGGGATCCTCCATTGCCTGAAATTTGAATAATCCTGCAAATATTTTGAAAGACAGCGTTGTCCAACCCAAGTTATTTACTTTTAAAAGGAGTATCTGGGTAATAATATCCAGATAACTGAATTGCCTCCTCTGGGAAGATTCGTCTTACCTAATTTTAGATGTAGAGAAATATAGAGTGAGAAATGTAAGTACTAGCCAGGTACCCTGGGCTCATTTTATAGTAGAAATAGAGAAAAAGGACATTCAACATACCTAGCTTAGATGCCCAGCTGAACATGGGATGAACCCATCTTTAACTTGTACCTGCATCTCTGTGATGACTATGGAAGGCACTTAGCAACAGTCTTTAGCTTGGAGACAAACATCCAGCTTTTAAATAGCAAACTCAGGGCAGATGAATTTCACCTGAATTTATCAAGCACTTAACTAAAATCAGCTCTGCAGAGGAAAGTTTAAGTCAACACAAACTATATGTTTAATTTGAATCATGGTTGGCAAGGAGAAGGTAGTATGTCACTGTGTCCCTCAGCCATCATCAGCAGGTAAAAATCACTTGGAATAAATGGTGCAAGCTCCAAGGAAAATAAACCACAACAATTAAACACAGTAAGAGACTAAATTGTATTTACATTCTTGTCCAATAACTTTACCTCATGTGGTACTGGCTTTTCAGAGAGGGCAAAACCCCCAGGTTTCCTGCTCTTAAAACTTTGCAACTCTGTATGGATCATGATATAACCAAGGGGAAAAAGGCAGCAGAGGCATAAAGAAAGGGAGGAGCACTATGTCACCTGGCTGTGCCAGGAAAGCATACTCTTGTCTTGCTGCCTGATGCTCACCTCCTCCCTGATGCAGCTGGGATGGAGTGAGAACTGGGTTTAGGGATGACAGAAGGGTAAAAGATGTTTTCTCACATTGTGCTTTTGACTTCTAAGAGTCATGGAGTAGGAGCATTTAATTCAGCCACCCTGTGCAAAATGCAATGAATGGCAAAGCCATGAAAAGTTATCTTGCTTCTGGGGGGCATAAAGGTTTGAAAGAATGATCAAGTACTATGTTTGTCAAAGTGTTTTGCAGCTTTTACATATATTTTAGTATAATGCTTATCTGTGTGTGACAAGGCAGCTGAAAGTCAAACGGCTGATGATGGGGCTGATGCTGTAACTTTGCATAAAATTATTCGGAAATCAGAATTTCCTGGAAGTAAAAGCAAGAAAGCACAGTACTTTCTGGGCATTTTCTGCTACGAAAATGCTTGCACAAAGCATTATAAAGTGAAATTGTCTCAAAGAAAAAGTGTTTTGTTTAATTTGTTAGATTCTGTGATTTTTAAAAGAGGGATAAGGTTCTGCATGGTACTGCATTTTTCACTGTCATGAAAGAAAAGTGTATGCAGCATCTCTCTCTTGTGTGCCATGCTTTTCATGTCCACATAGTCCTTTACAAACTCAGTGATACCATCTATGTTCTCCCACTGGAGAACATCTATGTTCATTGTCTCATATGGCATTACTTCTTACATGAAATGCAGAATCAAGTCCAGTGTAGAATCTGAGCCCTGTTAAAGGCAACTACGTCATTTTGTTGCAACTTAAAATGTATTTTCTTATTTAAATTTTATTGTTTTGTAATTAAAAAATCATTAAAATTCCGATTTTCTTCATTCTCACCAAATTAGAACAAATACAACTTTCCCTGGGATTCAATGAATCACAAACACAAGTAACTGGTGATACATGATGCAGAACAGACTGATGGACTGACTGCTTGAAATCTCTACTTATATTCTAGCATTCTGTCCCTGAGCCAGTTTACTCAAAGAAACTCCTTTGAAAATAAAGATGAGAATGTTTGCACACTTGTCAAGTGTGGGATCTGAGCAATCCTAATGCCACTTTGGACAAAGAAGCCTTAAGAGCATAGGTGAATTAAATTTAGGTTTAGAAGCATTGATTTATGAGTTTAAAGCCTTTGGGAATACATATAGTTTAAATGAAGATATAGAAGCATGTCTGTACACCTCACAGGTCTGTCATTGGGCAGTTTACTTCACCAAGTAACAGTATAAAACACTGTGAATGGTTGGAGGTGATCAGCAGCTTCTAAAAGTCAAATTAGCCAAAGCAACAACTCAAAGGATAAGTCCTGCGTAAAGGGGGCTCTGATGTAACATTCACAGTCACAGGTTCTGCAGAACTCATGGGGCATTTTCCATCTTTGCTCTGGCAAAACTTTGAATCACTACAGGGTAATCCTGCTTAAATGAATTGTGTTTGACTGATAAACAGCTAAATTAAATCAGACTGAGAGGGGGATGGACACTTTGACAGCTGCCAACTGTATTTCCAGTTCTGGTAATGTTTTAAAGAATGTACACGTATGCCAGCCAAGACTTGCCCTTCCTGCTGCTTCTCCTTGTCCCTGGAAATATTATCAGATTCTGCCAGGTCCACACAATCTGTTCTCTGAAATAGCAGGGTAATTGCTTTTATGGATCAGAGGCACTCATGCAAATATTTATTATTCCCACTTTTTATTTAGAGTGGACATGGTTAAATGTGACATTAGAAGTAAACATCACTGGGTGTCTTTTAAAGAGTGCAAATGTTCTGTGTATGTTTACAGGAATCTGACAGTTCTATGTCTTTTTTTTTTATATATAAAGTGGCTACATGATAGGATGGTGTTGAAAATTCGTTCTGTTTATGCCTTTTATGGTATTTCTTTGGGATTCTGTTTAATATTTTTTTTTCTGGAGTCATGTTCAGGATTGAATTTCAAATTAGCTCAGATAAGATAAAGAACAGAAATAAGCTGAAACAATTTACCTTATTCCTTAAATGGGAGTTGTAAATCTATTGCAATATTCCTTGATTTAGCTGCCAAGAATGTAGTTTTAGAGACATATTTAAATGAAAATATTATATAAAAATGATATTTTAAGTGCGTACTATGCTATCCAAGGCTGTTTATCCTATGCCAGATTGCTCTAGCAATAAAGCACTTCTTCAGAAAATTGTTTAATAAAACATTAACACAATCTCTTTGATTTAAACAGAAGAGAAGAACTGGTGACTGCTATAGCACTATTGAAAAATGCTGATGTAGCCTTTTCTGTGTGGACTGGAAAGGTAGCTCTACTTTCTGCACCTAAACATAAAACCAGGAGCTTTTAAAAGGAACAGCAGGACTGGAATCGAAATCTGTAGAAAATAATCTCTGAAATTTATACTATCAGCCAAAAAATACTACCAGTCAAGAAATAGTACTTTTTTCCATCTGTATAAATAATGTTAATGTTTTCCTGGATTAGCACATTAAGCTCGCAGTGTGGTTAATTATAATCTTACATTTCTTTTTTGTGTGAGTTGCTTTCCATAATTAGGAATGGATTTCCTAATCTTTAAGGAAAGAACTGGTTCTTTAAGTATAAAAAAAGTGTAAGAATTTCTCTTGCTTCCTGTCATAACCTTTTCAACATGTACCAAAGCAGTTTGCACTGAGCAGGATACCAGGCATCTATGCTGTAGGCACGTTGAAGGGTAAAGGGACCATTAGAGTAAATTATTTTTTAATAGTTATGGCTGGTAAACAGCAAGAGAACATCAGAATTAATATGAATATCAATTAAAAAAAAAAAAAAAGACAGAAAAAAGAAGAGAAAAAAAAGAATGTAACCAATATATCCCAAATATCAACATGTAGAAAAGCAAAGCACTAAACTGAACATTTTATAAAATATCACATTAAGCTTTCTCATGAACAATATAACAGGGTTTTTTTGTGTTTTGGGGAACCTAGATGATTTATATCACGGTGGTCTCTGTCTGCATAAACGACTGAGCCCTTGAATTCCGGTGAAGCTGAGAAACACTTTCTGACCCATTTCGAGAAATTGAAGAGCTGTGGAGTCTGTAATCTCTGCCTGCTGTCTGTTTCCAGCACATACTCCGCCACTTTCTTTTCAGCTCCCCTTGTACCTGTGTTAAAAACAAAGTGCACGAGATGAGCTGAAAATATTCTTTTATATGAGTAACTTTTCCATGTTCACTTGATGTAAAATCAGGACCTTTATGTATAGAATCATAGAATGGTTTGAGGTTGTTGGGGACTTTTACAGATCATCTAGTCCAGCCCCCTGCCGTGGACATGGTCATCTGTCACTAGATCAGTTTCCTCAAAGTTCATCCACCATCATCTTGAACACTTCCAGTGATGGAGGATCCACAGCTTCTCTGGACAATCTGTTCCAGTGTCTCCACCACCCTCGCAGAAAAAATTTCTTCCCTACATCCAATCTAAATATACCCTCTTCTGATTCAAAACCATTACCTTTTGTCCTTTCACTACAGGCCCTGCTAAAGAGTCTTTCTTCATCATCCTTATATTCTATACTTTTCATACTGAAAGGCTTCCATAAGGTCTTCCAAAAACTTTCTGTCCTCCAGGCTGAAAAACCCAAATCTCAGCATGTCTTTACAGAAGGGGTGGTACAGCCTTCTAATTATTTTTGTGGCTGTCCTCTGGACTCCCTCCAACAGATCCATGACGTTCTTGTACTGAGGACAATCACCTCTCTCAGCCTGCTGGCCAAGGTGTTCCAAGTTTTGGATAAATTTCTGGACTGGTTGCACTTCACTTACACAAGCCAAATTGCTTGTAACAGAGCTAGAATTAGATCATGTTAAACAACAGAAGACACACTTCCTAGCACATCAGTTTGATAGAAATTAAATTTCAAACAGCTCTTAACTCTTTACCCAAATACACAAGTTTCTCCTGTTTCATAGAAACCCTCATATATACTCTACAAATAGGAATCCAAACGCTTTATAAAACAGCTTTATGTATCAGAGTGGAATTATAGGGGCATTTAAACCTTTACTGAAAACAATACTTAGCATCCTTGGTAGGAAAGGTGAGACTTACTTCACTGTTCAAAAAACAATACAGGACTGCAACAATCAGCCCCTGGAAAGAGAAAATATTCTTTAGTTAGTGAGCAGTACCTACCAAGATCAAGGTAAAAAATCTTTTTAATAAAAACTTTAAAATTTACCTGAAATGATCCCAAACACAACTCAAAGATTATTTTGTAATTATTGGAACTGCGGTCAGGAAACAGAGCAAACACTGTGTAGTGAACTCCAAATAATGGAATAAGCAACAATGTGGATTTTGCAAGTCTCCTGGACAAATAAAAGTGAAAAAGATGGAATTTAATGATAAGCTCTTGTTTCACTAAGATAAGAACCTAATGCAATGTCATTTACATAAACTTTGTATGCCTTTAGATTTTTAAACAGTCTTTTATAAGTGCCTGGTGTCATGCCACAGTTTTTGGAAGTGATGTTTCAATACATTATTCCACATTAGGACCACATTTGACAAAGCATCACAAGCTGCATCATCAAATCTCTTAACCTGGCATGAAGGGTTCAGAGTGAAAAGGAATAATGCCATGCCATTTTGTATGGAAGAAAAAAAATCTCTCTTGAAATTAACTGAAGCTGATTTCCTTTAAATGTATTGTTAGTCTGTATGTTGCACATACACAGCATGCAAACAGAACCTGGGAAATGTAATCCAGAATAATCTCAGCTGTTAGATCATCATGAGCAACTTCAGATTTACTCACAAGTACTAAAATCTCATAACTATGCCAATGATACTAGGCATATATCATTAGCAATTTTTTTCCCATTCAATTGCATAATACATTTTATCACAAGACATGACTGGTTTAGGAAGGAGCACGTTGAATTATTAAGCAAAGCAGCTGTGATGAATTGCCTGTGAAACACTGAAATGGTGAATAGCTAATATCCCTTACCCATCACTTATTTCAATCTAATAACATCAGTTTTATATGTTATACAGCACCAGTCATGCATGATTATGGATGTCTGGTATTGGATAAAATTCAAGAATCTGTAATGTTGAGTCCAATAATTCCTCACGGACTTGATGAATATAACTTGATTCACCAATAAAGAATGCTGTTGTGAATTCACCTATTTGAACAGAAAAGTCCAGGTATTTCAAGCAGATTTTTTCTGTTTTAGCTTTCATGGCCTTCCTTTGTTCATAACTTCCCAGAGGCTGCATCCATTTATGTGGAAATAATTGGTTCTGACAGCAAAGTTTCTCAAGAACAATAAAACCCTCAAATCTAAAGGAGACACATGTAAGCAGGAGAAATAGGATTTCCTTGGTAGAAGAATTTAATTTACAACTGGAGGACTTGATGATAGTAGCAAATTTCCTGGTTTCCCAAGTGAAATGGAAAAGTGACTTTATTTCAAATTAACTTTACCCACTGCAAAAGTAAAATGAACAACAAAAAGGTTGGAACAAGGCAGAAACAAATGGGATGGAGGAAGGAAAGAAAAATGGTGACTTGACTGAGTACTATGCATTTTAGACTCATACTTCACCTATACTCCATCTTTGTTTTAATAACTTTTGTCTAGCTGATAGTTCCTTCTCTATACTGCACTTACATCTTAATGAGGGAAAAGGACCTGAAAAATAGGCTTATTCTTCTCTGTATTTTGGGAAATGCATTTGCATTTTGAAAAACAAGCCTTCCAGACCTTCAATTTGCTTTCTAGATTGCAGTATTTCTTTAGGAGGCTAACCTGCTTTTCCCATGGGTATTGGCTAAAGACTGTCTAACCCAATCTTAATTAGGCAATCAAATGCTAAAAGCAAAGAATTCATAGGGCTGAATAATGAAAGACAAGGTTGCTATTAATGAACACTTTATACTATGAAGCACTACAGTAAACGGTGAGAAATGATGGGACTTGGAGGATGGGAATGCCTCATTTTTATAAAATAGATAAATAACATGGAAACAAATTTTCCTGTAATAAGAAGTAAACTTGAGGGGGTTTCCTGCCCATAGGTTGGGCACTGTGCTTAATAGTAATGTGACAACTGCATAATTTCATCTAGGTTGACTTTTTTGTCCTATGTATTTATCTAGTTAATTCAAGCAGCAAATACACAAAAAAAGACCCTTGTAGCTCTATGCAGCAAAGCCTTAGAGCAATCCAGTTTTGTCATCTTTGTGTGGCATATCAGAATTCTTCATTTTTTGCAGGAAATATATCACATTGTTTACAAAAAACATGAGGTCCTACACATACTAGCTTTACGTTAGCACATTGTGTTTTATCTGCTTTTAGTTCAAGAGCTAAGTATTTTTAAAATTAATCACAAAATTACAGAATCATCCAAGTTGGAAAGGACCTCTGAGATCATCAAGTCCAACCCTTAATCCACTACCACTGTGGTTACCAGACCATGGCACTGAGTGCCACACCAGTCTCTTTTTTAAAACATCCAGGGACGGAGAATCCACCACCTCCCTGGGCATTCCAATGCCTGATAACCCTCTCTGGAAAGAATTTTTTCCTAATCTAACCTAAACCTCCCCTGGCAGAGCTTAAGTCCATGCCCTCTTGTCTCACTGGTAGCTACTTGGGAGAAGAGACCGATCCCCCCCTGGCTCCAACCTCCTTTCAGGGAGTTGTAGAGAGTGATGAGGTCTCCCTTGAGCCTCCTCTTCTCCAGACTGAACACCCCCAGCTCCCTCAGCCCTTCCTCACAAGACTTGTGCTGGATCCCTTCACAGCCTCCTTGCTCTTCTCTGGACCTGCTCCAGCACCTCAATCTCCTTCCTGCACCGAGGGGCCCAGAACTGGACACAGGACTCAAGCTGTGGCCTCACCAGTGCTGAGTACGGGGGCAGAATCCCTTCCCTGGACCTGCTGGCCATGCTGTTTATGATACAGGCCAGGATGCCATTGGCCTTCTTGGCTACCTGGGCACACTGATGGCTCATGTTCAGCTTCCTGTTGATAAAGGTGTTATCCAGGAGAACCTTCTCAAAAGTCACCTGTATGGTTTTGAAATTTCAGTGTCCATGCTAGGTCTTGTCACTGAAATAAGATGTTCAGTGACAAACTCAGTGTTTGTATCTAGACTTAAAAATAAACCCTAAAATAAAGCCTTGATTCTGGATTACAGTATCCAGAGCTTTTATGATAAAGAACAATAATTGATATGGTAATATAGTAAAGAATAAATCCAAATCAGCAATATATTTAATTGCCTCCCATCAGTCCTTGATTCTAAAGCTGTGGAAATAATCGATTTAATGTTCAAATAAAAACACAAGAAGAGAAAGCCCAAACAGAAATGAAGTTGATCTAAATCAGAAACACATTTTTCTCTAGAAAAATAGAAGATGCTATTTTAAATCAACATAAAACATCATATTTAATTTTTTTTAATTTAAAATAACATTACCTCCTTCCAGCTCTTAAAATAAATATAAGTGTTACAACAAATAGTATTTTGGAAATGAAAAATTTTTGAAAATGTTCTTAAGGCAGTTAAGGCAAAGCATATTATCTTGAATCTTTTGTTATGTTGGAATGAAATATATAAAGCATTAAATGAAAGATATCACCCTTGAAAATTTTTAGCAGCATATTAATTCACGGCTTAAACTCAAATTCAAGAATAACTTACTGATCTTGATGGAACCGCTGATATTTAATGGGTTTTGACAAAAAATAATCTTGCTCATCCCTGTTTCAGCATTGTTATAAGATCTTTACTAAACCACATCTAAAATACTTCTGAATGAAAAGCAATTATAGTATCACAGCAATTCTTGGTAACAGTTTCATGAAAGGAAATCTTGTGGAGATACTTTTGGCTCTGTGTATAATATCTAAAAACAAGACTCACTTGTACTGTGACTGGTCATTTCCTCCAACATCTGGAGATCTTAGCTTCTGCAGTAAGATTCTTATAATACTAATGAAAAGTATAAAATTCACCTGTAAAGGAAACAAATGGTGATTTCTGACCTCCTCTAACCTTTTGCAAAACAAACAAAAAAATACTTATGAAGTCTCAGCAGTGGGTGTTGTATACTTCCTGCCAGAACGCATCAATCTCTACCCTGTCAAACCTTTTGTGTGTTTTCTGCCTCACAAGGTCTTTTATGTCCAGTGCACCCCTGCATGGCCACCAGTTCTGGTCTGGCTGGCAAAAGCCTTTGCAAGCTTCAGTAGTCAGACACCGCCTCCTTCCAAAATCTCAGCTGAAGGCAAGTTTCCTAGCAGGATGGGACATTGGGTGTGATTTGATGAAATCCAGTATTGCCCTAAATTGTCATGTGGATTCAAGACTGGAAGCCCAAAGGAAAATGTGACTCCCTTATGCAGTTTTGACACTCTTTGCTTCTTGTCTTGACTTTTATTAATTTTCTGTCTGAATTAGGGAGGAGAAAATTGTTGCACAGGCGATCTGTCAGCTCCAGTCAAGCATGGAAAGGGCCTCTCACAAGTATCTTAGATATTTACACAGACATTATCACTGAAGGAAAGTAATCCTTGCAGTATAATTCTCAGAACAGCCCTTCGAGATGGAACAGTATTACTATTTTGTTTCATATTTTATTTCATAGAGGGACACTTGCATAAAAAAATTGTGGTAAGATGACAATCACTCTAGAAAACTGAAGTACAAAACTCAGAAGACCCCAAGTCTTACTCCCATTGTTTCTTCATCCTTGGCTTTTTGCATCTTGTGTTCACCAGCCCTTCTGGTGTTGGATTGTTTGGTGTACTCTAGAAAACCATACACTAAATATCGCAGCCCTGTGATAAAGGGAAGGAACATTTGGAATGCACACGTTCACATCAACACGAGTGAAAAATCACAGCTATAGCAACATAAAACAGCTGTATCATAATGCACACATTTTAGAAGAAATCAGCCTAAAGAAAAATTCCTATCATTGTGAAAATGAGCCTTTTTGCTCTTTCTAATTAAGACCATCCCAAAGCCCCAGATAAGGAGTTTTGGTACCTAACCAGTCTAATTGCTATAAACCTTCAAGTGTCTGCCTTGATATATTGCTGCAACTCTCCTTTTTTCCAGTCTTAACAATTTGGCTGTAGACTTTCCAAGTTCAATGAATTTCTGTGTCTTCTCTGGCACATCCAGTACAATTTGTGATGTTAATAAAAAAATCCTATGATCAGAGAAATTGAATGTCACACTATTTTGTTTGAAATGCAAGTGAAGGGAAATGACAGGAACTGAGAGAGCTTAAATACAAAATTTAGAAATTTAATTAGTTTGGTTTTTTTTTAAGAAGGACAAATGTTAGAAAATTTAAGTCTTTACTGAACTTTAGATACATTTTTCAGGCAGATGATGACTTAGACATTTTCCTTGATGCAAGTCCCTAATAACAACTTGCCACATGCACTAGAGCCAGCACAAGGAGAGAGCTTCAATTTCAGTGTATTTTTTAGCCACAAAATGAGAAGGAAAAAAAATCCTTATCCTGTATTTGCAAAGGGGTTGGCAGAGTAATCCCTGTTCTTCAAAATAATCCCTATTTTCTACTGTAATAGAATAAACTGTCACCCACTTGGTTTCTGAAGCATCAAATCACTTGCAAAACTACACTCAGGTGACACACATTTTTGGATGCCATTCATGTACTACTCCTAAGTCTGTTTTCAAACATGTATCTGTCTGTAAGCATGATCTTGGATTAATGAAAAACATACTTTCCTGTTTTAAATTTGTAACAGTCTGTAACAGCAGAAACTGGATATTAAGATCTAAAGGTGGCAACTGCCACTGACTTAGTACAATGGAGCAAATTAATGTGTCTAAGACTATTATTGAACTGAACATTTGTTAAAATCTTTTTAATTAAACATATGCTTTAGAATAGTGTGTTTGAATAAAAAGTGAAACAAGTAGTGCCCTGGGAGTTTTACTTTTAGTTTTGGGGTTTTTTTTTAAAAGCTTTTCAGTGCTGTAAAATCATTTGAGCATAACCTCGTTAGACAAAAGAAAATATGTATTCTGTTTAATAAACATCTAAGAACAGGAAAATAATATGAATGCAGAGAAACTGCACAAGTGTGGTGACAAATGGTGCCTCCATAGTGGAGTAACTGTTGGCTGCTGGCACCCTTTTCTGTCAATAACTTTTTGAGTCTAAACACATTGTCTGAGCATGTTGATGATGTTTCTTTCTTTCTATTTAGTCCTTTACACTGCCTGTAATGTGAGATAATAAGGTAAACATTTCTCAGTTACTTAGATGTGACAGAATAACTGCTGCCTCCCAAACACCACTCTTTCCCAAATGGCAGCAGTTTTTGCCAGTGGAAGTATGGAGAAGGCAGCTCTGGAGACATTTACTAAATGGAGAATATGGGTAGCACCATATAAATTGTTTGGAACAGTCAACCCCAATTAAATAACTCTGAAATGTGTACAGCATGAAGGGTGAAAGGCTGCCAGATAACTTTTCTCAAGCCAAAATTTCCAGATGGAGTTGCCAAGGAAGGTTTCTGACACAATGAGTTAGCAGAACTAACTGCTAACTTTGACAAGTGACTTCAGAACTTGCTCTCATAATATTGTTTGCTGTTGGATAATAACATTATAGAAAGTATAGTCTTCTATGCAGTGAAAATGCTTGGAGTTAGCACAGAAATCATTGGAACAGATTGAATATGGCATGAAGACTGATCAGACTTCTTTTTAAATATAACGCAGTTAAAACGTTGATCCTTAAAACCTGTGATTGATTTCCTCCATTTTTAAAGGTATTATTCTCACAATCAGGCTCTGTTCCATTATTTTCTTCACTCTTCCTCCTCCTCTCAAATACTTTCAGTATCAGCCATGCTCTGGGCTTGCTTTCATGCCATTACATCGACATCTGATGAGAATTCTCAGCTCAGGTATTCTGGTCTCCTATATTTTCCTGATACTCAGTTTATTTCTGTCACCTCACTGACTACTTACAAAGATCTCCTTCCTACTACTGAAGCCATTTTTTATTGCTAGTTATCCCTGTCACCTTTCTCTGTGAGTCTTCCATTCTTTCCACATTCTTGAGCAGACAGAAGGCACTGCATGGGTGGGTATAAGTACATCATACTTTTATTGACTTTGTCACATCACCTATCCAAAGAACTTGAAATTATCCATTTTCATTGTTGAATAGCAGGCAGAATGACCTCATTATTCAAAGACTTGAATCTTCAGCTTCTATTTTTAATAAAGTGGAAATCTTGAGGCTCATCTGTAGTGTAACAAGGCAACCAGGTGCCCCTAATTGCCAGGGAGTGAGCTCTGGTGGCGCAGCCGGCTAAGACCCAGTACTGCAATGCTGAAGGCCCAGGGATCGATACTCCTCAGAGCCTCACCCTGTGGGTGATGAGCGCTAGTGGCACAATGTAGGTAATACAGTGCTCCAAGAGCAACTGACCTCTCTGCAAAGCGTGCTCAGGACTGAGCAGAGCTTGTGTCTCAGGACTCACCTTTTATTGGCCCCCTGGTCCTGCTCATGCGCAGTGGGGGCCCACCCTAATTGGGCACAGGTGGGCTTGACACAAGCTCATGCTCACTCCCTGGCAATTAGGGGCACCTGGTTGCCTTGTTACACTACACTCATCCTGGTGTGTTTCCACATATTGAAGTTATGTTGACATGAATTTAGTTTTTCACTCATTAATGACCAATTATATGTAACATTTTATTAGGTCCTCTTGCTCAATGAAGGCATGCTTTACTTTGCTGAGCAGTAACTTTGCATAGCATCTTAGCTGTCACAATGAACATGCTGGTTGTAGATCAATGCTCCAACAAGATAGGAAGGGTGAGAATCACTGCTTTTGTAATTCCCTTTCACAGGAGGGAGTTTCTGCTTGGTAGTTTATTCAACTACCTAAACACAAAACGTAGTTGATAAAACAGCTGAAGAATCCTCTAATCAGACATGTCTTCACACAGTACACAGAATCACTTGGCCATCTCCAGCTGCTCTCACCCCTATAACATGCTGTTTAAGAGAAGAAACATCTCTAGAAGGTGACAACAGATCCTAAACATGTGCATCCAGCAATCCAAAAAAGATCATTTGCAAAATGTTTCCCTATGTCTTGTATCAAATCAGTAATAGAACTGTTAAAAAAAACAAAACAAAAAAGAGTACAACTGTTCCAAACAATTATTCTTGTCCATGTTTTATGATATAATGTACTTTTGTTGACTGTCTAGTATTCATTTCTCTTAACTCATTTCCCAGTCTTTGCTAAGATCCAGCTGCAATTCAAGTCTGCCAATGAGCAATTGGATAACTTTTGTTTTGAGGTCTAGGACTTCTTTGGAGAAGCATTGCTTTCTGGCACACGAAGTTTCAGCTGTCTCCCACATAGCTATTTAAATTGAACATCCAGAGAATAGACATTCATCTTTCTATAAACACCATGTGGTTTGTTTTTCTTTTATCTTGCAGCATATTTTCTTCTCTCTGGACCGTCTCCCGTTCCCCAGCTGCTTTGAGATACACATATTCTCTTCATGCTGTAGGTCTGTTGCATGCCCACTTCTTCATATCATAAACCATCTTTTCTCTCAGTCCTCACCTATGTCATTCACAAATACTTCTGCTCTGCTTTCTCTTTAAACACTGCAGAATTCACTCTGGGGGAGATGATAGGAAGTTCTCTCAAAATGATTTTCAGCAAGCACCGATTGAAAGGCAAGCCCAAGTGTAATGTGGACTTGAAATCTTGTGTAATCTAGCTGCCCTAATTTTCCTGACTGTTAAAAACAAAGCAAATGTATCTAAAATGTAATAATTTGCACTGTGATTGTTTACAGAAATGGACATACAATCATAATATACAATTCCCAAAGTTAACTACATGACTACTGCAGTGAACAGGAATTTTGTTTTGCTGCTCCAGTAATTCTAATGAGTTTTACATAGGAAATGTCCCATGAACATTCTCAAATCATATTCTTTTGCAAATACTTCATGTTCAATATACATTCCAGTTGGCTAACAATTAAAGTAAGATATAAACAGCCATCATTTTTTATGGCTGCGATAATATCAGGTTCTCAATTACAGGGCTATCTACTTTCTTTACATGCAACATCAAATCTGTAATTCATTGAAAAATAAAATTAGGTTTTCACTTCCCCCAGGCTCATAAACAGGATGCATATTAAAGAAAGAACAACATAAATAAAGGCAACTGCTCATTTAATAGGAAGCAGATAAATTTTGAAGGCAACACATTTTAATGGCCTTGGCATCTGTTTAACATTTCTCCTACAGTGCAATTTCTTTTCATTAAAACAAAATTCTTGCCTAACTAGCAGTAAAGAATAATGGCTATATTTACTGCACAAGGCTGAATTAATCTATAATTCATGGTTAAAAGTTTACTTACTATAATAGAAATTAAAATTGGTATTCGTATAACCCACCAGGGACCACCATGCTCATTTGTATCCCAGCAACTATGAAAAAAAAATGTTAACATTAATTTCATCTGGTAAGCAAGGTCTGTGAGAAGTATTTATTATATACAAGTCAGGACACACTAAAAAAATGTCTGTTCTTGTTTAGAATTTGGCATTCAATCTTTTTCTGATTTTAATTTTATTTCACTGGTTTTGATATGCATATGCAGATAATCCTAAACATCAGGCACTCTAGACTGCACCATTACACATCACAGAAGGCTGTAGGAAAAACAAGCTTAAGTTTCTCTTTGTTTAGGACACTTTTCCAATAAGCCCTTGACACCAGCCTCTGGATAGCAGGAAGGTTTAAAGCAACTGACAGGTGAAATTGAAATGACGTAATTCCTTGTGGGATATCTAGGCTATAGATTGCTGGAGCTGGTTTAAGACCTGAAACTGTCTGAAAATCTGAAATTTTCTCTGTCAGCTCAGCATTTTGGGGGTGAAATACTCTGAGTATAAATGCTCTGAAAAATTAATCTTAAGGAAGGGCAATAGCCTTCAGAGTTTCTCCAACTATGATCATAATGACAAAGGAAACAGGAGTTAGTTTTCATTTTACATGTTAGATGTCTTGTAAAGAAAAATTAGAAATTATGTAGGACACGATTTTTCAGCTTTATTACAGAATCAATTGAAAAATATTAGTTAAGCTGAAAAAAAAAGTGTCAAAACTGTTTGTTGCACTAGGTAGGAATTCTCTCCCTGTCCTTGGGGCCAACAGGAGCAGCAAGTGTGATCTTCCTACAGAATTCTTATCTCAGTTCCCATTTCCATGCTAGGAGCTAGTCCTAGCACTAGTTAGTCCTGTTTTACCTGGATACACGCATCTTACATATATGTACATATGTATATCACATTGCTTCACTGCTGGGAATGTAACCTAGGTATACCCAAAATTATCTTGATTTAAATCTTTTTAGTTTCTAGTAATAAAATTAGAATGATCAGCATCTTAGTGCTCTATATTGCAACACTGAACTGAAGGACCCCCTCTGCTATTTTAGAGTATTATTTTCACTTCCAAAAAAAGAAATGTAAATGTGGGTCTCAAGGTTTAACTTTAGTCATAACCTATCTCTGCCCAAACCTGCCTTCAGAGTTTTTCAAATAAATGCCAAGCATAAACAGCATGCTGAAGGGTTCTTATACACCTGTCCCTTTATTGCCTTATCTGAAATTTCAGTTCTGTACTTGTCCCTTTCAGAACACTAAGCTACCTTTGTGTGAACACCACCATGTCCCAGGATAGGATTGAACTGGTGCAGTTGGAGTGTTTAAGCTTTCTCTCCTCCACACACTTACCCAGTGTCCTCTAAAATGATTCGTGTCACTGTCCATGTAATAATGAATATGGTGGGAATTCCTGAAAAATTCAAAGTAAGTTTAGAGATGTTCACAAAAATGAAGGTACACACACAAACACACACAAAAACAATTTTTCAGCCTGCTAGTAACTAACTCTTCCCCAAATATACAGCTCACAGTAAACAGTTAAGTGAATGGAAGGAGATGCCCATCTGATGAGCTACATGATGTAAGCAATGTATTACAAAGAAAGACTGCAGGGAAGTGGGTTTATTTGTTATAAAAATGCAGTCATCATGACTAATACTCAAAGACCATCACTTTCTAAGCTATCAGAGTGACCTAGAAGGAAAGAGGTACAAGTTACACATTCCCAATACATTTTCAACGAATATAATATAAAACAAGTGTCAATCATTTGATAAAGGAACCATTTCCACACACAATGTAATTCCCATTTCCCAGCAATAGCTAAATATTTTATGATCACCTATTACTAGAAGCCTTAATATGCTTTGTAAAAATATCATTGCACTTTCTGGAAATGAAACGTGTTTAAAACCAGATGAAGAATATCATTGGGCTTTTCAAAAAGGCAAATAGAACATGTGCAGCTAAACTTTATCCTCCCATGTGAGTCCATTCTGCATCATATGTTTGTGGTGGCAGTCCTTTTACTATTCCATCTCCTTCCCAACCCTTGGGCATTGTGCAGAGTGGCACAGGGCAGAGCCATACCCAGGAGCACATCAGCAGCAATGCTTCAGATGTTTTTTTGTTTTTCACTATCTCCCATGAACAGGAGACACTAGTGAGTCTGAGGAGTCATCCAACAGAAATGGCATGAATGAAATCATAGAATCATAGAATCATAGAATCATAGAATCATAGAATCATAGAATTGGCTGGGTTGGAAGGGACCTCAGAGATCATCGAGTCCAACCCTTTTACCACCGTTGCGGTTGCTAGACTATGGAACCTGACTAACACATACATACAAAAAAAACCCCAAATCAAACCAAAACAAAAACCAGGATTACTGGAGGATATCTAAGTTCTTACCCCATCCAATCAGCAGGTAGATCGTGAAGTGTCTGTTGGGGGAGAAGATGAGCACAAGCAGTATGTGGAGGTAAAGTCCTTCAACTAAGAGCCAGTAAAAATTTGCCATAACACCATACTGAAAAAAGACCAAAATAGCCTTGCAGCCCACCTGAAATATGAAAATAGGGATCAAAATTGTTGCAGAAATGCTGCATTATACTGTATTAATATAGTCCTTAACTCTCCATGTAGTACTAGTAACCCAGGTCAAGTGGAAATTTATTTTCTAGAGTCAAGCAAACTGAGACATTGCAAATGTTACTATATATATATTTATAAGGTAAATTAATTATAAAATTTATGTAGATGGCTGTCATAGCAAATTTGATCAGAAAATTTGAAAACTTCGTAACAAAAATATTATAAAAAGTGGTGGTTATGAAAGTGTGCATTTCCAATGGTTAAGTCAATAAATGGCAAATACATTAAAATATCATCTACTAGGTTGGTACTAAATATATTAAAATCACAGCAGACTTCCTAAAATCTTAAACATTAAAAAAAAAGAAACTGCTTTAGGATTTTTTCCAAGCGAAATGGGAAAAGTAGTGGAAAATATAACTTTACATAATGAATACTCTAAGTAGATGAGAAAGAAGTTGAAAGAAAGTGAAAGCTGAAAATTGTGTGTTCCCTTTAGAAAATGCTTTAGTGTTTCTTAATAAACAAACCACGTGAGCACATATTGTACAATGAAACCCCAACAGTCTGTGTTACTCTTCAGAATTAATTTTCAGGGGCCTGTGCTGCTGATGTTCCACAGTTCTGTCTGCTGCCACTTTCATACTTCACAGCAGGAATCTGGGATGTGAGAATTGAACATTAATATGTTTCTGATGAGACTGAGCTGAGAAATGTGATGATTTTGTGAATGTAACAGATGGAAAAAATTGTACAAAGCAAAACTTCAAGTTTCTGCCTGCTTTACTTCCTTCGCCATTTTAAATACCCTTCATGCCTCCACTGTTTCTGTTAAAATTCCAAGTGTACCAAATACTTAAGTAGGTAACCTGCTCTTTCAGTGACTGATTTCTCTGCCTAAACAGGGGTGTCTATGATAAAACAAGGTGCCCTCAGGGATCCCAGTCACCAGCTGCTAAGCCAGAAGGGCACAGACCTCCTAGAGATATTTCTTTGTATCTTTCAGTCCCTTGTGGTGTCCCAAATATCTCAGTGCAGCCCAAGTAACATATATGTCTATATTTCTGTCTGTCTACCTGCCTATACAGACAAAAAAGTAAAATTTCACTTCACTTCACCTAATTTGAGATGTATACAAGCCAAGTTTCTGGTGTAAGTCACCTGCTAGCCAACCAGCTCCCTTTACAGGTCATGAAGAGAGACAGGCATGTCCAAAAACATCTTAAAGCAGATGAGATAAACAGTCCACTGAGAAACACAAAACCCCAGATAAAAGATTAGTTCAGCCATCTAATTTTGTAAGATTAATCTTACCTTTGGACTTTGTATCCACTGAAAGGATACCCATTGCAGACCAGCAATGGGCCAGAAAATTTGACATGGAGAAAATTAAACATTTCTAAATGCAAGCTGATGCTTCTGACTACTTGAAACCAGGTCAGCAGTCAAAGTCTAAAATTTTTGTAATCTCTTTTAAATTCCAATGCTTATATTCATTATAGTCTCCATTTACATACCAAAACCCCACATCAGAATAATCAGCTCTTCCTTCAGCTGCTCTCATATCAGGTGTATTTCCAGATGCTGAGGAGTGAAGGTGTCTGTCAGTAAAGAGTTAGTCAAAATCATGTCTCTGGGACTTTCAAATCTGGGACCTAGTTACACTGTGGTTTGCATTGTGTGCTTTTAGACATCTGTGGCACATCAGTGCAGCAGAACTGTGGAACATCACATGCACAGCAAAAGGTAAGAAAGGTGGCAAAAACCCAATGCAAGACCAAAGAGCCAAGCTGGTGTCAGATCATCCCAAATATAGTGCAACAGAAACTGCTTGGCAGTCCACAAAGTTGGACATAGAATAACCGAGAATAACTGGAGAATAAATGCAATTGCAGAAATCAAGTAGTAATTTGAGAGTCCATTGACTAATGTTTCAAGGACCTAAGAACTTTGAATTGCCCCTGGTAGTCTCCTACTAACTCCTTTGCCTACTTTGGGTCTGCTGGCTCAGACACTATCTGTCTTCATTAGAAATATCCCAGATTATGAATCCATACATACAGCTTGGTAGTCACTGCTAAGAACTTTTTGCTTTGGGACAATATGGCTTCATCAATCTACAAACAGTTTCCTTTCATTTTTGACTCACAAGCTTAAACTGTAGTAAATTAAATTCAGAAGGTATTCATCAATATTTGTAGGGTTCTTCTGCTGCACTTTTGACTGAAACAACAAAGGCAGAGAATAGGGAATATCGTATTGTGGTCAGTCTTTAACAGCAAGACTTGAGATTTTTTAACCCTTGTTCATGAAAATATAGTAAACATGCTAGCTTGCCTGGGATGCAGAAAACAAAACTTCTGTCACAGCCAGAAGCTACAAAAGAGTTAATAAAGAAAATTCCTGCAAATATTTAATTCTCTGACTTATATATCTCCCTCCACTGATACCTGTCCAACTCCTGGACCCCTGAGAAATCTGATGGAACATTTCCAGACAGGTAGGCTTTAATCATTCCCAGATGATGGCATCCTTGTTTGTCCTAAGCTCTCCCAGCTTTATTAATGCAGTGGTAATACTTATTCTGATATAAATTCTGGTTATGATTTGGTTTTGTAGATGACATGTTCCTTCATGGACGTGCAAAACTATATTAACTTATCTCACTTGTGCTGCAACATTTTTTCTCTGGCTACTTCTAACAGACCATTTTGCAAGTCACTGTGTTCTCTGCAGAACTGTCTACACTGACAGCTTGGTATTCCTAAATATTTAAAATGAGCAGGAAGGAAAATTTAGTGACACAACAGTATCATACCAGGTAGCAAATGAGTTTAATTACCCATGAGGTTTGATCCTCTGGACAGTGAGCTGTGTTGGAGCTTGAATAGAGAATATCATCCTTGACTAAAACAGAGATTGCTCTTAGGATGAAAGAGAGGAAGAGGTTCAGATGGATGTAGTTCCGAGTACAATGAAGTTTTCTAAGAAGAGATTTAAAAACAGGCATTTTAGATTTTAAGACACAAACCTACAGACTTCTGCTACTGTCTGGTCATTTCTTAGTAATATGAATCATGAGTAAGAGTTTAACATTTCCCCTTCTGCCATATTGTCTGTGCTGTCTTGCTATTTTCTTTTGTCATCATCATCGTCCTTATCATCACTATAAGCTGTCCAAAATAAATAAATTATCTCTTACTCCTTTTCAGTATCACAGACCAAAACATTCCATGGTATTTCTCCCACACCTGAACAGAGCTGTAAACACTGATTACTGAATCCTTCTGTGTGTGTGCACTCAACCATATGTTTTTCTTGCAAATAAAAATTAGCATTGTTCATGTATTTCAAATATGCTCTCACCTATTATTTTCAGATTTTTTAAAATTTATCTTCTGCATTTTTATTAAATATATGGGGTTTTATCCCATAATCTGATTTTATACCAGAGCAATTAAAAAAAAATGCATTAAAAAACCTACATCACTTATTCGTTCTATCCAGTGAGATGAAAACTTCTATTTAGCACAGCAGCTATGTGCAAACCTGACAAACAGGTAACAAATTAAATATTCCAAGCAAGCAAATGAGTGCTAAGGGAAAGCAAGTTATAATTCAAGGGCTTTTCACTTAAAAAAAATTCCCTTCAAGATCTTTCCCTTTAACAGAATTTTTAAAAAACCAAAACCTCAAAAAAAACAATGCTAAGAGTTATTTTTGGTCAAAACCAGCACCTTGAACTGCACCTGGACATACACCATAAGCCAGAGCATTTTAGCATTTACAAGCAATGAAAGAATGAAGATGCAATGCAAATCCAGAGGGACCATGACACTCTTGAGAGATGGGTCCATCCCATCCTCATGAAGTTCTATAAAGCCGAGTGCACCTGGGTCAGGGCAATCCCAAGCACAATTTCAGGCTGGGCAGAGAATGGACTGAGAGCAGCTCTGAGGAAAAGGACTTGGGGTGCTGGTTGCTGAGAAATTCAACATGAGCTGTGTGGGCAGCAGGTCTGAGGGATACAATACTCCTCTCTATCCACTCTTGTGAGACCCAGCCTGGAGTCCTGTGTCCAGTTCTGCCTGGAGAAGAGAAGGCTCTGGAGATACCTTAGAGCACCTTCCAATACCTGAAGGAGGACTACAGAAAACCTGGGGAGGGACTTTTTATAAGGTCATGTAGTGATATGACAAGGAGTATTAGCTTTAAACTGGAAGGGATTAGAATTAGATTAGACATTAGGAAGAAATTGCTTCATGTGAGGGTGGTGAGACACTGGCACACGTTGCTCAGGGAAGTTGTGGCTGCTCCCTCCCTAGCAGTGTCCAAGGCCACGTTGGTGGGGTTTGGAGCAACTGGATCTAGTGGAAGGTGTCCCTGCCCATGCTGGGGAGTTGGAACTGGATGATCTTTAAGGACTCTTTGAACTGAATTCATTCTGCAACTCTATAATTTGATGATAGAATACTAAATAAGCCATTCTCTAACTACTAAAGCAAGGATAGTTACACTGAGTGTAGGGAAATAAGTAACATCCATCTTGGAAAACTCTAGCTTGTCAAAGAACATAATCACAAATAAAAGCAGTTCTCAAAAAATGCAGTGAGTTCTGTGGCAATTCATGTCTTTTGCTGAAACAGGTTCTGACCCATACGGAAACCCTGCCATCACCTTGGATTACATCCTATGTTTATATAAAGTTCAGAGATACACACAAGCTGCAAATACAAGGAAAATATTTTTCAGGAGTAACTAATTTAGGTGATTAGTTCTTTGGATTCAGTAGCTGCATTTATATAAGGTTGTCAAACCAGCAGTTTGGAGGTAGTGGGCAAGCAAGTTGGGATTTGTATGCTGAATCAGGATAACAAAAAAATGTTGTTCTTTAACAACTAAATGAAAGCTATCATGTTTATTCCTTTGAACTTACCACCTCATGATACAAAACTACCATGTGAGGAACACTTACAGACAGCACATCATATAGAAATTATGGAGACTGGTATTTTTCTCCTTAGTAAGAAAGATAGATCTAGAACATCAGTGTTATGTAGAAATATGCTGCTTTACAGTTCAGTTACATATTGAGCTGGAAGAAACCAACTTTGTTAAAAACATCTAAAAAATATTATGTATTTTCAGTCTTTTTGATTGTCACTTTTCTAAAACTTTATGATATAGTAAAACTTAGACATCCAAAATTAAGAAATAGTAAATTGCCTTGAAAGGTGGCTTGAACAGCTTCTTTGGCTATATCAAAATTATTTCTTTTGCTGCTTATAAAATAAGTGTGCAGATACAAGAATGTGCCTGACAAATTGACAACCTCCAACAGGAAAATATTGTGCTGGAAAGTTACCTATTAGGTTTAATTACTGTAAGTGTAGAGTATTATGTGGGGAGTGGCACCATAGTAACTTGAAAAATGCTGTCAGCTTAGTTTGGCAAGGTATTTTCATAGAATCATCGAAAGTTAGGGGTTGGAAGGGACCTTGAAAGATCATCAAGTCCAATCCCCCCTGCCAAAGAAGGGTCACCTATAGCAGCTCATACAGGAACACATCCAGGTGGGGAAGGAGACTCCACAACCTCCCTGTGCAGCCTGTGCCAGGGCTCTGTCACCCTCAGAGTGAAAAAATTCTTCCTAATATTTATATGGAACCAGCCATGCTCCAGTTTATAACCATTGCCCCTTGTCCTATTATTAGTCACCCCTGAGAAAAGCTTTACTCCATCCTCCTGGCACTTGCTCTTTACATATTTATAAACATTGATGAGGTCACTCCTCATTCTCCTCATCTCCAAGCTGGAGAGACCCAGCTCCCTAAGCCTTTCTTCATAAGGGAGATGTTCCACTCCTCTAATCATCTTTGTGGCTCTGCACTGGACTCTTTCAAGCAATTCCCTGTCCTTGAACTGAGGGGCCCAGAACTGGACACAATATTCCAGATGTGGCTTCACCAGGGTAGAGCAGAGGGACAGGAGAACCTCTCTCAACCTACTAACCATCTCCATTCTAATGCGCCCCAGGATGCCATTGCCCTTCTTGGCCACAAGGGCACATTATTGGCTCATGGCCATCCTGAACATTTTCAGATATTCATGCTTTGTGTCTTTGTTTTGAGATTGAAAGGTTATAATATTTTCCTTCTACAATACTTCTACAATGCTTCTTTTACAGATATTAATAATGAGAGCCAATATGATGTTTTTCATAAAGATTAAAATCTACCTTAATGTCCGTTTCTTTGGAAGAAATACAAAACAGAATATAGGAGCTGCATGGGAAGTTTCAGGAACAACTCCCCTCTCCCCACCCAACACTTCCACCTTCCACATGTTTATAGCTAATATTGAGAACAACTGCAAAGCCCTGGGGCTGGATCTGCTCTGCCAGACAGTACAGAACAATGTGACAGAAGTCATGTCACAATACTTTAAAAAGAATTTCCAGTTCCTTGTCATGAAGGCTTTTACCTTCAGTAAAATAAGCTCTACATTATTCCATGTTCTCTTGCATTAAAAATACAGCACATATTCAGGATTAAATTAGGTATAATTTGAAGCACACACATACAAATCCAGCAATTCAAAATTTTAATAATCTCTTGTTTTACCAATATCCAGATTTCAAATCTTAATCCTGCTGGATGAAGTCAGAATACTGACAAACCTTCTGCTTTAGTAACTTCCAATTTTTAATTCACTGCTTAGAGACCAAATTTCCTTCACAGAATTTCACTTAGGAGAGTTGCTCTTTGCTCTCCTTTTAAAACATAGCAAGGTGAAAGTTTGCTGGTTGCTTTCAAAGGTGAATGTGTTTCAGGGATGAGTGAGCTTTATAAAAAGTATGTTGACATTCTCTGTAAAGAACCCTCAGACCATTCAGGGCAAAGTATAAAGTTTCTTGGATAGCAGGTATTATTAGCTGAGCAGCAAAAAGTTAAAATTTTTCAAATTTGTCCTTAAAATTGACAAAAATGTATGGGATGCCCTACAACATGTCTGAGACAGACATACACATATAGCCATTTGCATTTACTTCTATTATTAATAATTTACAATTGCTTCAGCTGCAGCCTTTAGGTGTAGGTGGCTGCTTCTTATCTTTTAGGGAAACTCTATACTGAACAGTATTCTTAGTACCTCTGTGGGTTCCTAATTCAACTCACCATGTTAGGAGGTCCTTACACTCCCTGTGGGTAAGAGAGAAACAGACTTTTTCAGGGAGAGACTTAAAAAAAACCCACAAAACCTGGATGTTTCTAACTGACTCAACAGAGAGAATGGGGAGTTCTCAACTTGGATATTTAAACTGAAGTTGAAGGCTTGAGTACATAACAATTCTTGATCTGTTTGTTACAGCCGACTTCTAGGCATGGAAAGCATTCAGATGTCTGTAACACAGTCTTTTATGTGTTATTAGCTTTACCCATTTTGAAAATGCATGATCTGCCTGGAGTGTTTGGTTGTAGAGAAGAGATAACCATGAGTGACTCAATTAGTTTTTCAAAGATATGAAGAAATGTAATTATGGGTTATATATGTTCTGAATAGTCTCTGAATATTTAAATACTGAGACATTTTGATGGGAGAATGAAAGGCCTACAGAACTCACGACAGGAATAGTTCATCACAGGATGAACATGCTCTGACAAACAATATCCTGTCCTCTCAAAATTACATGTATCTTCTACCAAATCTGAGGGATGCATTTTCTTATTTTTCTGGGTGCTGAGTGGAACAGAAAAGTGTGAAGTTGATGATGGACAATATAGAGGCTATTCTATTAGCCAGGTAGAAGTGATACATAAAGGCATGAAGGTGGGGAGACTGAGAAAAGCTGTGATACCGATAATACCATTTTGCAATTTCTTTTACCAGTTGGAGATTGCTTTCAGTCTCAGATAACACCCAGAAATTAGGCAAAAAACCCACTGCCTTTCCTAACGCTGCCTAACCAATGCTAAACCAATGCACATCCAGCACTATGCTTCATGCTTATCCATGACTTTACAATCCCACTTGGACATATTAATGATTACTTTCAATTATAGTACCCCTGAAAACCACTCAGAAGCTTCTGAAAACTATGGCTTCTTACTTGTCCAGTGTTGAGACCAGCATCCTACATGTTTTGAAGAGCAGCGCAAGGTATTGATTTTAGTAATCAAATAGAAAATACTTTACATAATCCATTCCTAAATGACTATTCTTTCTTACATGGACTGAAATGTCCATGAGTTTCCAAAGTAATTTGAATTTTTTTAATGACTGGTGCTAGTAAAAATCAAGGTAGCATTACCTAATTGTGATCTTTTTAACTGAGAAAAGTGTAAAGCCAGTGAATTTTCTAAATATCTGAGACAACAGCTAAATCAGTGTTATAATTTTTCATATTTAGTTATGAAACATACATACCTGAAAAGGCAAAGAATTATGCTTCCTGTTGTAAGAGCAATCAGAGATAGGCTGTGCCCAAGGGTATAAATTGCTTTCACCCTTACATAGAAGTTGACCTGCACAGAAACATACATACATTTGCAGAAACCACTTACTGATATGTAAAATTGACTGCGAAATTATATCATTTTCGATTAAATGGCTCTGAAGGCTAAATCAATAGCATTATTTTCACTCTTTGCTCTACAATAATGATGAGAATATAAAATCTTTATTCCAACCTATTTTTACACTGCAATATCTCAAGCCAATTGACCTCAGTAGAAAATTCAGCCTCGGGAACTCAAAACTTAAGACACCAAGCTGGTACTATTTCAGTTGATTATCCCATGTCAACGAGGTCAAAGAAAGAATAAGATTCATCAGCTTCCATAAACACAGTCAAACTGGGAATAATAAGCCACAGTTTGAAAGAATGGATTATCTCTGAATGAGAGAATCTTTCTCAGTCCTTCTGCTCCAGTGTAATTCATAATACATTTATACTTGAGTCTAATTTTAAAGACATTTTTAGTCTCACTAATTTCCTAATCTAAATGTTCAAACACTTTATTAAATTGTGAGCCAAAAAAATGCTTTCTTTCTTTAGTAAAGCTATTTGTTAAAAGTTGGAGAGGAAATTTTTCAATGAAGGAAAAGCAGACTGAAGTGCACAGTCTGCTGATTAACTGCAGTCATCTGTAAATTTACCAGCTACATATTACATCTAATCCCATTCTGAATGACAGTGTCAAGAAAAAGAACATTAGTCTCAGATTAAGCTGCTTCTTTATTTATGCCTCCAACAAAGTCCTTAACCTGACATTGTATTCCAGTGAAGCTAGATAAAATATTAAAGTTGTAGTTTTTTATTGTTATGAAATTAAAGTTTTTAACAGCAGTGTATAATGTGCTATGTATAATTGAAAAAAATTTCAATATTTATTGCACATGGTTATACCACTCACCTTCTTGAACACTGTTTATAAAAAGGACCAAGAAAACAACCATTTTAAATAAGGTAAGCTAAAGGAAAAGCAAATGATTCATGTTTATTTTTATAGGATTTAGAAGTCCAAGTACAGGTAACTTTAGCAATCCAAATTCATGATGAAGTTAGCTGGACATTCACTTAGCAAACATTATACAGATATGGAAATAACTGAACGAAATGTAAAATCTTGAAACTGCACTATTGTAGGTGTGATCAAAAGGGAAAAAATAAAGGAAACACGACTGCCATAGATCTTAAGTGTATTCATAGCCACTGCCACACTTGTTAGGCACTAAATGTGATATATCAGATATCAGAGAATACAGAAATCTCTATTTTTAATTAGAGGAGTAAGCTGTGATGTCCTCTTTGACAACAGTCCTGATATTTTAATGTTTTGTTTGGCTTATGTAACATTAATTTACTGCAGATATAAAGAAAGAAAATAGGGACTTAGTAAGTATTACTTTGTTGATGTCTGGACAGTCTTGTGTTTATTTGGAAAGCCCCACTCCATTTATAGGGATGCTGTTGGCACAAATCATAGGCTTTATTTCACCCAGCATTAGGTACCTCCAGTGCAAATATAAACATTTAAAGCAATGTAGATCCTCTTCACTGGGCCTTCTAAGAAGCACTTCTTATATCTATATAAGAAGTCAGCATGGACTTCATTGAATATGTTTTTTCTGACAGTAAAGAGGCCCCAGAGTGACTAATTCAAGTGCATCTACCCAGAATGTTCTGTTGCTTGCACTTGGATAGCCCCAAAAGGTACTGGTTTTCCACATGAACCCTATGTTTGCTAAATAGGACTCTAAGTAGTCCAGTGTTTCTTGAACAATGTCTCTAAAACTGTTTTCAAATACAATTCTAAAAATATTCTCTTTCAAAAATACAATTTCATACCAAATAATTTCTGAAGGATGTTCCCTCAATTCTCTGCTAGAATGGCAGAATTATACTCCCCAGTTTGGCTCACTTTTTGACAGCTCTAAAATCTGTGCCTACAGAAAAGCACTTCAGAGCACTCCTATTCTTCTTTAATTTGGCTTTTGTCATAGCAGAAGGAACATCAGCCAGTCTGCAGGCAATTTTCTGAGAATAGAGTAATAAACAGCTTCTAAGCAGCAATTACAAAAGCCCATGGCACCAAGAGCACTGCAAATACCTTGGGCGCCCTCCATTCATTCAACCTGACCTGCTCTGCACAGTTACAGAAAAAGGATACTCTGATAAATGATTTAACAATTTGGCAGCCTCATGGCCACATCCACAGTGCTCTAGAAGAAATTAATTTTATTTCCTAACTCTTGTACACATCACAAGTTGTAAATATAGTCTAAATTATGCACAGTGCTTCCACAATAGGTTCTGTTTGTTATCATCTTTTTGCCATTTGCAGACCCCATTTCTACACAGTGTACAAACAGAAGCCTGAATGGTCTCTAAATCAAAAATTCTTAAATTTCTTAAATTCTCTAAATTTGAGAGAGTAAAATACCATTTGCAAAAGAAGTTCCAATGTGCAAAAGAAGTGCTGTTTAAATACTGAGTGGAAGATTTCTTGTTCACTTTCACAGAAAAAAATTATAGAGATACACTTTTAGTAATGACAGTGATGTTCAACATCACATGATTGCAGAGCAGAGACAGAAGTCTCCCTATGTATGCTAAAGCCATGCACATATACTTGATAAGAGTGGACACAAGGACAACTTTGCACCACTCTCATCTTCTCTTGGGAACTACCAAGTTTAAGAAATCCTAATGTTAAATTCATCACTGTCCTCCTGTAGTTTGTATCTGTTAATAAAATTCAAAAGAAAATTCAAAAAATTTAAAATTATTCAAAAGAAAAGCAGGTAAACCAGGACTTCTGATGTAAATTGTGTCCTGGCCCTCCACAGTGAAGCTACAAACTCATTGCACTGAAATGAGCATGAGAGATTTAGCAGCAGCTCTTTTCAGATCAGTACATGATCCACTTTGCTGGCTATCATGGATGATAATTTATTACCAAGAGAGGACAGAGATCTGTTCTCCTATGCAATGATCCCACTTGCAACATTTTACATTACCAAAAGGTTTGCCCAACTTTTCTTTCAAAGCAACAGACATACAAGCTCCCCTTCTTACACAGCCAGAGATATCAATTAACGATTCAACCTATTTGGGTTTTTATTCAATTTTTTATAGAATAGATTTTTTTGAGATCTCTAAGAAGTTGATTTTGGGATAAGAAACTTTGCCTTCTTATGAATGTTTTCCATGCCCAGCAATACAGAGTTGCTGTTTACTGCCTAAAAAAAAAAAAAATAGAATAAAGTGAAGAACTGTAAAGTAATGGAAGAGATGCAACAGCCACTAAATGTTGCATAGATAAGGCCATCTCAGCTATGTATCAAGATTCTCCTTACAAGCAATGAACAGAAGCAGCAAAGTGCTATTTATGTAATCTTAAAACAGGCATCTAAAATAATTTAGAAGGACAGTGAAGTAAAAACATTTACTTTTTCTTTATTAAATAGAAATTAAACCCAGAGAGACTAGTGCAGATTCAGAATACAGATGTTGAAAGTTAGATAACATGACTCTGTCTGAAGAGTTTCTCCACTGATTTGATCATCTTCTCATCAGGAACTAAATGAATTACAAAATTTGAATTTTTATTTTGATTAAGATTTTTTCCTTTATTATTTTTTTTTAAATCTTGTTTTGAAGGGCAACATTTGAAGTCTGGCATCTGGTTTTGTTTTATTTGGAATTTTTCCAATTGAGGTCCCACTCTCATGGGATATCAAATACCACAAATCTGTTTTCTTAGTAATAATATCATAAGGAAAAAGTATAACACATTTTTGGAAGACTTTTCAAATAACTACTTGTGACTCGGTGAAATGAATAAGGTAAGAGTCATGTTGCTTAATATGTGTAGAGGTGGGATAAAAAATGACTACAGAAGTCATGTCTTAGTGATACTAGTGTGTATAATTATATAAAAAGTATATATAAATAAGTATATATATAAGTATATATAAAGTATATATAAAAATATAGAGGTATATATAAGTATACTTTTATAAAGTATAAAAGACTAATGAAAAAGCACCCAGTAGTTCTTGGTACAGAGAATTACAGGGATGGAAGCAATTATTAAGGGAAATTTTCTAAATCCCCAGGTGTCAGAAGCAACTGGTTTGGCTATGCTTGAAATACTGGTTTCCTATAGAAATATATAAAAGTTGTGGATTTTAATCTTGTGTTTCACCATTCTTATAAAACTGATGGGGGCTTCAATAAGTACCTACAGCTATGTATGTGTGCAGATGATGTATATTTTATATGTCAGTTTGAAACTAGGGAAATCAGACTAATCCTAGCTTAAATAAAATTAAAGAATATGTTTGTCAATTCAGCTTCAAAACCACATAAACTGGTTAAAGCCTTTGGGTGGCTGGAGTCTCAGCCTTACACTTCTTAATATGTAGCTTCTGTTGCAATTTACATTCATTCAAGGGCCATCACTGGTCCAAAGGAGTTGCCATTCTCACCAGACCTAAATGGAGTACGGAGATTGTCATAAGCACAGCTCCAACTCTAGCTGCTGTAAATTGCAGAAGTTACTTTTTTCAAAATATCCTTTGCTTTTCTCTTAAGCCATATCTTCCAGAAGACTGGCAAATGATTTTGCAGTATGTTGAAGAAAGCCAAGATGTCTTATTTCACTTCTTTTGTTTCGTGATACTGTGTTGTGCTTGTTCAAGGAAATTTTTGATAAAACTGTTGAGATAAGAGCACTTCTCTAACACATTTTTTTATCTTACAATCAGTATCTTAGAGCTATGTCTTCTCTTAATACCTTTCTGTATAATTTGCCTATTTTGATTTGTACCCTCTATTTCCTGAGATCTGGATCTAAACTAAAATAGGCAGGGGAAAAGAGAACAATATCTTTGAAAGGTACTTTTTGCATAATGGCTTACCTCCCTTAGGAATAAAATACTGTCTGCTGTTTTTACCAGTAAATATGCTGCATGAAGTTCTTGTGAGAATTTGTACCTAATTCATAATCCCTTGGTGCTCGTGATTAAGTGGACAAATTGCTCCTTTCAGGTCTGGTCTCAACTGGACTGGCTAGACTGTGATCTTCCATAATGCTGACAAATTAACCAACTTCAGAGGCTGTCAGTTTGCAAAGGCATCAAATCAACAGACAAAATGAATAGCAAATGAAGAAAAAAAAAAATGAAGGTTATTCCTCTCATAAACTATTTATAAACATTGAAAGAGAAGGAAAGCAGCTTAAAGTTGCAGGGCGTCTCAGAATTCAATACAAATTTATTTAACAGAATTTATGAGATTATTTTTATGTATAAGGATTGACTTTCCAATGTTCCAAGAGTAAAAGCATATGCTAAAAGGAATGATAAATGGTCCAGAAATCCCCTGAATGCAATAAAGGGTTCCCACAAGAGACATCCTTTACTCTAGTTCTCTTATGATTCAGGTACCAGCAACTTGCGAATGACAGGACCTCAGTCCTTAGAAAGTCCTTAGAGAATGTTTTGTACTTTGGCATAAAGAAAGTACCTGTTGTTCAAACACCTTTGGGTTGATTGGGTTGACTGTAACATGCCCAAATAAAAAGTTGGACTTGGTTAATTTTTTTTTATCATTCCATACCACCTTGAAAAGTCTAGACTGGATTACAGCAAAACTCCACAGGCTGAATGTTTCAAAATCAGACTTTTTTTTTTTAATCTGATTTCAGAATTCTTAAATGAATAAAAAAAAAAAGTTGAAATTCCACTTAAAGTTTCTAACCACACATCAGTTTTCCAATCACACTGATGTGACTGCACCTCTAATTTAGAGCACATGCTCTGTGCTTGACAATACTGTCTACCCACGAGGGAGAACAGAAGAGGTTGTCTTCCTTCAGGAAAGGAACAGACCCTAAAATAACATTTCTGGCATTCTCTACACAGGCATGACCATTACAACAGTCTGACTAAAATTAAGGAAGAATCTGTGCAGTTTTAGCACAATAGCTGTCAGTGTCAGTAGGACTGAAACAATCTGCTGGCCACTCAGCTGCCAAATGGCCAAAGATGAAACAGCTACCTGGAGGTATAAGCCTAGATTGAAACTAACAAGCCAAGAGTATTTCAACATTTCCTTAACACCAACCAGGGTCATTTTGTTCAAACTAATTACAGACAAATAAGAAATTACGTAATTTAAATTATTTTATAATGCAACACTATTTTTTCATGTCTTCACAATGCTACACTTGAAATTGTGGCTACTTAGTACATTTCTTTCTTTTGGACCTTGTAACTCATTTCTGACAATGGTCAGAAATCTTAAATGTTTTTAAATTTTCTACTGATCAAAAAAATAACTCTAATTCTAAAAACAAAGAAAAAGGCAACTTGTGTTCTGAATTTATATGTTTACTAAATACAAACCACCTCCACCAAGACAAAGAATTAAATTCTGCATTGTGCTGTGCTATTGGAAAACCAGAAAATTACTTTAGATAAATATTGACTTAGCTGTAGCTATTAGTAATGTCACTACTCTGCATTTTATATACTACCATCTAGAAACAAACTCTTTATATGGCACTACTGTAAAAATACAGGCAAATCAATACTAAATCTGATAGCATATAAAAAAGTCTCTTTTATGTCAGATGGGAGTATCTTATTATTTTATTTACTATTCTGAGTGAAGCACAATTAGAAACTTCTCAGTTAAACCTTAGCTTTAAACTCTGACCTTAATAAAAATTTTGCAAGGTTGGCAGGAATACAAAGAAGGTATGGATTGACCAAAACAGAACTTTAAACTAAATTACAATTATATTTTTAAAAGATTTTTATGCAGCATAAATGACAAAAAACCTTTAGATTTTGCAACTGTAGCTGAATCAAGTAATATGAAATTGCAATGCCATTATGCAATTGAAATTACATAAATTTCCTGTAAGTCTAAGAAAAATATCACTTTTTCAAGGGTTTTAAGAATAGCTGGCCTGTGCACAATAGTCACGTGATTATTTGAGCAATGCTGATTCCAAAACTGAATTACAATGATTTACTTTTAAAATTTCAGGAAAAATATTCAAATTACAACTACTAAATTAAATTTAATAGGTTGTTAGGCATAGTATAAAAATCAGTGCATTATGATTTTCAGAACAATTTTATAGAAAACTTTACAGAATCTGTAACTGCTTTCTAGACTATAAGTATATAATCCTAATTTTTTTTCTCATTTTTGTGACTACCTAATGGTAACAGGATTTTAAAGGGTACAAAAAAAAAAAAAATCCATGCATTAAAAATAAATTGTATTAATAGAGGTCTGTGTTACTAGTTGATTTTCAGTAAACATTTTGGTAAAATCTATTCATACATAAACTTGTGTTCTGCTTTCTTAGAACAGATACCTGCTTTTGCCTTTAAAGTTAATTTTGTGTTATTTTTACTATGTTCAGGAGATAGAGTTTTTCTGTTTATTTACAGAACAGCCATAGAACAATAGCTTCCTAGGCCAAGTTATCTGCTACCCTACTACCACCTCCTTGGTTTAGAAGGACCTCTAGGGGTGAGAGATTAATTCAGTGCTGAAGAACAAAAATACTAAGAACAAAGTTTAGACCTTGATTGTTTGTCAGAGACAGTTTTAATATTGAGCAGATGTCACCGTGAACATAAAAAATCCCTCACAACTTTTTGACTATTTAACCAAAAATAAAATTGATAACTACTAAAGTATTTATGATCATTATCATCCCCAGTTACTTTTTCTTTTCATTCCATGGGCCTGTAATACTGTATGTAAGGAGGATATATGATATATTCACCACAGAATATGATTACATAGAATTATATTAAAACTTTTATAACCATGTGAAAGAGTGCATTCTATAATATCTAAATATTCATAGTAGGAAAACATATCAGAAAGCCTTAAGCTGTACAGTGCAAAACTGGTCCTAGCTAATTAGTTCAGTGCTTTAGAAATAATGACACAAGAAACTGCTAGTAGAAATGGAATTAAGAACCCCAGTTCTTTTCCTTTGCAAAATGAACTTAAGCAACACAGAAGCCAGTACTACAAAATCTTGTAGCACTTATAGAGAATAAACACAAATTGAGATAGGGGTGGATTACATAGTGTGGACAATTACCATTTTTCTTATCAGGCACTTCTACACATTTTTAATGGTGCAGAGCAAACCAGAAGGTACTCAAAATATGTGAAGTAAACTTGGAATTCCTGACGGAATTCATCTTTATGCAAGTAATTAATTATATTTCTTTTTCCAGCATGTTTATCCAATTCACCTTAAGTCTAAACATATCCCAAAAAAAGGTGAGCCCAGTATTGCCTTAAGTCTCTTCAATAACAGCAACATAATTAAGTAATGAAAAATGCAGGAAAGTAGCCAAAAGGGGAAGGCTTCTTCCATAGATGATGCTTAGCACAAGCTGCAACAGGTCCACCATATTTGGCAGTCCTGAGGATGTTTCTCTCAATTAATTTGTCTTTGCATGACCCTGTTAATTCAGACCACATAGCCTGTAGCTTGCATGTGCTGAGTTTGTGTCTTGCTGTGTGTAATTAATGTTGACAGAGAGTTTAAAATCCTCTGAGCAGCTAAGACTCATGTCTAGCTGGTTAAATCTATATAGAAGATGTCAAAATATGTCACGTGAAAGATTGCAGAGAGGCTTGGACTGGTTTAACACATCTTGATATGTGTTTCCAGCTATTCATCTCATTTTGCATGACTGCAGCAGAAATAAAAATGGGGGAAAAAAAGTAGAATCAATGCAAACGATGGAAGCAGAAAAGTTCTTTCACACCCTGAATAATATCAGTGAACTTAGAACAGAAATAATGGATTATGTGTTTATGGTATTTTAAAATAAACTTCCTCATTTCAGTGCATTTTCAGCATAAGAATTTGGTACCTTTCAATAAATGGCCTGTTCAGTATTTCCTAATCAATCTCTATCATTTAAACTTGTTCTAGAAAATTCATAACTGCCCAAAATTGATGTATATCTGGAGAGATATATATGTCTGTGTGTATACATATGTAAAAATAAGTATATATAAATATAAACGTGCAGAATTAAGAATTTTTCCTACCTTATAATCATCCTCATAGTCATTATATCCACAAGTACTTAAGATGTCAGGAAAAATATCTGACCATCCATGACTCGTACAATTTTTACTAATATTTCCTGTAAAGCAAAGTTTGAGAGTTTAAATCAGAAAGATTCAAAATTCTCCTCATCAGTACATCTTTAGACAACCTACCTTTGTCATTCTCTGCTAACACATTGTATTCCTAGCACTGCTGTTAAAGCAAAGCATCCATAAAGATTCTGATTGAACACAAATTTTTCACTATATGGACATTCAGACATTGGAATGGTCGACCAGGGGAAGTGGTGGATTCCCCAGCTTTGGAAAGTTTAAACCTCTGATCATCAGGGTGCTGAGACATCTCATATAAATAGTAGTATTAGAAGGGTTGGTCTTTCAGATACTATAAAAAGCTTATTTGTAGATTTGTAGGTTAAGTAATGCAATAGAAAAGTAACTGAGGACTGTTCTAATCTATTTAAGCTTTTTTACTAAATGATCTACAAAGAGTTATAAAACATTATGCTGATGAATTACTGCTAGAGCTAACGCTGATAGATTTGTTAATACACTTTAAAGGCTAAATTATGTGATAGATTAAAGAATGTGAAAATAAATATGCATCCTGAATCTCACTCTTTGAACCAATCACTGAAACAATGTAGTCCAAGGAATATACATGAAACTACAAATCTGGTTGGAAAGGAATTTTGAACATCTATTAATAAAAAGGATTTTTGGTTGGAACTGAGAGAAGAAATTTACTCTTTTCCCAGAGAAAGTAATTCAGATGAGATGGGGCAACATGTCATTCTACTCTTTAATCTTCTTAATGTGAATTTATATTTATACAATATGGAACAACTTCAATAGGAGAAAAGTGAGGAGTCCTATGTCAGAATAAAGAGTGGTCCTTAAAATTAATAGAGCTTTCACAATGTTTAATCATAAGCAGCCTCCCCTCATCTTTCACAGCAATTTTATATCCATGATACTTGAAATATATAATATTATAATAACAATAATATTACAATATATAATAACTAATAACTAACTAGTTTTGTTTGGAGTTTATGACTGGCCTTTAACTCACTAAAAGATGCCTGGCTTTTAACACTTTTAACAAGTTCAAATTTATGTGTCACAGATCAGCTTTGGCCAAGAATTACCAAACGTGTTTATAAACTCTCCAAACAAAAGCTCTTGTGATTTTTATCTTGTTCATTGGTTACTGGAATTTATTCTTTGTATAAAATCTTCAGTGTAAAGTTGTAAATATCCTACAATTAACCAACCAACAACCAAGTCTTTCTATCTCATAACAAAGCCTTGACCTTCAACCACCGTGTTTCCACAAACAACAGGACCACTTCTGTCATTTGTCATAGACGTGGCATTCTTTAAAGAAAAAGTAGCCTACTTATACACTTTGAAAAATCTTTACTTTAAAAGTGCATCAAAATTCTCACTCTGACTGGGCAGAGCAGGAGAGTGTTAACAGAACCACAAGTTACATCAAAGCTAAGTTTGCAAGAAAAAGACAATACTGAGGTATTTTCTCCAATAAGTACTGTAAGGCCTTCCAACTTAAAGTCAGTTAGGCAATGTTCTAGGGAACACATTGTTTATTTCTACATGATCATTCCATGCTTTTAAATATTTCAAGTGGCAAGCTCATTTGAAACCTATCACTTGACACGTGCATTTGAATAAAAAATTCACAGAATAACTTTTGGACACTCATATACTTACATCATCATGTTCAATACAGAAAAAGGATTTATAAGGATTTTATAAAAGACATTATAGGATTATGTGATTGCCAGTAAAAAGTAATTTAATATGAAATTACTAGCATTCCATAAACAATTATGTGTTATTCTTAAGTTATAACATTGACAATGACATAATAAATTAAGAACCAGCTCTCCAAAAGTTGTAAAGATGAGAAGACAAATACTTCTTTTTAAAATAACAATTTAAATTAAGAAATCCTTTAAAGAACTGATGGTATTTAAAAGCCAACTCATGGTTTGGAATACTTCCATAAAAATAAGGTGACCTAGATCATCTTGTAGTAGGATTTTAATTCCTACTAGACCCTGAAAAAAACAAAATTCACATCTCACAAACATGACTATATAAAAAGAGTTAGATCTCTTGTCTGAAGGTATTTTTATAATTTTCTGCCACAGGAATCCAGTTAATTCGAAATATGCTGTGTATAATTTATTACATATTTGTGAGCATAATCAAATTAAAATGGTACTGAGATGCCCAGATCTTAATTGAATCAACCACTAAAGATTATTTTCCTGAAATTATAAGAAGACAGAATTATAAAAATTTTAATTAAACAGGTATCACTAAAACCCCACCCTGGTAGTTCTACAAGCAAGAAGTAAACAGGTAGCTATGAAAAAAGCTGTATATGGCAAAATTATAGCTAACTATAGAAGGGAAGTGACCTTCCAGTGTTGAGAACAAAATGTCCAATTCAGATAGGGTTGTAATGCTTTGTGAAGATTTCAGACTTAAATATTTATTTCAGTTGTTTTACAGGAAAATTAAAATGTTATTGAAATATAAGATACTAACAGTTGTCACCGAAACTCCTGAGAGTGTGCATATACTAACTTCAGGCAAATAAACAGAAGTAGATTTTTTAATGTTTATTAGTTTTCCTTGTCTCATGACAACACCTTTATATCTTCATTTGAGTCATTTGAAAACTTTTATAGATTTCACAAGCTTTAGTGAGGATTTTACATATATTCCCCTTCATAAACTGTTTAGACTACCCGTGATAAACTAATCAAGATTCACCAGCTCCAGGAATGAAAACCTCTGCTCATCTGTAGATTGTTTTAGTTATCTATTTTTTACTTGAACAAGACTTAATCTAACAGTTTTCAGAATAAAGGCATTTTAGTAATCCCAAATTAGACTCTACATTAAAAGTTAAAAAGCTCTCCAGACGGACCTCAGCAGCAGAACTAACTCCCCTCCTATGAGGGAGTAACATAGGTTCCTCCTATGCACTGGAGGAACAACCAGTATGTGACCTGCTGGAAACTCTTAAAGATGTCAGTCAGACCCAATCACCTTAAAAGTAACATAAATAGGTCAAAAAGAGCAAGCAGTTTCTTCAGTCTTGGTGCATGCCACTGTATCAGAATATTTATTTAGTATCTAACCCCACGAACACCATACAGACCATAGAGACAATTATTTGGTCTCTTCATGATGTATCATGAATGGCTCTGTTAAGAATCTATTATTTTATCTTTTTAAAAATTAAATAAAATCCTTAAACCCACTGACCCCCAGTTTTAGTAGATTACCTTATAAAATACCATGATAAACCAGAACAAAAACACCTTAAAATGAAGTACCTGGTTTGCCAGAAAAAAGGCTAAATACTTTTGGACAAGGGACAGTGACAGTCTCTCCAATCTTTGCAGGACGCCAACAGGTGATGTTATCCCACACTCCCACACATCCTGAAACAAAACCAGCAGTAAGAGACTTGAAAACTCAGTCTGGTCTGAATCATCCTACTTTTAAAGAGTTGTTGCAAGCTTTGGATGTGTAGTTCCAGAAATATAAGACTCTTTAAGAAAAAACATCACAGCATCACAGAATGGTAGGGGTTATAAGGGACTGAGTCACTGGGGGGGTAACAAAACACTGGGATAGGCTGCACAGTGAGGTTGTGGAGTCTCCTTCTCTGGAGACATTCAAAACCCACCCAGATGCACTTCTGTGTGAACTACAGTAGGTGGTCCTGCTCTGACAGGGGGTTGGACTTGATCTCTTGAGGTCCCTTCCAACCCCTAACACTGATTTTTGTGATTTCTGGGAGTCCAACCTCCCTGCCAGGGCACTAGAAAATAAATAAAATAGTATTTTGTATGAAAATGTTAAGGGAATCATAAGAGTCTGCTGATTAACAAGCTTATTTTTAGGTCAGTTAAAACACTGCTTGCAAAATGTCTCATTAAAACTGTAATTTTGAGTGGGTAATGCTAAGAAAAGATAAGAACATGTTAAAAAAAAAAGTAATTCACTGGATTCAGTATTACAATTGGGACAGCATCATGTCTGAAGAATTCTTGGAACAATAGGTATGGACTAACAAAATAATCTCTTCTAAACTAAATAACGGAGATTTGAACAAAGAATGCTCCTTATTTGCTTAAAATACTGTGTTATTACTCTCAGCTTGTCAAGTTCTCCAGCTACCTGAAGAGAACTGACTGGTTTGGTTCCTTTAGAAACTTTTGACTCCTAAGCCAATATATCCTTTCTCAGCTTTACCTTAGGGAAAGGGAAAAAAGATTAGGAGTAGGAACCATGAGAGTGGCATTATTTTTATCTGCATTCCACAGTGTGCTGAGAAGTTCCTGCTCCCATTGACAATTCAGTTTGAGGTTTATAGTCCTCACCTCTTGAATGGCTGTTTTTAGCAACTGATTCACAAGGTAATATGCGTTGAACACTGTAATAATTTTTTTTCCCCCATGCATAGGTTTTCCCTACAGCTGCTTCATACATTTTTTTAAGGATTAAATAATGAGTTTTATTTCTGCTCTGTTTCACCCAGCTGCCTTCTACTCCCTCCAGCATTTGTGGCTATTCTTTTAGCAATAGTGATGGTATCTCTGAGGTGATGCTGACTTGGCTGTGTGCATATAATTTAAGAGGTTTACACCTCAGGAAGTCATCATCTTAGCCTTTCAAGTCAATGGAACTTCAATATGCTTAGGTGCTCCCTGAGTTGCAGTACTAGATTATAAAGAAGTCCTACATGTCTCTGATGTAACACCAGGCCTTATGTAAAATAAAAGAACATTTACTGGAGCCAATTCAGGTCAGGCTTCATTCCTAGTTTCAATGAGATTACATACTTTATTTGAATTTTTTTGTCTTTAATGCTTGCCTTGTATGTGCAGATACGTTATAATTAAAGGGAATGTAACAGTATAAATTACATTCTGTTCCTCATTTTTTTCAGCTTAAATAAGTATTGCCACCACATTTCGCACCAAGTTTATTTCTCAACAAGTTTATTTACCTGCATGTGCTTCTTTATCTATAAAAACGTGGATCATTGTGTTTGTAGTGGGAAGTTTTTTCTGCATATGCATTTTATCCACCAGGTGGCACTTTGCATTTGGATTTAAAAAACTGCCAGTCCAAAGAGAGATTTGGTATTTTTTTAAACTGCCTAGGAGAGCATGAAACATGAAACAAAGAGAAAGTTCTTTGAAAAACAGCCAGAAAGTTGTCAGATAGGCTAGGATTTATTTTTCGGACAGGGCAATGTTTTGATTTTTGTACTTAACTTAAGCAATCTCACCTCTTACGGGCAATGTTTTCTACATGTAGGTCTGAACGTCTCAGCACGTAATTTAGGCCACATGAGAATTTATGAACATAAATAAGCAGACTCAAATTCTTCCTGCACTTTCACACAAATAGAAAGAAAGGAAAAGGAGGCTCTAGAGAAACAGCAAGGTGGCAAACCAGAGGCAAAGGAAGCATGTGGTAGAACTGCTTAAAGTGACAAAAGGAAGAAGGTAACAGCAAAAATACTGCTGCTCCAAGCTACTTTGCTAAAATTATTTTCCATTTGTTTTTGCCAGGGCCCTGAGCATGCTACTGGGCCTTAATGGTCCTGCTCAGCCTCATGTCCCTGCTCAAGGTCCTAAACTCAGGTCTGGGTCTTCAGCAGTGTTCTGGGTGCACCTGATTTCAGCTTCACCACAACCAACCCCATGACCTCCACTGCCGGGGTCCCAGCCCACCCCTGCAGTCCTGCCGTGTCCAACTGTGGTCCCCTGCATCAGGTCAGATCCTGACACCCCAACAGATGTCCTAAGGTCAGGCTGATGTCCTAAGCTGTCCCTACCCCAGGGAGGTGCCCAATGCCCCAGGCTGGGGCTGCTCCTGGTTGCCCTCCAGCTGCCTTGGCTGGAAGTGGGACAAGTTCTCCACAAGAAGCTGCCAGGCTACAGTCCTGTGGGAATGAAGACACTGCAGAATGGTCAAGAAGCAGTTCTAATACACCTATGATGAGCCAAAGCAGTTGGTTCAATCCTTGTGAAATTGTATGGAGTGCATACAAGCTCTGATTCTTCAGAAATACTGAGGAAATGTAAATGTAAAAAGTTTTAATTACCACTAAACAAGGACTGTACATACACAGAAAGTAGAACTTTGGAAGTGTGCAGTATACATCAGATTTAATGTGTTAAATAAAATCATAGAATTGCCGAATGGTTTGGGTTGGAAGGTATGATGAAGATCATCCAGTTCCAACTCCCCAGCATGGGCAGGGACACCTTCCACTAGATCCAGTTGCTCCAAACCCCACCAATGTGGCCTTGGACACTGCTAGGGAGGGAGCAGCCACAACTTCCCTGAGCAACGTGTGCCAGTGTCTCACCACCCTCACACGAAGGAATTTCTTCCTAATGTCTAATCTAATTCTAATCCCTTCCAGTTTAAAGCTAATACTCCTTGTCATATCACTACATGACCTTATAAAAAGTCCCTCCCCAGCTTTTCTGTAGTCCTCCTTCAGGTAATGAAAGGTGCTCTAAGGTATCTCCAGAGCCTTCTCTTCTCCAGGCAGAACAACCCCAGTTCTCTCAGCTTGTCTTCACAGAGGTAGGGCTCCATCCCTCTGATCATCTTCATGGCTCTCTTCTGGACTCTTCCATGTCTTTCTTCTGCTGGAAGCTCTAGAACTGGACACAGGACTCCAGGCTGGGTCTCACGAGAGGGGAGTAGAGGGGAGCACTGCATCCCTCAGACCTGCTGCCCACACAGCTCATGTTGAGTTTCTCAGCAACCAGCACCCCCAAGTCCCTTTCCTCAGAGCTGCTCTCAACCCATTCTCTGCCCAGCCTTAAATTGTGCTTGGGATTGCCCTGGCCCAGGTGCAAGATCTTGCACTTGTCTTTATTGAACTTCACGAGGATGGCATGGGCCCATCTCTCAAGCCTACCAGGGTCCCTCTGGATGGCATTCCTTCCCTCCCTCATGTCAATGGCACCACTCAGCTTGGTGTCATCAGCAGACTTGGTGAGGGTGTACTCAATTCCAAAGTCCATGTCTCTGACAAAGATGTTAAACAGCACTAGTCCCAGTACCAACCCTTGGGGAATACCACACATCACTGGTCTCTGTTTGGACATCATGCTGTTGACCACAACTTTGAGTAAGACGATTGAGCCAATTCCTTATCCACTTTGTGGTCCATCCACTGAATCCATATCTTTCCAATTTAGAGACCAAGATATCATGCTGGACATAATGAGAAAACCAGTTCAGTTTATCTCATATTCACCTAAAATGTTTGCATTTAAATTGGTTTTCAAGATCCAGTTACAAGAAATGGCAAAAGCAGCATTATTGAGATTTCTAGGGGATTACAGTCTTTTCACTAAATGTAACATTTCAGAAGAAATGCCTTTTTTCCTTTCTGAAGAACAGTTTCTCATCAGAGAATCAAAAATCTAAAAGCCCATTTTACTTTTTAATGTAATCTACATATTTTTAAGATCCGGGAAGGAAATACAGTTATCAGTTAAAACTTTGAAAAAAAGTCTGTGAAAAAGAAAAAACATTTCCATGCAAATTTTCTACCTAGTAAATCCTGCTTTTCAATTGCCTGAAATGTTCTTTGGAGACAACAGCATTTATTTTTTTAATGGCTGGACAGCACTCTAGTCTTACAATAAGATCATCATTTTCTATTATACTAAAAAAAATTAAGTATATTAAGTATAATGTATAGTCAAAGCTCTAAGAGGTGCCTTCATCTTCTTCTTGCCCCTTTTTAGATACACTGTACATGATTCAAAAAATATAATTAAATGTCCATCTCCTGTTCATATAAACCTCTCCACAAAATATTAAGCTCTCTGTAAAGTATCAGGACCATATATTTAGGGTTTGGTTTTTTTCTTATGTCTAACCCAGATGCTATTTGTTGTATTAGCTGAAGCTTTTTTACTTCTTTGGTATTCAAGATTGCTTCCTTGTGGTGTTTGAACTTTAGATGTCATGAATTGTACACTGCCACAACCATGTCTCTCTTTATCAGGATTCAAGTACAGAACTATGTGGGGCAGTATTTCTTTCAGAATCTTCTGAAAAACACAGTATCTAATCAAATATCTAATCTAAACCTATCCTCTTTCAATTCACTGATGCAGAGGAGAGAGTGATTTTCAGGTTGGCTTAGTTATACTCACAATCAATCCTTCTTTTATGTGAACAGAGATAAATAGGTGTATGTGTCTGGATGTGGAATGCAAAACAGGCACCTCTCTTACTGGAGAAATAGCCTTAATACCAGAGTTAGATAAACTAACTTTTGGACAATTTGCCATTGGTACAATATTTAAATATTCATCCCAGCATTATGAAGAATCTGTGGAAAGATGTGTGGTTTTTTTTCATTCAGATCATGAGCTCAGTGCAGGAATCACTGAATAAAATTTTCCTGGCAGTATAATTCAGGAGATTAGATTACATAGTGACATTGGTCCCTCTTGCTTTAAATTTATGAAAAAGTGAGATTACCATTATGGTTGTTCTGTCTGTTTTAATTTCCCATTACTAGCTGCATTATGAAGCCTCTCTTTGAAAGGTTTATGAAATTATCTCCAAAACAATTTCTCTTTCCATTTACATCCCCTCCTCAAAGCTAAGATGTCATATCTAAAATTAAAGATGTCTGCCATATGGGTCTCACAAAAACACATTCTGGAAAGCAAGAGCCAAGAAGACTCTTTTAACTGAGCAGCCACTCGCTCCAGAATAAAAAAAAAAATCAAACACCAGACTTAATTTTTTCATAGTATGATCTTTTTGGGAGTTTTTGTTGTAGAATCCTCTTACAAAGTAGATTGAGTTTTAACATTTTTGACCATAAGGTTTCACTTTTATGTAAAGGTGAATGGAAATGAATCAACTACTTTATAAGATTAAATTATTGATATGTAATTATGAAAATAATTTACAGTTGGCCATTTTTGATGTATTTGCAATCACTTTTATTGGGAGCTTTCTCTTTTTAAAAGACAGCCCCTGGCTGATAGGTAAAAGATACTTTAGTGTTTTATCATATGGTCCTCAAAACCTGTAGCTCTTAGGAGCTATTTAGAATGGAATTATTCTGCCCTCCAAAAATTGGAGCTTAAAAAGAAAAAATCCTCTTCTAGATTTCCAGCTAAGATGTATCCACACCTTGGTCATCAAATTATAGGAGGGAAGAAGAAAACAAATGCAGATGAAAGCTAACCCAGTCTTCATAAACTAAAATAAAAATTAGAATAGCTAAGGAGCACTACAGAGGGGAGGGCACTGCCACAGATATTTGAAGAGTTACTTTCTTCCCTAAATGCAGTGCAATGCTTGCTATTAATGTTATTTAAAGGATGTGCTAATGTCTGAAAACCCTCCAAAGGTGCAAAGCAGGATGTCTGGATATCTAAGTTTAATGTTAGCAAGTGAGAAGAATTTAGACAAACAAGGTCCTGTGGTTTTAACATAACCTTAGCATTGTTCAGAGGATATTTACACAGTGTTTCCTTACAAAATACACCATTGCTTTATTCAGCCATGAAGTAAGCAAGTCTTTTACATAGCTCATACTAGCTTTTACTATAGCTCATAGTCAATGATATTATATCATATAATCTAATAATATAATAATATAATCTAATGCATATATTTATACATTAAAAAAATTACTCTGTGGAATTCTTGAGCTCACTTTATGAGGTAGCTCAGGTAAGATGACTATGAAGTTAACTTACTTTGCAAAAATACCCCAACCAACCACAACAGCCTTTAAAATTCCCTTTATGTCTCCCTAACTGGGAGCAGGGATAAATAAGGTTTTCCATACACAATGGCCACCTAGGCCGAAGAAGAAACTACCTTTCACATAAAATTTGGATCCTCTGAAATTCAGTAGCTGGGCATACTAGCTGAATTCTGAAGCATGCTACACAAAGGTGTGAAAGCTTCTCAGGTGTCCAAAATGTTAATGAAAAAATTCCAACTAATTTTGTAACAGAGACCCGAGCCTCCTGTGGAAAACTTCAGTGGATCTTTATTTCCAAATTCCAGACAGCATCTTCCACTGGATTGTATTATAACTTTTTTGAGGCAGGTAGCACACACTGAAGTTAGAAAGGCATAACTGGCTTTCCCATTCAGGAAAAAGTGAAATACATTTTGTGAATTTCTTGTAATGAGTTATACTTCAAATGTGCTGCAAGTTTTAGGTGTTGAGCTAGGATTTGGACTTGACAATTTCATTCTTCTTTATCAGCAGTCAGAGCATCACTGACAATCTAAAAGTCACTGTTCAAAATAGTCCTTACATCTTTGCATGAATATAGAGAGTTTATTAGGAAAATAAGGATATAGAATGGATATTTTTTTGGAAATGTAGTGCATAAATTGAACATAGGTTCCCTGAGCAGATTTTTGGAAAGCATGACACGAACCACAGGAAAAGTTGTCCTATAACATTAAACATATACTTTTTAAGGGTTCATTACCACAAGGGTTTATTCCAGTCTTTTACAAAATGGCATATTTTCTTAGTTTCAGCCAGGCATTCAATTAAATGTATAAAACCTTCCACTGCTCATCACTGCCTGCAGGGCTGAATCAACAGCAGACATACTGTCTCCTTCTAAGACATGAAGCCCTACCACAGCAGTTTGCCTTCAAGGGGTACCCCTCTTCCAGTTAAAAGAGGTTGTGAAGAAAATACTGAAAAAATTTCTTTCTTCCCCTAGGGAACACAAAATAAAACTGGTGTGCCTCCACTGATACCCTTGGAGTAGCCCAGCATCTGGATCACAAAAGTGGATCTTGAAGAAAGCTTGACTTTCAAAACTGTACAGTAGTTAACACAGAAATTATTAATTCAATATTTAATTCATTAAGCTGTACCAGCAATTAATTCTCCATCTGGCTTCACAATGGTATTATTTATGTAACAGCAGTCTCTCTTCACCACTCATATAAATTAAAAAATGTAAATGTAGATCAATTATTCCAGTAAGATTTTGCTTGGAAGAGATATCCATGTGAATTGTTCACTATTATTATAATGCTTCTAATTACTGATCTGGATTATTCAAAAGGAAAATTATAGTAAATACAAACTGTTGATGATCCTTTTAATTATTTTATATGAATTGATATTAGGGAGATTCACTGAGGGAGTTACACATTCACATCAAGAAGAAAGGTGGAAAAAGGATTGGGCTGGGACTCATTTATGCTCAAAGGGCACTGCAGATGGAAGGTTCCCTGAAGTATCATAATAATCTTCACAGCACATTCAAAAGGACTGAATGTGAAAAAGCAAATGCACTATGTATCACCTAGTTAAGTCAAAGGAAAAACACTCCACAGAAAGAGTTGCAGGCCAGCTATTCTGAGATGACACCTGGGCTGGACTACCATATAAAATTTTTCAATTAATTTTAATATTGAATGTTTGTTGAATTAAAATACTTCCAGACACTTAAAGGTAATTTAAGAACAGAACTTAAACTAATGTCACATCTAATACTAATAATTAATGAAAATCAAAATTCTATTTTGAACTTAAAAATATCTAGTTGCCTTTAGATTCAAAATTTATTTCCCTATTTTCTGAGTCTCACGGAGAACCCAGTATTTCCTGTAACCAGAGAAGTGCTGACCAGGCAGTGTAGGCACTTTTACTTTTCACCAGCGGGTGCACAGAGACTGCTTCCTGCTCACAAGTTCTGTCACATGGCTTACAAAAGGCAACTAATCCTAAAACATTACACATTTGTCATGAAAAAAATAAAATTCACACTTCTAAATTTTCTAAAAAGCCAAAAAAATTAGCAAAGTTCTTCTATATCTACTTTAATGTTACAGATTTGCTTTTCATTTGGTTGTCTGGATTTATCTGTCACCTTTGTATGTTGCTTGCTGAGCACATGGCATTAAAAGTAACACCAGCTTACAAGAAAAAAAAAATTTCCATAATTTTACGTTCAACTCACATAAAAATATAGCAAGAAAATCTACTAAAATTCAAAATTAAGAAATGACATTTGTTTCTTCTATTAAATTACAACTGGCCACATCTCTATCTTTCTGTGTGGAGGGAAAATAAAAACAATAAAGTAAGAGAAAATTTGGATTTTTTTAATGTAAAACTACTGCCTAGGTTTTCCTTTGCATGACTCCATAGTCCTCTAAGTGTGAATCCAATATTCTATCTAAAACTTTTGCTTGAGAAAGCCTGAGATCATTCTTGCCACTAGTAATTTGCTTTCAGCCATAGCTAGAGAGAGATGCTTGGATCCCAGGCTTTCTGCATTTCTTCAGACTTCTTTTTCCTGCTGATACTGTCACCATTAGGCTGCAGCTTCTCTTGCTGGTCAGAAAATAATACCAATTACAGCTTAAACATGAGAATGCATTTGCTCCCATCCAGTGTCCCATCCATTGGGTGCCTGGCACCTGGCACGCCTCTCACAGCAGGACTGATGCATCTGTATCTTTAACTCAAAATCTGCATAAATTCTACAATACATAAAATTAAAAGCACAGTACAAAAAAACCCCCAAAACATTAAAGCTTATGTTTTCTTACCTTTTTGGTCCACTGGCTTGGCATTCTTCAGAAGTTCCATGCACTTTGTTTCCTCCTTGTGAATCTCCAGCTGAAATCTGCATTCTGGGTGGATGCTATTCACCTGTGTCAAATTAACAAACAGTCCAGGGTCTTGAAACATGAATTAAAACTCTTTAAGAAGGATGCAACTACCAATAATGAAATCCATAATTTTAATGAGCACTGGTTTTGCCCAATGATATGCCAAGCATTTAGCAGACAGAGTCATTGCCCATTTTAGCTTCTCACACAACCGAATTTTCAGACAACAAAAGTTAAAATAATCCACTAGAGCATTTGCTGGCTCCTTTCTGTGGCATTTCAAGGCCTATTGTAATTTACAAGAAACTATTTACCTTTCTAGGCCATTCACCAATGTTGTTTCATGAGACCTTTTCCTCCAGAAAACCATTTAAAGTGAAGCAGAAAGCTACTTTTGGGTTGTTGGGTTTTTTTGCTTTTGTAGCAATGTAGGAAGCTGAATGTTTAATACAAATCACAGAACATGAAAACTCATTGAACTGCATTCTCTATGACAGCTTTCCTCCATGTATATTTTACCTCTGGAAGGATCCAGAGAATGATTATTTGATTCAAGCAGATGCTACACAGCACAAAAACCCACCACTCCTTTAAAAATTAAAGCACTATGGCCATTACCCATTTACAGCCCTGCTGCCTGTTTCTTTATTTTCAGGCAGTGATGTAGCAGTACTGGGGAAAAAAAGAAGACTGGACAGTTCTACTGAAGTCAGATGGATTCACAGTAGCAGAGTCTAATAAAGAAACAGGCATAGTCCATAAGAGACTGCACGGGAGAAATGAGTATAGTAAGTGACAAATGGGAAAATAGGAACTACCACTGGAGCTGATGGGACAGTGACATTAGCTTAAACAAAATAGCATCATAATGAGATAAAATGTGACTATGCTGTACTTCAGTTGTCCTCATATTTGTATCACCAAGGTGGTCTCTCTCCAAGCTTGTCCTCTTGTGTCTCTCTTACTTTTTTTAGGAGACAGTAGGAGAATTTTTCTAAAATTGCAATACTTAATTAATTAAGCTGTGATCATGGACTTGGAGCCTAGGACCCAGAGTTAGGACTGAGTCTGTTTGTTCTGTAGTCTCTCCTTGTGTGCAAGCCACTGGAGCAGCTTTTAAAAAATACAGTGTAACTACCAGAAGCATCGATAGCAGGAGCTGTTATGAAAACTCAGGAAAACCTGTCTCATCTTCAAATGCTTCATTTCACCATGTAAGATCACAACCTTACTTTCTTTTATCCATCTTTTCTCTATATTGACTATTGAAATTATATACTTCCAGAGGAGAATTTTTTTCTGTTTAAGTGAATTTGTACAGATCCTTAATACAAATTAAGATTTTTAGCACTTATAATAGAAAGTTCTGAATTACACTGCAAATGTGTTTTTTATGTACTATGTACTTTCCAGACAGGTTCCATATAAAATAGTCCCATGTACACATGTTTTTAATTGTATTTTCCTTTCACATAACAGATTTTGAAGATTAAGGGGGCTTTTTTTGTTTTTTTCCAATTGCAAACATTCAGTAACTGAGCACAGATCTCCTACTTGTCAAAAAGCATTGTAACTACTGGGTCTTGGAAAGGTGGGTCCCAGTAAATGGAAATGTTAACTAAAGGAAGAGTAAAACAAAGCAGCTACTGCAATGAAGAAACCTGCAACTGACTTCTCTCTCGTACTTTTTCAGTATTGGTGATCTAATACCAAAGGTTTCTTTGGTATTTAGTCCTCAAAGGTAACACATCATTATTTTTCATACCCAGGATGCATGCTGAATTGTAATACATTTTGTTCTAAGACATACATTAGCTTCATTCAGATACACTTCACTAAACTAAAGAGATTATGGTTCAAGACTATGTGGCACTGACCATGTCCTGAAACTCATCAAGAACCCCAAAATGGATTTTGAGGGCACTCACCACCTTTCAGGACTGGTGCTCATCCATCTTACCCTCTGCTTTACCAGGGGTAGGTTATCTTTTGTAACTACTGAATACAGAACCATGTGTAAAGGTCCATAGGCAGCTGGAAATCCAGCTGAGAAGTCACTGTGCTTTTAGTGGTTGAATAATATTTAAGGTATCCAGAACAGCAGTTTGATTGGAAAAACATTTCTTCCGACAAGCAGCTTACATTTACCTTCAGCATGGTTTCCCGACTTTTGATGGAAATGACCTGTTATTTTAAATTTATATTTTCAAAAATACAGAGGGAAGATTATATTTCTTAAATCGTGTTTCCAATAACCTTATAGGCTTTGACAAAACAACCGAAGAAATGTTTAAAAATATAAAGTTAAAATCAGACGCCCTAAATTTGAAGACTTTAATATCCTGAATGCTTTGAGTGTTGTTATCGGGTACAAGTATTAAAGATGAATTAATCACGCAGGGTGTTTTCCCCATAATATGATTACTAACGACCCGCAGACCGTACCACGGCAGCGCTCTGTGAGAACTCTTTGCAAAGTAGCAGTGGCCACCGGCTGCCGGGGAGAACAGCGGGGAACGGGTACCTGGGGCCCGAACAGCCCGGAGGGGGCTCCTCAGCCCCCTCCCCTGGGCTTGGGGTCCGGGTCCGGACCGCGCTCTCCCGCCACGGAGGAGCCGCGACAGCCCCCGAAGAGAGCCCGGGGGTGCGGGGCGGTGCCCCCCGCGCCTGCGGCCCGGCCCGCCGCTGCCTCTGCGGTCCGAGAGCCTGTCCCCAAGAGCGCCGGCGGGGAGACGGGCTGGGGGTCCCGGCGGGGACAGGAGCCCCCTCCCCTGCGAGGTCCCCGCCCGGGGACAGCCGGGAAGCGCAGTCACTTCTCTCCCGAAGTGAGTGCGGAGGATCCGCAGTCTCCGCACCTGCTACGGCTGCAGCTGAGCCCCCCGCTCCGGGGAACTGTGTGGGACCACCCAGTCCGGCGGGGTTCGCACAGGCACCTCAGCCGTAGGGGTCACCCCGTTCGCGGTCTGGAGGGGCGAGTTTTAACTTTCTCGCGGGTGGGCGCGGGGTGACTTACCCGCCGCAGGCTCCAGCAGAGGAAGAGGAAGAGGAGGATGGGCAGGTTCCTCATGCCAGCCAAGAGCCGGGGCCGGCAGGTTCCGCTGCCCCGCGCCGCTCCGCGGGTCCCTTTCCAAGGCGGCGAGCAAGAACCGGATCCCGCCGCGGCACCATAGGGCCGAGCACTCCCCGACCCGCAGGCGACCGCTGTCCTGCGGCTGTCGGCGGCTCCCGCACCTGCACCGGCCGCCTCCCGCCCGCCGCTCAGGCGGCCCTCAGCTCCCAGACCGGCTGAGTCCCCGCTCGCCACCGCCTCTCTACGCTCAGCTCCTCCTCTAGACCCCGGCTTCCTCCCCTGCCGCTTCTCCTCAGCCCTTCTCCTCTCCTTCCTTTTCTCCTCCTCCTCCTCCCCGCCGTCGTTGCTCCCCCCGTAAGAGGTGTGAGTCTTTCTCCTCAGCCGGGGTGCTCTCCGCCCATCCCCGCGTCCCGCAGGTGCTGCCACGCCGTCCCGGGCTATTGCCAGGTTGTGGACGGCATCTACCCCGCTCTGCCGTGGGGTGCCCGTCCCGACACCGTAGCAGGGCAAGCACTGGGGTGTCTTGTGCCTGCAAACCCCTTGAGATAATCAGAAGTGTCCCCCCAAGCCAGACCCCCACGAAAACCCCATCACAGGTGTGGGTCAAGTGAAGTGAAGTGATCCCTGGCAGTCTCAGTCTCATCACTGAGCAGATCAGCAATTGTATTGCAAAATCTTCTTCCCCACAAGCTGTTTCTTTTTGAGGTCTCAACAGAGGGCCAGATGTTTAAGGCAACTCCATACTACTACTGCCTGGCAGTTTATATGAGTCATGGATCCTGGTTTTGCCTCACAAGACATGTAAAATATGTGATTTAATGACATTTATGTGAGCACATGCCTTTTGTTATAGAAAAAGCATAGTTTATATGCTGGCTTTTAGCTGAGGATGAGAATAAATTAGAGTTGTCTTTCTACTGTCTTGGATGTGCTATAAGTGCAGTGTATTAAGAAGGGACTGAATGGGTAACATAGGACTCATCTAAAAAGCCTTATGCCACCCAAATTACCATCTTTAAGCTAACCAAGAGAGGTCCACAAAATTTTCCTATTTTTAAATGCATTTCACATGAGAAGAAAGAAATTACTCCAACCTCTGTGATATGATTAAAAAGAAATACTACAAACCTTAACGAGCAGTGTTACAACCTGCATGCTGAGAGCAGAGGGAAACGCCAATGTACAACACAAAATTTCTTGTAGGATGGCATATGATCAAGTAATGAAAATATTATCATTGTAACAGAAAATAGTACTGCTTTGGATTGACTTTGGTCTCTGTGTGACAAGTGAACCAATATGACCAATTGCACCTATTTTTAACATAACTTGGTTGGAGGAGAACCTGCTTATGCTGCTAGCTCTGAAATTCCTGGGCAGGCTTTCAGGTCAAGACTCTTGGAAACAGAATTATACCATACCAACTCCATGACTCCTGAGACCAGTGTCCAAGGTTTTTTTTCAGGCTCGTGGTTATTGACACACACAGTCTGGGTGTTCTGCTAGCAATTTCTTAAGACCTATAGGTCTTTCCAAAATATCAGTCTTAAAGCCATTTGTCTATTCTTTTCATTTACAGAAGTCTGATGACTTATCATTATTGCAAGGCTTTGGAAAAATCTTTTCTGTCTTTTCTCTGTTTAGAAGTTATTTTTTGCACTTTGTGATGACTTTTCATCCTACTAAGAAAGCAGTCTTTAAATTCAGTCACTCTCATAAGTGAAATTTATACATGTCAAGGCTCTTCAGGTACCCAAGAGCCTTCAGGTATCCTTGCAGAGGAGCTGCCAGGCAGACTGTCCAACAGCTGGACTGTCCCAGCAGCTGAGGAAACAAGAGTTTCCAGACACCCAAACCCAGTGTTTGATTCTTTGAGTAAATGATTAATTAAGCTGTTGAAGCTGAGTGGCCTGGGAAACCAATTAACAAATTAGTGTTAACATTCTGTCTAGAAACAGCCTTGGGAACTGTCATCATTATTCCTTCTGTGGAATGACAGAAACTAATATATTGGGTACTAGGCAGTCCACATATCCCAGAACTGTCAAAGACATTTTGAAACTTTAATCTGTTCCACCAGGCGATTGTCCAGAATCACATTTTTGTCATTTTTTTCCCCATTGAATCAGCATTTTAAGGCAAAAAGAAAAATAATTTTTTCCTCAACTGTTTCTTCTGTTGCTGTTTGGACTCACTGACATGAAAGAGATGCATCAAATACTAATGTAGAGGGGAAAAAAAAGAAAAAGAATGGAACTAAAATAACTGTTGATCCATAGCGATATATACTAATGAGACTGAAACTCTTATTCAGCAAGGAATGGATAAGGTTATGAAGGAATCAAGGAGTCATATAAATTTAGCCAGTCAGTGCAGATTTGATGCTCTTTCCAATAATGACCCATGTAATTCAAAGGAAAGAGATTTTGTGGAGGTATCCATGAGGCACAAATAGACTTCACAGGCATGGAGGGATGGAGTACAAACACAGAGAGAAATTAATTCCCTCCTCACCATATAGGTGGTAGAAAAGCAAATACAGTTTGACTGAAATAGATATTATTTTGAATTAGCAGAGCATGGGTATTACATAAAGGGGAATAAAAATGGAAATTAAAAAGTTCCACATGAGGTAATGGAGTTAGCAACCTGCAATGCAAAGTTACTTCAAGCTCTCTGCTTCCATGGCAAATGAAGGAGCCAAAAGCTTTGCTGCAATTCCAGCTGTTGGGAAAGTCTACCTATCAAGGAAAGGCACATGCCAGTGGAGTTGTAAGTAACAAATACCTTCTGCCTGGCCATCTGTCTCCACAGAATCCTCTGATGCACAGTGCTGGCAGTAAGTAGCTGGTGTGATTTTGGTGAGGCTCATGGAGAAGAAGCTGACAGCTTTGCCTACTAAAGCAATGACATCAATTCCTTTTGAGCTGAATCCTTATTTAAATTATTTGTGGAGTTCAGGATGTTTTGACAATTTGTATTCTATCCACAAATCATGTTCTTATCACATATAAGGGCTGAAACTCCATTGATTTAATTATTTAAGAAGAGATTTTCTTTTGTCCAGTCATCTCATAATTATTGTTTACACAAAGCATAATGTGCAGTTGCAAATACCTGAACTGCATGAAAAATTTAGAAGTATTTACCTGAAAGCATGTGTACAAGTCATCTGGAACAATGTACATCTTTCAAGAGTGGCAATCTCTTGATCTTTTAAAACTATTTCACGTTTTGAGTTCTGCTTTTGAGATACAGAGAAATTTTTAGCTATAACTTTATGCCGAACACTGAGCCTCATTGCAAAGTGATGCTCTTCCTAAGTCTTCACACTTAGAGTAGATCTTCATCACATATTCCTAAATCTCCCAAAGGCACTCTTTACTGTCATCCTGCATTTTCATAGAATCATAGAATGTTAAGGGTTTTTTTTTGTTAGGTTTGTTTTTGTTTTTTTTTGATACTTAAGGGAAGATTTTATCAGACATGAAAATAGACATAGAGTGGATTTCCAAGAAAAAGGAATTGTGACTTTAATGTAGGTACAGTTTGAACCTTTTATATTTGAGACAAAGTTCCCTCCAAATTTTGCATTGGTAACTACTAATATTGATGATCTTATTGAGCTGCTTTCAGTGATCAGGTGGAAGCACAACAAAGAAGGTGCCAGGCCTGAGGGGGGGCAAACAATATATATCTTGTCCATGGAAATGGGAATTCAGCCCTTGGAGAGGCTCTCAGGGCTACACCACCACCCTGTGAGAAGCAGCACAGTGTTGCTGTTGTCCAGCAGTTGACCCTTCTGCACCAAATCTTGTAGTAGCTGCAGCAAAAGGAAAAGGTAAAATGCAGATTCTGTGCAAAAAAAGACCAAAATATTATCAATGGCTTTGATCTACAGCTCCTGCAGGTGTTCAAAATAGCCTCCTACTTATTTTGAACTTTTGTTGTTGTTACTGTCAATTTATGTCTACATAATCTCTTGAGCCCTATGCTTGTTTCTTAGACAAAAAGACAATATTATGCAGAGGAGAGTGTTCTAAGGAAAAGACTGACCATCTGCTACACCATCCTTAAGTGTCACCTCATCTTTTTCATTCTATTCCATTTCAGCAGCCCGAGCAGAGCCCTGTTGTCTCTAGGCATGAAGAGTAACTTCATGCTAAAGCTGAGAGCCTATATTCTAGGGATGATGCTCAAATAGTTCCACAAACTGCTCTGTTGCAGTTGCCTGTGAAAGGACAGTTTGCCAACATCAGCATACCAAGTGCATCCCAACAGCACATACTGCCAACATAGCAATGTGAAGAGCTCTTTAGAGTGGCCTTTCCACAATGTGCACATAGCTTGGATACTCAGCAAATAAATTTCTGCAGATTAGAAACACAAATTCTTTGAAAACCAAGAGACTTTTCATTTTGGTTTATTAAACTCTGGACTCTCAGATTTTTAGAGGGCTTGATTAAGGAGGTATCTGTAACTGTGGATCTACCATCAGGATATGGCACAGGGATGTTGTGTACCAAAGACACAGAATGTAGTCTATAATACTTAGTGTAAAGTATGCAATTTTGTTCTGTCTCCCTCAAATTTATAAGACTCCCAGGTCTTCTGTAATTTCAAAAGAGTCATAAAAGTCCCTTCAGAGTAATGAACCTTTCAAGTTTCTGGGCCAGGGTACATTGTTTTTCATATTTCTTTATAGACAAGTCCTTTAATAGTACTTGTTGAACACATCAAACTAATAGGTATTCTGTAGCATTCACATGTATTGATTAAGTAGAATCTGGTATTTTATATTTATAAATTAAATCTAAAATAATTATTTTGGTATCTGGCATTACAGGAAGTACTTGGCTAAGGTCATTTAAGTTGTGATTTACTACAAAGCTCCAGGATGGATCATTGAGTTTTGAATCTCTCACTGGACATAAAGAAATAAAAAATTTTTATTCTGAAAATTTGAAGTATTTTTTTTTCTGATACAATAAGAAATTGTCCCCATTAGTCTTAGGGGGCTTGTGACTGTTAGTTATTGTGAAATTTTATGAATTTTTTTTGCAATTTTAAATAAAGACTTTGCCACAAAACTCAGAGACAAAACTCAAAAACTGTAGAAAAACAGACTGTCAGGCAAAGCTTTAGAAAAGTAGATAAGAGTAAAGACAGAAAGAAAAAAAAATGAAAAGGAAAATAACATAAAAGTAGTATTTATCCAGTGGAGTCAGTACCAGCTTAATCCAATACTTTTCTTTACTAAGATTATTTTCTACACAATGATTAGGCAATGCTAATCTAGATGTATTCTAGATAGCTGTCAGCAAAGCATTTGTTACAGTGCCATAGCATTTACTTGTTAAAATTGCAATGACGGAGCTTAATGAAAAATTTATTTGGCAAAAATGTGGTTAAAAGAACCTGACATATAATGCTGATGTGTAAAGAAAGATAAAGGGAAATAACACTGAAGTTCCTGAGAGATCAGCCTGGGTTCACTTTTTATGCTTTATATGTTTTAATTTTTGACAAAACAAAATTTTCTAGGGGTTCAAAGTGTTGTCAGCAGTAAGGATTATCTTGATATATTAAAGAAAAGGATCAACTAAAAAATATGCACTAGAAAAAGTTGGAAAATTAATTTAGAAAATGGAGAGTTGTGCTATTTAACAATGAATAAGTATTTACACCATAAGCTAAAGGGCAATGGGAGGAAGCCCTGTGTGTACAAGTCAGTGTGTGGCAAATACAAATATTAATGTGACATGACTGTGAAAAATAAATGTGATCTTAGGACATATGGGAGAAATACTTTCTACAGAGTTAGTAAAGAAATGAGGCTGGGTATTACACAAAGGACTGGACAGATCTGATTTGGAGTTTTGCATATAAATTTAGCACATCAAGCAGATTAATTCAGGAGGTGCAGAGCAAATAATTGAATTCCTAAGGATTTTAGAGAATGCTTGATTCAGTAGCCTCAAAATATAAACTGAGATTAAATATGTAACCAGGAAAGAAACTTTGTAGACAAAAGGAAATTTTGGCAGAATAACAGGTGAATCAACCTCGATGAGATTAAATGCATAGGTGGATATCCAGTTAGCTGCTGTGGACAAATATTGTAACACTGAGAACAAAGAAAGAAAATGTTTTTCAAGATAGAACTTGATCAGACAGTGAAAAGGATTTTATAATACTGCAGCTGGGTTGAGGCAGTCTATGGATACAAATGGGTGATGAGTAGATAGAGGGTACTCTTATGGAGAAAGACTAGGGGGTATTGGATGAAAAACTGAATATGAGCCATCAATGTTCTCTTGCAGCCCAAAAGGCCAATCACATCCAGGCTTCAATCAACAGAAGGGAGGCTGGTAAGTCAAGGGAGGGCATTATTCCCTTTTACACTTCACCCATGAGATCCCACCATTAGGGTGGGGCACTCTGTTCATCTCTGGGGACCCCAGCATAAGAAATTCATGGCTCAAGTGGGTCCAGAGGAGGGCCACAAAGATGATGAGGAGGCTAGAGCACGTCCATCTGAGAACAGGCAGAGTTTGGGTTGCTTAGCCTAGAGAAGAAAAGGCTCTGAGGAGACCTGAGAGCAGCCATCCACTACCTAAGGGGACAGCAGGAAAGATGTGGAGAGGCTCTATCAGGGTTTGTGGTGATAAAATGAGGGATAACAGTGTTAAACTGAAAGAGAGTAGGTTTAGATTAGGTTGCCCAAGATGTGGATGTGGATGAGATGTGGATGCTCCCTCTCTGAAAGTGTCCAAGGCCAGGTTGGATGGGGCTTTGACCAAGCTGATCTACTGAAAAGTGTTTATGGCAGTTAAGCTGCAACTATATGGTCTTTAAGGTCCCTTCCAACTCAAACCATTCTATGATTCTGTAATACAGCTCTGTGCCCCAACATTAGACCAGGCTTTTCCAGAGGTCTTTTCCAAGCCTCTGTTCTGCTTTGTGGTAAGTACTCCCCTCAACATAGTTTTGTGCCAAAATTACTGTTCTACAAAATTTGTTTGCTGGATTTTTTGTCTTTTTACACAGAAAAAGTAATTTTCTATGCAAAGTGCTCACCTATATTCCAAAGTAGAATGACTTTTGGCAGAGGTACAAATATTTAGCTTTTGGATAAATATTCCCATTTGGGGCTTTTCAGCACAATTTTTTTTTTTCTAGCAGTGAAAAAAGTCACCGATTTACAAAAGCTGAATCTTAATTTTTTCGTAATCTGGGAGTATTTGTATCAGGAATTCTGTGCTGGGCTCTTGTCCAGAAACAGGGGAAAATATAACATTAAGACTTGTACTAAAGGATGATTTTAAAAGGAGATGAAAAATCCAGGCCACCAGTATTCTTGATAAAGAGAGAGAGGGAGAAATTGCATTAATATAATCAAAAGACTGAGAGGGTTTTTTTCATGATTTTCCATCTTGGAACTGAGCCAAGTAAGTATACAGTGAATTTTTAGTCAGTTACAGCTTGAGGCTGTTTTGATTTTTGAGTTTTTGTATCTTTGAGATAGAATATTTTTTACATCATGGGTTTGTTTTTTGTTTTTGGTTTTTTGTGCTTCAGGATGAAGACTGAAGCTCTGCATACTTTAGAAATTCAGAACATCATTCTGTCAAAAACCTTCAGTAACCACAACCTACTGTGATAAACATAAAGCAAGAATTTTAGTAAGAAGGGAGGTGAGATTTAAATGTAGTTATCGGGGCTTGATTTCTTTCACTTAGCTCAAGTGTAAACAAAGAGAAACTTCAGTATAATAAAAAATTTTAAACATTTTAAAGGTGACTACCTCCATTAAGAGAAAAAAATCCACAGCATAAGGTAACACATGAAGCCCAGTTGTTAATGTAATACGAACTGAATGACATATAAATCAAGAATGGATTACTGAGGGTTGCATGAAGAATCTTCCTCCACATCAGGAGAGTAAAAGAAATACATGCTGACAAAACAAGGCCCTGTAATCCACAGGAATGTTCCATAGGCAAAGTCAATAACACCCTCTTCAGGTGTCCAAGTTAAACAGAACGTGTCTAAAGAGCAGGAAAAGGCAGAGTTCATGGCACAGGCTGCTGCTGTCAGTGGGTGAAGACAGATGAGCAGTTGGGGGAGCAGGCATCTGTCTGCAAAATTAAATATTAGGAGCAGATGTGTGCTTTTTCCTTCTCTAGAGATCAGATGCCTTTGCCCATTCAGGATCTAAAAAGCTTTGTGAAAACAAAGGCCTTGTTGAGCAGAATTAATTCCTTTTACATACACCCCAAACCCAAAAAGTTACATTAAGGTAGGAGAAAGTAGCTATGAACATAGGTGGCATAGGTTTGCTGAGGACTTAATTCCATGTCTTCCCTAGTTCAATCTGAATCAAAGCCACCATTGTGAATGGTCAGGAGTGTGCCCCAGTTATCAAACCAGAGGCTTGCTGGAACCAGAGGGGAGGGTTGAGATTGTGCTTTTTCGCTTAGTGGTGGTGACAGAGAATCCTCTCTTCTGTTTAGGCATCTATTCTCATGAGACATGGAAGAAAATTGCCTCTTTGATGCTTTCTCTTTGGTTGAGATGAGCTAACTGGCTTGAAAGTTTATAGAAAGAAGATGATACTTGGCTGTGAAACCATGTAAAATCTGCTCAAACCTAAAATTTCTGTAAATCACACTGCTCTTTCTGAGGTGGTCAGATAGTTGGTTATCTCATGATCATCAGGGAAAGATGACAGTCTCCTTTTTTTTTTAGTATCTAATAGCAGCTTTAGTGTGGGGCACTTCATGTATTGAGGAGAAATTTACTAACTAAATAAGCCAGCATTTAGCTAACCAATACTCTTGAATTGAAGTGCCAGTTTAACTTTTCCCCAGTAGCAGTGCTATATTGAGTTGGAAACTTAGAAATTAATCCTAAGAGATTTAATTTTCCTGCTTTATTATATACTGGTTTTAATGGAATTGTGAAGAATGGCTTGTGAGAGACAGGTGTCAAAATACCAGATAGAAACTGACTCACCAGTCACAGGATTTAATATTAAGGTCAGGCTGTGAAAATACAGTGGTGCTCAGTCTTTATTGACTTGCAGCTTATGTACTGATTTACACTGGACAAAATGACTGGAGTGGGTGTAATGTCCTATTTTCCCAGATTTGATAGTAATTTACATATTCCTTCTACAGTTGTTAGCAATGACACAGGACACAAAGCAGTTAAAACAAGACAAGAACCCAAAACAAAGGAACAAGCTCAGAATGTCCTAGAAGATGATTACAAGCAATTCTCTGCAGAGATTTTCAGATTTACTTTACATTTAGATGGGATTGAAATGTTGAAGTTCCATCCAAACAGAGCAAAGGAAGAGCACACACAGTGCACACTTTACCTTCCTAGTCAGTACATTCCTCCTCCCCCCTTTACTTGATGTATTTTCATGTGCCAGTTGGTAACAAAGCTTTAATGCTGATGTTTTGCAGGTGAAAAGCAGCTTACATCACAGAGCTTTGATAGCATGGAATACTCTAAAGTAAATGAGCTCCAAATTCTACTTGAACTAACTGCCTCTAGTCATTAGAAGTATCCCAGTGCATAGAGGCATAGAAAGACATGAAAGATTGTAAGATCAAATGCTAACATCAGCTTTCATGCTGTACTAAACTTACATGTTGATGTCACTTAATTTCTATTACTTCAGCAGCCCCCAACTCACACACAGTGTCTGCTGGAGTTCTGCCCCTTAACTGCTGTTCATCACCCTGTGCTGCTGGTTTGCATTTTGATTGTAGAATGATGTCTGTCCACCTGGTATGGGATGGACACTAGATAGTGTATGGCAGTAATTTCACACTTTCTTTTCCTGAGCAGCTTCTTAAGGTCATTTGCCAAATCCCCATTGTCAAGCCATGACATTAACTTGACTGAGGAGTGCAATGTTTGGTCAATACCTGGATTTCAAAATACCCAGTGCCTATAATTTTGGCTGCAGTAGCCACAGCACCTTCATATTCAGTATATTGCCATACAGATGACTTACCTAATTGAATTTGAATCCAAGAGCCTTTCTGTTATTTCTGAAAAGAATTACATGCTTTCTGTAAATGAATGGTATGTTTCTCTGTTTTCTTGTAGCTACTCTGAAATACAAAGGGCTTGCCATTCTGCCAAGGGCTGAGCACATTGATGATGCTGATGCTGATGGGAATAAAGATGCAGACATGACACTGCAGAAAGGATGCATAAAGGAAGAATAAAATTCAATGAAGTAGCATAAAGTTGAAGAAATGGATGGTTACTCACAGAATGATGAAATAAAGTATGATAAAGTATGATAAAATATGGAAAGGTCTATAGTAATTTGGGATAGTCTGTGAACATCATCCTCAGAAAGCTGCTTCTTGTTTCTGTTACCAATAAAAGGAAATAACTGATTTAAGCAACACAAATTAGTTATTTGGAAGGATATATTTTTCTCCAATGATCAGTAAAGGAACTTGACAGAAAGAGCTGGTTGCTTCCATATTGGTATGGAATGTGGGATAGTTCTTCAAGCTTTAATGCTGTTCACAAGATGGAACTTGCATGGCTACTGCAGCAAAGTAGATGTGGGGTGTTTTGAAAAAAAAGAATCCAGAAAGGACTGTTTACTTCTTTGAATCTTATCAGGCATTTATCAATATGTTGCTAAACTCTGTAGAAACAGTGTATGTCAGGGTCATCTTAAGACACATATCTTAAGGATGTTGGTAATTTTTAAATCTCCAGTATGACATGAGAGTGTGACTGGCTTTGATTGTCTCACAAGTAGGTTTTTTTTTCTTTTTTTTTTAATCAAGAAAAATCTGGCAGGGGCTAAGTTTAAAATCTACTGGCCAAAGAATGCCTAGGAGAAAAATTTAGAAAGGAAACAGTTCTATAAACTCCAGCACCAAATACTAGTGGACAAAAATATGTATTTCAGAAAATTCTGGTCTCAATCATGTTACTTGCTGACTGCCCCAATTAGAAGAGTTTCCAGCTCCTGTTCATGGTCCTGTAAAACTCTGATTTCCAAAAGCATGAGTCAATGTGTTTGAAAACTTTGGCTATGAATTTAGGATCCCATCCTTAAAACATGCTGCAAGGTGAAGACTAAGCCACCTTAACACCACAAGGCTGAACTGAGTCCCAATGCATGTGCTTGAACTGTTTGCTTAACTCCAAATATTTACACTGATAAAATGTATTTCAATTAGAAGCTGTGTGTAATTCAGTAAAGTTTTCTGTAGAATTACCCAAAAACATAAACATAAATTATTTTCCTGCAAGGTCATTATTAATAATAAAAGGAACACATATCCTTGTTTATTATTTCTGTTCCAAACTGCTTCATTCCTGTATAATAACTTTTTGTGGAAGATAAATCTTATTTCCAAATCCTTACTACTGATTTATAAACAAACCAGATAAACAACCACAAGTCAGTTCCAAGCAGAAATTGCAGCAGTTTCCAAAATGAGATTATTGTATCTCTCATTTACTGCCTTTTATTTCTTTACTTCACTGTATATATAATATGGGCACACACGAGAGTGAACTTGGTATGTAAGCTATGCTCCACTTCCCACCCCAGCTAGGAAAATACCTTTCACCACTTCTTGTTCCTAAATGCACAAAAATATGAAAACCAGCTCTAATAAAATATCCAGATGAAAAATATGGCATAAAATTTTGAAATACTATGTCAACATTATTTTAAATAAGGTTATTTCAGTTTCACATCAGATGACCCCAAAATAGTAAAAAAATTGTTTTCATAGTTCCAGTTTCTAGAGTACTACCCTGAAGTTTTCATTTTAGACTTATATTGGTTTTCATATTTCTATAAAATACTTTTAATTTGCTGAACATCTCTTCAGGTACAACCTGCAAAGCCTGTATCAACCAAGGTCTCAGCCTTTTAACTAAGAAAACTTCTCATCTCTTGTGAACTCCCATAATAAGATTTAAAATGAAGGAGTTTACAGAAGACACTTGGCTGCAAATCTGAAGCCCTTTTTTAAAGGTAGTCTGCAAAAAATTGTATCTGGTTTCAAAGGCTGTGAGCCCTGCTGATCTGTATCTGCCTTCTGCCATTTATTGAAAAAATGAGGATTTGGATAGGACATTGCTTGAAGTTTTGTTTGTCTGTTTTCTTTTCCCCCCCTGTAACTTAAAAACCCATCAATATCAGCTCTCATCTTGTATTTCTGGATCATTATTTGGGGAAAAGTAAGTTGTTTGATTCCTGTGTGTTAATACCTTGTTGAAATTTGATGCATACAAAATATTTTTAAAGGGTTAGTTTAGTTCCTGAAGTTAGGTAACAATAAAGAACAATGAAAACCAAGAACATTTTTTTTTAGCATGAGAGAAAATCCCTTCCATTTGGAATATCTCTATTCCACCACCTTTGGCCTTGGGAATTCACTTTTGATGTAGGAAATGTCACCATTTTATTGGTCTTTCCAGACAGGTTTTAGAGTTTGCCCATATAGAATTTTCCAGAAAAATATCTAGTGTAATTTATTCAGTTGGTGAAAAACTTGCTACTGAAACCAGGGACCAGATTTCCAAAGCACAAAATTTTTATTCCAGTGAAAAGTGTAGTCTCATAGAAGTTTTAAATCTTAATCAACCACAAAAAAAAACCCAAAACCAAAACCAACCAAACAAAAAACAACCAAAACCAACACAGCCAAACCAAACAAAAAACTTATTGTATGACCAACAGAGGACAACAGGTTTTTCAAGTACTTGTCTTTAGCTTTATGTGAAGGCATTAGTGCAGGACACTCACAAGGAAGAAAAAGCTTAAGGCAGGAGTGTGTTCATCAGTGCCTAATAAGGTAAAGTTCCCACTGGCATTTTTCCCATAGTTAGAATATTTCTAACATTTCTGCCTTCCATTAATTCCCTGTGGAAAGGCCTGAGCTATTACTACATTCTTGTCCTATATGGACTTTGACAGTCTGATGTAATTCTCCCCTTTTTTATTCATAAAATGTCAGGCAACTTTTATATTTTTCACCATGTTTCTGTTTTTCATATAGTTTGAATATAAATATTCACATAGAAGATATTTTGGCTTTGGCATTATCACCTTTTGCCACCCAGAAATGGGAATTCCATTGTAATTAATATTTCCTTTTTTTCCTTCAGTGATGTACTGTGCATCTTTTAAGAGTAACAAAGATGACAGTGCATCCTGTGAGTTATAATTCAACCAGGTAATGTCATTTATAGGAATGAATGAAATCAAGATTTACTTAAAATCCATTTCCCCAGGAACTCTGTGTTGACTTTTCCAGGTGGAATGCTACCCCCAACCCCAAATTCCTGTGTAAGTGGAAGTAGTATTTTCTGACCAGTGCTAAAAAACCATTTACTAAGCAGCTTGTAGAAAATAACTGATATCTTTAAATAAGACAGATTTTGATCTGATTAGATGTGGGGTTTTTAAAATAAATGATACAGGCAAACTGAGTGTTAGTGAAGAAATAGCACAGAGAACTTCAGTCACCTCTGTAGGAAGTCAGATTATATAGCATTAACAGTCTGTTCTTGTTTTAAAACATAACAACCTGATTTTTAGTAATCATTGTGCTACCATTAATATTCTTAAAGTGATCAGAAATATACATGGAAAGAAGACAGTACAAGAAGACTTACTCTTCCATATAACCACTGAAATAAAAAATAACAGGGTTTCAAAATTCCTGAGCTCTCACCAGCTTTTTCAGTATGAGCTGCCTCATTTGCTGTGATACAGAGGCCTTAAATATTTAGGAAGCACTGGTTGTGGTTTGCAAGTGCATTTGCAGTAAGATTCAGCAGAACTCTGAAGTTAATAGTGAATTGGGTTACTCTAGCACTTTGATTCCTCTGGTGATAGCCCTAGCCCTGGGCTCATGCTGTTGGATACTGTTCAGACTTGCACTTTCAAGAACTGTGTGCAAAAAAAAAAAAAATCAAAATTAAGTTACTTCTCCAAGATCACACAGCAAATAGACACTCTCTACATGGATCTGTTAATACCCAGGGTAGGGCTGAGGCTCTGGTTTTCTTCTCAGAAGTCACAGTCCTTGAGATGTCTGTGCAGAGTGTGTGCTTTGCCTTCCACCCATGTGTCCCCTAGGACCAGGCCATGGCTCTGCTGCTGATGTACCCCATGGGTGGGAACAAGGTGCCTCTTCTCAGAGGGGATGACTCAGATCACACTGCACACACAAGCTTATTATAAAGAGCAGAAACAAACTACAAGCTCATCCCATCCCAGTATTTCAATATTATCAAATTCTTTCATCACTCTTCCCATTAGCACTGTGCAACTGGTTACAATTACAGTTTTGAAATATTTTCTAAGCCACTTAGGGCAGCTACATGGATCAGCGGACCAAAATCACTCTTGTTCTAGGAATTTTGTTTGTTTTTAAAAACATAAACCAACAAACTTGAACTGTCACTTTGGTTTGCTATTTTCTAGGTCCTGGATCCAAGTTCTGTTGGCTCTTAGAACATGGTAAAGATGAGTCACATGCTCAGCATATGTTAGAGGAAAAACATCTGAGTATTCTGATTTTTTCTGGATGTTATCAAGCTGTGAGAAGTGACAGAAAATGTACTACATTAAAAAATGCTGTATCAGAAAATGCAGGAGAAAAAGGGCTAAAATAAAAAGGGGAAAAAGAGGGGGCAAAGGAGTAGTGGAAATATAAAAAGAAAGGAAAATAAAGACATTTAGATTTTTGACCAAAGCAGTGTTGATAGCACATGGATCTTTTAGCTATTGCTGAGCAGTGTTTAAACAGCTGTCTCACCAGCAGGGAGGCTGGGAGTGGACACAGCTGGGACAGCTGACCCCAGCTGTCAGGAGAGGTGTCCCATGCCAGGGGACATCATGCTCAGGATGTAAAGCTGGGAGGAGGAACTGGGGCAGTCTGGAGCTGGAGTGTTTGTGCCTTTCTTTTCCTAAGCAGCTGCCTAAGTGGGAGCCCTGCTCATCACCTGTCTGCTGGTGGCCAGAAGTAGAATGAATTCTGTATTCTGCCTTGTAGGTAGCTTTGCTTTACCTGTTTTGCTGTCCTTATCTTGACCCAGGGTGTTTCTGGCTTTTACCCTCCTGATTCTCTTCCTGTTCCACTGGAAAAGGAGGGAGTGAGGGGCTGCATGGCGATGAGCTTCCTGCAGGGTGGAACCACAGGGAAGAAAAGAGGAGAAGAGAGGAGAGGAGAGGAGAGGAGAGGAGAGGAGAGGAGAGGAGAGGAGAGGAGAGGAGAGGAGAGGAGAGGAGAGGAGAGGAGAGGAGAGGAGAGGAGAGGAGAGGAGAGGAGAGGAGAGGAGAGGAGAGGAGAGGAGAGGAGAGGAGAGGAGAGGAGAGGAGAGGAGAGGAGAGGAGAGGAGAGGAGAGGAGAGGAGAGGAGAGGAGAGGAGAGGAAAGTTGGCGAGGGGAAGGAGAAGGAGAAGAGGAGGGGGAAGGGGAGGAGGAAGGGATATCAAAAGAAATTATGCCTAAAAGCCACAAAGCCAAATATTCAAGTTTCGGAATGGAAGACATAAGGCTGTCTGTAAATTTCTTCTGGCCTTCTGGCATGTGCATTAAAATTCAGACCTTCATTCATTGTGATATTTTCCCCTCAGTATCTCTGCCTCGTTCAGTGCATGGATATGTAATATTTCCTTTTATTTTCATTCTGTATGTGACCTTAGAGATCTTAGTTAATTCATGCTATCCAAACCCTCCCCAGAACAGAGATTTGTCAATTTTTCTCAATGGCTGTTCTCATGTGCTCAATTTCAGAGCATTTGGGTGCTTCACAAATGTAATGGATTAATTTCCACAGCACCCATTTGAGGTGCTACAATATTATTAGCCCTCTGTAGGGACCTAGAGAGGAAGGTCAAAAGCTAATGACCTAATTTTGTGTTCCAAGCTGAAATGCCTGGAGCCTAATTGCCTAAGACTTCTGACAGGACTTTCTACCAACCACAAACTGCAATTTAAAGAAACTTTGGTGAGAGTGCTTCACACAGTCCCACTGAGATTAACATTGAATACCAGAGATGCTCCCAGAAAGGCATAAATCCCACTACCTTTCTGCCATCCTGCAAGGGCTTTCCAGTATTTACCCCCCTCATCTCCGCACTGCGGACACCAGACCTGCCCCTCAGCCTCCTGTCTTTGACATGATCAATGAGGCTTTTTTACCAGAGAGAGAGGGAAGCCCAACTGAACTTGCACCTCTGTGATGGACCCATTTCCACCACACCTCTGAGGTCCTGCCTGCCCCTTCAGACTGCTCACAAGTCTTCTCCTTCATAGCCTCAGCTTTTCTGAAGGACAGCATAGGGAGAACATCTCTGGAATCCAGGATCCTCAGGCCAGGCCTACCAACATGTAGATCATCCTCTATGGACTGGATGTCACCTCCTGGAGGAAGCCTTCATTCCTGGCTAAAGCCAACAAAAAACACATCAGCCCCTCATATGATCCTTTGGTGAAAGAGGCAACCTCCCCTGGGATTTTTTTTGTGTGTGTGTGTGTTTGTGGGGTATATCTGGGAGATGAGCTGTTACAGTTCTGATCTCAGTTACTGCTGCCACCCTTGCCCACCAGGTCTGCAAACACAGCCTCTTGGTTGTCCTCATCATTCAGCTTGCATGACTCTAATTTCAGAGGTGACATAAGGAAGGTCTGGTAAGGTCCTTTGGTCAAAATGTTCCTTTGGTAACTATAACATGGGGTCTCTCAGTGATTGGTAGGTCTTGTCCTCTTGTCAGAATGTAAGACGTGAAATGAAGGAGGTTTATCTTGGATATTAGAAAAAAATTATTCACATAAAGGCCAGGGAAATGGTTGAGTTACCATCCCTGGAGACATTTAAAAGATATGTAGATGTGGTGCTTAGGGACAAGGTTTAGCAACAGAGTTGGCACTGTTAGGTTAACTGTTGGACCTGATGATTTTAAAAGACTTTTCCATCCAAAACAATTCTACAATTCTATGGACATCCTGTTGTATTTCTTATCTCTTCAAAGCTTGATTTTTCAGCTATTACATTACTTTAATTTTGGATGTCATTTCAATTTGTAAAAACAGTAAAATAACATCAGTTCATATCCTATGGGCAGATGTAATGTCTTTGAAGGGGTTTCATGAATTTCAGCATACTCTTCTAGTATTTGCTCAGAATTCCATGGGTTTGATAACTATGCAGTATTTTTATATTATACCTTGACTATTTTTCCTTCTGTGTCTTGTGTTGCCATCTTCTGTGCTTCATGCAGACTCTCTCCTCCTTTATTCAATGCCATTACTTTTTCTTCCATAGAATAGGAATATTGAGAGTACAGCTAAACCTTAATGTTTTCAGCACCATCAAGAGAAAAGAGAAACTGTGAGAAAATACAGCTCAAACTGCAGGCAAAGATTGCACGTACTGAATACAATAAAATTTTGGGAGAATTATCCAGATATTGAATACTAGTAAGAATCTATTGACTGATTTTTCAGAACTTTGAAATGTATCCGAATTTTGGAAGATTTACTTAGTAATGAAACCAAGGCAATGCTCCAAACCACAGAGGTCCCCTAATTTGTCAGTGAAATGGTTATTAATACATTAGTATCTGAGAGAATAGCTATCCAGAAAAAAAGTTTAGTTATTCTAAACACGTTCTATTTCAATAAAATTACACTTTTTATAAGAGAGTTAATAATTGTGTATATGCATGACACACAAAGTGCTGGAACTGTTTCTTAGAGTTTCTTGCAAACCAGTGTCAAGTGGATTTTATCTGATTTCTCTGTACTCCTGTTAAATTTGAAACTGGTGAGTTACAGAGAACTGGAAACAATAAGTACTTTTTTTCAGGAATAATAAAACAAAACAGAAAAAAATTACATTTTGGATGTTAAGAGCTTTACAGCTATGCATATTCCATAAATGATTAAATATGTCCAATGCATTTTTTTTTTAAATACTTACTGGGTATTTCTATCCTTTCTGAAGAGAGAATACTTCTATTTCTAAATTGATTTTAAACTTCCTTGGGAGGTCTTAGGGTATGATTATCTAGTAAAATTGGTAGAAATTTGAAATTATGCACAGCGTTTTGTACAAATTCCTAAAAAATTTACTTTGAGGAAGTAAAAATGCTTTTTAACCTGTAGAGATAACCTATACAAAATCAAAGCAGGAAAACAGGTAACTTTATGCATTGATTTTCTGCAAATGTCCATTAAATTTTGGCAAATCTAAAAAAAAAAAAAGAAATTATATGTTGTGTTCATCAGTAGACAGCAGGAGGGAGCTGATCATAAGGAGAGCTGCCTTCTGGAATGAGCAATTGCCTTTAGTCCAAGATCAGAAGGAACTTAGAGACAGTCACAAGGACAGCTGAGATTGAAGCATAAATCATCTAAGGGAGGTAGGAGGAAAAAGTAAGGGCTTGCCATAACTTCTGGCTTGAGTCTCCAATGCTCTCATCCAGATACTGCTCACAAGAGTGCTTTATTCTTTGTTAGGAAAACACATTAAACAGGATTTTGTCATAGAGATTAACAACATTAACAAGTTAGCAGCATTTTTAATGTATTTGTATTACAGCTACTCCTATCTGAACGTGACTACCTCATCATGACAACTGTACAAATTAATTTTTCTGATCTGTAGAGCTAATAATTTAAATTCAGGCAGAATAAACAAATAAAATAAGTGGGGAGACTGGAGAAGAGGACAAGAGGGAAACAGCAGTAAGAACACTTAGTTGTACAGTCCATGTACATACATAATTGCAGCTCTATTTATGAGTACTAAACATGAGATATTAATGAGGTTTGTAATCCCTGCTGGCCAGCTGCCCAGCCATTAATGGAAGGACAATTTGTCTGTAAGGAGAATATTCCTTCACCCCACTGTGTTACTGAGAGGGATTTTATAAATGCCCTGGGCTTTATTGAGTTTCTTAATACTGCTAGCCTTACCTTCTTGAGTCAGCAATGCAAAGGTAGAAGTCGTATCTCTAATGGATGGATATTCTCTTTTATCTAATTTGACACTTACAGCAATTCTAGAAGTCTTTTCCCACCCTGTTTTCTGCAATGGGACCTCTTGACATACCAGCATAGAAAGTACACTTGTAGCACAGCGAGTTAAATGTTGCCTTACTGACAAAACTTTCTGTGATTTCTGTTTTAGAAGTAATACAATCTGTTATAATTTGAAGATGTATTACACAGCATTAAACACATTTCAGTAATAAAAACTTGGATTAGGATCCACCACTCTCCTCCCTTCTTTGTCTCATGAAGCTTAATCCTGATTTAAAAGACTGTAATTGCTTGTGAAATTGGGATTTGTTGTGCACACAATGCTCCATGCAGTTTTCCACTTTCCCTGTCACCCTCCCTCCAGGCAGAGATGCTCTGCTGTCCTCAGGCTGGCACTTCCACTCCCAGGGAGACTCCAGTGATGGCTGTGGGGCTGCTGAACTGATGGATGTAACGGGGCAAGTGTGTTCACAGGAAACCTACCTGGCTGAATGCTTCCCTGACAGGGAATTCTGCCTCTGACTGCCATAGCTTCCTCTCTCTGTTTATGCCTGTCTCCTGATAGACAGAGATCTCCCTCTATTTTGTTCACACAAGCCTGAATACAGGCAGAAGTTGGCTGTTGCTGACAGTAGCAGTCAATGAGAAGGAGATTTATCTCCCAACTTTCCCTCTACCATTTCCTCATTTCCCCCTATGGTTTGGAGTTGCTTCCCGGGCTCACACCATGTGAACTGTCTGCTCTACAGGGCAAGATCAGCTCAGAGATTGCTCTGAGGGGTTGTTTGTGCTTTATGAAGAAAGGTGCTCACAGGTGTGAAAGTGCCACTGGTGGATTTGCAGGTAGAAAGATGTGCAGGAACTCAAATCTTCCAGCATCCCGTGGGAAGGGGCTGCAATCCTATCTCCTGGATAAGCGATGCCTGGCACTGGGATGCTGCCATGGACTCAAGAAAGCTGTAAAACACAAACCACTGGGATGGGAGACATGGGAAGTAGAAAAGTGCATGGAGTATTCTGTGAACAGCTAATCCCAATGTCAAAAGAAGCAATTATAGACTTGCAAATCAGGATTAATCTTCATGAGGCAAAAAGGTGTTTGATCTTAATCCAAATTTTTTTTTACTGAAATATGCTTATTACTATGTAATACATCTTCAAAATTACAACATTATATTACTATGCCTCCAGGGAGGTATGAATATGTACTTGTCCTGTTCTCCCTCTTTTAACGTGGCATCTGCTACTGGTCAGATACCAGGGTAGAAAAAACCTTTGATCTGAATAGAGCTGTTCTTGCATTTTCATGGTCATGTCAAATAGCATCCCAGCTTCTTATATTAGGGCAGTCATCTCAGATCAAAAATCTGGCTTCATGATCTACCTTACTCCTCTCACTTTAGTCCTCTTATCATGTACCTTTCTTTCAACTCCAAGCTTTTAGATAACCTTAAAAATTATTTTCCATCTTTGTTTCCACACTGCCTCAGGTCTCTTGGGAGTAGACTGGGAATATCCAAAATTCTTGAGAAAGCCTTTTCTCAGGCTATTTACAGCTTATCCAGAAGCAGAACGATCTAAAAAAAAAATCATAAAAACCCAGTTCTCACAAGACTGTCCAACCCAATTTAGCAAACAAAAGGAGTTTGAATACCCTCCAGACCTATTCAGACTTTTGTGTGGCTCTCAGTTGTGACCTTTTTCAACAGTTTATGGCTTATTGATCACAATCTGTATTTAATATCACTGTTAGGAGATCAAGATGTGTTTGTTGCTTCATTTGCTATATGGAAGTATATTCTTCTCTTTGAACACAGTGAATTTTGCAGTGGTAGATGCCTAAGCTATGCAGATAATTTAGTCTTCTGGAGCCACCAGTGATACACTGGACTTGGGCTCATGGTTTAGGCACCTGCTATGTGCTTAAGGTTTAGAGTGTTGAACAGTCCCTTCAGTCTCAATGTAAGAGAAGTTTTGCCCCCAAACAGGCGAATTCACCATGGAAAGTGGTTCCAATCAACAGTTGAAACTTTATTTTCAAAGCAAAGCTGCCAGTGAAAAAAAAACAATGTTTTTCAAGCTTTTACATAATGGCTTTTCAGACAGATGGCTGAGAGGCTGTCCAGAAGGTGACAGGAGTGCTCATTTTTATATTTTATGCCTTGCTTGGAAGCTGAAAGTGAATTGATACTGGAGAGGATGCAGAACCCGTAAGTGCTTTAACTTCTGTGTTTTCTGTAACAAGAACTTTCTGACCAGATGTAACAAGAACAGATCCAACAGGGCTGTGAGAGATCTACAGTTCTTGAGCTGAAGTGTTAGCCACAGCAAATTCAGTGGCAAAACTCCCAGTGACTTTAGCTGGATCTCTCAGATGATTTTGTCAGTTCTCAGATGTGCCCTTGAAGAACAAACAAAATTATATTACCGAAATTTGGAACAGTGATGTGGTTATAAGGACAGTCCAATTTCCTCCCCCTCCCCCCAACCCCCAAACAAACAATCAGTGCAAATCCGTGAACCCTATAAAAAGATCAGCAGAGGGGTTCCTGCAACAATAGCACTACAGAATCATCCGGGTTGGAAAGGACCTCTGAGATCATCAAGTCCAACCCTTAATCCACTACCACTGTGGTTACCAGATCATGGCACTGAGTGCCACATTCAGCCTCCTTTTAAAAACCTCCAGGGACAGAGAATCCACAACCCCCCTGGGCAGCCAATTCCAATGCCTGATCACCCACCCTGTAAAGAATTTTTTCCTAATATCTAACCTAAACCTCCCCTGGCAGAGCTTAAGTCCATGCCCTCTTGTCTCACTGGTAGCTACTTGAGAGAAGAGACCGATCCCCCCTGGCTCCAACCTCCTTTCAGGGAGTTGTAGAGAATGATGAGGTCTCCCCTGAGCCTCCTCTTCTCCAGACATCATGGACCCTTTGACTGAATTTTCTCTGTTTTGTAAAATCTTAATGAAGATGCATTTACCATATCAAGAAGCAGCTTGCATTGTAGACACACCCATCAGCCCCTCATCTACAAGTGAAACAGGAAAAAGAAATGAACACACTATTAACAGTATAGAAGCAGTCTGTAGCTCTACAACAAAAGGACAGAACAGGAAACAGCAGTGAATGCGGTGAATTTTTGATATTTCAGGATGCATTGCAAGATACTTGGGGGAGTGCAGAATATTATACCCTACAGCCAAAACTGAGGCAAAACAAAATCTGCTTTTAGGTCATATTGCAGGACTTATGTATTTGCAGCTAACACTGTAGCTACCAACAAGCTCAGCAAGTAACAGAAGGAAGCTTGCATTGCTTTTTTCAGCAGCCAGTTTGGGGACCTGCTCTCTTCAGACATCACTTTGTTTATGGAGTAGCAAAATTATTTTCTGAGCTAAGTTAGCGCAAAATCCTCAAAAACTATCCCTTTGGAATATGTCAAATAAAAATTAATTACACTGCATGAGAATCAGGGGAGCTTGGTAATGAAAGAAAGAGTAACTAGGCTGGAAAAGTATGAGTCTGCATTTGCAAAGATCTTCTATTGCAAACACAGCTAAAAGAGAGGGAGTTAGAGCCTGGAAGGCGGAGGTGGGTGGGTTCAATGGAAATTCATTGAGAATTACCATAAAAAATCCATTGATTTTTTTTGTTTGTTTCTTACTTTTTTTTTTTTTTTCTTCCTCCTTCTCAGTCATTAAGAACTACCCAGGAAAAACAGACAGTTTATTCTTGATACAGGCAAAGGGTAGATGTGGAATTTGGGTGCAGTAAGGAGCCACCAGCCATTTGGAGGAAGAGAACATAGAGCTAATATGAGTAATGTCAAGTAGCTGTGAAAAGAGCATCAGAACCAAATGAGTCATGGAAAGCTTAGGCTGCGTATGAGACCAAGACATATTTGATGCCTCATTCAAGAGGAGACTTAATTCTGTTTGCTTTTGTGCTGACCCAAGAGAAATACTTGTCTGAATGATACAAGTATCTGTCCTTTTTGTTTATAGTACTTTGAGTCAAAAATAGATGGGACAAGAGGAAGTCATCTAAGGAAAGCAGTTTGTTTATGAAAATGTTTTTTTTATTCATTTCCTGTTTGTATATAATTTGTATGCATACTCCCAGACTCACGTGTGCATAACCACATCCCACACACAAGTTTTCTTCCTACAGAGGCTCACTAGACCAACTACTCAAAATACTTTTTCAACAGCTTTGCTTACTAGCAGGGTTTGGAACAAGGAGGGCAGTTCAAATTCCACTGGAGTCTGTGGAGAGATGTCCATTGACTTCACTGAGATTTGGATCAGGTCCCATGTCTTTCTCTCTTTAAAAGTTGGAAAATAGGCTGCAATTTCTCAGCTGTATAGACTGGGCTAGTTGGGCCTGAAACTGGGGGCACAGAAAAGCCTCACATACCCAAGGCTGTACCTCACAAATGAGTCTTTTCTTTGTGTTTGCTCACGGATCATTTGGTTCTTCAAAGTCAATCAAACAAATAATGCCTCTAGTCATTAGATTTTCTGTCCTTACAATGTTTGGCAGCTCTCAGAGATGTTATCTGCAAGATGTAACCAGCCCTGTGGTCATGCCAAAAGATACAAATTCGGTCTTCTGTAACAATGAAAATTGTTTTGGGTTTGGTTTTTTTTTCTTAATTGGAGGAAGAAGAAAGATATTTTGACATAACTTCTCAGGTTCTCTTCTGCAAAATAAATATTCTTCAGTCTTGAAGAATATTTCAGTCTTTTTATACAAGCTTGAATAAAAAGAAGGGTCTGTGGTCTAGTCGTGGCATTAGTGCCTTAAGTCTCTTCTTTATCAAAGCAATTTAGCAAAGGTTTAGATGAATAACTAGTGAAAGTTTTTGCTTGATGAGGGATTCATTGACCATGGTGTTTCTGATCTTCTTGAGAATTAGTTTATTAAGTACCTTCATACCTTCTTTTTCAGTATGAGTTCAAGATTCTTTATTAGATTTTTGTTTAGTTTTAATCAAGACATTAAAATTACTGCTTTAAGCTTACAGCAGGCATGGATAAGAATACTAAGCTAGATCCTATATTTCATCTATGAAGAGATATACACTTTTAGTATCGAGTTTTTCAACTGATTTCAGCATGAATTTCACTGATTTTGATCTCAGGAGAAGCTGAACCTAACTAACTTTAAGCTGGGTGTCAGCACTCTGTTACTTCTGCACCAGAGGAAGCTGTTCCAAGTCTATTGATTTATGCAGTGATACATTACTAAAATGACATAATTATGTGGGCGCCATAAGATTTATTATATGTTTTATATTCATTTATTTAAGTGTTTGAGGGTTGCTTCTAATGTGACAGATATACACTCTTGTTAAGGCACCAGCTGAACTGTCTTTTTTTATAAATAAGGTTATTTACTTTTGGGAAAAAAACAGATGTAGATAGTTGTCTATTTTTTAAGTTGTCTATTTTTTGAGTTTCAGACTCATAAGACAGTTTGTTTAATGTTCTTATTTTCATTATATTTTGATGACAACTTAATTATTTTAGAAAAATCAATAGTTCCTCCAGTTCCCTGTGTTAAACACACGAAGAGTATTATGCAGTAATTATAAGGAGTGAGCTACAACTGACGTCAACAGAATTTGTGTGACTGCACATATAATAAATGAAATCAGAATACTATATAACAGCTGCAAGACAGTCTAAGAAATAACGTTATGAGTGCCATTTTAAGGAACATGCTGACTAACATTTATTTAATTCAAGAATCTCTACACAAATAGTGTTCTTGTCTACTGACTTTTGCATAGCCTGGAAAATGTAAATGAACTGATTTCCAGGTTCGTTTGGCCCAAATGTAGGGATTCACACTCAAATATATCAATTGTACCCTGATTAGGAACTGGTTGGCACTGCAGTGACATGGGCAGTGTGAAGGGCTCAGGACAGTCACACCTCTGGGCACTGTGAGTGTACAACTAACAAAAGGCTGGGAAGAGAACACATTCCCAGCTGAAGGATTTTGAAAACAGGAGACATCTGACATCCTCCCACTACTTGTTCACAAGAGCTCATTTTAATAATTTGTGATCAAAAAAAGAAATTCCCTAGCTTTTGATCATTGGCTGCACTTACCCAACTTCTTTCTGGGAGTAATGGAAATTCTTTTTTTACAACAGTACCTGAGCAGGGCTCAGCTGTTGCCTGGGGAGTTCCTGCAGACAGGAATGGTCAGCTCAGAAGCAACCTGTGGTGCAGAAGACCACAGAACACAGAGAAAACAGTGTACTCGTTTCTAGCATAAGCAGTTACTGGAAGGTGTAGAGAGATATTGTCAACCAGGTGCCTTGAGTTGCCAAAGAGTGGGTGTGAGTCCACCTGTGCCTGATTAGGACAGGCCCCTGTTGGGCATGAGCAAGACCAGGGGGCCAATAAAGGTGGGACCCACACCCACAGAAGGCACCTCAGCTCACTCTGATGCGAGGCATGGAGAGGCCAGCAGCTCGTTGAGCCTCTGGAGCAAGAAAGGCTCTTCCCGCTACACTTCTACCCTGGAAGCGCTGTGTGGTGGCTGGAGTCCTGGAAGAGACCAGCAGCTCATCGAGCTTCAGGAGCAAGAATGGCTCCTCCTGCTACAGGAAGGGAGAAAGACTGAAACAAAATTTCTCCCTCAGATATCTGATCTCATAATCCACAAAACTCCAGCATTTATCTCGAACTCCAATGCTAGAACACCAATTAATTTATGCAGACATTTGAGAGTAGACCTCTGTAGCCTCAATCTGTAAGCTAAAACAGAGATCAACAATAACTTCTGTTCAAAGCACAGAGGATAGCTATTTAGAAATATAATTAGTCTTTATGTCATTAGTATGCTGACATTCATGATTCTGTGGAATAATATGTTAGGAAGAGAGTTGGAGAAGTCAAGTGATTTAGATGCGAATGTAGAAAGTCAGAGTCCTGGGACACATTAGAGGCAGAAAAAACTCCTTTTAGGAGTTTTAGTCTTGACTTCTGCCAGATGTCCAGACTGTCAACAGAATTGTGGATAATACAGGATGTAAAGATACACTGTTTCCTCTTAACACTCTTTATAACTATCTTTGAGGGAAACACAAACACATAGAATCCGAATAAAGTTTCCACTATCTTTCATCTTTCTTCTCTTCAGATACTGGGCAAGCTTTCAGCCTGGAGCTGCCTATTACTAACTTTAGCTTGTTTTGTTGCTTTTACTGTGCCATTTTAACTAATTCTTCACAGCAAATGCTCTGTGCAGGCTCCAGATCTGGCATGTCTGAAAATATTTACATCCCTATTTCTTCTTTTGTTTTTTCAGTCTCATCTATTATCACAGAAGATGGGTGAGTTTCCCCACCAAAATATAAGACTGATAAGAGAATGTTTTTAGTATATCCAGTCAGCAGTTTGGGAAGAAGATGCCTGTTATGATCACTTGGTTTTTTTTGTCCCAAATGTTTATTATTGCTTGTATCTTAGAAATACCCTGGACTTCATCACATTCTTTCAGAGGATTGCACAAGGAGATTCCATACCATAAACTATAAGGTTTGCTTTGTTGATTGGGACCTCACTGGTTTCCCAAGCTAAGTGGGTGGTTCAGAATGTCTTCAAGATTCCTTTATGCTATGCATTGAATTCTACACATAAAAATGTTCAAATAATTCATTACATAAATATACCTTCTTTTGTTTGGATTTAATTTAGATGCTTAGTTGCTTTTTAGATGCTTTTTAAATTTTTTTTTTCTTTTCTTTCAGAAAGCCTGGGGTGTTAATTTCTATGATAAAATCCTTTTGCAGGTATTTTGTTAAAGAAGAAGCTCCCTATGATGTACATTAGCAATGGCCCAAAGCTTCACAACTTGATACTGCAAAGCAATACAAACAAAAATTTGTTTTTGATCTGTGAACCTTTGGTTTTGAAGCATGCAACAAAGTTTTGGATGAGCCTTTATAGTCTTGGTTAATCTAATTTTTAAAAATAAGTGTAGAACCTTATTCTTATTTTAATTCCTTCATACAGATCTAGAATACCTGGTCTGAAGTCAAAAAAAAAAAAAAAAAAAAAAAGGGTTTTTTTTTCCTGGAATTGAAACTTACATCTGTCCTTAAATATAATTTATCTGAAACAAGCTATTTCCTTTCTCCTTTTTATAATCTATAATATCTGTACTAACACGTTAAGAAACAGAATGAACAGGTTGTAGCTGAGGGAAAAAAAGATTAACATATTTATCTCTAAAGACCATACCTGACCAGATCATACCTGTTAATGCCACAATCTTCAGAGAACTGCTCAGACTGATCACATAATCATAAACAGATTACAACAGAAATATTGTAGATGCAGTCATAGTAGCCCAACAATGTTGCTGAAAAATCTTTTGCCAGCTGAACTGCCATTTCTTCTTTGCAGTTCTTTCTCCCTTACTAATGGAAAAGACAATGGAAATAATATAATTCACTCAACTAAAAAGCAATATTTTCACAGAGCAAAAAAAAAAAAAATCAAAAAAGATATTGGGAAGAAAGAACAGCATTTCAAAAATGCCTTTTCTGACTACCTGAATCATAAAATAAGCATAGTAATATAAAATAGTAATATAAAGAATGAGAAAACATATTTTCACTCACTTAAAATAAATAGACAAATGAAAAAAGAAAGAAATACCACATATTTCCAGACTGAAAATTGCAAAATAATCCCTTCATAATCAAGCCATATAGAACAAAGTGAAGAAGAAGTTACATCCAAAGATTTATGGTCTAAAAGCACTGGGAATTTCCCCAGTTTTCAAGGCTAATCACATTCAGAAGTGACTTATCCCTGGAGCAGGTTATATGTATATTTATAGATATTCCATAAACTCTTTAGTACAAAGTGAAACATTAGACTACTCTACTAGCAAAGCAAGAACTGAAGCACTTAGGGCTAATAGCAGTAATACAGAGACAAAAAGCCCCCCCAAAAGTGCTAACAAGCTATCTTTCTAGGTGATTCAGTCCCAGCTGAACCCAAGCACAAGGCTGAAGTGGCTTCAGAAGAGGCTGTGGGACAACCTTGGACTTATTACAACATAATTAAAAGCAGCCTTGTGCTCACCTCCTTTACTCTGTAAGAAAGAGAACTATTTCATCATACATTAGCCAGATGGTGTAGACACAGTGGACTTTCTAGACCTCTGGGCATTCCTCCAGGGTGGGAATCATTTTAGGAGGGCATAGCCCAGCAGCATCCAGCCCACACTGACCAAAGGTGGTCAGACCAAAGTCTGGGCTCATCAGTGTTAAATGCAGGGAGATACTTTCAGCCCACACTGGCAGCTCAGGGCCTCTCAGCAGTGCAGACACCATTTCATTTTCATTTCCCTGCTGCAAGATCAAGGAACCAGGACTCAGAGTTGCCTACCAGCAAGAAAAGGTGGGTGTGTTGGCTCTGCTTATGGTAGAAGGAGAAGGTAAGCACCAGCATGACCTCTTTCTGCCATGTACTAGGTGGTTTCCTGTCAATGCAGACATGACTAGAAATTTTCAGGGCTCGGAGACAAAAGAAATAACTTGTGGGCCCACACTGGCTTTAGAGAACTGCTTGCTTCACCTGTGCCTAGAAATTACCCTGCCTGGTAGGTTGCCTGCAAAGCCAATTCTGCATTGAACTGGTCTGTATTCCCTAACTGATCCCATCCTCTGTCTGAGGGTCACTTTGAGGCTCAGGCACTCATGTGCTTGGCATCCATCTCTTCCCTGGTGAAAACAACTCAGAGTTGCACATAGGGAAGGGGAGGGGGGGGAGGGGGGGGGAGGGATGTGAGACTGTAATTTCTAAAATTAGTTCTTCAGAAGGATAATATAACCCTAATGACTTTCAAAAATTAGTACTACATATGGCAAAGAGAAAAACTAAGGACTTTCTATAGGCATTACAAAGTGCCACTTAGCACTATAATTCAACCAGCAATTCAATTTTCCAATGTCTAAATTCACGTTATGATGTATAAAAAAGACCCAATTCAAAAGCCATATGAATGAAATGGATGCAAGCCTCTGTGATTCATTCCATCAGCATCATCAGCTTTATAAATGGAGGTACAAAATACCCAAGGTCAATATTTCTGTGTTATGAAAGTGAAAGGAAACTGAATTAATGAAAATAAGCAATAACTTTGGACCTGTAATGAGAGATCTTGCAAGAGGTAACAGCTTCTTCCAAAAATGGGTTTTCCCCAAGGCATGAAAGGTAACAATAACAGTGCAGTGATCCAAGTGCCAGTCAGTGGTTTGTTATGTGTCTGAATCTGGATTCTTCAATATGAATGAAAGGTAGGGAAAACAAACAAATGAACAAACCACCCACAAAACTTTTCAGCTCCCATTTCTCCACCCCGTTTATGTTGTCTAAGCTTCCCTGAACCTGATGCACCACAAGTTACTTTCCATTATTTCTCTCATGCAGTGGTACACCCTGTAGCTTTATTTTTAGCATGAATTTTTGGATGAACCTATGATTTATTTCTATATATTTACCTCTGCTAAATATTTACTGTTTTGCCAAAGCCCTTGCTTTTAAAATTATGGACACATCCAGATGTAAATTTGCAGATGATACTTGAAACAAATATTAGTTTCATCTTGAGTTCCTAATTTGACAGTGATCAAATTTTATTTGATTTAATGAATGGTAAAACTGACTTCACAATTCATAGTAGAACTTCCACTGATTATATCTCAGATCTATATGAAAGCAAATTGTCTTAATACTCATTGCCCTCTAATACAATGCCAAAATTAGGAAATATTTGATGCTGCATATTATTTTGATGACTGCATACTAACTCATCATTTTTTTTTTTTGCAGCATTCTGTTTTTCTTCCCTGTTAGCTGACCGTCATATGTAAGAGCTATATCATTAGCAAAACCCAAGTAACATTCTGCTTTCAGATCTCTGTCTTCTCACTCTATCTGTCATACTCCATTTTAAGAGCTTATAAATTCAGTGCCAAGCACCATGTTGAGAGAACCTCTCTGACCAATGCTGGTGTTGTCATTCTTTGTGTCTACTTCATCTGTGCAAGCTATACCCTGATATAAACCCATTATGTCATGTTTATTTTATTTTTGCTTATATAATATTCCGAGGAAGAGACATGTTTTAAGTATTCATTGTTGATTGATGCATCTTTGATACAGTCTTATGTGGCTGAAAATGTGGTTGAAGACTTGTTAAGATCTACTCTGCTCTTGCTAATTTTTGTAGAATATTGGGCTCATTAATTCTGTTGTTGAACTTTTCTCAGGTGGAGCTTCATAATTTATTTAGCCCTTTTAAGCCTTTTGATTTACTGCCATCACTTTCAATGTTTCTATCAATTTCGTTCCTATTCATGTAAATCCTCTTGGGTTTCTCTGTACTGCTTTTCTTGATGTGATTTTTGTTGATTTTGCTTCATATGGAAGAGTTATGGACTTGTTGGAGTTTTGAAAATATTGAAAAAAATTATTAAATTTATTTAGGGTAATTTCCTGTTGTTGATTTTCTCATTTATCTCAATTATCCATGCTGCTGCCCTGGAAACTGTATTTTTTCCAGAATAATGATACTGTCATATGGAAAGGGATTCAAGAAGTCAGTGTTGATGTCCTGTGATGAGTTAAACCTTGCTGCATGTAAAATCTTTTCCTGAATTTGAAATTGTGTAGTAAATATCACTACATTTAGTTTGTAGTGGTTAGCTTTCTCTTTGTTTTTCAGAGGTTTGTTTTCATATGGTTCATCTGCTTTCTTATTTCATATCATTTGTTATCTTTGCTTCTGAAGGTTAATATCATGTAAATATCCAGATCTTCAGGTAAGTTTTTTCCAGTACTTACATGGTACCTGATAGTTCTTTTGGGATGATTCCAAATTAGTTCATAGATCTCTTCATGAGGAAATATAATTCATGAGCTCCCTTGACAGAAACAATTCAGACATCTATGGATCCATCTAGCTTGGAAACTCACGCTACATTTGAACATTTATTCAGAGTTGTTTTCTCAGCCATTGGGTCTGCACTTTCTCATTAACCAATTTTCTGTAGACTTATCTAAAATAAGGTGGGATTGAAGTTTATGTGAAAACATGAAAAGTTGTTCCCTAGATTATTTATTTCATTCACATTTTTTTAATTCTTTTTATTTGTTTATTAATTTTTTTGCCTAACATAAAGAAGCTTCCCAAGGCTATATTTACCTACTGTTACAGGAATGGAATGATAGTCAGTCAGTAAATAATCCTTTAAGTTAATTATTCTCTCTCAATGCCTTTGACAGTGCATGATTATTTGTCTATAGAATTTTTAAAATATAACTAGAAAAAATAGAATTTTCATAATCAGAAGATGCTACAGTTACATTACTGTGTGCTGGTAGAGGTGGCATCCCTGGTTAGGTATACCAAGTGTCTGGGGTTTGTTTCCAATAGAGCCTCACTTCATATTCGCACTCTATCAAGTTGAGTTTAGGCCTGCAAATAAACTTTAGCTCTTCTTGGTAACCAGTGCTACCAACTCTATAACTAAAAATATAATCTTTGATTTTATTTAATGCCAATCTTATTTTTCTTCTACCTAGTGATTTTCTGCAAGGCATAGCTAGCTGTTAAAAACAGATAACCATGTTATTTTCAAGTATGTACAACTTTTTTTCATGCTGCATTCTTGATCTGAACTAGGGGTTTGTAGCACATTTTAGTTTCTTGTCTCTAGTGAACAATTTCTATTTTATTTACTGTACAAGAATATGCCAACATGTACTGAACAGAGAGTTAAACTGGAGCAAGAGAAATTGGCTTTTATAGTACAGTTATGTTCACCATGAGGTATGAATTATAGTTAGTATGCAATTTAGAAAGGTATTTTTTTAAGTTAAAACATTTAAAAGGAGCTTCTTAAATTCTAGATGCTTTTAAATAATTCATCCAGATTCCTAAACCCTGAAAAGCCTTTTGGATCATTAATCAAACCATGCTGGCTTTTGCCCTTCACATTTTTTTTTCAGACTAATCCACAGAAACAAGCAAATAAATTACACATTAAAATTTATGAGTACAAATTTTTCCTTCCCTCTAAATAATGTGTGTGATTTTCCCTAGAGAAATTCCCTCCTGCATAAGAAATTAAGGCTTTTAAGCAGAGAGTAGTTCCACTGTCAGGAAGAAAAACAAAACCATTGCCATAACTATGTTATTTTCAAATATTTTATTATTTTGAATAATATATTGTTCATATGAATGAGGGCTTGGTAGCATATATAACCATAGCTAGCTACTGAATGTCACAGCACTCTGACACAATACAAAAAACCCCTCATAGGTTAAGCATTTTTTTCTGCCAGCAAGGAGATTTTGTAACAGTTTAATCTTTAATGAAGCCTCAGAAGGAATAAAACTCTCAGAGCAGCAAAACTTTCAGTTCTTTTCATCTCCTGGCAGCTAAAATCAACAACTGCAGACCCTACATACACTCTGGTTTCTAGTCTAGATGATGAACTGCATTTCCAGGAGATATCTATTGCAGGGAATGGGCAGGCAAACCACCTTCATGACTTGAAAAGGTTGACTCAGTTCAGATGAAAATGTTAATCAGTTTCTGAAGATGTGGTAAAACCAAGTGATAGGTTGTTACTTTATAAAGAGTAAAACTTTGAGGTCAAAATGGACCTTTTGAAAAATCATAAAAATGAAGGTGTAGGCATTTTAAATGCCTACTTGATATATTTCAATGTTATTGCCACTGAAGGTTACTGCAGCATGCTTATTAACATCATTTTTACATTGCAATGCATTTCAGAACCAGATTATTTGTACAGAATAGTGAGGGCTTTATTTTGGCTTCCAAGAATATATTCAGTGCAGTTATCTGCTACACTACAAATAACACAGTTTTGCAAGGGACAAAGCATAATTGTCCATTGCCAGTAGAGCTGATTGTTAGAAGATGCTATTTTCTTGGGTCACATCACGACAGAGCCTTGATTAGTTCTATATTAAGCCAAATTACTTTATTGCATCAAACATTTGGGCCAAAAAGGCTCAGTTTTAGCAGAATGTATGTAATGATATCTATATAATGCTAATGAGACTTTTGCAGTTAAAGTGGGGAAGGACCTGCAATGGAAGGACCAACCCATGGTTACTGAAATTTCATCTGGCACTTGCCCCACATTTTAAATATGTAAATTTAGGTGTAGCCTCCCAGCAGTGAGAGGCCTCAGCAAAGAGACAGCAGAGCACTGACAGCCTCCTTGCAATGAACCTGTTCAATGTAATTATATCTCACTCTTGCTCAGATAGTGTCAGTGTTCTAAAAGGCAGAACAATGGAGGCTACATTTTATTTGGGTTACCTGGAAAATGGCGTTACTGAGATCAGATGGACATTATACATAAAAGAAATAAAATAAAATAATTTAAAAATACTACTCGGTAATCCTAATCCTAATTTGATCTCAAAGGTCTCTTAATGGTTTTATGATTCTAATTAGAAATTAGGTTAGAGTCAGACCTGCAATAAACTAACAAGTTGTTTCATTCTGTACAGCACAAAAATTGGCATAAAAATACAATATTCGAATTCACTAGAAAGTCTGTACTTTCTCATTTTGTCTTCAAGACTTCTTACCTGAGGGATCTGATTTTCCAAACTAGTGGGGATTTTAAGGCTGATTACCAGACGAATTACACAGTCATTTAATTATTAGCCAGATACCAAAGTGGAATTTAAAAGACAAATGCATCCATTTGTAATACACCACTTCAGTAAGTCTTAAAACTACAGAATTCAGCATACAGCTACTGCTTTCATCTTTGCTGCTCTGCTCCTGTTTTTCAATTGCAAGGTAAAATTGATTTTGCTGTGCAAAACAGAAGCTTCCCATGTTCCACAATGTTCAGTAGAGATCTGGAAATCTGTTTTGACCAAATCCCTGAGCTTTCACCCAGGAAGAGATCTAATGGGCCCAAGAGAAATCACAGCTTCCTACTTTTTGGGAAAAAATAGTTTCCAGTAAAAGGAGGTATTGTTTTTGAAATTACTCTATAGGGCACTTTAGGGCAGGTTGTCAATAAGAAGGTCATTCACATAAAAATAAAAAAGAAAAAGGTATAGGTAGACAAAGAGTTTGTCAACTGTTTGACATAGCTACATTCTCCATATGACTAGAGAATGACAACTGCAGGCCTGAAAATAAGAAAAACATTAATACCTTAATTTTCTCTCAGTCTTTCCAGATCTACTTTAAACACTGAATAATCTCAGCAAAGGTACCAAGATATTGAATGCTTAGTCTAAGCCAAAATTAACAGTCAAAATTTTGATACCCAAGTCACTACAAGTATTGGAAACACACCTTATCTTTGACCTAAGCTGGTACTACTTGTCCTCATAATTTAGGTGATGGATTGGAGGGGGCTGCTATTTTGTTTTGTTTGTTTGTTTGAAAACTTATATATGAAAATTGCCAATGACTCTGGAAATGGGTATTCATAATAGCAGCTTTTTATGTTTTTCGTGATAAGCTTAATCAAAGTATCTGATTATAACTCTTCCCTTAGCACTTCATGTATTGTCTGCTTGGGAGTACAATAGATGAAATTTTACTCTTTCTGACTAAATGATTTCCATGGCAATTTCATTGCCATTATCCATCCCACATGTGGTGGTTTTGTACATAAATGTGTCTGACCCATGGCTTCTAACTATTACTCTGAAGAAGTAGCTTTCAAACATAATAATACAGGTAGAAGTCATAGCAGAGCTAATAGCAGCAAGTACAGATGAAAAAAAAATCTTGGACACAGCAAATGTGTTAAATAGAAGCTGAGTTAGAGGAGGATATGAGAGCATACCTGATTACTCTTCAGTGGAAACAGGTCTTGTAAACATATTATATTAGTTAATTCTTGCTAGATTATTCTGCACATCAAGTGTTTAATTTGAATGAAAGTCTGATGCATCTCAGTTGTCTCTGAGGGCAGTAAGAAAGTTTCTGTGATTCCTCTTTGCCTCTTCTTCAAATATCACAGCTTTGAAACAAGGAATGAGAGAGATGAAATGCTGAGAGAGCAGACCCTGCCATTGACTGGAGGTCAGCAGAACCCAGTAGTCCAGCCAAAGAAACCCATCAGTAGTCAGGCAAGAATGCTCAGTGTTACTGCTTGGACATATCCAAGAGAATCTCTCTTCTGGTACAAACATTGCCTTCTTCTAAACATAAAGGTGGTGAAGTAGAGTTGTATAAAGAGCAGGATGGAAGCCTATGATGTTACTACATGGAGGTAACAAAACTGATGTTACTTGCTTATCTATTATTCAGATATGATAAATGACAAAGACCTAATCTTGTGAGGACTCTGATTTCTGGGGAATTCAAAATGTAGGCACCCCACACAATGCACAGACAAAGATCCTCTGGGGACCAATTGGTCTGTGCTGTTCCCCAGCAGAGAAAATCATCTTTGTTGTTCGCAGCCAGCATCTGTCTCCTGCAGTTAAACATCTCTATCTATTCAGTCCTTTCTTTCTCATTAAGAACTGACACTCATCTGATAGTGAGACTGACACAATGGGATGAGCACTCATCTAGAAACTGGAGACCTGAGGTGGCAGCTTTCCTTCACTTCACTGAAATAGAAGTTTGAGTGGACATCTTCCACCTCGTAGGTGTATACCATGAGCATTGATATTTTGATTCTGTCTCATTGAAACTGCTCTTATGTAAAACATCTGAATAAGTGCTGGTCAGAGAGGACTTCAGAAAGTGCTGATCAGAGAATACTTGAAAACCACAGAAAGTGAAGGCACGTATGTGGTCCAGAAGCCACAGGAGGAGGTTTCTGCTTTAATTTCAGTTAAAAAACACTGTTCTCACCATTTTTACCATCCTAAGATGTTTTTCTCCTCCCCTTTGCAGTGCTGTTACTGCTACATATTTGAGAGACTGTACCAGGCTCAATTTTTTTCCTCTTATATTTTGTGATTTCACTGAACAGGTAAACTACCATGTCTGCTACACTGATTCAGCTGGCCCTGTTGGATACCAGGTGGCATATGAATATGAAATGCTCAGACTAAGTCAATATTGCATTTAAAATTCCTTCAAGGGCTCAACAACTTGAAACAGACCTACAAAAATGTAATGGTCCATTCTCATATAGCTAGAGTTGGGCATTAAGAATCCATGCTCAAGGGAAAGCATGTTTCCCTAATCCATAGTAAGAAATCTCCCTTCATTCTTCCTTGGGTTGATACAGCAGAAATCTCCAAGGTGTATTTTATTTATATATTATTGTTATTATTATAATTACTTTAAATTCCCTTTCACTGTGTGTGTTTGACAGAATGTGAGGATAATTTTTTTGATGGGACAGGTAAAGGGAAAATCTGAAGTTGTTTCAATGAAGAAAACAAGCAGTTTCTACACCACTGTTCATTATATCTGATCAGTCAACAGTGAAAGTTGTAGCATGATTCAATACATATAATGCACTCTTTGAATGTCATTCGTGCAATGTCTGGGTCCTTTATAGAAGACCTTGTCACAGGAGTCAGATTTGAAACTTAGAAAATACACTAGAATACAATTTTAGATTACTTTGTACTAACCTGATAAAAAAATCCTCCTTTACTATACAGTGACACTTTATTGTATTGTAGCAATCATAATAGCATATGTACCACAAAAGTATTCTTTGTTTTACCCAAATACATAAGACTTCATACAGGAACCTTTGCTTTACCTGAAGCCAAAACTGAATTCCTTGTTAAAATCATCCAGCCTTGTCCTGCATCCCTTTGGACTGCAGCAGAGCTGACTCAAGCAGCATTGCTATGGGTTGTGTCCTGTCCCCGGGGGAATGGATCCCATGTGCTGAGTCACACATGCCAGGTGGGTACTTTGTCCCCCTGATGCTCCCAGTCCTAATTCTCTCACTGCTTTCCCCATGTTTGGTGAAAATGACTCCTTGTGGCTGTTTCAGTGGAGCCATTTACTGTGTGTTGAGGCTTGGTAGCTGGAGCATGGGCCATAGCCAGTGTTGGGTTTTTTATCCTTGGCCCTCCTCTTTCAGAGGACTTTGTGAAGAGCAGTCCTTGGCTCACTCTCCTGGCCTGGCTGAACATCCAGGTGACACTCAAAAGTGTCATGAGGTGTCTGAGAGTCCTTACAGTCTATACAGTCTATAGATGGGACTGTTGATGTGGAAACAAAACTACAAGGTAATACTAAAAATAAAGCTGGGCCAACAATTTTGATAGTTTTTAGGCAGAAAACCAAAGTGAGGGAGTCTCATGGATATACTTGGATGTTAGGCAGGCCTTTGATAAGGAGGTATATGATAGTCTACGGAGAAAATTAAATCAATTTGTCTCAGACAATACAATTAGTACAATCAAAAACTGGCTTGTTAAATATTGACAGTGGAAAATTATACATAATTCATTAAGAAGAGAGAAATTCACTGCTGATATCCCACAAGGACCAGTATTGTGCTACCTGTTTATAAAGTTTGGATAAATATATCTACAAAATTGTGTCAAAAACAATAAGATGCACTTAGAAAAGAGAACAATTTGGACCACTTCACTAGAGTAAATAATAGCCAATATGTATCACTGTACTATTTGCTGAGAAGGTGAGGGTGAGAGGTGTGGAGGAGCTTATGAAAATACATGACCAAATTTTCCAGATTTCACAACCCAAACACTTTGGGCTTTCACCTGCCAGTGGAAGCTTTGCAGATAAGCCTGACTTGATGTAGCAGCATCCCAGCAGAATTAGTAGGACTGCTCTAAGAATTCGAACTTATTTTTATTGGATGGAAAAAAAATAAATCCCTCACTACAAATTTTCTCACATTTACAGTTCTGTTTCACAGCATCTAACATCAAACACATGAAGCAGCACCCTAACAGACAGCCCAGCACTGTAGGTCCCTGGGCTAGCATCCAGACATGTGCTGAAGAACACAAAAAATCATCCTCCACTATCAGATCGCTTGATATATTGAGACAACTTTACACAATTATATTAGTCTCCTAATAATAATGACTATCATAGAAAGAAAAAGCAATTATTTTCTTTTACCTTCTTAATAGCATGAATATTTTTACTATCTAGTCTCTCATGCCAACACCTGAATCGTGGAAAGCTCAGTGTTAAAAGTGTGAATAAACTACAAAGGAACATCTGGGGTGGCTGTAGTTACCAATCTCTGACTCTACTATTAATCATTTAAGTTATCCAACTTTTGCAAATGCTAATTTAAAATAAACACCAGTAGCTAAATTCATAAATATATCATCAGTCAAGACTTGCTTCCCTTTGAAAATGTGGTGAAGTAGCCAGAATAATTGTTTTATTGTAAATCCTCAAAACTGTTTCGTTGTAAATCCTTAGAAGGGCACAATTGTCTGAGACTGCTATTTCACTTAATTTCTGTAGATATAAAATACCTGAGTCATCAAAACTGTCTCCTCTGTCACAGGGTTTTTCAGATAAATTTTTTGATTTTAGATGTCTTCTTCACACTCTTCTGATTTAATAAATGTTTATTAATCCTGTGATACTATAAACAAGTATAGCCATAGATTCGTAACAAATCTTCTACTATCTGGTACATATTTACTACTCTTAAGTAATTTAGCTTGTGGTAAGATTTCATATTCTCTAATCATTGGACAGAACAGACTCTTTGAGCCTGACATAAAGCAGTGATGCTTCTTCCAACTCAAAAACATTGTCTGTAATGACGGTTGTGTAGCAGCCTCAGCTCACATTTTCAAGATTCTTATCTTTGTATAAAGCATCACTTGGGGACCACAGAATATACAGTGATTTTTTAATAAGTGATCAAGTTTTAAATAATACATGGCTTTTGTTATATAAGATTAGAAAGTTGTTCCAGAAAACAATGCTATGATGGATAAAACTTATCTTGACTTGCAGCCTACCTGTATTCCTAGGCAGTCTGGATCCATTACCTCCCTTGTTAGTTAGACTGAGTAGCACTTTGCTTTTTCTCAGCTCTGTTGTATTTCCAAACCCATTATATCCACTCTCAGCCTTTATTTAAAGAAGATTGATCATTTTATACTCTTTTTTTTCCCCTGTTAGTTGCCTGTACTATTTTCATGCAGACAAAAATATGGGTGATTAAATTTGAATGCAATATTCTAGCAGGATCCCTACCATTCCTTGCATAATGCCATTAGAACTACTCTTTCTCTACAGAAAGTACTCAGCCTACAGTAGTCCTACTGCTGCCCTTCATTTCTCATGGGTGTGCCATAACAACAGACCAAGGTCATTCTGTCATCAGCTAATTTAGCCAGATTTCTCTTTCCTTCAGCACAAACAAAATAAGCAGCAATGACCAGTCAGCTGCTTTATGTAATGTGTATCTCTGTACAGTGCATATGCCTGTTGCATCAGCTCTGCTCCCAAATTTGCTACTTCAGCACAGAAAGAAAACAGTTAAAAATCTGAGGAGCACAGTGATGGCAGAGAGCTCCAAAGCAGACTAAGAGTGAAGACTGTATACCAGAAAGCAAAACACATAATGTTATTTATAGCAAATGTCACAACATACAATTTATTATGGTGTCTTATCCTCATATGCTACATATTTTTGTACATGAAACTGCATTATATTTCTATTTTATACATACATAAAGATATTATATATAATACAACATTCCTAAAAAGTGTAATAATGTAAATTAACTGAAACATGTATTTAAAAAATGCTATTCTAAATATTAGAGTTCCAAGTCCCAGACCTGGATTCAAAGGAGTTCAAACATTTTTCTGAGAAATAGAAGTAATTAAGATCTATATATGAGTGCATGAAAACTTTATAGGATGATTCTGATCAGTGTAGCAAATTAATACATTCCTCTATAAACAGCTTAAATTACCTTCTTTTATGTCATGAGCACTCATGAATCCAAAACCAAATGCATTTTGGCTTCCTAAGTAAATTATGCCTGCATTTTATAAGTGATTTCTGTAGATGTCATGCACTTGCGTGATACTCTGAGGTATGTGTATCCAGCATGGCAGAAAATGGTTTAATTTCAAAAAGCATTGTTTTCATTTACATTTTTCAAAAATCTTGAAAATTTCTGTATCATGAGTTGATTTAAGGAGAAGAGCTTAAACTGGCCCTTATATTGCCTGAAAATTCTCTTATCAGACTCTATGTTTCTAGCAGTAATCCAGCTAGAGCATTCACTGTTGAACTAAAGAAGGAAAACAAGTATTTCTATTTTAAGAGACACATGAACCTCGTTGGAATTAAAATACTCTGGAAATGTAAGCCCTGCAGTGGCAGGACTTTTTGAAATAGTTTTCTGAAGTTTTGATGGACCTGCACATACGAGTAAATTTAGTGTTATTGAAATTCCATCAAGATATTTTAGCTTAAAATTCAAGGTCCATGTATTTTTTTTGCTAGGGCAGAGGGTGGCAATCAACACCTGAAGCAGAATTTCACAAGTCCTGTGCCAAGTAGACTTCCAGCCAATTACACATTAATTTTAGCAGATAAGAACCAACACAAGTTTGAGTTTTCTTGAGGCTGAGACACACCTGCAGTTTTGCTTTCGGGTTTTCATTCCTCTTATGATACAAAAAGAATGGATCAAACTGAAATTAAAAGGTTTAATATTCTTGCAGTGGTGAAGATGAAACTGTTGTGAAATACTAGTGCTATGTGTTGAAAATCAAACAAAACCATCAACTCCTCCCATCCTGGGAAACATTAGTGGTGGGATATTCCACTGAATCAGCAACTGTCAATGCTCTCAAATTTAATGTCAATTTATTGATTATTATTCTGAAAGTACAGAATCCTGATTCCCAGTCTGTGCTGCCTGATTCAAACTGAACAGCTTAATTTTTCCTACTGGAAAATCTTCCCTCATTGCTTGTGACGTCCACATTCCACAGCAGTAATATATGGGCAACAATTTGCCCTAACCAGTTTTATTCCTGATGTATCTGTAATACCATCCAGGTCACCCTTTGCAGGATTCTTAAACTGCATTCAATGAATGGTTAAGCAATAGCACATTTACAATTTTTCCCTAAAGACAGAGGTGGAAGATCTGAGACGGGGAGAACAGAAAAAAAAATAAAAATGAGTGAACAGAGCCTGCACAGAAACCTTGCTCATGTGCACCATACGTGAGCTATAGCATTGAGAAAATGAATCAAATATTGTCTTGCCATATTGTTTTTCATCAAGAAGCATCAGACTCTCTGAAGTGTGGCCTTGGAGGAAAGAGACTGCGTTGATTCCTCGTCACAGAGCAGCTGGGTCAGAGCAGTGAGAAGCAAAAATGAGTGAGTTCTGCTAAGGACCCAGAGTGGCTCTGGCTTCCACTGATGTTCACCTCCAGGAAGAGTCTCTCCATGCTCTGCATGATGATTCAGGATGCAGTATTTGCTATGATCCCATTTTACAGGTATGGAGACTGTGTTCTGGAAATAAATGAAGAATTTGTTCACAAATTTGACCCATTCCTCAAACTCTTCCTTATGCCTTCCTCTTCCTCTTCCAAAAAACAAAACCAACAAAACCAACAAACTCATTTATTTATTCCAAGAGAAAACTAACATCTATTTTTCATGTATGCTCAACTCACCACCTCTTACCCTTTTTCCTCTGTTTCTGCCCAGTCTCTAGTTTCTGGCCTCAGTAATTTAAACCCTTGTACCTTTCTAATGGTTCCTTTTCTATGTTCTGTGGACCTTTGTCTTTTTAAATTCCCTCTTTGGGGATCTTGAATAGCTCTGTCTTTTCTTTATACATATTTTCTAGTTAAATGTAACCTACAAACATAAATGCTTCCACTGCTTCTATGCCTCATTTATATCCTTGTCGATGGGATTAATATGTCCAAATGTAGAATTTTTTTTTGAACCACCCATTGTATGTTCTCTGTGTAGTCTGAAAATGAAGCCAATATTTAAAGAATGTTGAGTGCAATTCACCCGACTGCTCAAGAACACCTCTAAAATAAGTCAGCTGAATAATGATCTAAATAAGCTTCTTTCACTATAAAGGTTAATATCTAAATAGTATCCTCTTACAGTAATCTTACATTACATATACAAAAATAACATTTCTTGATCTGCTACTTCTTGCACATCAGACTCCAAGTTCTCAGGGCTTTGACCATATTTTTGCTCTGATTTCTGTTTCTTCTAGTACACCAGAATCCCAGCATACATCCTTAAGTAGACCACATTATCACTCCTACAGCAGCAAATGTGCCAAATTTCACAAAATTTTCACACTGGAAAGATCCAACAGATATGAGGATTTTGACTAACATGTTCATGAAGTAGTTAGATTATGCCAGATTTTATTTATTTATATTATTTTCTTTTCTCAGCAGAAAATAAATTGCACTTTCAGAGCATGAGAATGTCAATTTACAGCACAGTTATAAAAGTATATGAGTATCACGATTCATCCTAAGGCAATGGGCATTAAGGAAAGGAAGGTTTAAGTGTTAATGTGGCTGTCAGTCACAGAGGAAGGAAAAGAAACCCCACGAGTTTATTGAATTATTTGTACTTGGATTGATATTCCATTCTTGATCAACCAAATTCAACAGCAACAAAATGTCACTATGAATATTCTCCAGGTAGCTTGGAAGTGTAGGGATAATTTTATAGGAGGATTTTCTAATGTAATTTCCCTTGTGGAAGTAATGTTTTTAGTGCCTAGTGCACCAAAACAAAACTAGGATAGTAACAGATGCTCTTAAAGTGTTTCCTAAGTGGACAAATGGCCTTGGTAACACAATAGGGACTCAGACTGTTATTTATCAGAAACTGTGCAAGAGCTGTCTTTCAACCTCACTTTGGAGAGCTGGACTCCCACTTTCCTCTTCTCTTGTAAATCTGCACTTAGTTCTGAAAAATATCAAGTCCTCAGGGAAGATCATTAAGGTGCTTTGTAAGTGGCTAACAATAATTACTGGAAAAGCAAGCAAAATGTGCTAATTAAAGATGAACTGAATGATGTGAAGAACTGAACTATCCATTGCCTAGATAGCTCCAGCTATTCAAAAGCACTGGCTGAAAAAAATTAGTAGGTGGCTAAAAGGAAATATCTGTCATACTGGCACAAGGGTGACATTGTGATTCTCTCCTTCCTCTCTCTACCTCAAAAGCACTATAACTTTTAAACTCTGGTTTATTTCTCCTCCTGGGCTCCTGGGAAAGTCCTGATGACTGGATTTGCTAATGATTTATCTTTTCTTTAGTTCTATGACGTGTCTATACAGGTACAATGGTGTTTTCAACCTCATTACTTCCACTTTACCACAGGACTTATACAAAAAAAAGATTAATTCAAATGAGGCATCCTGTTCTCCTTCACAACTGAAACACAGATGATAAACTGAAGTGATTATATTATGGAGGCTATTATATAGAAAAAATTAAATAACTTTCTTTTTAAAAGGAATGGAAATATATGAGGGCAGCAGTTCTAAGGCACCGAAATATAGAACTAAAATAACCATATGTCTTCTTGGAAGGGAAATTACAAAGGGGAAATATCTATTCTTTTTAAAATGTTTAAGCTGATTTAGAAATAAGAATAATAAAATTCTCCAGCCATGAGAACAGGGTCATTGCACATCAGCACAGTGGCATAGATTCACAGTTGCACTACTACACCAGATGCCATTTTCAGATTATTTTTCCTCACAGTAATTCTGAACTTTCTTTGGTCTTAAATCCTCATTAAGTAGTACTAAACTACTGTGATTTTTGTCACACATAAGGTCCATAGTCTCAAATTTAGCGTTTTATGCCCAAGTGTGATTTGGGCATAAGTAATAGCATGAGCATTAGTTCTTTATGAGTCCTACAAGAGATGTAAAAAACTCTTGATACATGGTAGAGTTTTTTCAAGGTTCATCATAATTATACAGATCTAACTCTGCTTTCCACACTCTGCTGTAAAATGAGCCTGGCACATGCCAACTTTCTGCACTGACACACATCACTGACACAAAAGGTTCTCTCATTATCCACATGAAATATTGTTGGGTGTAGCAGTGATGAAATACAGCACATTAAACACTAGAAAGAGAATTAGTTGTCTCTCCATACCATTAGTTTTTCTCTAGAGGAATCCAGCAATATATCAGTTATGTCTGATACAAAAAAAGTACTTTCTTGAGACCTTTTTTGTCTTACTCAAATTCTCAGTGTCATAAAGAGGACAGAACTGATGAGCAATGCTAGCAATAGCTTTTCTGTCCTAGAAGCACAAGATCAGAACAATGAGGATATATTTTGGGTCCATCAGCACAGAAAGAACAGTTGTGGTGGGCTGGAGCCCTCCATCACAAGTCCATTCTCTCCTCAACTCCAAGCAAGGTCTACTGCAACCCTGAAAAATGCTGGCTCTGTGCTGAGCATCCTGCTGCTCCCTCTCAGTGATTTGCAGAGCTCTTTTCCACACTTTTAGGAAAAATCCCATATGTGGTCCCATATGTGATAACACAGGGGGTCAGACTCACTTCAGAAAAGTTTTTAAATCTGTAGGACTTCAGAAATGCATATTCTTCACTGCAAGGAGCCTTCAGAAAGGCACTGCTGAGTTTTCATCAGAGCACTTTTAAACATCTCTTTGCTTGGTTTCCTTCTTGCTGTCTTGAGTCCTCTCTTGAGGCCTCATGGGGGACGTGGAGATGAGCAACAGGGCCTTGGGAAACAGGACACTGCACAAGGAAGTATCTGCAAAATTTTCTGATTAATAACCTGTAAATTAGTCACTTCCTGCACTGGACATGAGTGTTGTATGTGTTATATATAAATTATGTTATAAATTATATGTGTTATATATATGTGTTTATAGTGTTATGAATTCCTATGTTATTCTGAGTGGGGTTTTGTGCATTCAGTGCCCTCTAGGCAGGAAAGCCAATTCTCGTGGAAAGTTTTCACTTTTCCAAGCAGACAGGATGGCAGTTCCACAGCACACACTTCAGTTTAAATAATGTGCATAAGACTTTGCCATTTGCTCTCATTATTTCAAATGTTATTCCAGGTGAACTGATTCAATCCATAGGAAATTTTGCATTTCTTTTCCTCCTTTTGCTGTGTTTCTATGACAGAAAATGGCCATACTGCCAAGGTCGAAGATAGCATCTGGAAATGAGCAAAACAGGGAAAAAATGCTGCAGGTTGGGTTAGGAGGCTTGTTCTTGGGAAAATGGAATCAAAATAGCCCTCCACCACAGAGTAAGAACAATGTAATACCATTTCCTACGTTTTCAAAGCTACTGCTATATCTAGATAAGGAAAGAGGAAATCGCTGGATTTATTTTCTTGTGTAGTAGGAACTAGATGAAGCATTTGACTAAAAGAACTAGATTTCAAATTTAATCAATACTCAAAATATTGTCTTCATGAAGCAAAATGAGCTTTTTTTTGTTTCTTTTATTTTATGCTTGGCGAGTGCTTATGACATAATCAAACAAAAATCAACAGCTAAAATTTGGCACTTTCATTCTGGCAAAAGGCTGGTAGTGCAGGGGCAGAGGGCTGAGCTTGGCCAGTTCACCTCTTTGTAAAATTATTCTTGTTTTCTTTACAATTCTACCTTGGGCTAGCACCTGCATTACTTATAGACAATAACACTCCATGATGAAATTTATTAAAAAGCATCTTAGCTGCTCTTGTATAATCCAGTGTGTTTATCTTTAGTATTTGAACTTATTTGAAAATACTTTTCCACATACTCCAGGATTGAATCCACTTTAAAATATCTGTGTAATCACCCAAAGAAAAAGGCAATATAGAGGTAAATGCTGCTTAGAATTCACAACAAGAGATTTAAACAATATTTTCAGCTCTTTCCATAGGTTCAGGGACATGAAACAAGCGAATGTGGTGATAATAATAACACAAATTTTCTTTTAGCTT